>NC_080543.1:78171383-78771383 GCF_028640845.1 Ahaetulla prasina | reverse complement strand
AAATATGACAGTAACAATAATAAAAAGAAATATGTTCAACTGAGCTAAATGTAGTTAGGAATATTAAGGTTGTGTCATATGACTATGATAGGAAAGTTTTTCCAATGGATCTGTTGGACTAACCTCCTATACTTTCTGAACTACACTGACAGATTTCTGAAAGTTATAACCAAAACTTCAAGTGCAAACTAGGTTGCCTATCCCTGACTTACATCCTTAAAGCAAATTAAACTTTCCATTGAGAAGGCTGCCACTTTCATTACTTGCTAGGTAACAAAGACCTCTAACTTTAATATCTTATGATACTGGGTCCCATTTGGCACAAAAGAAATTCCGGGCTCTTTAGATTGACCAAGGGTGCAGTTTAATTGAAAAATCCATTTAGGCACAGCGGAAGCAAAGTCAGTGCTGGGATTTTCCTTGTGAAAACCCACATACGTAATTCCCCTTCTCCCCTCTTGGCTGAATTCAGCTGGTTCATAGTTCACCAATTGAATTCAGTTCATTTGCTTTGGGAAAAACTATCTGCTCCAGTCAAACATTCTTCATATCTTGACCTTCATTTTCATTTTTGAAGGTCATGATTTCATTTTGAAAGCATGACTAATACTTTCCAATAATTTTATCCTACATTTATTCTCAGATGAAAAATTCATTTGAGATCTAATTTAAAATCTCCCCTTTGCTATAAACTTACTTGCTAGATTGTCAGATCCCTGATGTAATACTGCTATTCATATGGAAGGAAGGGGGAGCATGGGGATAAGCTGTATTTTATAAACTTTTTCCTGGTGCCTAAATGCCCTTCTCACCTTTTGGAAATGAAATAAGGAGGGAGAGCCATGTGGATTGTGTCAGTTGGTTGAAAGTCGAAGAAGACCATGGAAACGGATCCTTATCTGACTCTCAGGATGGCCCTTACAATAAACATCTTCACACCTGTGGATTGGCTGAAATCTACATTTGAACTGGAGGGATGGATTCTAGAGCCCTATTTCTAAGTGTGCAGTTTGGGAAGGAATTTAGAGTCTGCTTTGCCTGTTCTGCTATCACTTCTTCTCAATAAAAGGTTCCTTTTGAAATACATTTCAAGAGTCTATACTTTCTTGGGGAAGGAGGAAAGGTAGATCCTTCCATAGACATTCCTCTTTCTTTTCAACTTCAGGGCACTTAACTATAATATAATAATCATTTATTTTGCAATTAATTCCAATAAGTTTGCTTTCTATTATTTTGATAAAAAAGGCCATCCTCTATCATATTGTCCTCATCCTCTTTTTTCACTAATAAAAACAGAGCAGTACCAAAGATTATTATAGATCATGCGCAGGGAAATTAATGGTAAGAATTATGTATATAATACCAACAGAGTAGCCATAAGTCAACAGAAAAATTTAGATCTGAAACAAAGTGAATCAAACTACTTGACAGTAGTCAGGTCCCAGATACTTCTACAGGGACACTGGCATTTTGGTGGGGAGGAATGGAGTGATCTGCATATGAAGTTTCTGTTTCCTGCACTCCTGTGCTAATCTCTAAATGTAGTTTCTGTTTCTTGCATTACTATGTTAATCTCTATACAAAGTTTCTGTTTCCCTGCAATGATGTAGTGTGGAAAGGGCTTGGTTAGCATTGCTTTAAATAGCTGGTTTTAAGTGAGAAGCTTCAGTTCTTACCTAGATCTCTTGTTATCACAAACCTTTCAATAAAAGCTCCTTTTTGGAACAACTGCAGTTTCAAGAGTCCTGCTTTCTTGAGAAGATTGGAGAGGCAAGACCTTACATTAGGCAAAAACTGAAAACTGGTCAACCTGAAGTGGTAACAGCCCTACCATGGAGACCGTGCACCCCATGTCAGTGACCACAAAGAGGATGAAGACTTGGGTATAACCTCACCCCCCAAAATTTCAAGTGAGGCCCTCAATGCTTGGGTCACGGAGAACATTGCCTCAAGCATCACTGCCAAGCTGAGGTGGTCCATCAATGTTGGGAAGTTGGAAGGCTTGGGTGGCAGAACCAAAGATGTCACCCTCACCCATGAGAGCCAACGAACTGGTTGGAAGTAGGAGATGGGAGACCTTTATGACAATGATGAACTGGAAGGAGCACCAAACCAGACCAACCAACTCCTGAAGGAAGCCACGAACCTCATGAGGGAGGCCATCCATGGCATGCAGTTCCAGAATGCCCAGGATTGCACTGCAGGCCATTTAGGAGTACAATAGGGGACTACCGATGAATGAAAGGGATCCCCAACCCCAGGGGAATTGGCTGAAATTGTGGAGGCTACTGATGAACCCATTTCCACCATGGAAGATCCTCCCAAGAGACATCTCAAGCCTTGCAACTTGACAAGAGGAGGCTTCCACCCTTAGAATGGAAGGTGCTCCCACTTGGCATCAAATTTGACAGGAATCAACTGGAATTTTTCCTCACACACATACTGACCTACATGCAGAAGTATGGGAGGGATCTCCCTACAGAAGGCACCAAAGTCAGGTTTGTCACCCTGGCTCTAGAAGGATCAGCTGCATGTTGGATGGTGAGCCTTCATAATGCAGATGCACTGGAGCTCTGCAACTTCAACCATTTCATGACAGCCCTGAGATGGAGATTTGAGGATGCCCTAGCCGACCGAAAGGCTAGAGACCACATAAGGCACATCAGACAGGGACGTTGTACACTGAGTACATCGAAGAGTTTCATGATCTGACTTGCCACATAGATTGGTCAGAGAAATACTCATGAGTTGGTTCAAAGATGGCTTAAATGATGACCTGTACTATGCTTGCATTGCCCGTGGAGCCCCAGTCCACCTGCACAGCTGCTGTATCTTGGCTGAGGAACCAGATATCAACCAAGCTAGAAACCACTACTGCGCAAACCGCTCCTGGAAGAGATCCCTGTCAGAAGGGAGAAGGGAGGAAACCAAACATCACTCTGCCCCACCGTGCTCAGCTGCTTGCTTCCATTGTGGGAAGGAAGGTCACCGTGCAAATGAGTGCCATGTGAGAATGTCCACCTGAAAGGGAGAGAAGCAGGTTGGAGGGAAACCCTCCAAGTTACCATCACATTCCAAAGATATTACCCTGAATGAATGTGGTCATTGAGTTCCCGCCAGAATCAATAAGGTACAAGAAACTCCGACCCCTCCAGTGGAGGAACCCAGTCAGTCAGAGAGCGACTACGAAGACTCTTTGGTGAGTGGGGTTGTCTAACCCTTTACAACCCATATAGAACTGTTAATTCTGGTAACAGGAAGACAAGTGACACTTAAGGTATTGCTAGATTTGGGGTACATGAGAAACCTAATAAGCCTGCCTGTAGTCGGGGAACTGGGCATTCAACTAAGGCCACTAAAAACCCCAGTCTCATTCTGCCAACTTGGTGTGTCCATTGTAGGGGGGCGCCCCGGCCACGTTTGCCACTGAACCACTCAAACTAATGATGGTAAATCACTCTGAAACCATTGCTTTCATTGTGACACTAGGAATGGACTGGGCTCTAGTTCTGGGTTAACGTGGTTAAAGAAGTGGAACCCAAGGGTGGATTGGACAGAGGGGACCCTCCAATTTCCTAATGATGAATTAATTCGGAACAAGGAACCCCACCAGACTGAAATATCGCAGAGTGAGGAGGTAGCTGCTGCTGCTGCGAATGGACCTCTACTTGGCATTCCCAGGGAATACCAGGATTTGATGGATGTTTTCAATGAAGTGACCTCAGATGAACTCCCCCCCCCATAGGTCTATGGATTGTGCCATTAAGATTTTACCAGGCCCAAACTAGCTAAGCCAAAACTTTATGCTATGACTCCCCAAGAACTGAATGAATTGCAGAAATTCATAGATAAAAGCCTTGAGTGTGGGTTCATTGAACCTGCTGAGACCCAAGGTGGCCACCCCCATCCTGTTCCGGGAGAAGAAGAATTGCTCATTATGCTTATGTGTGGATTATAAAGATTTAAATGCTATTTGCAAGGAAAATTTTTATCCCCTACTCTTAATGAAGGACATGCTGGCCTATCTGGTGAAGGGGAGAATTTTTTTAAATGAGACTTGTGGGAGGCTTATTACGGGATCAGGATCTGAGAAGGGGGACAATGAAAAACAGCATTTAATTGTCCGCTAGGATGTTTCAGTTCAAGGTTTTGCCATTCAGACTTCAAGGAGTTCCCACTGTTTTCATGCAGCTAATTAATGAAGTGCTGCCTGAGCACTTGTATAAGGGAGTTTTGGTTTATCTTGATGATATATTGATTTATACTGAAACTAAAACTCAACCTGTTAAATTGGTGCAGGGGGTTTTGAAGAAATTAAGGGCAGCTAAGTGGTTTGTCAAATTCTCCAAATGTGCTTTTCACCAAGATAATATCTTATTACCTAGAGTATAGAATCTCTCACCAGGGGGTCAAAATGGATCCCGCAAAAGTCAGAGCAGTCCTCGAGTGGGAAATCCCCAATACTCGCAAACTATTGCACAGCTTCCTAGGGTTTGTTAATTTTTATAGGCAGTTTATCCCATCTTTTGCCCAAATAGTATTGCCGATTACAAATCTGTTAAAAAACCAAGGGGGTAGATAAACTGAAACCTAGCCAACCACTGAATTGGACTATGGACTGCCAAGCGGCATTTGAAAACTTAAAAAAATCTTTTCAGCTGAACCTGTATTAAAACACCCAGACCCAGAGAAACCATTTGTAATCTAGGCTGATGCCAGTGATGTGGCAGTGGGTGTGGTTTTACTCCAAGAGAATGAAGAAGGCAAATTACAACCATGTGCATAGACCTCTAGGAAGTTAACTGAAACTGAACAGAGATGGGCAATATGGGAAAAGGAGGCTTTTGCAGTTAGGAATGGGCACTCCTAACTTGGCAACATTTCTTGGAACGAAGTAAAATACCTTTCCAAGTATGGACCAAGCACAAAAACCTGGAAGCACTCAAAACCCCACAGAAAATGTCTCCAAAGCAAGTCCAGTGGGCACAGTACTTCCAACGCTTTAATCTCACTTTGAACTATTTACCGGGAGGGAAAAACCTTTTGGTAGATGCTTTGTCCAGACTACCGCAATACAACAGTGTCAAGGTGAATGTCAAGGTTCCAGAAAAACCTCTTCTGCATAAAGAAAACTCAGAAGCCATTGTCTTTAAGAGTTCTTTACTAGCATGAGGAAACTGGCACACGATGAGTGAAATTCCAAAACTGAACTTCCGGATTCTTTTCCCAGTTATACAACCCCCGAATCCCACCCCCCTGACCCCTTTGATGGTCACATGGTCCCACGTTCTCCCAGTTCATTCGAATATCCTCTCGCCACTCTTCCTGCGGATGTGAACACCATCCGACCTTGACCGTCTGAAGAATGTTACCATACCCCTCAGCCCCCCTTCTTCCCCTCAGGGGAAAAATGTGGCAGCGTCTGGAAACCTAAAGTCTAGTATGGTTTCCAGGCCTGACAGGCGTCCCCCCTTGGAAAAGAAGCCATATCCTAGGAAAGAAAACAAAGAGTTGATAAAGAAGAGTGTCAATGGACTACACTTCCAAACGCTCAAAAGTTTCAGGGAGGTCTAATAGGGACTGGGATTTCAGGGGGTTTCTCAGGTCCCAATCCAGTGACTCTCCCGATTCTCCGGGTTTTACTGTCCTCCAGTGAGGTTGAGAAGAGGGAGGGGGCTCTCCATTCCGCCCCGGGGAAATGTTTTCTCCCGAACGACAGCTTACCCATGAATCAGAGTCTTTGGGTCGTGCTCCAAGCTGACAAGCAGGCTCTACCACTTCGGGTTTTGGAGTCATATCTTCCGACGGGAAGTAGGTGATTTCAACTAAATTGTCAGATTCAAGCTTCTCTGCTATTTCTACGTTTTCAGCTTGCTGCTCTTCCATCTTCACTGGGTCTTTGCACCGCTGTGGAGGTTGCGGAGACTGGGGCCCAGCACCCCCCTAACGGGCCCCCTCTGAGCGGAGGAGAGGGTACCGTTAGCAAAAGAAAATTAGGAGTTTTGGAATAATGTCAAGGTTCCAGAAAAACCTCTTCTGCATAAAGAAAACTCAGAAGCCATTGTCTTTAAGAGTTCTTTACTAGCATGAGGAAACTGGCACACGATGAGTGAAATTCCAAAACTGAACTTCCGGATTCTTTTCCCAGTTATACAACCCCCAAGAGTCCCACCCCCCTGACCCCTTTGATGGTCACATGGTCCCACGTTCTCCCAGTTCATTCGAATATCTTCTTGCCACTCTTCCTGCAGATGTGAACACCATCCGACCTTGACCGTCTGAAGAATGTTACCATACCCCTCAGCCCCCCTTCTTCCCCTCAGGGGAAAAATGTGGCAGCGTCTGGAAACCTAAAGTCTAGTATGGTTTCCAGGCCTGACAGTGGAAGTAATTAAGCCCGTGATCCCAACCTCCCAATTAGCGGCTAAAGTTGTCACACGCTCTCAGACAAAGAATGATCCCTTCACCTTAGACAATGCCACCACCACAGATTTCAAAAAAGCCTTAGAAACGGATGAGTGGTTTAATGCCAATAAATATACTTGCATAATAAAAGAGGAGTTAGCTTGGGTGGGAAATAAGTTGCATGTCCCAGCTAGGGAAAGGCTGAGAACTATGCAAGCTTGTCACGACTTCAAATTAACTGGTCACTTTGGTTTTGTAAAAATTTACTGAAACAGCAATTCTGGTGGCCCTCATTAAAAAAAGACATAGAAAGTTATGTAGCAAACTGCCCCATTAAAAAAAGACATAGAAAGTTATGTAGCAAACTGCCCCATTTGTGCTGTCACTAAACGCAGACAGGAGAAAACCCCTGGTCTATTGCAGCTGGTAGCTGATCCTTCAGCACCATGGAGAGAGATCTTTATGGATTTCATTGTTGAATTGTCCAAGGGTTCTGGAAATACAGTGATCTGGGTTGTCACGTCCAAGTTCTGGAAAGCTTTTTTGAATCTACTTGGGACCAAGCAGGGACTTAATTCTAGTAATCATCTGCAGACAAATGGGGCCACGAAACAAACTCAGTTCTGGAACTGTACCTGCACTGTTTTATAAATTACCAGTAGGACAACTGGATTGAACTACTGCCTTTTGCAGTAGCCTATAATAGCCTATAAGTAACCTATAAGTAGTCTATAATAATGCAGTTCATGCTAGCACAGGTTTTACCTCTTTCAGAATGGCCACAGAGCAAGAATTTAATGCTATGCCTGAGTTACCCTCACATGAACCAGATATACTCTCCTTGAAACAGTGGATCAGTCATTTGCAAACCATTTGGCTGGTTATCCACAAAGCCTTTATTGAAGCCAAGGCTGCCTATAAAGCACAAGCAGACAGGAAACAAACAGAACCTAAAACTTATAAAATAGGGAACAAAGTTTACCTTTCCACCAAGTTTCTAAAATCTTTGTAGCAGTCTAAAAAGTTGGGTCCTAAATATATTGGGCCTTTTCCCATAGTTTGTATTATTAATCTTGTCACAGTGGAATTATAACTCACTAAGTCAGTGTTGGCGAACACTGTTCTTGGGTTGTTCAAGAACCACTGTTCACTGGTGTTGGGAGCGCGCACACGTGTGCCTTTGTGCCAGTAACCAGAAGAGCCAGCCACCTGGTCTTCTGTTTTCTGGCATGTATGGACACAAAGACCAGCTGTCCAGTGTGCATGTGCCGGCTCCACCTGATCTTTTTGGAATACTCATGCCTCCATGCCGCCCCCCCTGCCTACCCCCCTGGTTCATGTTGGGGTGGCATGACATTCCCACTGACTACCCAGTTCCGCAGCCCCAGACGGGGAGAGAAAGTTGGGTGGGGAATGTCACCTGCCTCCACTGGAAAGCTGGACCCCTTTCCTGGCCTTGGAGGGAAAGGGTGTCACCGTTCCTGGTGCTCGGGTTGGGGGCCAGTACGTGGGAGAGCTTTGCCCCAACTCTGGCCAGGATGAAGCGTCCCCCTCCAGCCCAACATCGAGAACAAGCCAGCATATACCCCCTTTCCTGGCTGCTTCCTCGCCGGTGCGCCTTTCACCCCTTGGTGGTGCCTTTCCACTTCCTGGCCAGTGTGCCTCTTACCCCTTGGTGGCATCTCCATGCATGAGGAGCTTGCCTCCCCAATGGTGGTTCCTCCTCCTTTTCCTCCTGGCTGCTCAAGCATCCCGGCCAAAACCTGCAGTGCAGGAACCACTGCTGCCCCCTTGCCCCTTGTGGCAGCAGGAGCAGTAAGCAGGGCGGTTGGCCACCCAGCCAGAAAATGCTTCCCCACTGCCCATGCACCCGAGCTGGCCAGACGCTCCATACTGCGGGTGCATGTTGGTGCCACAGGCTGGAGCTCTGGGGCTGTGCAAGAAGCCCTTCCCTGTGGGAAGGGAGGGAAGCTCCAGCCTGCTCGTCCTGGCTGGCAGCTCTGTTCCCCTTGTTTTTCTGGGTTCTGGTGCACTGGCCAGCTAATCTTCAGATGCACATGTGCACCATAAACCGGAAGATCAGATGCACTGGGCGGCTGCTCTTTTGGTTTCTCCCACTCCCACATGTGTGACGACCAGCTAGCTGGTTCACTGGATCTCAGAAGAGCAACGGGCAATGGCTCACATGCCCAGAGAGATGACTCTGCATGCCACTTCTGGCACACATGCCATAGGTTCTCCATCACAGCCCTAAGTCATTACAGCAAGCCCACCCCATTTTCCATTGTAGCTTATTGAAGCCTGAAGTCACCTTTGATCTTCATTCCGCCTCCTATTATGGTAGAGGGTGAACAACATTTTGAGGTTTAGGAAATTTTTGACTCTAAGAAATTCCACGGGACCACTCAGTACCTGGTGGCTTGGAAATACCTCCCCTTCTCACACAATGAATGGGTTCACAAAAACATGCGCATGCCCCTAAATTAGTATGTATATTTCATCAATATACATACTAATTTACCCTGACAAATCACACTGATTTTATGTTTCCTTTGTCTCCCCTTCCCTTTTTTTTCCTTTCAGGTGGACTTTCCATTTTTTCTAGGGGGGTGGCATGTGAGGTTCCAGATATTTCTACAGGGACGCTGGCATTTTGGTGGGAGGGAGGGGGAGGAATGGAGTGATCTGTATATGAAGTTTCTGTTTCTGTTTCCCTGCAATGATGTAGTATGGGAGGGGTTTGGTTAGCATTGCCGGGATAGCTCAGGCAGTAGAGAAGCCTGTTATTAGAACACAGAGCCTGCAATTACTGCAGGTTCGAGCCCGGCCCAAGGTTGACTCAGCCTTCCACCCTTTATAAGGTAGGTAAAATGAGGACCCCGATTGTTGGGGGGGCAATAAGTTGACTTTGTAAAAAAATATATACAAATAGAATGAGACTATTGCCTTATACATTGTAAGCCGCCCTGAGTCTTCGGAGAAGGGCGGGGTATAAATGTAAAAAAAAAAAAAGCTGGTTTTATGTGAGAAGCTTCAGTTCTTGCCTAGATCTCTTGTTATCACAAACCTTTTAATAAAAGCTCCTTTTGGACCAACTGCAGTTTCAAGAGTCCTGCATTTTTGGGAAGATTGGAGAGGCAAGACCTTACAGTTACCTTAAGGAAGTTTAAAGAAGAAAAATTGCATGCCTTCTTCTTCCAACAGGCCATCTAGCAGTAATTGTACAAGGAATACAGTTCTTGAATAGTGTGGATTAGATATATGGGATTATTGTAGATCAGAGGTGTCAAACTTAAGGCTTGGGGGCCAGATCCAGCCTTCAGGGCACTTAGGTCCGGCCATGGGGGAGCCCTGGAAATAGCGAAGTGGTGCCTCTACCAGTTAAAATATAGTCCTCCTGAACTGCATTTTTGCTGGCTGAGGGTTGCAGGAGGCTGTCCCAGCCAAAAACAGAGCTTGGGAGCCAATTTTCTCTGGCAGAGCACTCAGGCCACAGGCACCCCCGACATGAGTGATGTCAACTGGCCATGCCCACACCCATCCCAGACCCCCAGAGTCAAACACAACCCTGATTCAGCCCACAATGAAATCAAGTTTGATACCCCTGTTGTAGATGGGCCTCTGGTGGCTCAACAGACTAATGCAGTCTCTTATTAACACAGCTGCTTGCAATTACTGCAAGTTCAAGTCCCACCAGGCCCAAGGTTGACTCAACCTTCCATCCTTTATAAGGTAGGTTAAAATGAGGACCCAGATTCTTGGGGGCAATAAAAGTTGACTTTGTATATAATATACAAATGGATGAGACTATTGCTTAACACAATGTAAGCCGCCCTGAGTCTTTGGAGAAGGGTGGGATATAAATTCAAACAACAACATGATAAACTACTCCTCAAACTAAAATCCTATGGCATTTCGGGACCTCTTCACAATTGTATAAATGCCTTACTGTCAAACAGACAAGTGGTCAAAATTGGCAACGCTATATCTAATCCTGTTCCTGTCAAAAGTGGCGTTCCCCAAGATAGTGTTCTTGGACCAACCCTCTTCATACTATACATAAATGATCTTTGCGACCTCATCTCAAGTTATTGTGTTCTCTTTGCTGACGATGTCAAACTATTTAATACCACTAATAATACTTCTACCCTTCAAGAAGACCTCGACTTAATTTCCAATTGGTCTAAAACTTGGCAACTCCAAATCTCAACCAGCAAATGCTCAGTCTTACATATTGGAAAAAAGAACCCTAACATCAAGTACAAACTTGATGGATATTACCTAACTGATGACCCCCACCCTGTCAAAGATCTTGGAGTTCTCATATCAAATGACCTTAATGCCAAAGCCCACTGCAACTACATAGCGAAAAAAGCCCTAAGAGTTGTAAACCTAATTTTACGCAGCTTCGTTTCTAAAAACTCTACACTACTAACTAGAGCATACAAAACATTTGCCAGACCTATTCTTGAATACAGCTCATCCGTCTGGAACCCATACCATATCTCTGACATAAATACAATAGAAAGAGTCCAGAAATATTTTACTAGAAGAGTTCTTCACGCCTCCGAAAACAACAAAATACCTTATACCAACAGACTTGAAATCCTGAGATTAGAAAACTTTCAACTCCATCGACTTCGACATGACCTGTGTTTAACACACAAAATCATCTACTGCAATATCCTTCCTATAAAAGACTAATTCAGCTTCAATCGCAATATTACAAGAGCAAAAAATATATTCAAGCTAAATGTCAACCGCTTCAAACTTGATTGCAGAAAATATGACTTCTGTAATAGAGTTGTTAATGCTTGGAACTCATTACCTGACTCCATAGTCTCTACTCAAAATCCCAAAATCTTCAACCAAAAACTGTCTACTATTGACCTCACCCCATTCCTAAGAGGACTATAAGGGGTGTGCATAAGAGCACAAAAGTGCCTACCGTTCCTGTCCTATTGTTCCCTTCATCATATCAAATTGATATAGTTGATGCATATTTTTTTTACATATATGTATATATTTTCTTCAAAATATGTTGTTTTATCTATGACAATTGTTTGTGTATACTGTTGTGACAAAAAGAAATAAAAAAAAGATACTATATGGTGGCAAGGGTCATTGTTCAAAAATTGGAAAAGAAATAAATTATGTACTTTTCTATATGAGTTCACATATCCCTTAGTCGTATTCTGTATACATTATCACTATCCTTTATACACTATACATTTATAATTTTACTAACTTCAATTAAGATTATCTCAACTGAAACTCTCCTGATACTCTAACTTGACATTTTAACCAACTATGCAAATGCTTTTGAAGGATCTAAGCCTTACTTCAGTGGGGCTAATTTCTAAACCTACTAGTTTATCAACGTAGCCTAAGCACATGAATATTGGGAGACAAAGTCCTATAAACATTAAGTGATTTTAAGGTTTGATGGATTGTATTGTATTAAGAATCTTTTAAAGTTCTCCAAGTGAAATCAAAAGGATTTTAATGTTATCACTGATTCAATAATGCTCTATATGAGATGCATTCATTTTTGTCTTTATAGGCAACAGATATACAAAGCAAGAGATTATGTATGGTGATGGTCAATATCCCTTTCTCGTACATAAAACATACCCAAGGCAGAAAAACAACATTTGATGGAGATTAATGTGAAGGAATCCCAAGTTAAAACAAGATTCAGACATTCTGAGATGCTGAGAGAGCCAATGCTACTCTTAGATAAAGCAACACATTATGTCAAGTGGAGGATGGCAACAAATATTAGGTGTATTACTTTTGATCTGTGCCTATATCCTGTGATGAACTAGGAAGCTTGTGATGAACTAGGACCCAGTGTCATAGAACATGTTGATTCTTTGCAAGTGTTGCAACAAAATTCAGCCATATGTCCTACAACATTTGAGTTTTGTACCATTACAGTTGTTTAAAGGAAGCATCACAAATCAATAGTAAATTAAAGCAAATTTATATCATGCATAAAATTAATTTATATTTTAAGTTAACTGAACAACTAATTTGCTGGTAATAACATTTAATAAAAAAATAACCAGGTTTCTTTCTTTGCTTATTTGTTTTGTTCAGCACTTCCTTCTATTATGTATTCTTTTTTTAAACGAAATATCACCTTCAATTCAGATATATATATCCAATATAGCATTGAGCACAGAAATCTCCTATTTGAACTCCAATGAATTGAGAAAAAAGCCAAGGATGTAGAATATTGAATATATACTGTACTTTTTGGAATATAAGATGCATTCCCCACCCCGAAAAGTGGGTGAAAATTGTGGTGCGTCTTATACACTGAATGTTGCTGAAGCCCTGCCCATCCACCAGCCCCCACCCATTTTCGGCCTTCACGCATCACTTTTTTGGCCTCTGCATGCTCCATTTTAGACCTGTTCCAGGCTGCGGGTATCATCACAGCACATCGCCGCCGATTGCCAATGATCGCCACCTCTGTGCATCATGTTTTTGGCCTCCACACATCGTATTTTTGGTTTCCGCACATCACATTTTTGGCCTCCACACGTCACATTTTTGGCCAGTTCCAGGCAATGGGGATCGGCAGTGGCAACAATACACACCACCTGGAACCAGCTGAAAATGCGATGCGCAGAGGCCAAAAATAAGATGCATGGAGGTGGTGGTGGGCTGTGGCAATCCCCGCAGCCTGGAACAGCTGATTGGCGGTATTCTGGGAGGCTGATCCAACTGCCAATCAGCTGCTCATGCTGAATAAGGCTGCGATAATGTACTGAAACTGTCCAGGCTGTTTGCTGTTTGCTGCAAGGATCCTAGCCAGATGAATACTGATGGATGCTGGTAGGCATAAGCAGAATCTTTTTTTCTTTTTTTTCCTCCCCAAACATTAATGTGTGTCTTATACTCCGGAGCATCTTATACTCCAAAAAAAATGGGATTTTTAAACACAGGCACCTCTGTTGTGTCACAGTATGTATTTCTGGGGACTGTTTGTGTGAAAATTTAATGGAGTCAATAGGTTTCCTCTAACAGCAGATCTTAAACTTGCAATTCATCAAATGAAAAATTATAATTGTCTGCTTGGTTTTGCTCTGAAAAGCAAAAGGATGCTTCATGTCTCCTACTCTCAAGACTCAGTTGCTGCTCTTCCTTGTAACTATCAGTTTTCATTTGGCTTTCTATGCAAAGAAATTAACCTTCTGATAAGTCTGCTTTTCTGTCCCTTTTCAAAGTAGTACTTAAAACCTTGACTAATCATATATGCATATTGCAGGGGTGAAATCTAAAAATTTTCCCTACCGGTTCTGTGGGTGTGGCTTAATTGGTGGGCGTGGCTTGGTGGTCAGATGGCTTGGTGGGCGTGGCCAATAACAATAAATAATAAAAATAATAAACAAAGTATAAACAAACAATGAGGTACCAAAAACCAACTTTCACACTTTACACACACACCACACAACACAGCACAACACAACTGACTCACACACAATGCAAAAGCAGCTGCACTTCACACTTCACACAGCCACAAAAAGCTCAAAAACCAACTTTCACACTTTACACACACACACACACACACACACACACACACAATATGCCACATACAGCTTTCTGAGATTTTGTGTGTTTGTGTAGTTAGAGTGAAACACTACAGAAACACACCAAACCTCAGAAAGCTGCGCAAATATTTTATTTTATTATTTTATTTTATTTTATTGTGGACTTCAAATCCCAGAGTTCCTCAGCTGGCAAAGCCAGCCAGCATTAGTTGATCATGAGGAAATAGATTAGCTGAGCAATTGATTCTGTCTGGACTGAAACTGAATCTGCTTTCGGGCTGGAAAGAGAGCCATGCGTTCCTCAGTAATCAGGTAAGTGCCTTAGAATCTCTACTCTTACTTATAGAAAACATGTTTTCTACAAGTAAGAGTACAAGTAAGGTTCTGTTGTTTTTTACTTTTAAAGGCCTGTTTCGGCTGAAGCAAAACCGGCTTTTAAAAGTAAAAAAATAAAAACCTCTGCAGATGGTGCGGCTCAGCAGAGACAGGGGGGTGGGGCCAGGGATTTTTGCTACCGGTCCTCCGAACCAGCAGCCGCCATCGCTACTGGATCACGCGATCCCGTCTGATCCGGGAGCATTTCACCCCTGGCATATTGGAATCTATTATCACTGTTTTAAACAGTAGCAGTGTAACACTGAATCAACATTGACTACATGTGACTGATTTATTTTCTTGTCAAATAAGCTCTTTAATAGTTTTCATTTTATAGGGTTGACTCTTTCAATAAAATCAATTTAATTAACTATCATGTTCTGATAGAGCACACTTAAGCACTGTCATTTATTGCAATTGAACAATAATTTCCACCAAACAGAACATGTCAACTATTTTAATGAGCTATTTCAACTTTAACAGGGTTTCATCTTAATAATAAAAAATAAATCTCAGGTTTCTATCAAACTGTGATTACTAACCACTTCTCATTAATATTGTGATAGACTGTCATTAGTTATTCACTAAATGATCAGTGCTTAGAACTAATCTTTAAGTGATTTTGCAAATCAAAAAAAAAAGATGGAGGGAAATGGCCAATAACATTAACCTTAATTTGTTTGTCAGTACCTTAGAACTTCACTGTTTCATTATTACGGTCAAAATGTGTAAGAGGGCAAAGTCTTACAAGATTCCACCAAATGCCATAGTCAAAAAATGTACCACATGAGGCTCCAGTGACGTCACCCTCCTGCTGGGTGCTCTAACAGAGCACTCCGTGTTAGAAGATTGTAAAAGTCAATGAAACAGAAAATAAATCACTGTTCACTGAGCTTAGCATAATCTCTGGGTGAAAGAGGTTATCAGAATTGTGGAAGAGTGGCAGGTCTGACAGGGGGTTTGCTCTCAAGAGCGAATTTTCCTGGATTTATGACCCCACCGAACTCCACTCCTTCCAACTTCAGCACGCCCCTGTTTTTATCAGGGAAAAGGAGAGGAATGTCGCTTCTGCTCTAGAGGACTTATTAAATTGATTGATATTCCAAGCAGACGGGAATTTCACAAGCGTTCGATCTTTGATGCAGAATCAAGCACGGCAAAGACTCCCTTTTGAAACTTGAAACCTTTCTTTGTCTTTGATTAATTGACTTTTAAAATGGCGTCTAAAAGTGAAAGTAAAATTTTTAATGCGATGAAGCAGCGTTACTTGTGGATTGTTACAAGCGGAGTTTTTATACTGAAAGGAGGAAGGAAGTTATTAAGTTTGAATTCCTGATTCTTTTGAAGACAGAATGGCAGCTAAACCTTTAAAGCCTTCTGAAGAAGGGATCTGAACCAAGTCTTGAGGAAATATTGAAAGAACAATTAAAACTTTCTGAAGATAGGCAAAAGAGATGATGGAGAATTTTAATGCAAAAATAAGAAGATATTCTTATGGCAGTTCAAGGACTGAGTAAAAAATTGAAGGATTGGAAGTGGAAATGCAACAGATCTCAGTCAAAGTCAAATAAGCATTTAGAAGAAATGAAAGGTGTTCAGAAAAAGTGGATCAAAATGAAGATCAGGTTGTGATATTACAATATAAACTTATGGAAGGAGCTCTTAGAATTAGTGGTATGCAAGAAGAGCGTGGAGAAGACTTAAGAAAAATTATATCAGAAGCATTGGCTGAATTTATTGAAGTGGACCCCAAGAGGTAGCTTACCAAATTGATAAAATATATAGAGTTAATTCTTGGATTGCAAGACAGAGAAAGCTTCCTCGGGACATTGTGGTTTATTTTGTGAAAAGGACTATGAGAAATCAAATTCTGCAAGTTTCATATCAGACAACTTTAAAATTGGAGAACAGGAGTTGAAGGTGTTGAAGAGATTCCTTCAAAGATGTTAAGAGACAGGAAGGAATTTGCTTTTTACACAAGAACTTAAAAACATCAGATTCAATTCAGATGGGAGGTGCCAGTTGGACTGACACTATTCTATCAAGGAAGGAGATATAGAATTGACACTGTTTTAAAGGCAAAAGTTTTCTTTCTACAGTTTTGAAAGTCGAAATAGAAGTGATAGAAAAACTTCAAGAGACTCAAGAAGGCGTGGTGATCCAAGAGCCTTTATTGCTGCCAGTATTAGAGGAACCACAAGAGCAAAGGGTGACAAGAGGGCCTTAAGCGTAAAGAAGAGCAACAGTCTCAAAGTAAAGTCAGGATCCCATTATGGAAGCTGTGGGAGGAGCTAGACGGAAGATACCGGAGGAGGAGCTTCCGTTGTCTGCTTCAAAGCTTCAGGAGGCCAATGGCAAATAGAATCTTGTCATGGAATGTTAATGGCTTGAATTCAGCTCAGAAAAGAAGGAAAATATTTCACTACTTGAAACAATTTAAAAATGATGTGATTTGTTTGCAAGAGACACATATAAAATTATCAGACCAAAAATATTTAATTAATTCAAAATTGGGTAACCATTTTGTTGCATCAGCTTTGGAAAAGAAGCATGGAATTGTTGTATATATCAGGAAGGATTTACCAGCTAAGCTAATTGAGGCAGATATTCAAGGAAGATTTATTGCTATTGAACTGGTGATAGATGCAAAAGACTTTGTTGATAGGTATTTATGCACCTAATCAGCAACAAGAAAAGTTTTACAAAATGTTACATGAGAGGTTGACCCTCTGGGATTATAGTTCGTTTATTTTATTAGGAGACTGGAATGGAGTAATTGATACAAGAAGAGATAAGAGAACCTCCTCCAAGAAGATACCTATACATGCAAAATTACCAAAATCCTTTTTTGAAATGATGGAAGACTTTGAGTTTAGAGATATATGGAGGTTACGGAATCCAGATGAGAGAGATTTTACTTTTTTTTCTGATAGGCATCAATCTTTTTCACGCATTGATTTTATTTTAATTTCTAATGACTTGCTTTCTAGGGTGAAGAAAACGAAGATATTTCTGAGGTGTTTAACTGACCATAGCCCAGTATGGATGGAATTATTACAAGGGAAAAAAGGTGGTAGAACATGGAGGTTGAATGAAAATCTGTTTAGATATGAGGATAATGTAACTTATTGTAAGAAACAGTTAAAAGAATTTTTTGATTTTAATATGTACAAAGGGACACCTATAGGAACTGTGTGGTGAGCGAGCAAAGCGTTTATTAGAGGGATATTGATTTACTTGGACAACAGGCAAAGGAATAATAAACAAAGGCAGCGTAGATATTTGGAAGAAGAAATTCAAAGGAAGCAACAGTTATTAATTCAAAACCCACAAGATCATAAACTTAAAGAGGCTATAAAAATATTACAGAGTCAATTTAATATGTTAATGGCAGACCAGGTGTATGAATATACAATATACTAAACATAATACCTTTTGTAATGCAAATAAACCTGGGAGATGGTTGGCATATAATTTAAGGAAGAAACAGAAAGCACGTGTCATACAAAAAATAGAATATAAAGGTAAAGAGATATACCAACAGGATAAAATTAAAAAGGCATTCTCAGAATTTTATACTGCACTATATGCAAAAGACAAAATATTGGATAGGGACATTTATGATTATTTGAAAGATTATAAGGTTAATATTCTAACATTAGAACAGAGGAGGAGCTGAACGGCCGATAGCTACTGGAGAAATAGTGGAGCAATTAAACAATTAAAATGGGAAAACCCTGGTACAGATGGTCTTACAGCAACTTATTATAAAAAACACAGGATGAAATATTAGGCCCACTTAAAGAATTATTTAATCAGATACAATTAGGGTAGAATACCCCGTCATGGAAAACATCTTTTATTTCACTGATACCAAAGAGGAGCAAGACTGCTCTAAACCTGGTAACTATAGGCCGATTTCACTTTTAAATAATGATTATAAGATTTTGTAAAAATAATAGCAAATAGATTAATGTTAGTTTTACAACAAAATTCATACTGATCAATCTGGTTTTATAAAAGGGAGGCAGATGAGGAATAATGTTAGACAGATTATTAATATATTGGAATATTTGGAAAAGAAGAATACTTCAGCGGCACTTATTTTTTGGATGCAGAAAGCCTTTGATCGATTGCATTGGGATTTTTTATTTAAATTAATAGAGAAAATGCAATTTGGAGACTGTTTTATTAGAATAATTAAAGCGATTTATGGAGAGCAAACAGCACAGATTATAGTAAATGGTAGTTTGACAGAAGTTATTAAGATTGCGAAAGGAACAAGACAGGGATGTCCCTTATCACCATTATTGTTTGTTTTGACTCTGGAACCATTATTAGATAAAATACGAGAATTAATGAAAATAGAGGAATTAAGATTAGACAATATGAGTACAAAGTTAGAGCTTTTGCAGATGATGTAGTGGTTACGTTAATGAATCCTATAAATTCAAGTAGATTTTTGTTGGAAGTAATTGATAAATATGGAAAGGTATCAGGATTTAAAATAAATCAGAATAAAACAAAAGTGATAATTAAAAATATGTCTATACAACAGAAACAAAAACTAGAGGAAATGACAGGATTTGAGGTAGTAAAAAAGGTTAAATATTTAGGGGTCTATATTAGCTCATCGAACAAGAAACTTTATAAGAATAATTATGACTTGCTATGGCAAAAAGTTCAGAATGATATGAGTGGCTGGAAGAAATTGCAGTTATCCCTATTGGGAAGGATTGCGGCTATTAAAATGAATGTGTTACCTAGATTTTTGTTTCTGTTCCAGATGATACCTATAATTAAAAGGATAAAAATTTGGAAGATTGGCAGATTGGGATTAATAAATTTATATGGCAGGGTAAAAGGCGAGGTTAAAATGAAAATAATACAGGACTCACGGGAAAGAGGTGGTTTAAGAATGCCTAACTTTAAACTATATTATGAAGCAGTAAGCCCTTTCAGTAATAAGTGACTGGTTTAACTTAACAGAGGAAAGAATTTTGAATATAGAAGGTTATGACTTGTTATATGGATGGCATGCGTACTTATTTTATGGAAAAAAGTGGATAGGGCTTTTAAGAATCATGTGTTGAGAAGTGCTCTTTGGGTCTGGAATAAAATATTCCTATAAATTAGATTACAAGATTCCTATATGAGCCCTAGACATGCAATAGAGAATATAAATATAGAACAGAAACAGGAAATGATTACATATAAAGAACTTTTGTATGCTGAAGGAGGTAGATTGCAATTAAAATCATTACAGGTATTAAATGAAGAAGGAGGAATTATACTTGGTTTCAATATGGGCAAATAAGTGCTAGATGGAAAGAAGATCAAAAATTGGTATAATGCAAAGGAGGAAAATTTAATAAAGCAAATTAGAAATCAGACCCAGGAGCATATAAAGAGATTGTATAATGTGTTGCTTGAAATAGATTCGGAAAAGGATTTGGTAAAGGACTGTATGATAAAATGGGCACAGAATATTCAGGAACCAATAATGTTGGAAACATGGGAGAAAATCTAGGTTAGAAATGTTAAGTTTACACAAGCACAGAATTTAAGGGAAAATTTTTATAAGATGTTTTATAGATGGCACTTAGATCCCAAAAATTATCATGTATGTATCCTAATATCCAAGCGAAATGTTGAGGTGTGATTGTGATGATGCTACATATTTTCATATTTGGTGGACTTGCAAGAAAATTAAGGTCTTTTGGATAAGAATTTGGTGGATTATTCAAAATGTACTGAAGAAGAAGATAAAGTTCCTGCCACAATTTTTCCTTTTGGGAATTATAATGGATTGTACAGGGATTGAGACTAAATTGATTTTGAACTTAATAACAGCAGCAAGACTGTTGATTGGACAATACTGGAAGAAAGAAGAGATACCTACAATAGAAGAATGGATATTGAAAGTTATTAATTTGGCTGAGATGGCTAAAATCTCAAGCGTTTTAAAAGACAATACGCAGGAAAGATATTTAATTGAATGGAAAAAATGGATTGATTATCTACAAAACAGATATCAGATTAAGAAATATCAGATTGCCTTTGAATAATTAGAAAGTTATTTTATGTAATGGGGAGGGGGTTGGGAGAAAAGCTTTGGATGTGGTTATTTGGATTGGAAGGAAAATTTTATTCTATGTTTGGTTTATGTATAACTTTACCTTGTGATTGACCGGGAAGCCGGGGGTGGGAGGGAGGGGTGTTTGTTTTTTTGGGAGGGAGGGGGAAAAAAGGGGGAAAAATGTTTTTGTTTTTTTAAAACTCTTTCAATAAAAAAAAAATGTACCACATGGATTTCAAGCTGAATTCCAATATCTCCTAAGGATACTAGAGAGCTGATGGTATCTTTTATTTAAATTTATTATTATTTATTATTTATTATTTAGATTTTTATACCGCCCTTCTCCCGAAGGACTCAGGGCGGTGTACAGCCAGATTAAAACAGTACAATATACAAATTAAAACCACAGTTAAAATAACCTATTCTATAAATGGCCAAAAATTAAAACCGTCAAATTTGACCCATAAATAAAATACCCCAATTAAAATTATTAAAATTCGAAAAAAATTTAAATTTTTTTTAAAAAATTAAGCCAGTCCTGCTTGGATAAACAAGTACATTTTCAATTCACGGCGAAAGGTCTGAAGGTCAGGTAATTGACGCAAACCAGGGGGAAGTTCGTTCCAGAGGGTAGGTACTCCAACAGAAAAGGCCCTTCCCCTGGGGGCCACCAGCCGACATTGCTTGGCGGACGGCACCCTAAGAAGACCCTCTCTATGTGAGCATACGGGTCGGTGGGAGGCATAAGGTAACAGCAGGCGGTCCCATAAGTATCCGGGCCCTAAGCCATGGAGCGCTTTAAAGGTGGTAACCAACACCTTGAAGCGCACCCGAAAGACCACAGGTAGCCAGTGCAGACTGCGCAGGAGCAGTGTTACCCGGGAGCAACGTGTGGCTCCCTCAATCAGCTGCATTCATTCTGGACTAACTGAAGCCTCAGTGCACTTCAGGGTAGCCCCATGTAGAGAGCATTGCAATAATCCAGATGAGAAGTGACAAGAGTGGTGACCGTGCATAAGGCATCCCGGTAAAGGAAGGCGGCGCAACCAGGCGAACCTGGTAAAGCTCTCCTGGACGGCCCCCAACTGGTCTTCAAGCGACAGTCCATCCAGGAGAATGCCCGTTACGCTTTTCTGTGGGGAATGACCCCCAACAGTCAGCTACGGATGCAGCTGACTGTACCGTGCCGCACATCAGCCACCTCCGTCTTGGATGGATTGAGCCTGAGTCTGTTTCTCCCCATCCAGACCCGTACGGCCTCCAGGCACTGGGACAGCACTTCAATGGCTTCGTTGGGGTAGCCTGGGGTGGAAAAGTACAGCTGAGTATCATCAGCGTACAGCTGGTAACTCACCCCAAAGCCACTGATGACCTCACCCAACGGCTTCATATAGATGTTGAACAGGAGGCGATGGCCCTGAGGCACCCCACAAGTGAGCGTCGATCTCTGCCCTCTGTCAACACTGCTGCATCTCAGAGATAGGAGGAGAACCACTGATAAACGGTGCCTCCCACTCCCAAACTCTCCAACCGGTGCAGCAGGATACCATGGTCGATGGTATCAAAAGCTGCTGAGAGATCTAACAGGACCAGGGCAGAGGAACAACCCCTATCCCTGGCCCTCCAGAGGTAATCCAATTTTTTTATTAATTTTACTACAACAACACAACACAAACATATATAATACAAACACATAATATGTGTTTTCTTTTTACATGTCAGTTTCGTTCCACATACTTTCTGCTTTATATATTCCCCTTTCCCCCCCTTTTATTATCTGTATCTTTATCGTCCCTTTATATCTAGTTTTATTCATTTACAATATTTTATACATTTGTCACCTTCTTTTCTCCATCATTTATTCATATTTACTTTTCCTATTCTCTAGCCAATCGTGCCACTTAGTCATACTTGATAGTATTCTGTCTCTTCCTTTTCTTTTATTTCTTTCGCTAATTTATCCATCTCCGCACAGTCCAGAATTTTCTTTATTATTTCTTCCTCTGTTGGTACTTTTTCATTTTTCCAGAACTATGCATAGACAAACCTTTCAGCAGTAATTATGTATAAAATCAAATATTAATAGGGTCAATTTAATATTTATTTAATATTTAATAATAATTTTTCCCATTTCTCCAATTCTACATTATAGCCAACATTTTTTACCCATCTAATCATGGTATCCTTAACTATCTCTTCTTCCATTTTGTACATCAGTAGATATTTATATGTATTGCTAATTAATTTTATTTCTGTTCCATGAATAATTTTATCCAATTCTTGCGGTTCCTTTCGTATCTCATACCTCTTTTTATCGCTTGCAAATTTAGATTGGATTTGTGTAAATGTTCACCACCAGTGGATGGTATCTTATCTGAAAACTTAGAATGGTGTTTTCAATTATGAAACTTAATTTTCCAGAAAAAAAAGACATATTAATGTAAATTGAGGTTTCTTTAAAGCAAAATATGATATTTATTTATTTATTTACTTACTTGTTTGTTTGCTTGCTTGCTTGTTTTTTTGTTTATTAAATTTATATGCCACCTGACTCAACAACTCTGGGCAGCTCATAACAATCAAACAAAGAAAATTTTAAAACAATGAAAATATAAAGATAAAAATGGCAGAATAAAATATTGAGGCAAATTAAATATTTTTGTTAATTCTTTAAAGGAATCAGAAGCCAGCATAGTCTACTTATGTTCAGGTAGCCTGATGGTAGTTTTTTATTTAAATTCATAATATAAAAAATGGTCAGAGGGAAAATGAACAAAACCTTCACAATAAAATAGTAGTAATTGGTGTGAAAAAAAAAATCTACTAATGTATTTTTTGTTCAGTATATAGAAAATGAATTGCAGAATTTAGCCATTTTAAACTGGGTAATTAGCAATTTATTACAAGTTTATGCCCACATTTCTTTCTGAGTACAATCTCTTTTCCTGAGAAATTTCCTTTTCAGAATATTCCCAGATGAGGAGGACCTATTATTTCAAAATCTATCATTTTATCAGTATTAGCCCCATTATGCCAGTCTCTTGAATGGTTACATGATACTTATGCATAGGGTTGGGGGCAATTGTTTGTCATTTTAATATTCATAGCATAAATTAAATTTTGAAGGACTTCCGGTGGCTTCCGTCTTCCCCGGAGGACGTCTGGAATGGCGTCCCGAACCGAGATCCTGTAAAAGCTGGTGTAACAGCGGAGAACAGCGAGCTTTCTCTGGGTGAAAGAGATTAGCAAGAGTGGCTGGATAGCAGAAGATTGCCCCAGGGGCTCTGCAGAGTCTGAGGGTGCCTGCCCAACCCAGCCCTACTCCAGACTCCCGATCCTGCTAATTAGGCAGGACAAGAAAGACCCACTTCTGCTCAATTGATTCCGTTTTTAACAGTGAAGGAAAAAATGGCGTCTGAGAGGAAGTGGATTGAGGCTGCTTGGAGAGAAATTTAATTTGAGACTTTTGAGACTTTTGAGATTTTTACAATTCTAATTAGAGACTTTACTTAAATTAAAATGGCTTTTAAGCCACCAAAAGCTCCATGACGAGAAGGGGTCCTGAAACTAACTTAGAAGATATGTTAAAGGAACAGAACAGAGTTTCTGAAGAGATTTAAAGAATTATGAATAATATTCATGGTGTGAAGGATCAACTTAGGGAAGAAAATTAAAGAGACTAATAAAAAATTATTGATGATTTATTGATGGTTTTCAAGGTTTGGCAAAAATTTGGAAGTAATGGAGGATAAAGTGGAAGTAATTAGTCAAGCAAATCAGTATTTGGATAATAAAGTTGAGAGTTTAAAATAAAGTGGATAAAATGAGGACCATGTGGTGGTATTGCAATATAGAGCGTTGGAGAAGGCTTTGAGAATTAGGGTCTCAGGATCGAAGGAAGAAGATATTAAAAGTTATATCAGAAAGCTGAAATGTTAGTCGAAGTTGATTTTCAAATTGATAAGGCATATAGGGTTAATTCTTGGGTAGCGAGGCAGAAAAAGCTCCCAAGAGACATTGTAATTTATTTTTTGACTTCTACAATAAGAAATCAGATTTTGCAAGCTACATACCAAAAGAAATTGCAAATAGGAGAACAGGAGGTGTTGGTTTTGAAAAAGATCCCTGCTAAAATGTTAAAGGATAGAAGGGACTTTAGATTTTTTACACAAGAGCTTAAGAAGCATCAGATTCAATACAGATGGGAGGTTCCAATTGGCTTAACATATTTTTTCAAGGCAGGAGATATCGAATTGATACTGAGTTGAAAGCAAAAGATTTTCTTTTTAATGTATTGAAAGTGGATGTAGAAACAGTGTATAAAAGTCTTCAAGAGAAACAGAGTGGGGAAGTTGAAACTACACCTGTGATGTCAGTATCTCAAGAACAACCTCAAGAACAAAGAGTGACAAGGGGAGCTATTAGGCGTAAGGAGATAGAGGAACGACTTCAAAGACAGGAACGGAATTCTACTACTGAAGCTGTGGGAGGAGCCAAGCTGAAGAGTGAGAGTCTTCAGCTAATTGCTCAGAAGCTTCAAGAGGCCAGTGATGGCAAATAAATTTTTGACATGGAATGTTAATGGTTTGAATTCAGCACAGAAAAGAAGAAAAATATTTCATTATTTGAAACAATTTAAAAATGATGTGATATGTTTGCAAGAGACACATATAAAATTATCAGATCAGAAATATTTGATTAATTCGAAATTAGGTAAACATTTTGTTTCTTCTGCTCCGAATAAGAAAAATGGTATAGTTATATATTTGAAGAAAAATATATCAGCTAAATTAATTGAAACGGACATTCAAGGAAGATATATTGCTATTGAATTGATTTTAGAAGGGAAAAAGACACTTGTGATTGGCATATATGCACCTAATCAACAACAAGAAAAATTTTATAAACTGTTACATGAAAAATTGACTCTTTGGGACTATAAAAAATTTATTATATTATGGGATTGGAATGGTGTAATGGATATTAGAAAAGATAAAAGAACTCTTTCTAAGAAAATTCCTATGCATGCAAAACTGCCTAAATCTTTTTTTGATTTGATGGAAGATTTTGAGTTGAAAGATATATGGAGAAGGCATGATGATAGAGACTACACTTATTTTGATAGGCACAATCTTTTTCACGTATTGATTTTATATTAATTACCAATGACTTGCTTTCTAGGTTAAAACAAAGATATTTCCAAGGTGTTTAACTGATCATAGTCCGGTATGGATGGAGTTGCAATATGAAGAAGATCATGGAGAATAAATGAAAATTTGTTTAGATATGAGGATAATGTAAATCAATGTAAAAACAAATGAAGAATTTTGATTATAATTTGAATATGGAACTTGATAGAAATGGTGTGGGACGCTAGCAAGGCCTTTATGAGAGGTAATTTGATATATATTAATAGTAGACAGGAGAAAATTACAAAACAGCGAGGATTTAGAAGAGGAAATTCAGGAAACAACAATTATTGGTATATAATCCACATGATTTAAAAATTAAGGTGATAAAGATATTACAGAGTCAATTTAATATGTTAATGGCAGATCAGGTGGCAACAATATACAATATATAATACTTTTTGTAATGCCAATAAATCAGGAGGTGGTTATATGTTAAGGAAAGACAGAAAGCATGTACTATTGAAAGAATTGAATATAGGGTAAAGTGAGATTTCAACAGGATAAAATTAAAAAGCTTTCTTGGAATATTATAAATTTATATGCCAGAGATACAATATTGAATATGGATATTGATAAATATTTGAAAGAATATAGGTTAAAGTTTAACTAATGAACAAAGGAAGAGTTGAATCCTATAACTTCTGAGAAATTATTTTGGTAATAAAGCAATTAAAATAAAATCCCGGCAGATGGACTTACAGCAATATATTATAAAAAGTTACAGGATGAGATAGTTGGTCCACTTGGAGTTATTTAATCAGATATTGATGGGAGAATACCATCATGGAGGACTACTTTATTTCATTGATACCAAAAGAGGATCAATTGTACTAAGCCTGGGAATTATAGACCGATTTCTCTTGAATAATGATTATAAGATTTTGCAAAATAATGGCAAATAGGTTAATGGAAATTGTACAACAAATTCATACTGACCAGTCTGGTTTTATAAAGGGGACAAATGAGGAATAATGTTAGGCGAATTTATTGGAATATTTGGAAAAGAAAAATCAGATTCTGCAGCGTTTATATTTTGGATGCAGAGAAAACTTTTGATCGTTTGCATTGGGAATTTTATTTAAATTAACAGACAAAATGCAATTTGGAAATGGTTTATATGAATACTTAGAATTTATGGAGCAAACAGCTCAGATAATGTAGTTTGACAGATAGTTTTAAAATTGCGAAAGGAACAAAAATGTCCTTTATCACCTTTATTGTTTATTTTGTCTTTGGAACCTTTATTGGATAAGATAAGAGAGTTAAGGAGATAGGGTATTATAGAAGACATGAATACAAAGTCAGAGCATTTGCAGATGATTTGGTTGTTATGTTGACTCAGCCTATAAATTCAGTGTATATTTGTTGGAAGTAATTAATCAATATGGAAGGTCTCAGGGTTTAAAGTGAATCAAATAAAACAAAAGTGTTAACCAAAAATATGATTAAGAACCAGAAAGAAAAACTAGAGGAAATAACAGGATTTGAAATTGTAAAAAGGTTAAATATTTAGGAGTCTTTCTTACTTCATCAAATGTAAAATTGTATAAGAATAATTATGATGTGTTATGGAAAAATTCAGAAGGAAATGAATACTTGGAAAAATTACAATTATCTTTGTTAGAATAGTATAAAATGAATGTTTTGCCTAAATTTTGTTTTTGTTTCAGATGATACCAATAATTAAGAAAGACAAAATTTGGAAGAATGGCAGATTGGAATTAATAAATTTATATGGGAAGGAAAAGTGAGAGTCAAAATGAAAATAATGCAAGATACACGGAAAGAGAGGATTTTCTAATGACCAAACTGAATTATGGATAATTTGTGTTTGATTCTAATATGAAATTTTGAAAGGTTGAGTAATTTTATTGTGGCTGATGCTATGTCTTGTGTTAGATTTTTTGACTGCTTGTTAATCCTATCACTCTGCTTTTGTTATTGTCAAATTGCTGTAATTTTGATATGAATGGATCTGTGGCAGTATTTCTTTTGCTTATGAAAGTTTTAGATATTCCTTCAAAAGCTTGTTATCTCCTTAGACAATTTGCAGTTAGTTTCTTTATAATTTTCTTTATACATCTGGCTAATAAATATTATATCTTGCTCATTTTTTGACTCTTTATCAATATTTCTAATTTTCAAATATTCTATTTGATAACATTGATTTCATAGTCCATTTTTTCATTCAAATATTTTCTGAAATATTTTTATTTCAAATTTATCAATAGATGGCATTTGTTGTCTTTTTTGGCTATCCATTCTTGTATTGTTGGTACTTTTTCTTCCAATATTGTCCTATTAGTAATCTTGCTGCAGTTATTAGATTTAAAATCAATTTAGTCTCAATTACTGTACAATCCGTAATAATTCCCAACAAGAAAAATTGCGGCAGGAACTTTATCTTCTTTTCAGAACATTTTGTAAAATCCACCAAATTTTTATCCAAAAGGCCTTTATGTCCTTACAAGTCCACCAAATGTGAAAATATGTAGCATCACAATTACATCTCCAACATTTTGCTTGCATTCTGGATACATACACGATAATTTTTAGGATCTAGATGCCATCTATAAAACATTTTATAAAATTTTCCTCAGATTCTGTGTTGAATTTAACATTTCTAACCCAAATTTTTCCAAGTTAATATTGGCTCCTGAAATTTTGTGCCCACTTTATCATACAGTCCTTTACCAAGTCCCTTTCAGAATCTATTTCAAGTAACACATTATACAATCTCTTTATGTGCTCCTGAGACTGATTTCTAATTTGCTTTACCAAATTTCTGCTCTGCTCTATACCAATTTTCTGATCTCCTTCCATCTAGCACGAATTGCTCATATTGAAACCAAGTATAATTTTTCCTTCCTCTTTAATACTTGCAGAGATTTTAACTGCAAATTACCTCTTTCAGTATACAAAAGATCTTTATATGTAATCATTTCCTGCTTCTGTTCTATGTTTATATTTACTGTATGTCTAGGACTGCCCATATAGGAACCTTATAATTTAGTTTATAAGAGTATTTTTTCCAAACACAGAAGGGCATTTTAGCACATGATTTTAAAGGCCTTATCCACTTTTTTGTCATAAATTAAATATGCATGCCATCCATATAACAAATCATAACCTTCTATATTCAAAATTCTGTCCTCTGTTAAATTAAACCAATCACTTATTGAGAGAGAGCAGAATATAATTTACATATTTGAGAATCTTGAATTATTTTCATTTTAACCCTAGCTTTTTACCTTCCCATATAAATTTGTTAATTCTTCTGCCATTCCTCAAGATTCTTATCTTTCTTAATTATTGGTATCATCTGAAAGAGGAATAAAATCTAGGTAAAACATTCATTTTAATAGCAGCAATTCTCCCCAACAAAGATAATTGCAATTTTTCCAAACAATCAACTCCTTCTGAACTTTTGCCATAAAACCTCATAGTTATTCTTATACAATTTCACATTTGATGACGTAATATAAACCCTGTACTTAACCTTCTTTACAATTTCAAATCCTGTTATTCCTAGTTTTTCTTTCTGTTGTCCATATTTTTTATCACTTTTGTCTTTTCTGATTTACCTTAAACCCTGAGACATTCCCATATTGATCAATTATTTCCAACAAAGATTTACTAGAATTTATAGGGTTTGTTAAAGTAATCACCAAATCATCTAAAAAGCTCTTAACTTATATTCATACTGTCTAACTCTAATTCCTCTATCTCCTTACTTCAGATTTTATCCAATAATGGTTCTAGAGTTAAAATAAACAATAATGGTGATAAAGGACATCCCTGTCTTGTTCCTTTCGCAATCTTAAAAGGTTCTGTTAAACTACCATTGATTATAATCTGTGCTGTTTGCTCTCCATAAATTAATTATTCTTAAAACCATCTCCAAATTGCATCTTTCTATTAATTTAAATAAAAATCCCAATGCAATCGATCAAAAGCTTTCTGCATAGAAAATAAATGCTGCTGAATAAAATTTTTCTTTTCTAAGATAGTAAATTAACAATCTGCCTAACATTATTCCTCATCTGTCTCCCTTTATAAATCCAGATTGATCATTATGAATTCTTCTGCAGAATCAACATTAATCTATTAGCTATTATTTTAACAAAATCTTATAATCATTATTTAAAAGTGAGATTGGCCTATAATTCCCAGGTTTAGAACAATCCTGTTCCTCTTTTGGTATCAATGAAATAAAAGAGGTTCTCCATGAAATTCTCCTAGTTGTATCTGATTAAATAATTCCTTAAGTGGACCTAACATCTCATCCAAATTTTATAACTAACTGTAAGCCCATCCATTAGGAGTTTTCCCATTTTAATTGTTTAATTACCAAAATAATTTCTTCCGAGGTTATAGGCATTCAATTCATCCGTTTGTTCTAAAGTTAAATTTTAACCTTATATTCCTTCAAATATTTATCAATATCCCTATTCAATATATTATCTTTAAGATATAAATTTGTATAATATTCTAAAAAGCTTTTTAATTTTATCCTGTTGATATCTCTCTTACCTTTTATTCTATTTTTTCTATAGTGTTGTTTTGTCTTTTCCTTAAAGTGTATGCTAACCACCTACCAGGTCTATTTGCATTACAAAAAGTATTATGTTTGGCATATTGTATATTTGTTAACCTGATCAGCCATTATCATATTAAATTGATTCTGTAGTAACTTTGCATCTTTAAGTTTTTGATCATGTGGGTTATGTATTAATAATTGTTGTTTCATAAATTTCCTCTTCTAAATACCTCCTTGTGCTTTTCTCTGTCTATTATTAATCTGCATATATGTATCCTCTATAAGAGGCACCTAATTTTACCACAAAACTGGAAAACTATTGATCTATCATAAATTATATCAATTAAAAAATAAAGATCAGTAAAATCATATTTATTTACAAAACAATAAATCAAAAAAGGAGGATTCAGCTTTGAAAATTTAGAACTCAATTTTATCCTGAGCATAGCTCAAAATTATCTCTACAATGTACTTCCTATCAATATTCTTCAAACAACAATCAATTTAGATTCAAACTTAATCTCTCAATCTAGATTCAGAAAATGTGACTTTTAATTGAATGCCTGGAATAATACCTGACTCTGGTCTCTTCCCAAAATCTGCCTTAACCAAAGACTATCTAGTATTGATCAATTCTAAGATCTGTAGTGCATAAGAGCACCAAGGTATCTTCTAATGTTCTTTGATATTCCTTTTATGTATTCAATTCATGCTTATATTTATAATTATTTAATATGTATTTGACAAAATAAAATGAATGAATGAATAGAATAGAATAGAATAAATTTTTCTAAGTGTGATTGGACAAATGAATGAATACAAATGAGTAGTGAGTTACTTCAACAACATTGTCTCTAAATTGACAATACAATGCAAGCATGAAAATTCCTCCTTTAGCTTAAACCATTCTGAATATGCTCTCATAAGAACCCAGACAAATCTGCCTGTATAAAAATGAAATACCTCACAGTGTCTCTTCAGAATTAATTTTCATCTTTAACTCTTTTTATTTACAATAAGGATCTCTAATATCAAAACCCATGTGAAAAGAGCTAAAATGTTAAAATTTGATTTCTCCAATACAGTTGGCCTCATTTTAAAACTTAAAACATATTCCTGAGCTTCTTTCTTAAAACAATTATGGCTTGCCTTTCATGCTCAAATTTCACCTGAGGTTTATTCATTTTCTGCTGTTTTGCTTAAATTGTGCCAATCACTTTAAGTCTTTTTTTTTTTAAAAAGAAGAAAAATCAAAAAAAATTGCTCTAAACAAAATATGAAGCTGAAATCTATTTTATTCTCAAAAGAGAAAATAGCAAGGCAGACCCCCAAAGGAAAACTGACTCAACATCTGGCTGAAATTATAATAAAAAAAGAAAGAATAAAAATCCTTTCTCTCTCTTCTTAGAAAAGAACTACATACAGCTTCTATTAAAAGAAGAATAAAGAAGAAATTTTCTTTTCTTTTCTTAATTTTCAAAGAGGAAAAATTTTCTTATTCAATTGGATCATTCCAGGAGAATAATTTATTTGTAACATTCTTTCAGTTAATATAAGCATAATGCCAGGCTATAATTTATAATTGCAATTCTGAGGAGATTTTTTATGGTGAACATAATTAAATTGATTGTATATTTGTTGGAAGTAATTAATCAATATGGAAGGGTCTCAGGGTTTAAAGTGAATCAAAATAAAACAAAAGTGTTAACCAAAATATGATTAAGAACCAGAAAGAAAAACTAGAGGAAATAACAGGATTTGAAATTGTAAAAAAGGTTAAATATTTAGGAGTCTTTCTTACTTCATCAAATGTAAAATTGTATAAGAATAATTATGATGTGTTATGGAAAAAAATTCAGAAGGAAATGAATACTTGGAAAAAATTACAATTATCTTTGTTGGGGAGAATAGCAGCTATAAAAATGAATGTTTTGCCTAAATTCTTGTTCTTGTTTCAGATGATACCAATAATTAAGAAAGACAAAAATTTGGAAGAATGGCAGATTGGAATTAATAAATTTATATGGGAAGGGAAAAAAGCGAGAGTCAAAATGAAAATAATGCAAGATACAACGGAAAGAGGAGGATTAAAAATGCCTAATTTAAAACTGTATTATGAAGCAGTTGTTCTTTCAGTAATAAGTGATTGGTTTAATTTGACGGAGGAAAGGATTTTGAATATAGAAGGTTATGATTTATTATATGGTTGGCATGCATATTTATTGTATGATAAGAAAGTAGATAAAGCTTTTAAGAATCATGTGTTGAGAATTTCTCTTCATGCGTGTCTGGAAAAATATTATTATAAGTTAAATTATAAAATTCCTATATGGGCAAGTCCTCGGCATGCAGTAGAGAATATAAATATAGAACAGGAACAAGAAATGATTACTTATAAAGATCTTTTATATAATGAGAGGAAATTTACAACAAAATCTTTGGATACATTAAAAGAAGAAGGAGGAATTATACTTGGTTTCAATATGGACAGTTAAAGGCTAGATGGAAAGAAGATCAGAAAATTGGTATTATTCAAAATGAAGAAAATTTGGTTAAACAAATTAGAAATCAAACCCAGGGGATATAAAGAGATTGTATAATGTGTTGATAGAAATAGATTCTGAAAGAGATTTAATAAAGGATTGTATGATAAAATGGGCACAGAATATTCAGAACCAATAATGTTGGAAACATGGGAAAAAATTTGGTTAGAAATGTTAAATTTACGCAAGCGCAGAATTTAAGGGAAAATTTTTATAAGATGTTTTATAGATGGCATTTAGATCCTAAGAAATTATCATGTATGTATCCAGATATGCAAGCAAAATGTTGGAGATGTAATTGTGATGATGCTACATATTTTCATGTATGGTGGACTTGTAAGAAAATTAAGTCTTTCTGGATAAGAATTTGGTGGATTATGCAGAATGTTCTGAAAAAGAAGATAAAGTTCCTACCACAATTTTTCCTTTTGGGAATAACAACGGACTGTACAGTGATTGAGACTAAATTGATTTTGAACTTAATAGCAGCAGCAAGACTGTTGATTGGACAATATTGGAAGAAAAAAGAATTACCCACAATAGAAGAATGGATATTGAAAGTTTCAATTTTGGCTGAGATGGCTAAAATCTCAGCCTTCTTGAAAGACAGTACTCAAGAAAAATATTTAAATGAACGGAAGAATTGGATTGATTATATTCAAAATAGATATCAGATTAAGAAATTTCAGATTGCCTTTGAATGAAGGACGTTGTTTTTGATTTTAATGGAAGAAGTCAGGTTATGTGAGAGAGAAGGATTATAATTGTGTTAGATTTTAAAATTTTAATGTATGACTGTTTGTTTATTGAACTATACCTTGTGTTTGTTCCGGGAAGTCGGGGGGGGAGAGGGGGGTTTTGGAGGGAGGGGGTTTTGGAGGGAGGGGGGAAGGAGGGGGAGGGGGGAGGGGAGGGGAAAAATTAAATTGTTGTTGTAAAACCTTTTCAATAAAAAAAATTAAATTTTGAAGAACTATACTTTAAATTATGAGTCATGCTATGAAATCTAAAAAAGGCAATGAAAAAAGAATACTCCAATAAACTGTAGTTACATAGATTACTTTCCATTGAAAATATATATTTGCAATTTCTTTTTAAAAATCCTAATCTGTCAATTAATTTGTTTTTAATAATTGTATTTAAATACTGTTTTCAAAGCAAATACATTGACAAAGAAGTTTAGTAAGATATACCAAATGATCTATTGCCTTAATTTTTAGTAAAAAGAGTCTCCTGGCCTCATGTTAATGTGCTTTATCAGAGGAAGAGCATCTCTCATTATGAAAATTTGCTTTCACCCTAATGATGTGATAGCTGTCATCTCCCCCAAACCTATCAAAGAAGACTAAGAGATAACTTGGTTTGGTGTCAGGTGTGCCTCCGTTCAAAACTCAAGAAAGGAAAACCCCAACTCCATATTTGTAGAGAAAGGTACTTTTACTGAGTATGAACTGATAGCAACAAAAGAAAAGCAAGATCTGAGGCTAAAGGCATGAAAATTACATATGGAAAGTATTCCCAAATCCTTCCCCCTAAGGACCCTGGATGTCCAATCCCCAGCCCTCCATGGTGTCATGTGAGGTGCATCTTCAGATGGCCCCATCCATCTGGTATGCCAGAAGAGTTGATCTTGACTGATTACCAACAAGTCCATTCAGCTGCGCAGAAGACGATGAGAGCATCCCTCCGTTTTCCTCCCTTTTTGGTCATATCACATGACATTTCCACCAGCTCACTTCCCCACCCAAATATCTATACCTTCCCCACCCCCTGTTACTATGGCAGCTGATATCAAACAAGCATCATAGAGGCTGACATTTGGAGATTTCATTACGAAATTAAATTTAGCGCAGCTAAATTTGTATTTATGCAAGATGAATTATAAAAAAAGTCTGATCAAAAGGATCAATAGATAGACATTAAAGGAAATGATTGATACACTTTAGGACAAAACTCAAACGGAAAGAAAGGGGGCAATGTTCATAATTGTTGAAAAGAAAATCCATCTGGTTCAGTTCCAAGCTGGGAGAAAGGTGCTGGAAATAAAATGGAGGCTGATTGGAAAGAAAGTTGGTTTATTGATGAAGTGGAAATACCAGCAGAATGTGGTTCTGGGACAGCTGACCAAATGGCTGAATGGGTGGATGGATCTTAATTTGAAGTTTGGGATTTGTCTAATATGGGCTTTGTGTTTTGAAAGGGTGTTGAGTAATTCTTATTGTGGCTGATGGCTATGTCTTGTGTTAGATTTTTGGGTGAGGGGCTGCTTGCTCTAATCCTATCACTCTGCTTTTGTTAGCTGTCGAAATTGCTGTAAGGGGTTTTGAAATATCCTGTCTTGAATGGACTTCTGCTGGCAGTATTTCTTTTTTGCTTATGAATGGAGTCATCTAGATAGTAGGCTTCCTCTTTCAATAAGCTTGTTATCTCCTTAAGTGACTGCATCTGCAGTTAGTTTCTTGTTATAATGTTTTCTTTATACATCTGGCTGGAATGGGCTTAAGGCAGTTTTTTTATTAGCATCTTGCTCTTTTGGCTTTTTTGAGGCTTTTCTTTATGGCTAATATTTCTAAGGTTTTTCCTTATGGTTAATATTCTATTTGGGATAACAGGGGAAGGAGTTTATTTCTTCTTACAGTCCCCCATTTTGTGCTACTTCAAATATTTTCTGAAATATTTTTATTTTGCACAATTTAGGTCTAAGTAGACTTGGCATTTGTTGTCTTTTTGGCTCATCATTTAGGGATATTTGGCTGGCATCCTTGCTTGGGTGTCTGTTGAGATGGAAAGTGATGTTGGAGGCTACTGGGGCAAGGCAAAATACACCAGTGGAGGCAGCAGAAAAGTATTCCCATGATAGTTATGGCAGTGGCCCCCAAAAGGAGAACTTTCAACCCATGAAGGTCTAGCAGCCAGGACAAAAGTTCTGGAAAGAAATTTACAGTATCCAATTTTCCTGTGCCAATTCTTTTTAGATGTTTGAATGTCACTTTCTGTGACATTCGGTCAAGTTTGAAGCAAGCACATGTCCCAAAATTCTTTGCAGCTATCATCATGCCTTAGTAGACAATCAAAGACTGTATCAGGGTTCCAAGTAACAACTTCAATGATATTAAACTCCGAGGCTTGAGATTTCTCAAGGCTAACTTTTATTAGAGATATAATATTGGCACATCTGTGAAAACCTGAATCTAAAAGCTTCTGGGTTTTCCACACCCAAAATAAAGTTCAAGACCTTGCCCCTCTCCCACATGTCCATCATACTTCCAATCAGGCACTCTCCAGAACAGAAGACACTTCCTCGTTCTTTCTCATTGTGCCCTGCAGGGCAGCTGCAGGGCACAATGACCTTGACTTTCTACAAAGACTAAACAACTTCTTCGCTCTATACAATCCCCCTCCCAATTTCCCACAGTAAGATTTGTGGCAGGCCTGAAGGCACAAGAATAGAAATCTGGCTTCCGGGCCTGACAGTCTGTCACTCCCCTCAGAAAAGACATGTATCTTGAACATAATAATACAAGGGAGGTTAATGATATCTCTAACCTCCCCCCCCCCAATGGGACCCTTTGACTTGTCAGGGTGTTTTTCATGGAATTGTTTGACTAGACTATCTGCTTTCACATTCCAACTTTTGACCAACGTAGCTTCAGATAAAGGGTATCCTTTCCAGTGTAGACTAAGCTGAACTGTCACTGGGTTAATTATTTTTACTTTTGGAAGAGGACCTAGGAACTTGGGTCCCAATTTCTTGCTAGGCAGCCTTAACTTTATGTATTTAGTAGATAGAAAATCTCTATCCCCCACCCGAAAGGGGGGTTGGAAGAAACGGTGCTTGTCTGCCTGCTTCTTATATTCCTTAGTGGCTTCTAACAGCACTTTTTTCCTATTTTCCCACCCTTTCTTTAATGACTCCATCCATTCTGTTAAAGACATGGATGAAGGGGGTTCTCTTGGCAGCTCAGGCATGGGGACAAACTCCATTCCACTGGTGACCTGGTAAGGGGTCAGTCCAGTGCTACTGTGCATTACATTGTTGTAAGCCACCTCCGCAAATGGTAACAGGTCTGCCCAGTTTTCTTGTTGGTAATCCACGTAGCATCTGATGCACATCAGATGCTATGTGGATTACCAACAAGAAAACTGGGCAGACCTGTTACCGTTTGCGGAGGTGGCTTACAACAATCCAGTGCATCAGATGCTCTACCATCACATTCGCTTGTTCCACCACGCTGTTGGTACTCATTTGAAAAGACAAGCTAAGTCCTTGTGTTCCACTATGAAGTCCATCGCAATCTCTTCCCAAGGTCGGCTGGGGCTTGCCACTTGTTGAAGGAGTCCAGGCAGTTTTCCTAGTCTGGTCTTCATCGATGCATATGTAGCACAACTTTTTACATAGTCTTCCACTTCTGCTTTCATTTTTGGCCATCAAAATTGCCTTCTAGTGAGGTGTAGGGTCTTCAGGAATCCAAAGTGGTCGACCAGCTTGGATTTGTGGCTGCGCTGGAGCACTTTGAGTCTCAGGCTTGTGGGAGCATATAATTTGGATCTTTTCCATGCCAATCCATCCCTCATCATCAGAATGTCTTTATTGTTGATGAGCCAAGGGTCCACTGGTAGCTCTGCTTTCAACTTAATCCATTCCGGGTTGGGTTGGGTGGCTACCTGGCTTGGCTCCTGGTGGTGATTTCGACAGCTGATTGTGAGGGTGGAATGATGGTGTGGACCACTTCCTCCCAGTGGCTGTCAAATTGAAGTTTTCTCGATAGGGCATCTGCTAACAGGTTTTTTCCTCCTGGTATATACTTCAGTTCAAATTTGAAACACTTTAAATATTGAGTCCAGTGAACTTGTTTGGGAGACAATCTCTTGGGGTTTTTTAGGGATTTGAGGTTTTTGTGATCAATCCAGACCTTGAAAGGCATTTTACTCCCCTCTAGAAAATGCCTCCAGGAGAGTAAAGTACATTGAACTGCTTATGCCTCTTTTTCCCAGATGGCCCATTACCTCTTAACAGAGAGGTAATGGGCCATCTGGGAAAAAGAGGCATGTGCATTGAGCTTTTTGGACATGTAGGCACAGGGCAATAATTGTCCTTTGTTGTTCCTTTGCAGGAGTATCACAGCCACTGCCGCATCACTGGCATCACCTGAAAGGTTGCTTCAGATCTGGGTGCTGCAGAATCAGTTCTTGGGCAACAGTCTCTTTAGTTTTTCAAAGGCATTTTGGCAATCCGTTGTCCATGCGATTGGTTGGGTCAGCTTTTGCTTCATTGCTTCATTGGAGGGGACCCCATTTTCAAAAGTTTGGCCAGGGGTACAGCCACTTCCACAAAAGCCAGGATGAACTGTCTATAGAAGTTAGCAAACCCCAGGAAGCTCTGAAGTTGCTGGTGGTTGCATGGGGGCTGCCAATCAAGAACTGCCTTCACTTTCCTTAGGTCCATTTCCACTCCTTCACTGGAAATTCAGTAGCCCAAGTAGTCTAGGGAGGTTTTGTGAAACTTGCACTTTGACAGCTTCAAGTAAAGTTTGGCAGCAAGAAGTTTTTTCAGCACTTGCCAGAGGAGTTTCACATGCTCTTCAAGGGACTCACTGAATATGAGAATGTCATTTAAGTAAATGAAGATCCCCTTGTACAAGTGCTCATGCAGGACTCCGTTAATGAGCTGCATGAAAACCACGGGGGCCCCTTGCAGTCCGAATGGCATTACTTTAAATTCTGCGTGGGCAGTTGAAAGCAGTCTTCCACTCATCCCCTTCTCTGATCCTTATGTGATACTAGGTTTCCCTTAAGTCCAGTTTGGTAAACACCTTACCCTCAACAAATGGTTAAGCATGTCTTTCATGAGAGGGAGGGGGTAGGTGTTTTCTACGGAAATCAACGCAAAGCCTCATCCACCCATCTTTCTTCTCCTTGAAGAGTACTGGAGCTGCCACTTTGGATTTTGCAGGCTGGATGAAGTCTTGCACCAGATTGGTGTCTATGTACTCCCTCAACTCCTCCATCTCTTTCGGCGTCTTGGGCCGGGGCTGCAGGTTCCGGAGCAATAGTCTCCTTTGGGCTAATGACTTCTGGGGGATGGTCTTGCCTCGTAGGTGGCAACGGCCCAATATCAATGGCTAGCTTCCTATGATTGCCATCCCAGGAGGTTGTGGGACCCACTTATTGAGCCACACAAGTTCCAATATGACTGAGTCAATCATCTTTGGGGCAACTACAAACTGGAGGAGTTCTCAATGACGACCCATCTCCAGTCTGATGAGGTCAGTGACTAAGGTGGTAGGTGCCCTGCCAATCTTGCTCGAAGCTGATGGGATGCGCAAGGGGCCTTGTGCATATGCCTAATTGCTCAATGATATGGGGGCTGATCAGGCATCTGGTGCAGCCACTATCAATGATGGCTTCTACTTCCCCTTGGACTCCAGTTTCTGGTACTACCAACTGGATTTCAAGAGCAAAGGGACATAGATTTCCCCTGATTATTAGGTCATCATCCCTGCTGCTGTCCTCGACCTGTTTTGGTCTGCTTTCTTCGGCTGGGTCTCCATCAACTTCTGGAGGATGGTGTTTTGCTTCTGCAGCCTGCCTGGCTGTTCTCCCCTTATCCCTTCTCTCAGGCGGCTTTTGGTTTTGTCCCTGTTGCTGGAGGAAGGGCCAATATGGGAGGCAAGGCCTCAGTTGAGTTGGGGACCTCTCCTTTCTGGACACTGCCACTGCTGGGGTGGGGCTCCAGCTGGCTCCGTCTGGGATCAGGAGTCTTGGGTCTTGGGACTGGATCCTCTTGCAGGGACTTCTGGCAGCCCTGCAGGCTCCCCAGGTAGTTGGATGGGCTTTCCCCCCAGGTAGTTGGGTAGGCTTTCCCTTCAGCACCTTTTCTGGACTCACCTCTTGTTCACTCTGCAGAAGCCCACTAAAATGCCATTCCTGCAGGTGTGCTGGAACCGTGATTGTGGACAGCAGAGAGGAAGGGATGGCAGGCGAGCGGGAAAAGCCCCTCTTTCTGGCTCCTTGCCTCTCGAGGCCTATTTCATGCATGCTATGTTGGCCTAACATCAGTGCGACTGGCGAGGAGGGAGGAGGGGCCTCAATTGCTGCTCCCAGATCCTCAATCCCAGTTCCACAATTGCTCTGCTGATTGGGGCTTCTGCCTTCTTCACCTCTCGTGGTTTGGTTAGCATCCACCCATTGCCTCACGGGAAGTCACTGGCTGAGTCTGCTCTGTGACAGAAAGGAAGTGGCTTCCCTGCAGGGAGGTCGGGGTTGTCTTGGTGGCAGCCGCTGCTGCAGGGTGAAGACCACCAGTGGGCCAGTCTCTTCGTTGTTCCCTTTGGGCTGCATTGGCCCCGGTGGAGATGGTGATGGTGGCAGTGGTGGAGGGATGATACCCCATGGCAGGCTGAACCAGCTGCCCACTATGATACCGCTCCCACCAGGCAATACTGGCTCCGGTGGCTGCTGTGGCTATGGGGTGAATGAGCCTGGTAAGCCGGACCACTGCGACCAACATTGCAGCTCCTCTCAGGCCACATGGGGATTGGTGACTGTAGCAATTGGAGGATAAACTCCCACTCCAAACTGGGGTAACCATAGTTCATGCCGCAGCCCCCTGTGAGCTGCCTTGGTGGCAGCGGCTCCAGTGGTCTCAATAGGTAGGAGGAACTGAGGAGGGGCATTGCCAGCATTGCGGCAATATGGCATGAAATTTTGGGGGCTCCAAAGGAGCACCAATATCCCAGCCATTTTGGGGGGTCTCAAGGGATCATAGCTGTCTTGTAGGGACAATGAAGAACGGAGGCACAGGCTGGCACGGACAAGGAAATCACAAATTCCCTGAAGCATTGGCAATTAGTCTTCGACTCAGTGGCTGGGAAGGCAGCCATTAGCCAGGGTGGCCACACACACAAAGAGAAGGAAGAAGAGAACAAAGTGAATCATCTGGGTGAGAATTGTGGTCTTGGAAACAAGATTCCTTTTTTCTATTTTACTCCCAAACTTTAAAAACTTTATTTAAGAGAAACGGCAAAAGAGGAGAGGGGAGGGAGTGGATACAAGGCTACCTCCCCACTTCCGGAACAGCGGTGAAAAAGCAAAAGCTATTAATAAGGACAAATTTAACAAATTTACCACTTGATTGGATTCCTTTTGTGGCACATTTTGACCTTTAAAATTTAAAATTTTTAAATTTTTAGTAGTGAATTTTTATTTTTGTTTTTTTTTAATGGAAAATCTACATCCTTTCTTTTTTTTAATATGGATTAAACCTATGTGTATTAGGGTACCAAGAACCCAAAGAGTTTGATTTGGGAGCAGATTTGGAATTTAAACAAGGAGGCGAGTTTGAATTTAAAAATTGGATTATTTGGATTACAAATTGGGTGATCTAAACTGAAGAAACAAGATGAAGAAAATAACAAAACATCTATCATCACCCTCAATATCAACAGCATCTGGCTCTATGGGGCAAAAGACAGCAGAAACTACAACACAGCAAGAGAAAGCCAATGCGGAATTAAAAAATATGCTACAGACTATATATGAAGATCTTAAGGAAAAAATAAACAAGGTAGATGAGAAAATAGTAAAAATGGATGGAGAATTAAAAGACATTAAAGAGATGATAGGAAAGAATGAACAATGATTGCAGCAAGTGGAAGAAAAAGCAGAAGCAACAGAAAAAAAGTAGAAGAGATGGATTACAGATTTACAATACTGCTACAAATTAGGAAACAACAAATATATCATTGGAAATGGATAAAGCTGATTATTATTTAAGATTTCAAAATATTGAAGAAGAAAAGGATGAAAATTTAGAGAGAAAATCGTGGAGATATTAGCAGAAACAATGGAAGAGAGTAAAGAAAAGATATTAAATGGGATTGATGAGATATACAGAGTGCATACAAGATATGTGATGAAAAATAATCTACCTAGGGAAATTCATGTGAGATTTACTAAGAAAACATTGAGAGCAGAGATACTGCAGTTGATGAGAAATATGACTATAAAGCACAAAAGGTAGAGAGATAGTGGCTTTGAAACAAATTCCAAGAAGAGTTAGATACCTGAGAAGAGAAGAAGAATTTCTTACAAAATGTTTGATTAAAAGAGGAGTGAACTTCAGATGATTGGTACCAGAAGGAATATTGTTGAATTGGCAGGAACAAAGATATAGACTAGACACAATAGAGAAAGTAGAGTTATTTTATGAACAACACATAGGATTTCAAGAAGAAAGATTGAGAGAAGAAAGAGGAGATGGACGCCAGGAGGAAAAAAAAAGAACAACTAAAAGAGACAACTATTTTCAATCCAGCTACTTCTCCATATTCTTCTATTTGCTCCATTAGCTTTGGGCCCATTTCTGTTGGTTTAGTATTCCATAATGAATACTAAATCATCAGTAAATGCTTGTAACTTATATTCTTCTCTTTTAACTCTCATTCCTTTTATTTCTTTATCTTGCCTTATTTTTCTGTTTAAAATTTCTAGGGTCAAAATAAATAATAATGGAGAAAGTGAACATCCTTGTCTAGTTCCTTTTCTGATACCTACTTTCTCTGTCATTTTGCCATTTATTATTACTTTTCCCGATTGGTCTTTATATATAGTCTTAACCATATTAATGAATCTATCCCCAAAGTCCATCTTTTGTAGTTGTATAGTCATAAATTGCCAGTTCACGTTAACAAATGCTTTCTGCACATCTAAGAATAACGATGCCATTTGTTTCTCTGGATGTGCTTTATAATATTCCATCGTATCCAATATAATTCATATATTGTCTCTAATTTGTCTTTTAGGCAAAAAACCATTTTGATCTGAATGTATAAATTTATTTAACAACCTCTTCAACCTTTCCGCCATAATTGATGCAAATATTTTGTAATCTGTATTTAAAAGTAAAATTGGTCTATAATTCTTTATTTGTTATAAATCTGTTTCTTCTTTTGATATAAGAGTTATACATGCCTCTATCCATGAGTTCGGAACCTTTGCTTCTATTAATGTCATTAAATACTTACAACTTTGTATTGGTTAGTGTATCTTGTAATTTCTTATATAATTCTACTGGTAGTCCATCTGATCCTGGGGTTTTTTCATTCTTCTGCCTTTTAATTCCCTCCATCAATTGCATCATTGATATTCTTTCTTCTAATGCTTTTTTAAATTCTTCTGGTATTTTAAGGGTCATTGCTTTTTCTAAATATTGTTATATTTTCCCTTCTGATATCTGCTCTTGTTGATATAATTTCTTATAATATTCCTCAATTATTTTTTTCTTTTCCTCATTTCAGTAACATATCTTACCATCGTGAGCTAATAATTGAGTTATCAGTTTCTTTAAAATAAATAAATAAATAAAGATGAGACAAAAATTATAGTTAAAAATATGACAGAAAAACAAAAAAGCAATTAATGGAGAAGTTAGATATCCAAATAGTGAAGAGAGTGAAATACTTGGGCATCCAATTAACCCCAAGAGTATTACAATGAAAGAAGGTTACTATTACAAACTGAGAAATCAAATTGAAACAGTCTTGGAAAAATGAAAAAAATCTGCAATTATGATTTGTATATTTGTATACAGTATACTGCACGAATCAAGAAGAGGGCCGTGAAAATATTTACAGACCCCTCACATCCTGGACATAAACTGTTTCAACTCCTACCCTCAAAATGACGCTATAGAGCACTGCACAGCAGAACAACAAGACATAAGAACAGTCCACCATATATGATAATAGGTAGCATCCTCACAATCACATCTCCAACATTTTGCTTTCACATTTGGATACATACATGACAGTTTTTTAGGATCTAAATGCCATCTATAAAACATTTTATAAAAATTTTCTCTTAAATTTTGTGCTTGCGTGAATTTAACATTCCTCACCCAAATTTTTCCCCATGTTTCTAACATTATAGGTTGTTGAAAATTTTGTGCCCATTTTACCATACAATCTTTAACCAACTCCATTTCTGAATCAATTTCAACCAATACATTATATAATCTCTTTATATGCTGTTGACCTTGATCTTTTATTTGTTTTACCAGATTATCATCACTTTGCCTTATACCAATTTTCTGATCTATTTTCCATCTAGATTGCAATTGTCCATACTGGAACCATGTATAATTTCTTCCTTCATCCCTCAATTTCTCCCTAGATTTCAACTGTAATTCCCCTTTTTCCATAGTCAAAAGCTCTTTGTAAGTGATAACTTCCATTTTTTGTAATATATTTATATTCTCTATCATATGTCTGGGGATGGTCCATATTGGTATCTTTCCATCTAACTTATATTGATATTTTTTCCAAATCCTCAACAACGCACTTCTGACCATATTATTCTTAAATGTCTTATCAATTTTCTTGTCATATATTACATATGCGTGCCATCCATATAACAAACCATAACCTTCTATATTCAAAATCCTTTCCTCTGTTAAATTAATCCAATCAGAAATTAAAGTTAAAACAACTGCATCATAGTACAATTTCAAGTTAGGCATTTTTAAACCCCCTCTTTCCCTAACGTCTTGCATTATTTTTAACTTTATCCTCGGTTTTTTACCCTTCCATACAAATTTATTAATCCCTTTTTGCCATTCTTGTAAATTTGCATCTTTCTTCAAAATTGGAATCATTTGAAACAAAAATAAAAATCTAGGCAAAACATTCATTTTTATAGCTGCCACTCTTCCCAACAATGATAATTGTAACTTCTTCCATTTCTCCATTTCTTTAATTACTTTTCCCCACAATACCTCATAATTGTTTTTATATAATTTTACATTCGATGCTGTAATGTATACTCCTAAGTATTTAACCTTTTTAACTACTTCATATCCAGTTATTCTTTCTAATTCTTCCCTCTGATGTGTATTCATATTTTTATGCCATCACTCTGCTAAACAAATAATTCCCTCAACACTGTCAAATTATTTACTTAATTATTAATTATTGTAAATGTTGTACCTTGATGAACGTATCTTTTCTTTTATGTACACTGAGAGCATATGCACCAAGACAAATTCCTTGTGTGTCCAATCACACTTGGCCAATAAAATTCTATTCTATTCTATTCTAAATCTGCACTATTAATCTTCTCATCGTTCCCATCACCCATCTTCTTCCACTTATGACTATATGACTATAACTTTGTTGCTGGTAATCCTTATGACTTTTATTGATATTGTTTCCTGATTGCTTATTTGTAGCCTATGACTATCATTAAGTGTTGTATCATTAAATGTTAAATTTGTACCCTATGACCATCATTAAGTGTTGTACCTTGATGAAGGTATCTTTTCTTTTATGTACACTGTGAGCATATGCACCAAGACAAATTCCTTGTGGTTCCAATCACACTTGGCCAATAAAAATTCTATTCTATTCTATTCTAATGAGAAGAATAGCATTAATTAAAATGAATGTGTTACCAAGAATCTTGTGGGGTTTTTTTCAAACTATTCTGATAAAGCTGAGAAAAAATATTTTGAGAATCTGGTACTATGTGACAATGGTAACATGGGTGAAAATTTTGGTTATGCAATAGAATTAGAGAAATAGCAACAACTATGGGAAAGGAATTATAAATTGACAATGGTAACTGCATATAAAGAAAATTTATATAAAATGTTTTATAGTTGGCATATACCACCATAAAGGCTAGCAAAAACGTTTAAAGATAAATCAGCTAAATGCTGAAATGTTCGCAATTGCCGGGATCATATTATCATATGTGGTGGTCTTGTACAGAAACTAAAAACTATTGGTCTAGAATACAGATATGATTAGAGGAAATGTTACATAAACCTATAGAATTAAAACCAGATATTTTCTTATTGGGTATTTTGCCAGAGAGATATAGCAAAGAAGATGTGCACCTAATTATACATATAATAACAGCAGCAAGAATTGTATTTGCACAAAATTGGAAGTCAGAGAAAATCCTGTCAGAAGGTGAAGTAATAAAAAAGATTTTTGACTGTGTGGAAATGAATAGATTGATTCTAAGAATAAGACATGGGGAAGATTTTATGTATGGTTAGACAAGAAATACGAATAAAAGATGATGGATAAATGATTTAGATAATAGTAAATTAAATGAGGGAGAAGACAAAAAGGAAATAGAAACTCAGATGATGCCAAAGTAAATGGAAAAGGGGGATGGGGGGAGAAAAGAAGATTAGAAATATAAATGTACAATTATAATGATAGAAATGATAGATTGGGTAAAATTGAAAAGAAATTGAAAAGAAAGTATGTATTATTAGAAAATTGGAGTTGCTCGGATACCAAAAAGGGGAAATACTGTACAACAAAGGAGAAAGAAAGGAGAGAGGAGTAGAGGATAGAAGAGGAGAGGGAGAGAGAGAGGAATGGAAGAAAGGGGAAAGGACAGGAAGAAAGGATAGGGGATAAGAGTAGGAGAGAAGGTTAGAATGGGGGAAAAGAGGGAAGGAGTGGGGAAAAGAAGGGGAAGTAGGGAAGAGGAAGGAGAGGAGGAGGAAGAAAGTAGGTGAGGAGAGGAGGGAGGGAAGGGAAATAAAGATGATGAAGAAGAAGCTTTGTTGTGAAATGAAGGAAAAGAAAGGGTAAAAGAGCAACTCCGAATGTAATTAAAATGTTTTATTTTTATGCTTTCTTTGAAGAAATATGTATGTATGACCAATTATGGATAAGGGAATGTACATTTACAATATGTGTATAAGAAATAAAAATTTAATTTTTTTAAAAAAAGAGACAACTAATGAACAAGAAGAAAGAGCAATAAGAGAAGGATCAAGAGTGAAAGAAGTGAAAAAACAAAGGGAGATAAGAACAACTAGATCTACAAAACAAATAAACAAATAAGAAACGGAAGAAGAAATCAAAATAATATCAATAAATATAAATGGATTAAATTCATCAATAAAAAGAAGAATACTTAATAAATTAGTGAAGTTAAAATTAGAAATTATGTTGTGGCTCCAGCCCCTGAACCTGGCCCCATGCCTGAAAGTACCTTGGAGCCGGGCCTGCTGCCAGAAAGTGCCTTGGAGCCGGGCCTGCTGCCAGAAGGTGACTTGGACAGTGAGGGGGAAGGGCCGTCAGGACTTACCTTGGAAGTACCAGCCTCCCTGGCTCAGCTCCAGGAGCCAGAAGCAGGCCAGGTGGAAGAACTAATGAGGCTTCCATCCCCTGACTCTTCTCCCCCCCCAGGCCATGCCTGCAGACCCAGCTGACAGCAATCAGGTGTGGTTGAATCCTAGGTTTCATAGGCAGGAGAGAAGGGAACAACAGAAGCAGGGGAGGGGCAGGCCTAGGAAGTGCTGAGTCATGGAGCCACTCCCCACAGGATATAAAAGGCAGCAAGAGCTGGTGTGTCTCTTTGTATCAGGCAAATCCACTCATTGACTAGAGCTGAAGGTTGTGACTCACCAGCGTCTTGGCAGCTAACAAGGGCTCTTGGCAGACGCTGGCTCTTTTGCTGCCAGAGCTGATAAGAGCCGGCTGATTAAGCCATCGTTCGGACAGAGGCGAGGAGGAAAGAACAAATTATATGCTTACAAAAAGTTCATATTAGAAAGCAACATAAAAAACTTTTGAAGCAAAGAAAATTGGGGACATTGTACACAACATTGGCTTGCCAAAGAAAAAGAGGAGTAGTATTTAATATCAAACAGATACTAACAATCTAAAGAAATATTTGAGGATGAGGAAGGAAGATTATTAATGGTAAAAATTGTAATGAATTATAAAAAAAATTGCTAGTAGGGATATATGCGCCAAATGAAAATCAAGAAGAATTTTATGCAAAACTACACAGGAAAATACTAGAATATGAATATGAAGATAATTGTATTAGGAGACTTCAATGTGATTGTTAATAATGAGTTAGATTATAAATCTACAAAAATGAATAAAAAACCAAGGAAGACACTCCCTAAAACATTTCATACAATGATAGATATTGAACAAAACTTAGGAAAAAAAATTCTAACAGTTATTTTATTTATTTATTTATTTATTTATTTATTTTATTAAATTTTTATACCGCCCTTCTCCCGAAGGACTCAGGGCGGTGTACAGCCAGAAATAAAATACAAGATATATACAATTAAAAGAAATTAAAATATAGCAATTACTAAACGGCTGATAGTTAAAAATGAATTTAAAATTTAAAATATTAATAAAACCCCAATATAAAATCAAACTATTATGCCAGTCCCGCTTGAGTAAATAAATATGTTTTTAGCTCACGACGGAAGGTCCGAAGATCAGGCACTTGACGTAGGCCAGGGGGGAGTTCATTCCAGAGCGTCGATGCTCCCACAGAGAAGGCCCTACTCCTGGGGGCCGCCAGCCGACATTGTTTGGCGGACGGCACCCTGAGGAGACCCTCTCTGTGAGAGCGTACGGGTCGGTGGGAAGCATACGGTAACAGCAGGCGGTCTCGTAAATACCCGGGTCCTAAGCCATGGAGCGCTTTAAAGGTGGTAACCAGAATCTTGAAGCGCACCCGAAAGACCACAGGAAGCCAGTGCAGACTACGGAGCAGTGGTGTTACGTGGGAGCCTTGAGCGGCTCCCATTACTACTCGCGCAGCTGCATTCTGGACTAACTGCAGCCTCCGGGTGCACCTCAAGGGCAGCCCCATGTAGAGAGCATTGCAGTAATCCAGCCGAGACGTAACCAGAGCATGAGGGACTGTGCATAGGGCATCCCAGTCAAGGAAGGGACGCAACTGGCGGACCAAGCGAACTTGGTAAAAGGCCCTCCTGGAGACGGCCGCCAGATGTTCATCAAAGGACAGCCGTCCATCCAGGAGGACGCCCAAGTTGCGAACCACCTCCTTTGGGGCCACTAACTCGCCCCCAACAGTCAGCTGCGGGTGCAGCCGACTGTACCGGGGTGCCGGCATCCACAGCCACTCCGTCTTGGAGGGATTGAGCTTGAGTCTGTTTCTCCCCATCCAGACCCGTACAGCTTCCAGGCACCGGGACAGCACTTCAACCGCTTCATTGTGTTGGTCCGGGGTGGAAAAGTACAGCTGAGTATCATCAGCGTACAGATGATAACTCACCTCGAAACCACTGATGACCTCACCCAGCGGCTTCATATAGATGTTGAACAGGGTAGGCGAGAGAATCGACCCCTGAGGTACTCCACAAGTGAGGCACCTCGAGGACAACCTCTGTCCCCCTGTCAACACCGTCTGTGACCGGTCGGAGAGATAGGAGGAGAACCACCGATAAACGGTGCCTCCCACTCCCAATCCCTCCAACCGGCGCAGCAGGATACCATGGTCGATGGTATCAAAAGCCGCTGAGATATCTAATAGGACCAAGGCAGAGGAGCAACCCCTGTCCCTGGCCCTCCAGAGGTCATCCACCAACGCGACCAAAGCAGTCTCCGTGCTGTAGCCGGGTCGGAAGCTGGACTGGAACGGGTCTAGATAGACAGCTTCCTCCAGGTGCCGGGGGAGCTGCCATGCAACCACACTCTCTACAACCTTCGCCAGAAAGCGAAGGTTGGAGACTGGATGGTAATTTCCCAAAATAGCTGGGTCCAGGGAAGGCTTCTTCAGGAGAGGTCTCACCACCGCCTCTTTCAAGGCGGCGGGGAAGACCCCTTCAACCAAAGAAGCATTTATAATCCCCTGGAGCCAGCCTCGTGTCACTACCTGAGCAGCCAGCACTAACCAGGAAGGACACGGGTCCAGTAAACATGTAGTTGCATGCAACCTCCCCAGCAACCTGTCCACATCCTCGAGAGCCACAGAATCAAACTCATCCCAAATAACCTCAACAAGACGTGTCTCCGCCATCTCGGCTGGATCATCGCAATCATGGTCCAAGCCATCATGAAGCTGAATGATTTTATCGTATAGATAACCGTTAAACTCCTCAGCTCGTCCCCGTAGGGGGTCATCCCGTCCCTCCTGTTGAAGTAGGGAACGGGTCACCCGAAACAGGGTGGCCGGGCGGTTATCTGCCGATGCAATGGAGTGGAAACGTAGGAATGTTTCGCCTCCCTCATTGCCACTAGGTAGGTCTTAGTAAAAGACCTCACTAGTGTCCGATCAGCCTCGGAACGGCTGGACCTCCAAATACTCTCTAGGCGTCTTCTCCGGCGTTTCATCTCTCTCAGCTCCTCGGAAAACCAGGGAGCCAATTGAGATCTACGCCGGGTCAGAGGCCGCAAAGGCACGACACGGTCCAAAGCCCCAGCCACGGCCCGTTCCCAAGCCGCAACCAGTTTTTCAGTCGTGCTGGTAAGATCCTCAGGAAACGCCCAAGCTCCGCCAGAACCTCTCCGGTCCATCAGGCGCCTGGGACGGAACCAACGTATTGGCTCCGTCTCCCTGCGGTGGGGAGCGGCGGTCCGAAAGTCTAGGCGAAGAAGGAAATGATCTGACCATGACACCGGTTCTTTCACTATATCTCCTAAATCCAGATCATTTACCCACTGACCAGAGATAAAAATCAAGTCTAGCGCGCCTCCCCCAATGTGTGTAGGGCCATCAGTTACCTGAATCAGGTCCAAGGCCGTCGTGGAGGCCTGGAACTCCTGAACCACCGTTGATGACAAGCCGGCCGATGGCAGGTTGAAATCTCCCAAGACCAAAAGTCTGGGAATCTCAACCGCCACGCCAGCAAGCACAGCAAGTTATTGAACAAAGTTTCACAAACTTGATAAAACAAATTTCAACACTAAAAAATGAAAACTCAAATGATCCAAATCTCTTCCCAATTCACCTATCATTACATAATACACAACCTACAACTCAACCTAGACAACAAATAAATACAACACAACCTAAACAACAAATAATTACTAATCAACTGATCAGAGATGCCATGGAGAGAGGACAAAAAATAAATAATGCAATATTATTTGGACTAGAAAACACCAACGAACCTGATATCAATAAGATTCACAACATCATTGGAAATTATATCTCATCAACCATCTTCCCAAATGAAATAATTTCTTTCTCCAGAGATGGACCAGAATATAAAAACAGTGATGGATCAACAGCACCAAGATTTTGTAGAGTCACGTGTATAAATGAGGACAGCAAACGTAAATTCATTTATACTATAAACTCAGTTGCTAAAACCAACCCTGCCTACAGTAAACTTAGATCACGTCCCGATCTATCTTTTCTACAACGGATACGTTCTCGTGAACTTCGCACAGAACTTAAACGAAGATAAGACAACGGTGAATCCAACCTATACATTGACTATCGGGCTGATTGCATAAAAAATAAGACCTACAATCAAAAAATCACCTCCAAATCCCCCATCACCCATAACAATCAACCAGCCACCCCAACATTCAATCAAGTACCCATCACCCTACCATCCATCCAACCAACCAACCAACCAGCCATCCAATCAGCCATCCAAACAGCTATCCAAACAACCATCCATCCAGCCATCCAAACAGGCACCCAACAATTCACCCAACCAGCCATCCAACCAACCAGCCAAACTACCATCCAACCAACCACCCAACCAACCACTCAACCAAACATCTCAATAAACAATCAAGTACCCAACATCCTAACACTCACCTCCCAAAACATCCATCCACCCATCCAACCATCTATACAACCACCTGTTGTACACAACCCCCAACTACCAACATCCAAAACTAGGTATGCACGCCCCTTACCTCTTCAACACCAATTACTACAGATCTCAAATGCAAATTGATAAATGCAAGAAGCATTGTTAACAAATTACCTGAATTTATCCTCTTGTTAAACAGTGGTACATTCGATACCATTTTTGTTTGTGAAATATGGCTGAACTCATCCCTTCCTGATTCCATTATCTCAAACAAAGAATATCAAGTTCATCGATCAGATCGTGAAATCCGAAGAGGTGGTGGAGTGGCTATCTTTTACAAAAAGTCACTGAATCTAAAAAATATTCAAGTTTCACACAAACTTTCTCTCCCTGAAACTATTGTATGCGACCTATCCCTTAACACCACTCTTCGATTCTTACTATGCTACAGAGCCCCTGACTATGACATTACAGATGCAAATATGCTAACCTCACTGCTAACATGGGCTACCTCTTGCCCATACCCTCTTATCTTCCTGGGCGACCTAAATCTACCTCTCATTAACTGGATAACTAATGAATGTACAACTGATCCAATCCATACTACACTATACAACGCTGTTACAAACCTAGGTCTTGAACAACTTGTAACTAACAATACAAGACTCAACAACTGCCTTGATCTCATCTTCTGCAACAACCCAAACTCAATTTATGGACCACAAATTAAAGAACCTTTTTCCAACAGTGACCACTACATGATTCATTTTTGTCTCAATATACGTCCATACTCAAATCGTCATAACAATAGTATCCCCATCTACAACTTCAAAAAAGCCAACTACGACCTTATAAACAACGATCTTTCATTTCTGGACTGGCAAAATCTGTTTGCAAACTGCATAACTGCTGAAGACCACTATAGAGTTTTCCTACTTGAAATCAATAGAGTCATTAAACTATATGTACCACAAATGACAACCATGATCAGGAAAAGCAAACTACCCATATCAATAAAAAAGCTTCAATCAAAAAAAAATCCCTCTGGAAAAGAAACAAAAAAGGCTTTGTAGCAAATTTCAAAAACCGCTACAGAAATATATGCAACCAAATAAAAACTGAATGCACAAACTACCACCAAACAAGAAGAGGACCTTCTACAAATTCAATCGTGCCTTTTATAATTTTGTTAACAATAAACTTAAAGATTCAAGATCCATCCCACCACTAAAAGATTCTAACAACAAAGAATGCAATGACGAAACAGTTAAAGCCAACCTCTTCAACATATTCTTTGGCTCAGTTTTTGTTAACAGCGATGACACATATCCGACATTCCACAAACGTACCAGCAATGAACATGATGACTTAACTCATAAAGATTTCACAGAAGAAAATGTTGATTTAGATCTTCATAACATAAAACCATCGCTATCTATTGGACCTGATGGACTATGCGCATACTTCTTAAAAAAACTTTCCACTAATATAGCAGAACCCCTAAGCATAATCTTTGATAAAGCTTTCACTACCAGTTCCCTTCCCAAACTTTGGTCACTGGCCACAGTCATCCCTATCTTCAAAAAAGGAGACCCCAGCTTAGTCGAAAATTACAGACCAATCTCTCTATGCTGCGTCACCTGCAAAGTCATGGAATCAATCGTCAACCAATCCATTACCTCACACTTAGAAGCAAACAACCTACTCTCCAATAAACAATTTGGTTTCAGGAAAAAAATTATCATGCAACTTACAACTTCTCCACTGTAAAAACATATGCACTACTAATCTTGATCAAGGCAAAACAATAGATGCAATCTACATAGACTTCTGCAAAGCTTTTGACTCAGTAGTACACGATAAACTTCTCCTAAAACTAAAATCCTATGGCATTTCAGGACCCCTTCACAAATGTATATCTGCTTTTCTGTCTAACAGACAACAAGTGGTCAAAATTGGCAATGCTCTATCAAATCCTGTTCCTGTCAAGAGTGGCGTTCCTCAAGGCAGCCTCCTTGGACCAACACTCTTCATACTATTCATTAATGATCTTTGTGACCATATCTCAAGTAATTGTGTTCTCTTTGCTGACGATGTCAAACTATTTAACACCACTGATAATACATCTATCATTCAAAAAGACCTTGATCATCTAACCGCTTGGTCTAAAACTTGGCAACTCCAAATCTCAACCAGCAAATGCTCAGTCTTACATATAGGAAAAAAGAACCCAAACACTAAGTACTCGCTTGATGGACATTACCTTACAGATGACCCCCATCCCCTTAAAGACCTTGGAGTTTTCATGTCAAATGATCTAAGTGCCAAAGCCCACTGCAAATACATAGCAAAAAAGGCTCTAAGAGTTATAAACCTAATCTTGCGTAGCTTCTTTTCAAAAAACACTACACTACTAACCAGAGCATATAAAACATTTGCTAGACCAATTCTAGAATACAGCTCACCTGTTTGGAACCCTCACCATATCTCGACATCAATACAATCGAACGTGTCCAGAAATATTTTACAAGAAGAGTTCTCCACTCCTCTGTAAACAGCAAAATACCTTATCCCACTAGACTTGAAATCCTGGGCTTGGAAAACTTGGAACTCCGTCGCCTTCAACAAGACCTAAGTTTAACTCATAGAATCATCTATTGTAATGTCCTTCCTGTCAAAGACTACTTCAGCTTTAATTGCAATAATACAAGAGCAACCAATAGATTTAAACTTAATGTCAACCGCTTTAATCTAGATTGCAGAAAATATGACTTGTGTAACAGAATCATCAGTGCTTGGAATACTTTACCTGACTCTGTGGTCTTCTCTCATAATCCTAAAAGCTTTAACCAAAAACTTTCTACTATTGACCTCACCCCATTTCTAAGAGGACCATAAGGGGCGTGCATAACCGCACAAACGTGCCTACCGTTCCTGTCCTATTGTTTTTCTTTTCTTCTTCATATATATATATACCTTATACCTTTATATACTATATAACCTTTCTGTATGATACTTACATATATTGTTGTGACAAAAATAAATAAATAAATTAAAAAAATAAAATAAAATAGATGAATTAAGCCTAAAAGATGCATGGAGAAAAAGAAACTTAAAGGAGAAGCAATATACATTCTACTCAAATAGGCACACGTCATGGTCAAGAATAGACATGATGTGGATGTCAACAGAATTAATATCTAAGATATACAAGATTGATATAGAAACAAGTACATGGGCAGAACACAACCCAATAACAATGACATGGAAGGGGCAGAGGAAAAAAATGAGATGGACATTAAATCAAATTATTAAATGAAAAAGATTTTTTACAATACATGGAAAAAGAATTGACTTTTTTCTTCAAAGAAAATAGAAAAGAGGATACATCATTGCAAAATGTATAGGATACTAGTAAGGCATATATTAGAGGGTTAGCAATGACATATCTATGAAAATGAAATAAACAGACTAGACAAATTCAAAAGAAGTTGGAGGAGGAATATAGAGAAAGATTTACAGAAAAATCCACAAGATAAAAAAATTAAAAATTTGATGGATTTGCAAAAACATAAATTGAACAATGGAAAATGAAGAGTTGGCAAACAAAATAAAATCAACAAAGCAAAACTTCTTTGAAAATGTGAATAAAACAGGAAGATGGCTGACATATAAAACAAAAAAGGAAAAAGAAAAGAAACTGATAAGTCAGCTGTTAGACTAACATGGAAAGATATGTTACCAAAATGAGGAAAAGAAAAAGATAATTGAGAAATACTATAAGAATTTATATCAGCAAGAGAAGGTGCCAGAAGAGAAGATAGAACAATACTTAGAAAAAGCAAAAATCCCAAAAATTCCAGAAAAATTTAACAAGGCATTAGAGAAAAGAATATTGATGATGGAATTGATGGAGAAAATTAAAAAGCAGAAGAATGGTAAAACACCAGGACCAGATGGATTGTCAGCAGAATTATACAAAAAGCTGCAAGGTGTATTAAGTAATACAATGTTACTATTAAATGAATCAAATGAGGCTATTAAATGAATTTATACATCCAGATCAGAACGGCTTTTTACCTAACAGACAGATTAGAGATAATATACGAATTATACTGGATACACTGGAATATTATGAAGCATACTGTAAAGATTGCCTCTCCTCCTAACTTAAGAAAGTGAAAATTCTTGAAGCAGAATATTTCAAAAGGAACCTTTTATTAAGCAGAAATGACAGCAATGGAGTCAAAGCAACTTCTGAATACCCTTAGGCAAGACAAGTAAGATTAAAGCAGTAGAGACCCCTCCCTTTAGCCAGAATGCAGATTTTAACCAATACACAAGTGTGAAGATATTTTCTTTACCAGTTGCCCTGAAAACCAGATAAGCATGTACTCCCATTGTTATCCTCCGTTATCCTTTAAAGTGAAACATCCCACATGGCTGTCATAAATATTCCTCAAGTTAAGGAGATCTCAGGGTGCTTTGGCACCAGGATATAGGTTGTAAAATATCTATTGACACAGGCAATGCTAATAAATCGAATCCAAGGCCCCCCTTCTCCCAATTGAATGGCAGTATCACTTTTAGGGATCTAACATGCTGCCTTCATTAGAAAAAGAAAGGGTCCACCTGTGAAAAAATATAAACAAAAATTCATGATAGTATATTAACAAGGTTTGTTAGGGTATCGGGAGTGAAATTTTCTCAGTAAGGTTGGTGTTTAGTGACCCATTTGTTTTGGGCTGAGGGTAAATGTTTCCAAGCAACTAAGTATTGTATTTTTCCTCTGTGGATCCTAGAGTCAAGGATTTCCTTGATTTCAAAGTGTTTTTCACCTTCAATCATGATGGGAACAGGTGGTGTAGATGCAAGTGGTCTGAGGGATGAGATTACCTTCGTTTGAGTAAACTAATGTGAAATACTGGGTGCCTTAGTGTCTGGAAGGAGTAGTTCAACTGCTACTGGATTGATGACCCTAGTGATAGGGAAAGGTCCAATGAAATTTGGCCCTAGTTTCTTTGATGGCTGTAATGATTTCAGAAATTTTATAGATAAGTATACTCTATCTCCAACATGGAAAGGTTTGTGTTCCATCCTTTTCTTGTCAGCTTGAATTTTAAAAGCCTCTCTAGCTTCCTTTAAGGCTAATCTAACTGCTGGCCATGTGTTTTGCAAATTATCCATCTACTCCTTAAGTGAGGGGATGGTGGGTTCTTCTGTGGGTAGTTCAGGCATGGGGCTGAAATCCTGACCTGTCGCTACTCTAAAAGGGGTAAAACCAGTGCTTGAGTGTACAGAGTTATTAAATGCAACTTCAGCAAAAGGCAAAAGTTCAGTTAAGTTATCCTGTTGAAAATTAATAAAATATCTTAAATATTGTTCTAGCAATATTGTTCATCCTCCCAGAATTTCTGTTAGTACACATGTGATGTGAAGAGCTCTACCCCTGGGCAGTGCCAAAAAAGTTCACAAATGCCCTCCAAAATTTGGAGGTGAATTGAACCCTGCTGTCGGAGATGATCCTTTGTGGAGCTCCATGAAGCCAATAAATGTGTATTAGGAATAATAAGTTTACTTTTAGCAGTTGGGATCTTTTGGCAAGGTATAAAATGTGCCTGTTTTGAAAACAGGTCTGTTACGAACCAAATAACAGTATTTCCCACACTATTTGGCAATTCTACAATAAAATCCATAGCAATGTCTCTTCATGGTGCTGAAGGCTCGGCTACTTTTTGCAAGAGACCTGGGGTTTTCCTCTGATGTCTTTTTGCTAATGCACAAATGGGGCATCTAGCTACATAGCTTTCTATGTCCTTTTTTAGTGAGGGTCACCAAAATTGTCTTTTAATTAGATGTAAAGTTTTCACAAAATCAAAATGTCAGCTAATTTGGAGTTGTGGCACCTTGCCATTAAACATTTTCTTTGGCTGGCTGGAATATACAAGTTCCTTCCCACCCAAGCCAAGTCCTCTTTCATCAGACAGCTGGATTTGTGTTTCAAAAACCATTCATTGGTGGCCAATGCTTGTTTAAAAGTTTGGGTGGTGTCATTGCCCATCAATATTTCTTGTTTTGCCTGGGATCTGGTGATTATTTTAGCGGCTAGTTGATTGTTTTGTACTATGGGTTTGATTACATCCGACTTTGCACTATTATATTGCGGTTTTCTGGATAGTGCATCTGCCAGAAAGTTTTTTTTCCCCGGGGAGGTATGTGAGAGTAAAATCAAACCATTTAAAGTACTGAGCCCATTGTACTTGTTTTGGGGAGAGTTTCCTTGGGGTCTTTAGGGCTTCTAAATTTTGATGATCAGTCCAGACATCAAAAGGGGTCCTACTCTAGGAACTGCCTCCAGGTTAGAAGTGCCCAATGAACTGCATAAGCCTCTTTCTCCCAAATGGCCCACCTTTGCTCAGTCTCATTCAACTTTTTGGATGGGTAAGCGCATGGTTGTAGGTGGTCTTGCTCATTTTTCTGAAGAAGACCGCTCCTATTGCCACATCACTGACATCTGCTTGTATGACAAATGATTTCTCCATGTCTGGGTGTTTTAGAATTAGTTCTGCTGAGAACAGCCGTTTAAATTTTTCAAATGCTGCTTGGCATTCCATTGTCTAGTTCAAAGGCTGCTTCGGTTAAGGGTTGCCCTCCTGCTTCATTTTTAAAAGCTTGGTAATAGGGAGGGCAATCTGAGTGAAAGCGGGGATAAACTGGCGGTAAACGTTGGCGAATCCCAGGAAGCTTTGTAACTGTTTACGTGTGTGTGGTGGTTCCCAATCAAGTACAGCCTGCACTTTTTGAGGGCCCATTTCTATGCCCTGGTGTGAAATGCAGTACCCCAAATATCAATTTTCTCTTGGTGGAATTCACATTTAGGAAGTTTAGCTTAAAGTTTGGCAGAGCGGAGTTTGTTTAAAACAGCCCTGACTAGTTTTACATGCTCTGCTTTGGTCTCGGTATATATTAAAATGTAGTCCAAGTAGACCAGGACCCCCTTATACAAATGCTGATGTAGTACTTCTTTATTAATTGTATAAACACTGCGAGGGCACCTTGTAACCCAAAGGGGAGCACCTTGAATTGGTACCACCCGAGGGGGGTGTTAAATGCCATTTCCTACTCATCCCCCTCCTTAATTTTGATACTGTAGTAAGCCTCCCTTAAGTCCAGCTTTGAAAATGTTTTCCCTTTAGCGAGGTGTGCTAGCATATCTTTCACAAGGGGGGGGGGTGGTTGTAGAGATTATACGTGCAGGTTGTTTAGTTGGCTGACCACTAGATGGCAGACCACTAGATGGCTGGACCATGTGAACTTTAGTCTCCTGCCTATGACTCATTCCCAGGGAATCTCTGCCCTTGGGAAGACCCTGACACATACTGGTACCAGCAGAGGTAACGCATAAATCATTTTCATCATAGCAGGTATCTATCTCAGCTTAGCACTCACTGAATAGGCAGCACCTCAGCCAATCATATATTGTTTCATTGTACATGCATCTTCACTGACCTATCATGATGTTACATGTATGTATCCCCTTGCATGAATTATAATAAAAGGGAGCTTTGGATTTGACTCTGGGCTCTCATCCTGAGGAAGAACGCGTGTTTGACTCTTATATCATGAGAGACCACCACAAGTGGTGACCCCGACGTGATTCCGAAGTACCTCTCTGCTCATCGCCTGGAATAGGTTTGGTGCACCTCAGTTGGACTTTGCAGGACAAAGGCAACTCAATTTTCGTGAGTATGGAACTCTCAACAATGCAGAAAGTTCATGCAAAGGAGTTGAGATTTATTCTTAGGAATACGTTTTTTAACACAGGAGGTAGATCCTGTTTTGCAAGTCTTTCAGATGTAGAAAGCTTGGTGTCAGAAGTATGGAAAACTTGTCCATGGTATCCTGAAAAGGGATCTTTAAAACTTAATGATTGGATAAGAATAGGAAAGTCTTTACATGAAGAACCTAGAGCAGCTGTACATCATTTGCTCTTGTGGAAAATGATTAAAGAAAGTTTAGAAACTAGTGGTCATCCGGATGGGGAACAACATTATATTTCTCTGGCATCAGCCCCTCCGCTATTTGTTAATCATCCTTCTGTTCAAATAGCCTTACCTAAGCCTCAGTCAACTGTTTTGCAAAGTGTTCCAAAACAAACCCCATCTTTTGCAAATGTATCAAATGCTTTAAGTACTGAGCAAAATTTGCAATGTAAAGGCATGGTAAGAGAAGGATTTAAGACAGCCCAAGAAAAAGGTGATATAACCCCTGAGGAACTTTCAGACTGCCTGCAGGCATTCCCTATTACAGAACAACAAGATCAGCAAGGAAATATTCAATATTCAGAGTATCAGAGAAATGCTATTACTGCAGGAAATAATTCTGGGGGATTGTATATACATGATCAGTTGTATGGTGCAGGTCAATTTGCCACAATTCAACAACAAGCAGTGGGCACTCCTGCAGCTGCCTATTCTGCAATTGGCAGATGTATAATTAATGCTTTTAGCAAAGTGGAAAACCTACGAAATCATTTTCTAGTATTAAACAAGGACCAGCGGAGACTTATTCTGATTTTATTGATCGTCTCCAAGAAGCTGTTAAAAGACAAATTGATAATCCTGATGCAGCACAAGAATTGTTGCGTAGATTGGCTTTTGAAAATTGTAATGCAGATTGTAAAAAGACACTTCAAAGTGTAATTTCAAGGCCTGATTATACTTTGGCAGACATGTTAAAAGCTTGTGCAGAAGTTGGCACAAATGCATGGAACATGAATGCTTTAGCCAATGCCCTTCAAAAGGGAAAGTTTGGCAAACCTACAGGGAATTGTTTTAATTGTGGTAAACCTGGACATTTTAAAGCGCAAGTAGGTGGCAAAAAACTGTTATTAATAGAATGGTTGCATTTGGGCTATATGCAATCCAAAACAATTAATAAATTGGCATCATTATTTTCATCCTTGATAGTCAAAGGACATCATCAAAGTATTTTTTTTATTTGCATTTATATCCCGCCCTTCTCCGAAGACTCAGGGCGGCTTACACTATGTTAGCAATAGTCTTCATCCTATTTGTATATTTATATACAAAGTCAACTTATTGCCCCCAACAATCTGGATCCTCATTTTACCTACCTTATAAAGGATGGAAGGCTGAGTCAACCTTGGGCCTAGTGGGACTAGAACCTGCAGTAATTGCAAGCAGCTGCTGTTAATAACATTTCCCTTTTAGGGTTAGATTTGGACCAAATTATTGTCCCTATGGCATCTAAGGAATGGGAATGTTGGGTGAGCAATTCACAAGATTTACAAATGGCATTAATCACCTATCATGTCCCTCCAGATCCAAGGTTAACTCTGCTAAATCAGCAGCATATTTCTTTTTTTTTCTTTTTTTTATAAAAAAGTTTTATTTTTACAATCATATCAAATAATTCATCCAATGTACAGTTATATACAATTAGTCGGGCCTGCCCAGTCACCACCCCCCTTTTTAACACTCTTCCCTCTTCTACCTTCTTTTACTTTCCAAACCTTCCTCTCCTTCTCTTATCTACCTCCTCTCCTCCCTCCACCCTACACTCCTTCTCCCTCTTCTACCCCTCTTCCTTCCTCTTCTCCTCTTTCCTACCTCCTACTCTCTCTTTTTTTCCCCTCCCCACCGTTCTAAAATGACAACTGGGCAGACCCGACCCTACATTAATTATATTTATACATCTTCAATAATCCCTGTACATTAACCATCACTCCATCACTAGCCTCAATCCCCCAATTCCCCTCCCCCTTACCCCCCACCCCCCACCCCGACTTCCCAGAACAAAATGCAGGGTATCAAAACTAACAATCATAATCTAAATAATTCCTAAATTATAATCTCTAGTCTCTCCACACTTAGGCACACTCTCAATTCCCCTCTCCTTCAGAAATATATCTAATACAAATTATTTCCTAAATTTACTCATATGCTATTCGATATTTTTTTATCTGATACTTATTTTGAATATAATCAATCCACATTTTCCATTCTAAAATATATTTTTCTTGTGTATAGTCTTTCAAGTAAGCAGAGATTTTTGCCATTTCTGCCAGATTTGATACTTTAAGTGTCCATTCTTCAATTGTAGGTAATTCTTCTTTCTTCCAATATTGGGCAATCAAAAGTCTTGCGGCTGTTATTAAGTTCAAAATCAATTTAGTCTCTATAGCTGTACAATCCATAATTATTCCTAGTAAAAAGAACTGCGGGGTAAACTTAATCTTCTTTTTCAAAATATTCTGCATGATCCACCATACTTTAATCCAAAATGCTTTAACTTTTTTACAAGTCCACCATATATGATAATAAGTGGCATCTTCACAATCGCATCTCCAACATTTAGCCTGTACATTAGGATACATACATGACAATTTTTTGGGGTCTAAGTGCCATCTATAAAACATCTTATAAAAATTTTCTCTCATATTTTGCGCTTGTGTAAATTTAACATTCCTCACCCAAATTCTTTCCCAAGTTTCCAACATTATTGGTTGCTGAAAATTTTGTGCCCACTTAATCATACAATCCTTAACCAATTCAGTCTCTGAGTCTATTTCTACTAATACACTATACAACCTCTTAATATGCTGTTGGCCTTGATCTCTCATTTGTTTTAACAAATTATCCTCAATTTGCTTAACACCTATTTTTTGATCTAATTTCCATCTAGCTTGTAATTGTCCATATTGGAACCATGTATAATTTTTCCCTTCTTCCCCCATCTTTTCTCTAGATTTTAATTGTAATTCCCCCTTTTCCATACAAAGAAGTTCTTTATAGGTAACTACCTCCATCTTTTGATATATATTTATATTTTCTATCATGTGTCTCGGGATTGCCCATATTGGAATCTTTCCATCTAATTTATATTGATATTTCCTCCAAACCCTCAATAATGCATTTCTAATTATATTATTTTTAAATATTTTATCTACTTTCTTATCATATAATAAATAGGCATGCCACCCATATAACAAACCATAACCTTCTATATTCAAAACTCTTTCCTCAGTTAAATTAATCCAATCAGTAATTAATGATAAGACAACTGCTTCATAATACAATTTTAAATTAGGCATTTTAAGACCCCCCCTTTCCCTGATATCCTGCATTACTTTTAATTTTATTCTTGGTTTTTTGCCCATCCATACAAATTTACTAATCCCCTTTTGCCATTCCTGTAATTTAATATCATTCTTAAGCACCGGTATCATTTGAAACAAAAATAAAAACCTGGGCAAAACATTCATTTTTATAGCCGCTATTCTTCCCAATCAGCAGCATATTTCAATGCACTATGTTATTTCTGCCTCACCTCTCGTGTCTGCTTTAACAGTCTTTACATATGGAGGGAAAAAGTGGGGTGCAGTTGCATGGAAAGAAAAAGGACTATGGAACACAAAAATTACTCCTCCTCAAATGTCAGCTCAAAGGAAAGAACTAGCTGCAGTGATTTTGGCTCTTCAGTTATTTTCCACACAACCTCTTAACATTATATCAGATAGTTTATATGTGACAAATGTAGTAAAAAATATTCCTGGAACATATCTTTCACCAGGGATAGAAGAAAACTTATTATCTTTATTTCTTACTCTTAAAATAGCACTTGAGAATCGTAAAGATGAAATTTACATAGGGCACATACATAGTCATCAGCCATTTCCTGGTGTTCTTTCAGAAGGAAATGCTGTAGCAGATGCAGTTGCATCTGATATGCATCTATTTTTTACTTCTCCATGGGAAAGTCATTCATATCATCAAAATGCAATAGCTCTTGTTACACAATTTAAAATAACAATGCAGGAAGCTAAAGCTATCATTCACCAATGTATGGATTGTGCAGAACAAACTGCTAATCCATCAATGGGAGTTAACCCCCGAGGTCTTCATGCCAATGAAATCTGGCAAATGGATGTCACACAATATTCGGCCTTTTCCCCATGGAAATATTTGCATGTTACTGTAGATACTTTTTCTGCATATATTTTTGTTATACCACAAAGAGAAGAGCAGACAAAACATGTCATTAATCATTGTATTCGAACTTTTGCAATAATGGGTAAACCTCAAGTTATAAAAACTGACAATGGGCCTGCTTATTGCAGTAAGGAGTTTAATGTTTTTTGTACCAAATGGGACATCACTCATAAATTTGGTATTCCTTATAATTCCCAAGGACAAGCAATTGTTGAACGAGCTAATCGAACATTTAAAACTGCCCTTGCTAAACAAACAAATAAAAAAGGAGGACATAGTAGCCCTCCTAATCTGGCATTGATACAGGAACAAATTAATTTGACCTTATTCACATTAAATCATTTAAATCTATCTTCAAATTTGACTTCTGCTCTTGAAAGACGTTTTGGTACATCAGTAGATGTAGAAAAACCAATGGTAATTTATAAACAATTGCCTGACATTAATTGGAAAGGTCCCGTTCCCTTAGTAACATGGGGACGAGGATATGCCGCTGTGCTTACACCTACAGGTCCTTTGTGGGTCCCTGGACAGCTGGTAAAACCCTATCATGGAAAAATGGCATCGAGGTCTGAGGGATCCAATTCCAAATTTCAATCAAAATCTTCATCTGCAGCCCGATCCAATGAAGGACAGGAAGAAGGTTCCTCAGCAACATCATCAAGTAACTTGGGGTCAAATTAAAGCTTTATCCTCCCAAGCTCAGCAGTTGGTTGAGAAACAAGATCAAGAACCGACAGCAGAAAATGTATGTGTTGCAATTGTTGCCGTTTTAACAGCTAATTCCATGATGGTTATTTGTTTATGTTTGTTGTTTATGTCTCCAGGACTTGGCAACCAATTGGAGGACATAACCATGTTTGGGAACAAAGACTAAAAGAAAACATTTGGATTTGTTTAGCAAATATAACTGAGACAAGTTCCTTTTGTTTATCTGAAGAATATGATATGTCTGGAGTACTATCATCATGCCTTGTTCCAGTTTGTACTCCTGCAAAGATTGTACAAAATTTAACTGGACTGAAAGACATTGAGTTTGGAAAAAATGTTTCTTACAATACAATGTATGATTGGGGTCTTACTTCTAAAATCCTTCCTGTTGACCGACTTCCGGTATGGCTCCGCTTCGTGGAGAGCAGCTATGATTTAGCTGCTAACTCCCTAGTCAGTAAGAGCTGTCAGGACATCGTAAATCTGGGTCCGACAGCTTGGAATTCTTTCCTTCGGGCAAAGAAGGAAAGATGAGCATTCAGGTTCGAAGTTGAGACACCCTGATAAGCTTCAAAGGCTTACGGGGGAGATCTCCTTCCATAGCCTGATAAGCTCCTGGCTGGGCGAGGCTTCTGCCTTTATGGTGGACAAACGAAGCGTCCAATTTCCACGGCTGGAGTTGATTTATGATGGACTGTAACGTGGACGGAGCAGAAACTGGAGTTTTAACATTTGTTTGTAAGAAGACTGCAAGCCCCTCAGGATATATTTGCTGCGAAGATAGGAGAGAAGAAAGCAAATGGCGGTTTTGTGGAATGTGTATATTGAAAACGAAAGTTAAAAAAATGCTTACTAACAGCTAGCGTCGAAATAGAAGATATATAGGAATGATTAAATGGAAGAAACGAGAATCTTATGATTTATATTTTTTCTTCTTTTTTGGGATTATAGTGATTTAGAAGAAAAGTTTTTTTTTTTTTGAATTTTTTTTCTTCTTGGTCCATTATCAAGATATATATATATATATATATATATATATATATATATATATATATATATATATATATATATATATATATATATATATATATATATATATATATATATATATATATTTAAAACTGGCTTTTAAGCAAATAGTGCCAAAAGTCATTAAAAACTTTGAAATTTCTTCAGCTCAGATTCAAAAATTAAAGAAGAAATTAAAAGGAATTAAGAAATTTTTACAGGAGTTTTGGAGAGTCATTTTTAGAAATAGATCAAAATTTGATGAAATAGAGAAAGAGATGTTGATTTAAGAAGTGGTGGAAGAGCAGAAGAGGAAATGAAAATGGTAAAGGATGCAATTGCGCAAATATTGAGCTCTTGTATTCAGATGGAGGATGATTTTGCAGAAATTAATAAAGCTAATTTAGAGTTGCAAAGGAAAATAGAAGAAACTCAAAAAAATCAAAACAATTGGAACTTAGATAATAAGATGGAAGATATACAGGCAAAGGAGATAGGGCAGATGAAGAAAGAGTAATAATACAATATAGATTAATGGAATATGCTATAAGGGTGAGGGGGTTGAAACAAAATAGGAAGGAAAATTTAAAGGAGATTTTTACGCAAGCCTTTGCTCAGATAAAGGGTGTGGAGGAAGATTTTGAGACTAATATTGAAAGAATTTATCGTGTTAATTCTTGGTGGGCAAGACAAAATAGAGTAAGAGGATGTGGTTATTTATTTTACAACTAAAAAGGTTAGGTATGAAATTTTGCAAGCCTTTTATAAAAATAAATTTCAAAATATTGGGACAAGATATAAAATGATGAAGGAAATTCTCCTAAAATGTTAAGAAAGAGAAGAGAATTTGCTTTTTAGTGGATGAGTTTAAGAAACATCAGATATATTTTAGATGGGAAGTCCCAATGGGTTTGTCAGTGAATTTTAGAGGCAGAAAGTATTTTCTTAATTCAGTTATGAAAGCGAGACATTTTTATATTAATGTTTTAAAGAGTGGGAATCCTTTGTTGTTAGATGCTAAGTTAATTGGTTTGGAAATGATGGAAAATAGAATGGGAGAGGGGAGGAATGTTTAAGATGTGAATATGATGGTTATGGTTAATTTTTGGAATTGATTTGTTTAGGATATAAATTATAGGATTTTTGTTATTTGCTATTCGTATAGTATAAATCTATGGGATGATATTATTCAATTGTGAAGAATGGAAAGTGAAATTTATGAATTTAGATAATGTGGATGTAATGATTTTAACTGCTTACTGTTATATTGTGGATGAATACTATATTTGAGAGATTTTATTTGAAATGATATTTGATTGATGGAGTATTATTGGAAGATTGGATATTAAATCTTATGACAATTGAAGAAATATATAAGTGATGAAAATTTGAATTTGAGAAGCTGGATTGTAAATTAAGAAATGGACTTATGAAATTTGAAGGAATATACAAGTGGCTGGAAAAAAAAAAGAACTTTAGAAGATGGACTAATTTTTAAAATGGACTGTAAGAAGAACGGACATTAAATGTTATGGCAATTGAAGAAATATATAAGTGATAAAAATTTGAGTTCGAGAAGATGGACAGTAATTTGAGAAATGGTCTTATGAAATTTGAAGGAATATACAAGTGGAAAAAAAATTGAATTTGAGAAGATGGATTAATTTTAAGATTGGACTGTAAGAAGAATTAATATGTGAAGTTGGTATTGCTTCTCTTCTTTTCCTTTTTTTTAAATTATTCTTTCCTATCTTTTTATTTTTATTGTGAGGGGATCTAAAGTTTTAAATTTTTAAAGGTGGGAGGTTATGTATATTTGGTATATGTTAGATTGTGATTGTTGGTCATAATACCCGGTATTTGCTCTGGGAAGTCTGGGGGGTGGGAAGGGGGGGAAATGATACATGGATTGATTATTAATGTACAGTAATTTTTGAAGATATGAAATTAAAAATTTTAAATGATATTGGGGATGCTCGACTGCCATTTCAGGAAGAAAAGGAGAGAGGAGGGAAGAAAGTAGGTAGGAATGAGTAGAGAAGGAGGAGGGGAATAAGAAGGTTAGATAGGGTGGAAGAAGGGAGGAGTGGAGAAGGAGGAGAGGAAGTAGTAAAGTGAAGGAGGTGAGGATGGATGGGAAAGTAGTAGAGGGTAGAGAGGGAGGTTGTGAAGAAAGGAAGTGGCAATCGGGCAGGCCTGAATCAGTAATAAATAAAAATTAATGATTAATGATGGATAATAGTTTGTACATAAATATGTTGTTTGAAAATGGAAATAAAAATTATTTATAAAAAAAAAATAAAATCCTTCCTGTTGATGCTATGGAATTACATACACCAGTAGTAGCAGTTCCAGAAAATGTCTCATGTGTAACAATCATGAACTGCTCTCAGACACCAACTAATCATTGTAAGCAAATATTCAAAGGACAATTAAATTGTTCTACAATGGAAGAACAAAGCTATGCATGGAGTCATACCCAATTACCGAAAGGATGGTTTTTTACTTGTGGGAGTGAAACGTTTAATTATATTCCAGCTAATATGAGTAAAGTCACTTGTTGTATAAGTAGATTAGTTCCAGTACTACCTAGTAAGCAATTGTTTAATGTAACTAATCGGAATAAGTGTGCTATGGTATTAGATGAAAAATGTGAGTCAGATCGAACGCTTCTAAATTCTGCAGAATATCATTCTCTTACTGTCTCCTTGGTTGGAGTTCCTGCTTTAGCTCTTATATTAATTCTGTAGCTTGTAATTTAGCAAAAACTATCAATGCTACATCTGCTGCCCTTAGTGCTCTTAATCATGAAGTTTCTGCTTTACGCTATTTTACAAAACCGAGCTGATTATTTATGAACAACATTTAGGTTGTGAGTCTTGAGTTTATGTTGTTTTAATATATTTGATGACTCAAAAACAGTTCAACAACAAATTGATCCTCTGAATTAGCTTCTCAATTAAAAATAGATTCAGAATTCTTGGTGATTGGCTGTGGTCCTGTTACCTGATTTAAGATGGTTACAATTGGTTGTAATAGCAATAGGGATTATTATCCTGTTAATTGGGCTTTGCTGCTGTATACAGTGCCTGCCTGGACTTTTCCTTGTGTAGATATATCACTGCCAAAAAGGCAGGACATTATGTACATCTATAAAATCCAAAAATCAAGAAGACCTTGATTACAATTACCAATAAAAATTAATAAAGGAGGAGATGTAGAGATTATTGCAGGTTGTTTAGTTGGCTGACCACTAGATGGCACCAATTAGATGGCTGGACCATGTGAACTTTAGTCTCCTGCTATGACTCTCAGAATCTCTGTGGGAAGATGACACATACTGGTACCAGCAGATAAGAAAATCATTTTCATCATAGCAGGTATCTATCTCAGCTTAGCACTCACTGAATAGGCAGCACCTCAGCCAATCATATATTGTTTATACATGCATCTTCACTGACCTATCATGATGCTACATGTACATCTGCAATTATAATAAAAGGGAGCTTTGATTTGACTCTTTCTCATAAAGAATTTTTGATAATCAATGTACATGTTCTCCACACTGATCATATTTAAGTTTCTAAAATCAACACAGAGACATTTTGAGCAATCTCTTTTTTCTCGAAATAACACTGGAGCTGCGATTTTTGGTCATACTGGCTCAACAAAACCCCTTGCTAGGTTTTTCTCAATAAATGCTCTCAGTTGTTCCAGCTCCCTCTGTACATCTTGGGTTTAGGGAGTTTAGCGCCAGGTAAGTGTTATGTATTAACAGTTGTGCCTTTAAATATTTGAGCGGGAAATCAGCACGTTGCTGATTGGACGAAGCCTCCAGCAGAACTGTATAAAAGGAGAGGTTTTTTCTCCCAGCCTGTTGCTGGGTTCACCATATATTAAAGAGCTGTTGTCACTACCCTGGTCTCCAGCCTCGTTACTTCCCGAACATAACATTGGCGACGAGGATGGGATATCGAGGCTAAGGGGAACCAGAACCGATCTGAAGCACGCTAGTTCCGAACCCAGCAAACTCAGGGCAGAAACGCGGAAATGGCAAACACGCCACCCGCACCGTACAACCCGGGCAAGGAGAAATGGGGAACATATATGACCCGCTTCAAAGCTTTCTAGAAGCCAACGAACTACAGGATCTGATAACCGCAAACGGGCTTACTTCCTAAGCCATTGCGGGCCCGAGGTAATCGAGATTGCGGCCTGGCAGAGCCAACGCCGATACAATCGGTATCGTGGCCGACTCTGCAGACTTTGCTGAAGAACCATTTCGCACCGACGCCGCCCAAATACGTGCAGCGGTTTGAATTGAGAGAACGAGACAGATGGAGGGCGAGTCCATCGGTGAAGAGCGCCCAAGGACGACTGTGGATACCGAGACTTAGACGAAGTGCTACTCGAGCAACTCATCCGAGGGGTCAAGGACATCCGCCACGGCGACGATCAGCCAGGAGCAACCTGACACTAGCCACCGCCTGGACGAGGCCAGAGCACACGAAATGTCTACTAAAGCAGCAGAGACTCTGCAAAAGCCTCTTCAATCCAAGGCGAGCGCAGCCAACGCCAGTACACCAGGAGGAGATTCAGTCCGAACTGGTGAGGGCGAGGATGAGGAAGAGGTCTGCCGGACCGAGAAGCGACACTGAGGACCGTCGAGTGCGGAAGCTGCGGAGGGCAGCATCAGCGCCAACGCTGCAGGTTTAAAGACGCAACATGCCGGGCGTGTGGGAAGAAAGGACACTTAGCTCAGGTTTGCAGAGCGCCCAACCTTCCGAAAATTCAAATCGAATCAAAGCTGAACCGGAAAGGCGGCCCGCGATTGGTTCAAACAAGAAAGGCGAAGTCTAACCAAACGACTGTCATTATAGGCCGCCTCAACCAAAGTGGAAAGAAGATTTTACAAAGCCCAAGATCGAGGGAGTACGGTGCAGGCTTGAAGTAGACACGGATCAGCGATCACCATCATGTCCTGGGACACCCTGGCGGTCACTGCCGTCCGTCAAGCGCCATTTGCAAGCACAGCGCTACGAGTGCACGACTACCAGGGGAATCGATCCCTGTTCGAGGGACCACCTCCGTCCGAGTCGAGCACGGCCTCACAAAAAGACCCTGCCCATCACAATCGTCCGAAGGAACTCTGCCCAGTCTGTTGGGACTAGACTGGTTTCGTGCCCTGGGCATGGGAGTGACTGGCATCTACAGAAGTGACTGCAATTTGAAAGACATTCTCTTTAACGAGTTCAAGATGTCTTCAAGGACTGCCTGGGCAAGTACAAGGGGACCCTATTTCCTTCAACTTAGACCCCAGGTAGCCCCATTAGGCTTAAGGCGAGGAGAGTCCTTTGCCCTAAAACCAAAATTGATAAGGAGCTGGACAAGCTCATAAATTGGGGTTTTGGTGCCAGTCGATCACGAAAGTGGGAGACGCCAATCGTCACCCCATCAAGTCGGACGGGTCAATTAGAATTTGCGCTGACTACAAGGCGACGCTTAACAAAGCCTTACAGAAAAGCCACCGGCCCCCAGTGCAACATTGCACTTGGGGCAAGGGCAAGTCTTTGCAAAGTTAGACTTGGCCCAAGCCTACCAACAACTGCCAGTAGACGCAGACAGCCAAGCCCAAACGACAGTGACGCACAGGGGCATTCAAGTGCACCCGATTGCAATTTGGGGTTAGTGTGGCACCAGGGCTGTTCCAAAACCTGATGGAACGACTACTGCAAGGGCTCCCAGGGTAGTTCCTACTGATGATGTCCTAATTTCAGGGAAAACATGGAGGAATTGGGGAGGTTAAGAAAGGTCTTGAGCATTTTCCGGACAGCCGGATTAAAAGTCAAGACAAATAAATGTCAGATAGGGTCGAATCGGTCGATTTCTTGGGCTACCGGATAGACAAGAAAGGAATTCACCCTACTGAGAGCAAGGTTAAGGCAATTAGAAGGCTCCAGCGCCCAAAAACAAAGCAGAGCTGCAGGCATTCCTGGATTGGTTAATTTTACGCGTCTTTTAAAGAACAAAGCAACTGCTATGGAACCGCTGCATAGGCTCTTAGGAAAAATACTGTTTGGTCTTGGGGAAAGTCAGAAAATAGGGCTTTTGAAGCAGTAAGAACCTGCTCTCAAGTGATAGCCTGCTCATCCAATATCACGACTCACTACCCTAGTGCTGGTTTGCCTCCCTTATGGGGTGGGGGCTGTACTCAGCCATAGACTTCAAACGGCACAGAAGCCCCTATAGCTCTACTCTAGAACGATGTCCTCCCCAGAGAGGAACTACAGCCAATTAGACAAAGAAGCATTAGCCATTGTATCAGGGGTCAAAAATTCCATGAGTATGTCTTTGGGCGGAATTTTGAAATCGTGACTGACCACAGACCGTTATTGGGATTACTGGCTGGCGATCGCCAACGCCTGTGGCACTCGCCACGCTTGACTCGATGGACTATATTTTAGCCGCTTACTCATACAAGCTGCAGCATCGACCGGGAAAAGAAGTGGGGCATGCAGACGCTTTGAGCCGATGCCCACTGCCGGGGCGACCAAGACCCACGGGACACCCATCCTCCTTATTGACTCGTTGACTCTGGCCCAGTCACATCAAAGGAAGTGGCTCGGCATCATACCGACATTGTGTTAAGGACTGTACCGGTTGGGTACAGAGGGTGTCGCTGGGCTAACGGTTCAAAGAATTTGTTAAGAAACGTGATGAGCTCTCGGCTCAAGGGGGTGCCTGTTATGGGGTGATCGAACCCTGAAGTTAAGGCAAGGTATTGGACCTCCTCCACGAGGGTCACCCAGGCATCGTAGGATGAAGGGGTTAGCTAGAGCTATGTATGGTGGCCACTCATGGACGCAGAGATTGCTGAGAGGGTAGGGAAATGCCAAGCTTGCCAAAAGTCCAGACCGCTACCCCCAACAGCCCCAGTCAGAGAATGGGAAAAGCCCCAAGGGCCTTGGTCAAGAATCCACATTGACTTTGCTGGCCCCTTTCACGGCCAAACATTCCTAGTGGTGGTGACGATTTTCCAAATGGTTAGAGATCATACTTATGAAGTCCACCACAGCCAAACAGTAATCGCAACCCCGCGCCACCTATTCGCAACTCACGGGTTGCCGGACACTCTGGTGTCCGACAATGGGCCCCACCACGGCAGCCCAGTTTGAAGAGTACCTGGCAGAGGAAGGCATCCGACATGCCCTCTCTGCACCTTTCCACCCTGCGCCGAATGGCCTTGCAGAGCGTCCGAGCGCTAAGGAGGCATTGTCCAGGCTCAAGCCAGGTGACTGGCAAACAAAATAGACTTTTTCCTACAGCACAGAACCCCAAGCACAGCCACTGGGAAAAGCCCAAATTGCTAATGGGAAAAACTCCGTGCCCACTTGACGCTTGAACCCCATTACACCAGGGTTACAAGGGGAGCTAGAAAACAAGGAAATGAGCATAGGCGACCGGTGTGAACTATGGGGACGGCCCTAGTTGCAGGACAAGTAACAAGATAACAGGCCAAAATCGTATGTGGTAGAGCTACCAGACAACCGAATGTGGCGCCACATAGATCAGTTAAGGAAACGAATAACTGACCAAACCAACCAACAGAGACAGGTAATGACCAATACCACTTTGAATCCACAGCTGACAATGACCCGGGAGGCGCAAGACTTAGCTGAGGTCCCAGAGTTCCAGCGACGCCATCAGGTCCCCGAGGGAAACAGCAAGGAAAATTCAAAATTAATCCAAGCCGGATGGCCAAGAAAAGAGTCGGCCAATAATCCAGAGCCCGATGGCCCAGAGAAAGAGCTGGGAGGAGAAACAGCCCTCCGACCAGCTCAAACACCACCCAGAACTGAACCGCGAGGTCAGAAAGAACTAGGAGACGAGGTTATTTGCGTGACTAAAAAATAACATGTAAATAAATATGTAAATAAGACCAAGTGTTTTCTGGGAGGAGGAGGTTATGTATTAACAGTTGTGCCTTTAAATATTTGAGCGGAAATCAGCACGTTGTTGATTGGACGAAGCCCAGCAGAACTGTAAAAGGAGAGGTTTTTCCCCAGCCTGTTGCTGGGTTCACCATAAAGATCTCAACTGAGCCACACAATCATCAATTCTTCAGCCAAAGAAAAAATGCTTTTAAAATAAAAAACCCTCTGACGATTGCGCGGCTCTGCTGGGCATGTGGGGGGGGAAAGATTTTTGCTACCGGTTCTTCAAACCACCCGCTGCCATCGCTACTGGATCGGGCAATCCTGTCTGAACTGGGAGCATTTCACCCCTGGTAAAATTTCTCACAGTCGGTGGTGCTATGGGGAGGGAGCTCATCTGAGGTTTTTTTGTTAAAAACTTCAGCCAAATTTTACATGTTCACAAGAATGTTCACAAGAAGGATTTTTGTAAAATAAATGAAAAGAACTGATAGAAGAGCAGTCATATATATATATATATATATATATATATATATATATATATATATATATATATATATATATATATATATATATATATATATATATATATTATCTATTTTTTCAGGTGTTTGATAGGTCTTTGGTTGTTCGGGTTTTCTCCGTGATTGGAATGTCCATCTTCAGGCTTCAGCCGTGCTTCTGGGAGCAAGAAGCATGAAGCACGGCCAGAAGCTGAAGCCTGAAGATGACGAATGAGACTCGTCAAAACGCCAAGACACCAATTTTTACATGGGAGAAAACCTGAACAACCAAAGACCTATATACAAACACGTGGCCTCAGAAAACAAATATATATATATATATATATATATATATATATATATATATATATATATATATATATATATATATATATATATATATATATATATATATGGACTTATTATTGTTCATTTGAAAACTGCTTTTGAAAAACTGCTTTAATTTTCTATTTCTGAATCAGCATCAGAAGGATTGTAATTCTTCACCTACAATAACTCCTCCATAACTGTCCAGGCACACAGCACATAGTTCACAGTAAAGCAGAAGTTGCTGTTTATTTGTGCAATAAAAATGATCAAGGCAATGATACCTTCCATAATCATGCCAGATTTCCCTACTGTTTCTTCCTCTCTTTTTTCCTTAAGCCATTGGAAATACGTTGAGAACAGAAGTTGAAACTCCTGTACAAAGTGGTTTTCTTTTTTTCTTTTTTCTTTTTTTGAATGAGAGTAATAGAAATCACCTTCTAGAAGCACATCTTGTAAGGGTAGAAATGTAACCACTAACAACAGACATCCATTACCAATGGATCTTGCCACCCAACACTTTAGTGCTCACTTCTAAAGTTTATCAAAATTACAAAATTCTGAAGAGTTAAGCAAATCAACAATATGTGCAAAGCTGCCACATTTTGAAAAAGGATATAATAGAGCTGAAAACAAGTCCAGAAATAGGCAACAAAAAGACCAAGGATCATGAACACCTCATATTTAAGGATAGACTTGAACATAAAGGACATATTAGCTTGGGGGGGGGGACTATGAAGGAGGACTTAATCATGGAATGGAGAAAGGAGACTGAAAAAATATTTATCTCTGAAAACATTAGGAGCAAATATTTTCTAGAGAAGGTAACTGGAAACCACAATAAAAGGGAGTAGTACTTCATGCACCACACAGAACTGACTTTGTAGCTTTCAAGGGGGATGGGTAAATTAATGCAGCTGAGTCACCAGAACTCATTGTCAGTCTTGGGGGCCATCTTTTACTGTGGATCTTCAGGGCTGCCACACTTGGTGGGTGGGCATGCTGTGGGAAATGGGAGGGGTAGTGGTGGATGGAAACAGGGTGAGATGTATAGCCATAGCAACATTCTTTTCCCTGGCAGTCAAGGACTTTCAGTCTGCAACTGGAGAGACATGACTAGAAAGCAACTCCAGTTGGGATGTGGTCATGCTTGGACCATGTGATGGACATGTGGGTGTAGGGGAAGGAACTTTGATTTTGATTTGGGTGGGGAAAATCTGGAGGCCTTTCAGATTTGGGTTTTCCCAGATGTGCCAATATAACATCTCTAATAAAATGGAACTTGAAGGAGAATGCCTGCCTTAGAGTTTTACTTCTGCTGGGGGTGTTACTTGGAACCCTGATACTCATACTCTTAGGTACTGTATGTTAATCCTCTCCCTGCTGAACCATGGATTTCATCAAAGAATTTATCAACTCATTCATATTCTGATATTTCACAAAATAATAATTTTGATTATGGTACTAATGCACTAATATTTAGTACTAATGTACTAATACTTCCTTCAGGTTTTGAAGGAAATGTTATATTAATAATACAACTACATAAAAATATTGTTCCTGAGGTAGAAAGAAAAAAATATTCCTCTAATTGTTAATTAACTTTAGAAACTATTAAGGTAAAAAACTAGAGGCTTTTCCATTAGTATCTCAGGGGGGAACTAGAGTTTTAATTCTATATGGCATGATTACATATCATTATTATATATTAAAATAGTGTTAAGAATTAAAGGGGCAGAAGATCAGTTCCCTGAGCATCTACACCATTTTTAGCAAGTAAGTAATTTTATGCCTGACATTGAATGTTATATTCTAGATCGGTCCCATGCAGCTTTTCTGGTATGCAGAAAAGAGGTAGAAAAAACTATGAGCCAATCAATATATTATTATTATATCATGCTAGGCTATTTTTGCATGATCAGCAAAAATTATTTCAATTTCCAGTAAAGTCAAAAATGGGAATAAAAGACTTCCGGGTGGCTCCACCTCTTCGCTGAGCCCTAATTAAAGGGGCTCCGCACTGAACATCGTAAAAGCCAGGAAAAGCCGGTTTTAATCTTTTTCTCTGGATGAAAGAGGAAAGATAAGAGCAGCAGGAAATGTTGGTAGACCTCCCCAGAGGCTTTGTTTTAATTAAGCAGAGCTTCGAAGGGTCGACGGGTCCCATAAATATTCCTGCCCTCCGACTTCAGTGCGTGCCTGCAAAAGCAGGAAAAGAAGAAAGTGTCCATCTCTGCTAATTGTCTTATCTTTATGGATCTCTTTAAGCAGACGGAATGAGTGCCAGCGGACAATTATTGGATTGCAAGTATTTTTGACTTCCTGACTTCTACCTTCTAAAAAAGAGAAATTTTTTTTTTCCTTTGTTCTAATTGACTCTTAAAGATGGCGCCTGAACGGGAGTGAAGTGACGAATGGAATTTTAAACAGTCTGTCCAACTAAGAAGATAAGAAATGTTATGTGTGGATTTTAATGAAGTGAACTGAGCTCTCCTATACTTAAAGGGGAAAAGAGAAGTTTCTAGACTTATATTTTGTGAATTTTAAAACTGAAATGGCTACTAAACCACCTAAGACTGGGGGCAGAAGGGGTTCTGAACCAGCTTTAGAAGATCTGATTAAAGAGCAAGGGAAAGTGTCTGAGGAAAGGTTTAAGGAGATTATGGATAATAATGAGAAAATAAGAGAAGAAATAAAAGAGAATAATAAAAAAATTAGAGAAGATATCCTGATGGCTTTTCAAGGTTTGGCAAAAAGACTGGAGGTGGTGGAGGAGGAGGTGCAAGAAATTGTTCAGTCAAATCAACAAATAGAAAATAGAATGGGGGGAATGCAAATCAAATTGGATAAAAATGAAGATCAAGTGGTGGTGATGCAGTATAGAATGATGGAAGGAGCTCTGAGAATTAGAGGTTTGAATGAGGACAAAGGGGAAGATTTAAAAAAAATTTTATCAGAAGCTCTGGCTGAATTTATTGAACTTGATCCACAAGAGGTTGCTTATCAAATTGACAAAATTTATAGAGTTAATTCTTGGATTGCTAGGCAAAAGAAACTTCCTAGAGACATTGTGGTTTATTTTTTGAAAAGAACAGTGAGGAATCAAATTTTGCAAGTTGCTTTTCAGAAAAACTTGAAAATAGGGGAACAGGAGTTGAAGGTTTTGAAAGAGATTCCTCCCAAGATGTTAAGGGATAGAAAGGACTTTACATTTTTCACTCAAGAACTTAAGAAATACCAGATTCAATTTAGATGGGAGGTTCCAGTTGGCTTGACAGTGTATTATCAGGGAAGGAGATATCGTATTGACACAGTGCTTAAGGCCAAAGATTTTCTTTCTACAGTGCTGAAACTTGAAATAGAAATAATAGAAAAAAGAATTCAAGAGACTCAAATGGGTGTGGAAGCTGAGGTGATTCCAGTGATGTTACCATCTGAGGAACAACCACAAGAACAAAGACTGACGAGGGGAGCCCTTAAGCGTAAAGAAAGGAGCAACAAACTCAAAGTAAAGTTCAGGATTCTGCTACAGAAGCGGTGGAGGAGCACGGCCGAAGATACGGGAGGACGATCTTCAGTTGATTGCTCAAAGGCTTCAGCAGCCCAGTAATGGCAAATAAAATCTTGACTTGGAATGTCAATGGTTTGAACTCAGCTCAGAAGAGAAGAAAATATTTCATTATTTGAAACAATTTAAAATGATGTTATTTGCTTACAAAACGCATATTAAATTATCAGATCAAAAGTACCTAATAAACTCAAAGTTAGGTAAACATTTTGTTGCTTCAGCTTTGGAGTAAAAACATGGCATAGTGGTTTATTTGAGAAAAGATATACCAGCCAAGTTAATAGAGGCAGATATTCACGGAAGATATATTGCTATTGAACTTACAATAGAAACAAAAAGGACTCTCTTGCTTGGTATATATGCACCCAATCAGCAACAAGAAAATTTTATAGAATGTTATATGATAAGTTGAATCTATGGGATTATAAATCGTGCATTATATTGGGAGATTGGAATGGAGTAATAGATACACGAAAGGACAAGAGAATTTCTTCCAAGAAGATACCTGCACATGCAAAGCTGCCTAAATCCTTTTTTGATATGATAGAAGATTTTGAATTAAGAGATGTATGGAGACTGCGAAATTTGGAGGAAAGAGACTATACTTTTTTCTCTGATAGGCATCAATCCTTCTCACGTATTGATTTTATTTTAATTTCTAATGATTTGCTTTTTAGAGTGAAGAAAACTAAGATATTTCCAAGATGTTTGTCTGATCATAGTCCTGTTTGGATGGAATTGCAATATGGAAAAGAGGGTAGAAGAACTTGGAGATTAAATGAAAATTTGTTTAGATATCAGGATAATGTAAATCAATGTAAAAAGCAGATGAAAGAATTTTTTGATTATAATTTGAATAATGAAACATCGATAGAAATGGTTTGGGACTAGTAAAGCTTTTATGAGAGGTGTATTATATATCTTAATAATAGACAGAGAAATAAGCAACAAAGACAGCGTAGGTATTTAGAAGAGGAAATTTATAAGAAACAACAATTATTAATACATAATCCACATGATCAAAAACTTAAAGATGCAATAAAGTTACTACAGAATCAATTTAATATGATAATGGCTGATCAGGTGGCAACAAATATACAATATGCCAAACATAATACTTTTGTAACGCAAATAGACCTGGTAGGTGGTTAGCATATACTTTAAGGAAAAGACAAAACAACGTACTATAGAAAAATAGAATACAAAGGTAAAGAGAGATATCAACAGGATAAAATTAAAAAGCTTTTTAGAATATTATACAAATTTATATCTTAAAGATAATATATTGAATAGGGATATTGATAATTATTTGAAGGAATATAAGGTTAAAATTTAACTTTAGAACAAACGGATGAATTGAATCGGCCTATAACCTCGGAAGAAATTATTTTGGTAATTAAACAATTAAAATGGGAAAACTCCTGGTACAGATGGGCTCACAGTTAGTTATTATAGGAATTTACAGGATGAGATGTTAGGTCCACTTAAGGAATTATTTAATCAGATACAACTAGGAGGGGAATTCTCATGGAGAACCTCTTTATTTCATTGATACCAAAAGAGGAACAGGATTGTTCTAAACCTGGGAATTATAGGCCAATCTCACTTTTAAATAATGATTATAAGATTTTGTTAAAATAATAGCTAATAGATTAATGTTGATTCTGCAGCGAAGAATTCATAATGATCAATCTGGATTTATAAAAGGGAGACAGATGAGGAATAATGTTAGGCAGATTGTTAATTTACTGGAGTACTTAGAAAAGAAAATTTTATTCAGCAGCATTTATTTTTCTCGATGCAGAGAAAGCTTTTGATCGATTGCATTGGGATTTTTTATTTAAATTAATAGAAAAGATGCAATTTGGAGATGGTTTTTTAAGAATAATTAGGGCAATTTATGGAGAGCAAACAGCACAGATTATAATCAATGGTAGCTTAACAGAACCTTTTAAGATTGCGAAAGGAACAAGACAGGGATGTCCTTTATCACCATTATTGTTTATTTTAACTCTAGAACCATTATTGGATAAAATACGAAGTAAAGGAGATAGAGGAATTAGAGTTAGACAGTATGAATATAAGTTAAGAGCTTTTGCAGATGATTTGGTGATTACTTTAACAAACCCTATAAATTCTAGTAAATCTTTGTTGGAAATAATTGATCAATATGGGAATGTTTCAGGGTTTAAGGTAAATCAGAAAAAGACAAAAGTGATAACAAAAAATATGGCCAGACAACAGAAAGAAAAACTAGAGGAAGTAACAGGATTTGAAATTGTAAAGAAGGTTAAGTACTTAGGGGTTTATATTACGTCGTCAAATGTGAAATTGTATAAGAATAACTATGAGGTTTTATGGCAAAAAGTTCAGAAGGAGTTGATTGTTTGGAAAAAATTGCAATTATCATTGCTGGGGAGAATTGCTGCTATTAAAATGAATGTTTTACCTAGATTTTTATTCCTCTTTCAGATGATACCAATAATTAAGAAAGATAAGAATCTTGAGGAATGGCAGAAGGGAATTAACAAATTTATATGGGAAGGTAAAAAAGCTAGGGTTAAAATGAAAATAATTCAAGATTCTCGGAAAGGGAGGTTTAAAATGCCTAATTTTAAATTATATTATGAAGCAGCTGTTCTCTCTGCAATAAGTGACTGGTTTAATTTAACAGAGGACAGAATTTTGAATATAGAAGGTTATGATTTGCTATATGGATGGCATGCATATTTAATTTATGACAAAAAAGTGGATAAGGCTTTTAAAAATCATGTGCTAAGAAATGCCCTTCTGCGTGTTTGGAAAAAATACTCTTATAAACTAAATTATAAGGTTCCTATATGGGCAAGTCCTAGACATACAGTAGAAAATATAAACATAGAACAGAATCAGGAAATGATTACATATAAAGATCTTTTGTATACTGAAAGAGGTAATTTGCAGTTAAAATCTCTGCAGGTATTAAGAGAGGAAGGGAAAAATTATACTTGGTTTCAATATGAGCAATTACGTGCTAGATGGAAGGGAGATCAGAAAATTGGTATAGAGCAGAACGAAGGAAATTTGGTAAAGCAAATTAGAAATCAGTCTCAGGAGCATATAAAGAGATTGTATAATGTGTTACTTGAAATAGATTCTGAAAGGGACTTGGTAAAGGACTGTATGATAAAGTGGGCACAAAACTTTCAGGAGCCAATATTATTGGAAACGGGAAAAAATTTGGGTTAGAAATGTTAAATTCACGAGGCACAGAATCTGAGGAAAACTTTTATAAAATGTTTTATAGATGGCATCTAGATCCTAAAAATTATCGTGTATGTATCCAGAAATGCAAGCAAAATGTTGAGATGTAATTGTGATGACGCTACATATTTTCACATTTGGTGGACTTGTAAGGACATAAAGGCCTTTTGGATAAAAATTTGGTGGATTTTACAAAATGTTCTGAAAAGAAGATAAAGTTCCTGCCGCAATTTTTCTTGTTGGGAATTATTACGGATTGTACAGTAATTGAGACTAAATTGATTTTAAATCTAATAACTGCAGCAAGATTACTAATAGGACAATATTGGAAGAAAAAAGAAGTACCAACAATAGAAGAATGGATATTGAAAGTTGCCAATTTGGCTGAGAGCGGGAAGAGATCAGCCTTTTTGAAAGACAATACGCAAGAAAGATACTTAAAGGAATGGAAAAAATGGATTGACTATATTCAACGTAGATATCAGACTAAGAGTTATCAGACTGTTTTTGAATGATTATGATGTATTATTTTTGATTGCTTTCGGGGGAAGTTAGGAATTGATGATTGTAGGGGTATAATTAAGTTGGGACGAAAATTTTTAGCATATGTTTGTTTTATTTTAACTATACCTTGTGCTCGTTCCGGGAAGTCGGGGGAGGGGGTTCTGAAGAGGAGGGGGGGAAAGGGGGGGAAAAATTTTGTAAAACTTTTTGAATAAAAAAAAAAAATGGGAATAAACTGCAAGTGCCCTCCTTCTATGTTTTCAGCACCAATTGTAGACACTTGCTTAGTTATGGAAAAAAATGAGTCCCTTATGTTGAAAACCCTACTGAACATTTCAAAAGTGGTGTCATATATCATTAGTTTTACAACCAGGTACTAAAATTCTAGCTATGCATCTAAGCAATAGATATTGACAGACACCAAAAACACAATTCTAAACATTGCTTGGTGAGGATGGAGAACAAGATCACCACAGAGCAAGGAAAATCATCCCGCCAATTCATAGCTTAATGATAGAAATGAAATTACTAACAGTTCTATTTCATAATGCAATCATTCAACAAAGAAACTCTAGAAGGGTTTGCAAACCCTGATGCTTTGCACAGAGCAAATTCCCAATTGAAGACAAGAAAAAAACACTGAATTCTAAACATCTTTATCCCTGTCCCCTTGTGTACAGTAAGCAATGATTAGAAAAGTCAAAAGAATCGGGACTTCCTGTTTGGCACCGTAGGTGATGGCGGTGATCTTTACGATCACCAACCTCTGGATTATGTGGAATCGCTAGGACAGCTTAAATCTGCTGTCCAGCGGTTCGAAAAACCTCCTCTTCGGGAGAAGAAGAAGAGGTGAGCTGAGGGCAGAGGTAGAGCTTCCCTAAAGCCCCTGAGAAAAAAGGGGTTTGAAGGGTTAAGTTCCCTCCAGCAACCCGAAGTGCTCCAGATCCGAGGATTTTTCTGCTTTGGTGGAACCAATCACCACGACCAAACGCCGAGATTTATTTTGGACAATAAAGGATTATACCGGACAGAACAAAAGTGGGAGAACTTTATGCAAGTAGCCAAGCCAATTCCCCGTTACTTTGTAACAAGCTTGAAAATAGCAAGAAAATGGAGGTGAATTGTTAACAAGCTAATGAGTGGAAAGCAAAAGTGATACTTTTAGTCCTTGCCATCTGCTGCTGGTAAATTGCATATTTGCTACTTTAACTCTTTAACTCTTTACTGCCTGCTGATAGAATCTAGGGGAGATTTTTAAATATTGCTTTAAAAGACTGTGTTTCTCAGAGGTTAAGAAGATTGAAAGTGAATATTAAGTTGGAAATAAATAAATAAATAAATAATTTTATAGAAGATGGCAGCCAAACAATTAAAGTCTACTGTAACAAAGGGCTCTGGAATTTCATCAGCTGGTGCCTCTCCAGCTCATACAGCAGAGACTAGAACATTGAATTTAGAGGCGTTACAAGAGAACTTAAAAGACTTTATACAAGAAAAATTTAAAGTAATAACTGATGAGATGTCTGAAATGAAAGAGCAGATATTAGAAATTCAAGTGGGAAATAAAGAAGTTAAAGAAGGATTTGTAATTGCAGTACAAAGTTTGGCAACAAATGTGATTTTATTAGAAGAGGAAGTTGAAGAAATTAAGCAACATAACTCAAAATTAGAAAATAAAATGGATGAATTTCAAAGTAAAATGGAAAAAACAGATGATGAAATAGTTTTGATACAATATAGAAATATGGAATTTGCTCTAAGAATCCGTGGCTTGAAAGAAAATAAAGAAGAGAATTTAAGGGAAATTTTTTCTGAAGTATTTGCTGAGATATTAGCAGCTCGTCCAGCAGATGTGGCTTATCAAATTGATAAAATATATTGTGTGAATTCTTGGATAGCAAGGCAAAAAAAGTTGCCAAGGGATGTTGTTATTTATTTTACAAACAGAATAGTGAGAAATCAGATTCTGCAAGCCTCATATAAGGGGGAGAAGATTCAGGTTGCTGGTCAAGATATTTTAATATTAAAGGAAATTCCACCAAAAATGTTAAGGGCTAGGAAGGAATTTGCCTTCCTGGTGAATGAACTTAAAAAACGTCAGATTGAATATAGATGGGATATTCCAACTGGTATAATAGTATATTATGCAGGGAAAGTACATCGTCTCAATACAGTTGGAAAAGCAAGAGAATTTTATGTTGAGGCATTAAAAGTTGGAAGTCTTCCCCCATTGGAAGCTAGAAGAAGGGAGGCTGAAGTGAAGGAAAGAGAAGTGAAGCAGGTACAAGAACAGATTGTGATGGAAGAAGATTTATTACAAGTGTTGGAAATACCTACGACGGGTTCAGACTCAAAAGAACAAAGGCTGACAAGAGCTGCTGCTAAACGCAAGGAACAAGAGATGAAGGCACAACAACAACTGGCAACTACTATAATGGAAACAGTGGGAGGAGCAAGACCTAAAGCAAAATGTGATCTGCAGCTAGTGTTCCAAAAGTTTCCTTTGGCCGATAATGACAATTAAACTATCACCTTGGAATGTTAATGGTTTGAATTCACCGCAGAAGAGAAGGAAAGTATTTCATTATTTGAAACAATTTAAAAATGACATTACCTGTTTACAAGAAACACATATTAGATATTTAGACCAGAAATATTTGATAAACTCAAAACTGGGAGTACATTTTGTTGCCTCCTCTTTGGAGAAAAAAAATGGTTTAGTTATATATATAAAGAAGGATATATCAGCAAAATTAATTGAGGTGGATAAGCAAGGAAGATACATTGCTATTGAACTTTTTTTGGAGGGAAAGAAGACATTATTAATAGGAGTTTATGCTCCGAATCAACAACAAGAAAATTTTTTCAAGTTTTTACATAAAAGAATAGTATTTTGGGATTATAAATCATATATATTAATGGGTGATTGGAATGGTGTGTTGGATACTCAAAAAGATAAAAAGTTTAAGGAAGATATCAAGCGGCGAAATTACCAAAGGCTTTTTGAAATGATGGAGTACTTGGAATTAAGAGATATTTGGAGAGAACATAATACAGAAGAGAGGGATTTTACCTTCTTTTCTGACAGGCATCAATCATTTTCGAGGATTGATTTTATTTTGATTTCTAATGATTTGTATTCTAGAGTGAAGAAGACTAAGATTTGTTCAAGAACTCTATCTGATCATAGTCCAGTTTGGATTGAATTTGATCGGGAAAAGGAGGCTAGGAGATCATGGAGGTTGAATGAGAATTTGTTTAAATATGAACAAAATGTAAATGAATGTAAAAAGCAAATGAAAGAATTTTTTATTATGAATATGAAAAAAGAGAAATCTATAGAGATGATTTGGGACGCTAGCAAGGCTTATATGAGAGGAAATCTTATACAAATGAATATTAAATACAAAAATAAATTGCAGAAAAAGAAAAAGGAATTGGAAGAGGAAATTAAAAAGAAAGAACAGTTATTGATAAATAGGCCAGGAAATAGTAAAATAAAAGAATCAATAAATATATTAAGAGGTCAGTTTAATACGTTGATGGCAGATCAAGTAGCAATTAATTTAAAATATGTAAAACATAATACGTTTAATAATGGCAATAAGCCAGGAAGATGGCTTGCCTATTTAATAAGGAAAAAACAGAAATCACGAACGATTGATAAAATAGAATATAGGGGTAAGGAAGTTTATCAAAAGAACTTGATTAAAAAAGCATTTTTAGAGTATTATAGTAAGTTATATACTAGGGATATGATTGATGATACAGAGATAGAAAGATATTTACAACAACAAAATATTTGTGAGCTTACAGAAAATCAAAGAGAAGAACTGAATCAATTAATTACTTCAGAGGAAATTTTGTTAGCAATTAAGCAACTTAAAATCGGTAAAGCACCAGGTACAGATGGTTTAACAGCTGTTTATTATAAAAATTTACAAAATGAGATGGTTGAACCACTTAAAGAGTTATTTAATAAAATTCAAATGGGAGGAGATGTTCCCCCTTCATGGAGGACAGCCTTTATTTCGTTAATACCGAAGGAAGATCGAGATGGTATTAAAGCAGAGAATTATAGGCCTATATTACTTTTAAATACTGATTACAAGATATTTGCCAAGATACTTGCTAATAGATTAATGCCAGTGATGAATCAAATAATTCATAATGATCAATCAGGATTTATTAAGGGTAGGCAGATGAGATATAATGTGAGGCAAATTGTAAATTTACTTGAATATTTGGAACGAAACAACCAAGTCTCAGCGGCATTCCTTTTTTTGGATGCTGAAAAAGCTTTTGATAGATTGGATTGGCAGTTTTTGTTTAAAGTAATAGAAAAAATGCAATTTGGGGATTATTTTATCCATGCAATTAAAGCAATATATCAGAAGCAAACAGCACAAATAATAGTAAATGGTGGGTTAACAGAAACTTTTAAAATTGGGAAAGGGACAAGACAGGGATGTCCCCTGTCCCCATTACTTTTTATTTTAACTTTAGAAATTCTTCTGAATAAAATACGTGGTTCCGATCGAATAAAGGGAATTAGAGTTAAACATCAAGATTACAGATTAAGATCTTTTGCAGATGACTTGGTTGTTACTGTATCTCAACCAATATACTCAGCTACTGGTTTAAAAGATATAATTGGTCAGTATGGCAAAGTATCTGGATTTAAGGTGAATCAGCAAAAGACAAAGATGATAACTAAAAATATGAATATACAACAAAAAGAAGAGTTAGAAAGAACTACAGGTTTTGAAATTGTTAAAAAGGTTAAATATTTAGGAATATATATTACAGCTTCAAATGTCAAATTATACAAAAATAATTATGAGGTATTGTGGCAGAAGGTATGGAAAGAAATGGAGAGTTGGAAGAAGTTACAACTATCCTTGTTGGGAAGAATAGTGGCTATAAAAATGAATGTTTTGCCCAGGTTTTTATTTTTGTTTCAAATGATACCAGTGCTTAAGAATGATATTAAATTACAGGAATGGCAAAAGGGGGTTAATAACTTTGTATGGATGGGCAAAAAACCAAGAATAAAATTAAAAATAATGCAGGATGCAAGGGAAAGGGGGGGGATGTCTTAAAATGCCTAATTTAAAATTGTATTATGAAGCAGTTGTCTTATCATTAATTACTGATTGGATTAATTTAACTGAGAAAAGAGTTTTGAATATAGAAGGTTATGGTTTGTTATATGGGTGGCATGCCTATTTATTATATGATAAGAAAGTAGATAAAATATTTAAAAATAATATAATTAGAAATGCATTATTGAGGGTCTGGAGGAAATATCAATATAAATTAGATGGAAAGATTCCAATATGGGCAATCCCGAGACACATGATAGAAAATATAAATATATATCAAAAGATGGAGGTAGTTACCTATAAAGAACTTCTTTGTATGGAAAAGGGGGAATTACAATTAAAATCCAGAGAAAAGATGGGGGAAAAAGGGAAAAATTATACATGGTTTCAATATGGACAATTACAAGCTAGATGGAAATTAGATCAAAAATAGGTGTTAAGCAAACTGAGGATAATTTGTTAAAACAAATGAGAGATTAAGGACAACAGCATGTTAAGAGGTTGTATAATGTATTAGTAGAAATAGACTCAGAGACTGAATTGGTTAAGGATTGTATGATTAAGTGGGCACAAAATTTTCAGCAACCAATAATGTTGGAAACTTGGGAAAGAATTTGGGTGAGGAATGTTAAATTTACACAAGCGCAAAATATGAGAGAAAATTTTTATAAGATGTTTTATAGATGGCATTTAGACCCCAAAAAGTTGTCATGTATGTATCCTAAAGTACAGGCTAAATGTTGGAGATGTGATTGTGAAGATGCCACTTATTACCATATATGGTGGACTTGTAAAAAAGTTAGAGCATTTTGGATTAAAGTATGGTGGATCATGCAGAATATTTTGAAAAAGATTAAGTTTACTCCGCAGTTCTTTCTACTAGGAATAATTATGGATTGTACAGCTATAGAGACTAAATTGATTTTGAACTTAATAACAGCCGCAAGACTTTTGATTGCTCAATATTGGAAGAAAGAAGAATTACCTACAATTGAAGAATGGACACTCAAAGTATCAAATCTGGCAGAAGTGGCAAAAATCTCTGCTTACTTGAAAGACTATACACAAGAAAAATATATTTTAGAATGGAAAATGTGGATTGATTATATTCAAAATAAGTATCAGATAAAAAAATATCAAATAGCATATGAGTAAATTTAGGAAATATTTTGTATTAGATATATTTCTGAAGGAGAAGGGAATTGAGAGTGTGATTAAGTGTGGAGTGACTAGAGATTATAATTTAGGAATTATTTTAGATTATGATTGTTAGTTTTGATACCCTGCATTTTGTTCTGGGAAGTCGGGGTGGGGGGTGGGGGGTAAGGGGGAGGGGAATTGGGGGGTTGAGAGAAAGAAAGAAAAGTCAAAAGAATCCAGGATCAATTCTGAATGCATTTTGAAATGAAATCAGCATGATGTTGTGCATTTGTCTGATTGTATGCAAAACTGCTGAGCCATAGTCATCCTTTTCTTTTAATTTAACAGAATTTACTCTGAACTTAGTACCTAGGTTTGAAAACTGAGAAGCATAATAAGATAAATGTCACAGAGAGGGAGGGAGGGAGGGAGGGAGAGATCTAGTGTTATCCCTGTTTCTGGTTTGGAATATGGTGCAGCTTTGCCAAAATAAATCAACTCAGCTGCCAAATACAAGCCATAGCTGAATGAAGAGTCTCCTAGGTAAAGTATTAAGAGAAGTTTGGGAATGACTCCCATGGCTTCTTATCTTGTTCTGTTTCCCTCCCCCCAATACTCCCTGGGTCACAACATATCTGCTTGCTAAATTCCCTGGTTCTAATTATGTACATACCATGTCCATTAGATTTCTTCACAAATCTTTCCCACTTTTAGAATTTAGCTAGTTTATAGTGACCAGATTTTAACATTGGTAAAGTGGGACACCATTGACCCGGGGGGGTGGGGGGAGGCAGGGGTGGTTCTAAATTTTTTACTATTGGTTCTATTTGTGTGGCTTGTTTGGTGGGTGTGGCTTGGTGGTCATGTGACTGGGGCCAACTTGATGTCACTCACGTCAAAAGTTAGGGTGCCTGGCCTCTCCTTGCCTCAAAGGTCTCAATCAGATACAATTTCCCTGTCTATTTATTTACTACTACTGAACATCCAAAATATACTATTTAAATTAATCGTATTATATAATACAGAGTGTGTAGGATGCTGCAAAAATTATAACTGTGAAAAGTGGTAATAAATCACTAAGTGCCGTTGTAACTTTATTCAGTACTGTTATTTATTTATTTATTTTATTTATTTATTAATCACATTTATATACCGCCCTATCTCCCGAGGGACTCAGGGCGGTTCACAGGCAAGTAAAAGACATATAAATACAGACTAAAACCACAGTTAAAAAACATATTCTACAAAGCCGAATTAAAAAGCAATATAAATAATAAAAACCATTTAAAACCAATATAAATTTAAAAACTAATCCAGTCCTGCGCAGATGAATAAGTGTGTTTTAAGCTCGCGACGGAAGGTTCGGAGGTCCGGAAGTTGATGGAGTCCTGGGGGGAGTTCGTTCCAGAGGGTGGGAGCCCCCACAGAGAAGGCCCTTCCCCTGGGTGTCGGCAGACGGCACTGCCTAGCTGACGGCACCCTGAGGAGTCCCTCTCTGTGAGAGCGCACGGGTCGGTGAGAGGTATTCGGTAGCAGTAGGCGGTCCCGTAAGTAGCCCGGCCCTATGCCATGGAGCGCTTTAAAGATGGTCACCAGAACCTTGAAGCGCACCCGGAAGGCCACAGGTAGCCAGTGCAGTCTGCGCAGGATGGATGTCACACGGGAGTCACGAGGGGCTCCCTCTATCACCCGCGCAGCCGCGTTCTGGACTAACTGAAGCCTCCGGATGCCCCTCAAGGGGAGCCCCATGTAGAGAGCATTGCAGTAATCCAGACGAGACGTCACGAGGGCGTGAGTGACCGTGCATAAGGCATCCCGGTCTAGAAAGGGGCACAACTGGCGCACCAGGAGAACCTGGTGGAAAGCTCTCCTGGAGACGGCCGCCAAATGATCTTCAAAAGACAGCCATTCATCCAGGAGGACGCCTAAGTTGCGCACCCTCTCCATCGGGGCCAATGACTTGCCCCCAACAGTCAGCCGTGGACTCAGCTGACTGTACCGGGATGCCGGCATCCACAGCCACTCTGTCTTGGAGGGATTGAGCTTGAGCCTGTTTCTCCCCATCCAGACCCGTACGGCTTCCAAACACCGGGACAGCACTTCGATAGCTTCGTTGGGGTGGCCCGGTGTGGAAAAGTACAGCTGGGTGTCATCAGCGTACAGCTGGTACCACACACCGAAGCCACTGATGATCTCACCGAGCGGCTTCATATAGATGTTGAACAGAAGGGGCGAGAGAATCGACCCCTGCGGCACCCCACAAGTGAGGTGCCTCGGGCTCGACCTCTGCCCCCCTGTCAACACCGTCTGCGACCGGTCGGAGAGATAGGAGGAGAACCACCGATAAACGGTGCCTCCCACTCCCAATCCCTCCAACCGGCGCAGCAGGATACCATGGTCGATGGTATCAAAAGCCGACGAGAGGTCTAATAGGACCAGGGCAGAGGAACAACCCCTATCCCTGGCCCTCCAGAGATCATCCACCAACGCGACCAAAGCCGTCTCAGTGCTGTAACCGGGCCGGAAACCGGACTGGAACGGGTCTAGATAGACAGTTTCATCCAGGTGCAGGGGAAACTGATATGCCACCATACTCTCTACAACCTTCGCCGCGAAGCGAAGGTTGGAGACCGGACGATAATTACCTAAAACAGCCGGGTCCAGGGAAGGCTTCTTGAGGAGGGGCCTCACCACCGCCTCTTTCAAGGCGGCCGGAAAGACTCCCTCCAACAAGGAAGCGCTCGTAATCGCCTGGAGCCAGCCTCGTGTCACCTCCTGAGTGGCCAGCACCAACCAGGAGGGGCACAGGTCCAGTAAACACGTGGTGGCATTCAACCTACCCAACAACCTGTCCATGTCCTCGGGAGTCACAGGGTCAAACTCATCCCAGACAATATCACCAAGACCACCCTCAGACGCCCCATCTGAATCGCCGCAATTTTGGTCCAGACCGTCCCGAAGCTGAACGATTTTATCGTATAGATAACCGTTAAACTCCTCAGCACGTCCCTGCAATGGGTCATCCCGCTCCCCCTGGTGAAGGAGGGAACGGGTCACCCGAAACTCGGCGGCTGGGCAGTTATCTGCCGACGCAATGAGGGAGGAGACCTAGCAACGCCTCGCTTCCCTCAGTGCCACTAGGTAGGTCCTAGTATAGGACCTAACTAGTTTCCGATCAGCCTCTGAACGGCCAGGAACTCTCTAGGCGTCTTCTCCGGCGTTTCATCCCCCTCAGCTCCTCGGAGAACCAAGGAGCCGGTTGGTATCTACACCAGGTCAGAGGCCGCAGAGGCACGACACGGTCTAAAGCCCCAGCCGCAGCCCGTTCCCAGGCTGCGGCTAGTTCCTCTGCCGTGCCATGAGCCAGACCCTCAGGAAATGGCCCAAGCTCCGTCCGGAACCTCTCCGGGTCCATCAGGCGCCTGGGACGGAACCAACGTAGTGGTTCCGTCTCCCTGTGGTGTTGAGTAGCAGTCAGAAAGTCCAGGCGAAGGAGAGAGTGATCTGACCATGACAAAGGTTCTGTGACTACATCTCTCAAGTCCAGATCCTTCAACCACTGACCAGAGATAAAAATCAGGTCCAGTGTGCCTCCCCCGATGTGAGTGGGGCCATCCACTACTTGAGTCAGGTCCAAGGCCGTCATGGAAGCCATGAACTCCCGAGCTGCTGTTGATGACGAACCGGAAGATGGCAAGTTAAAGTCCCCCATGACTAAAAGTCTGGGGGTCTCCACTGCCACCCCAGCAAGCACCTCCAGGAGCTCGGGCAGGGCAGCTGTCACGCAGCAAGGAGCCAGGTACGCGACCAGCAAGCCCATCTGACACCTATGACCCCATCTCACAAAGAGGGATTCACATCTGGCAATCTGAGGTACAGTGGTCTCCCTCGGCTCTAGACTCTCTTTAATAACAACCACCACCCCCCCACCCCTACCCTGGGCCCTCGGCTGATGAAATGCACGGAAGCCCGGTGGGCACATTTCGACCAGGGGCACGCCCCCTTCGGTGCCCAACCAGGTCTCCGTAACGCCTATAAGATCCGCGGCGCCCCCCTGAATAAGATCATGTATTAGGGGGGCCTTATTGGCCACGGACCGTGTGTTGCATAACATAAGACGAAGGCCCAGGCTCTGAGGGTCTTGACCATCCGGGGAACGGGAGAAGTCAGAGGGATCGGGGCGCGCGATCGCCTGCAAACATCGGGCGCGTGCCCCCCTAAACCGATACGATCCCCCCCTTCCGCCATATCTGCCCCTCCCACTTACCATGCAAATAGAACCACCCTCACAAAAAGGAACACATTCCCCCCCCCATAACCTCCGAACCCGTTAAATAACCGCCGCGAGCACGTGCAGGAACTGGTTTCCCTCCCGACGGGCTACCCCCAACGCCCGCCCTAACCCTCCCACCCCTTAAAAATGCCCTATCTAAAAAAAACCAAAGACTCTTCCTCTTCGCATGCCACCTCTGTGGGTCCCAAGACCCGTCATAGAGGCCGGCCCTTGGTAATGAAGTGGGCCATTCCTGCGAGGCAGGGGCACCTCGCAGGCGCAAGAGTTCCGGCACTGAATATCGCATTAAGTACAATAAAATAAAAATCGCTGAGAGGTGAAACTGTCCCAGGATGGCAGAGTATTACGCAAAATTCATCCGATGAATAACCATTATCTGGTGATACTTCAAATGGTGGCTGGCTTAGAGATGGAAGATGGTGTAAACTAGGCGGAATAACATCCATGATGGCAAAGGTATTAATATTCCGCCCAAAGCTCAGTCCTAAAATCCATAGGATGAAAAAGGTGGCACTTCTATCACCGCCAGTGGCGCCCACAGAAATTTCCAATAGGTCTTTCCAGGTAGGCCTTTCCAAGTAGATCTTTCCGAGTAGGTTCAAGTAGGTCCCCCAGCAGCTCACAAGCTGGTTTCCAGTATCTTCCATAACAGTTCGAAGAACCCTCATGGCCAAAGAGTCTCATAATGACCAAACAGAATGCAGATGACGATGCAAACATTACAATCAACGGAAGAGCAGTCCAAAATAGGCCGGGGAGCCTCCACGCCCACCACGACACTACTTTCAACCAGAATAGTCCAAAAAAGAGTTCAAAAAACTAGGAACCTCTCCAGGCCGGCCATCCACTCCTAAAACTCCTAAGGCTCCAGGTCCTATCCAGGTCTGCCCACTCCCCAGGGCCAGACCTTTCCAGACCTTTCCAAAGAGCCAGGCCCAGCATCTCTAAAGCAGGCCTCCAGGCCTGCATGATGTAAAAATATAAAAATATAAAAATGTAAGAAATGCCGCCGATCTCACCGCGGCAAGGAGCTGAGGCTCTCATCCAGGCCGAAGATCTCAGGCAGAGAGGCCCCTAGAGGGACCATTCCCAGCCCTTCGCTTCCACATCACTCCAAAGAGGCCAGGGGAAGGGCGGAACAGGCGAAAATAGTCAGGGACACCGCAGAATAGTCCGGCAGGAAAAGAAAATAAAAGAAGATAAGCCGCGGCCTCATCTCTCCACAACAGACGGGCCGCGGCCTCACCTCACGCCCCATAAGATGGCGGCCGCTCCACTGCTCGCCCTCATCCTCCGGTCTCATCCTCAGCAGCCGTGAGTCCGAGAGAGTCCACGGACCTCTCCCACGGCTGCTAGGGGGATCACACAACTGACCGGGGGGCGCAAGCGGCTCGGCACGCCGTCTGGGCGCCGCATCCTGCTGCAGATCGTCCGTTGTCGGCTCCAGTCATTTTACCGGGCTGCCATCTTGCGCATGCGCAGAAGAGTCCTTATAACTTTGAACGGTCACTAAGTGAGCTGATGTAAATCAAAGATTACCTGTACTCTGTCTGGTTTGCATGTTCTGAGGGATCAGACAAAGGTAACTAAGAGACTGAAAAGTGAGACTGGGATGAACCTCAATAGATGGACTACAATGGTGACCTTTAATGTTGTCTTTCAGCATTAAGCTTATAGGAACTCAAGAACTCAGAGTAACAGGGTATCTTATGCAGTGGTTTGCTTGCTTGTGGCTTTGCAGCATGAATACAGATGCTGTGGTTCATCAACCACAATTTATAACTCTGTGCATTGTGAGAACCCAGGTAACTGTGGCTTAATTGAATAAGCAAATAAAACATGGTTTAAAATGAACTGCAACTGCAGTCACTAACTTACATTGAATAATAATAATCCCTAAAAATAATGGATACATGGAGGATTTACATATAACTTTAATGATATGCAAGTAACTTTGGGAATGGAAATTTCAATCTGTCAAGACCTGTGGCATGAGATTTCAACTGCTACAGAAACTTGAGAATATAATTTTTGAAAAAAGCAAATTTATTTTTTTTGCTATATGGAAATTTATTTTGATAATACAGGTTTCCACATATAATTTACTCAAAACACTAGATTCTACTAATGCTAATTTTCTGATGAACAAGAATTCCTGATTTTTTTTAAAACAGGTAAACTACATGTGATTCACTTTAAATACTAAAAAAATATGCAAAAATATTTAGAAACAGTGGAGAACTGTCTCATGTTTTTCTTATGAAACAGTTATAGCACTTTGCATAAAAGCAATGATCTGAACTGCAAAAATTCAGTGAAACAGTATTTCTGTATTAAATGTTTAAACTACCAACTGTAAATTAAAGGTCCACAGAAGGTAAGAAAAAGTTAAGAATCATTTATTAACATTTATATTTTTCTACACTACAGATTGTTTTACACTAAAGTAACATTTTATTCATTTTTTCACATCAGAAATCATAACATGATGAACATATTAAAGTTATTATTGCAATAGCCCCTCCACAGTAGATATCTTTTCCCAAGGATATAGGATTTGCTCAATTCAAAGTACTGCAGAACAACAAAAATATATGATTTCTCTATAGTATAGGGAACCCAAATAACATTTAGCGGTTATCTATACGATAAAATCGCTCAGCTCCGGGATAGCTTGGACCAAGATTGCGATGATCCGGATGAGATGACTGAGGCACGTCTTGTTGATGTTGTTTGGGATGAGTTTGATTCTGTGGCTCTCAAGGACGTGGACCGGTTGCTGGGGAGGCTGCACGCCACTACATGTTTACTGGACCCGTGCCCCTCCTGGCTGGTGCTGGCCACTCAGGAGGTGACACGAGGCTGGCTCCAGGGGATTATAAATGCTTCTTTGATGGAGGGGACCTTTCCCGCCGCCTTGAAAGAGGCGGTGGTGAGACCCCTCCTCAAGAAGCCTTCCCTGGACCCAGCTATTTTGGGTAATTACCGTCCAGTCTCCAACCTTCGCATTGTGGCGAAGGTTGTAGAATGTGGTGGCGTGGCAGTTTCCTCAGTACCTGGAGGAAGCTGTCTATCTAGACCCGTTCCAATCCGGCTTCCGGCCCGAGTATAGCACGGAGACAGCTTTGGTCGCGTTGGTGGATGACCTCTGGAGGGCCAGGAATAGGGGTTGTTCCTCTGCCTTGGTCCTGTTAGATCTCTCGTCGGCTTTTGATACCATCAACCATGGTATCCTGCTGCGCCGGTTGGAGGGGTTGGGAGTGGGAGGCACCGTTTATCGGTGGTTCTCCTCCTACCTCTCCGACCGGTTGCAGAAGGTGTTGACAGGGGGGCAGAGATCGGCCGCGAGGCACCTCACTTGTGGGGTGCCGCAGGGGTCAATTCTCTCGCCTCTCCTGTTCAACATCTATATGAAGCCGTTGGGCGAGGTCATCAATGGCTTTGGGGTGAGTTATCACCTGTACTCTGATGATACTCAGCTGTACTTTTCCACCCCAGGCCACCCCAGCGAAGCTGTTGAAGTGCTGTCCCGTTGTCTGGAGGCCGTACGGGTCTGGATGGGGAGAAACAGACTCAGGCTCAATCCATCCAAGACGGAGTGGCTGTGGATGCCGGCATTTCGGTACAGTCAGCTGCAACCGCAGCTGACTGTTGGGGGCGAGTCATTGGCCCCAACGGAAAGGGTGCGCAACTTGGGCGTTCTCCTGGATGGACGGCTGTCGTTCGAAGACCATTTGGCGGCCGTCTCCAGGAGAGCTTTTTACCAGGTTCGCCTGGTCCGCCAGTTGCGCCCCTTTCTTGATCGGGATGCCTTATGCACGGTCACTCATGCTCTCATCACTTCTCGCCTGGATTATTGCAATGCTCTCTACATGGGGCTACCCCAAGAAGCCCCATGGAAAGAAATATCCATGGATTTCATAGTGGAATTACCCGACAGTGGAGGCAATACAGTAATCTGGGTGGTTACTGACCTGTTCTCCAAACAAGTGCACTTCATCCCATGTTCCAAAATACCTTCTTCAAAAACTCTGGCAAAGCTGTTTGTGCAACATATCTACAGACTCCATGGAGTTCCGAAACGGATAATCTCAGATCAGGGTGTGCAATTCACTTCTCAATTTTGGAAAGAGTTTTTGCGGCTGATAGGCTCCATCCAAGGATTAAGCTCCTCCCATCATCCTCAAACTAATGGCGTGTTGTGCCTCGCCCGCCCCCTCTCCGCAGCCGGGCCCCTCTCATCTCCTGTTATCTCGGCCAGGGACTGATAGTGCAGACGAACGGCCTGGCATGCCTCCAGCCCCCAGTCCTGGCACCATGCCCAGATAGACGGAGCAAGATGAATGGCCTGGCATGCCTCCAGCCCCCAGTCCTGGCACCATGCCCAGACAGACCGAGCAAATAAACCCCTCCCCCACAGCATGTGAACATGAGGAGCATGAAGCCAGTCACGAACTGGAATTGCCGGCAGCTGGAGGGTGGACGGATCCATGCTTCCGGAGAATGGAGAGGCGATGTCAGCAAAAGGAAGGGAGGGGCAGGCCTGGATAAGTGCTGAGTCATTGAGCCACACCCCCATGGCCTATATAAAGGATCTGCTTTCTGGCATTCTTTGAGTCAGGCAAAGTCTAATTTGGATTGCTGAAGTCACCCCTTGGACTCCTGCCTGCCCTGAGAACTCTGACAGAACTTTGGCAAAGTTAGTACCACTTTATAATGCCTTGGTAAGGCCACACTTGGAATATTGCATCCAGTTTTGGTCGCCACGATGTAAAAAAGATGTTGAGACTCTAGAAAGAGTGCAGAGAAGAGCAACAAAGATGATTAGGGGACTGGAGGATAAAACATATGAAGAACGGTTGCAGGAACTGGGTATGTCTAGTTTAACAAAAAGAAGGACTAGGGGAGACATGATAGCAGTGTTCCAATATCTCAGGGGCTGCCACAGAGAAGTGGGAGTTGGGCTGTTCTCCAGAGCACCTGAGGGTAGAACAAGAAGCAATGGGTGGAAACTGATCAAGGAAAGAAGCAACTTAGAACTAAGGAGAAATTTCCTGACAGTTAGAACAATTAATAAGTGGAACGACTTGCCTTCAGAAGTTGTGAATGCTCCAACACTGGAAATTTTTAAGAAAATGTTGGATAACCATCTGACTGAGATGGTGTAGGGTTTCCTGCCTGGGCAGGGGGTTGGACTAGAAGGCCTCCAAGGTCCCTTCCAACTCTGATGTTATGTTATATGTTATGTTAAAGCTGCAGAGGCTTTGTGGCCACGCTTGATACAGACTTCCCCGACCCGGCCGTCAGAGAAGGAGTGGGACACGACATGGTGGCTGTGAACACTCAAACTTGGTACTAGAACAATATCTACGATGTTACATTAATTACCAACAAGATAATTGGGCGGACTTACTACCGTTTGCAGAAGTAGCTTACAATAATTCTGTTCATAGCAGCACTGGATTCACCCCTTTCAAAGTGGCTTCAGGTCAAGAATTTGTCCCCATTCCCGAACTCTCTGAACAAAAACCATCGATTCCGTCATTGGCTGAATGGATAGAGCAATTGCAAAGTACATGGAAAATTACATGAAAAGCGATTGACAATGCTCATCACACACACAAAAAACAAGCAGATAAAAAGAGAGCTCCTGAGAAAAAATTCCAAATAGGAGATAAAGTTTTCTTGTCTACTAAATAGTTGCAAACAACTCAGAAATCGAAAAAACTTGGACCCAAATATGTGGGGCCATTCCCCATCATGAAAATCATTAATCCAGTAACTGTCCAACTAGAACTACCTAAATCTCTCAGAAGAATTCACCCAGTGTTCCACGTTAGCTTGGTCAAACCTGAACACACATCCCGCCTTAGAGCTAATCCTACTAAGGCCCCTGTACCTATCCTCATAAATGGGGAAGAACATTTTGAAATTAAGGAAATTCTAGACTCTAGAAAATATAGAAATAAAATCCAACATTTGGTAGCTTGGAAACACTTTCCTCTATCACAAGCTGAATGGGTTAACAAAGAAGATATTTGTGCCCCCAAAAAACTAGCCCTGTTTTATAACAAATATCCTGATAAACCTTAACATTTCTTTTTCTTTTCCAGGACTAACATCCTTTTTTCGAAGGAGGGCCGAATGTCAGCCTCCGCTTTAATTAAATGTATTTCTCCTACTAGATTATCTGACTGTTTTATTACCTTGTTAAAAGTTTGCTCTACTGAGTGTCTTACATGATTTGTGGAGGAGGGGGGAGGTTTTCACTGTTTCCAGCGTTCGGCTGACATTGCATGTGTGGGGGAGGGAGACAGTTTTTTTTTAACAGAAGTTGGAACTGTTTTGGCGCGTGAATGTAACGGCAGCAGCTTCCTTCACATCCCATCCAGAAGATTTACAGAGGGAGAATATTGGAAGTGAAACTACACGTGGCCGAGGAGGAAGACGACATTGGATTATTACTGTATGACCTCTAGTAGGGGGAGGGTTCAGGAGAGAATATGACTCTGTGGTTTTGATTTACTTCCAGTTCCAGCTTTGCTTGTACTGCATACAGACTTGTTTGGTATAAATTACCAATTTCTTCAACATGATGGAGTTGGGTCTTTATTTTCTCAAAAACTGATCTGGGGCAGGCTGACACCATCTTTCCAAATAGCCTCCATGTTTCCAGTGTCTTTATCTCCACTTGGAACTGAACCCAGATGGACATTTCTTCCAACATTGCTTTTTCCAAGAACCATTTTATTTAATGAACATGAAAGCATGAAGATTATAAACGTATATGTATGTGTGGGACACACAAACACACACACACACACACACAGGCTCTGCTTTTATCCTTCAGGTTTATGATTATTTATTACTTAAGAGTTTGGCCCCAATTATGTATTCAGTTAGCTTCTTCTTATCTTGCAAAAGAATATGACTATTGCCATGTATTTCTTTCTCCCTGCCAACAAAAGTTTTTGTTATCATTTATGAAAAATCAATGTGTTTCATGTTGTTCAGAAAAGAATGCTGCTCTGTCCAATAGCTGTAAATGAGAGGCCATTTAAGCTACAAATCTTTGTCACTCAAGCATGAAAACAGCATTGGTGTTCCTGCTGGTAAACAGCATGGTTTCTAAAGGATGAAGTTACCTCATTGTAGATCCACACTAAATTATTTACCTGGGGGGAAAACCAGAGGGGAAAAATCTTTTCACATAACCACTTAAAATCACAGTATGGAAAGAAAATAATGTTATTAATTGTATTGTATTGGGATTAGGGATAGCTTTGCCTAAAAGGGATATTACTTTTTTCTTAATTTAAGCTTTTTTCTTAAAGAATAATTCTAATTACATTATTTTTATTTATCTAAAATTAATGAAGTATATGATAACATGTAGTGCATACATTTCTTTGTATAGGTGCCAATTTTTATTAGCCACATAAATAGACCTTCTCTGATGATCTACTCCCAATTTATCTCTCCAAGTCTTCTAAAAATGCACTTATTACCATTACCATTCATCTAACTGTATATTATAAATTGAAGGAATAAAGAAGTGAGGGGGAGAAGAAGGAAGGCTATTCCAAAAGCTAGAAAGTTGAGAATTATGAAGTAATTTTAAATAGCTACCTTTTCAAAGTGAGTAACTCTACACAACACCCAAAACTTCCTTAACAGCTAACTTGAAATATATTTTATATTCCATATATTCCAAATATATTCCATAACTGTTTAATATATTTGTAAATAATTATATATTCTAATTTGTTAATCTAAAATAATGTAGGTGTAGTATAAATTAAAACTAATATGATAGATAGGTAGATAGACAGATAGACAGATAGACAGATAAACAGATAGATAGATAGATAGATAGATAGATAGATAGATAGATAGATAGATAGATAGATAGATAGATAGATAGATAGATAGATAGGCAGGCAGGCAGGCAGGCAGGCAGAAAGACAGACAGAGAGACAGACAGACAGACAGACAGACACACACACACACGCCAGAGGATAATGTAATAGAATATAAATTTATCACTGACAAAACAGCCAAGAATCCCATGGCAGGTACTTTCTATTCATCAGTAAAATATTTAGATATCTTTTAATTTAGTTAGTAATTAACAACATATAGTGTTTTTTGAATTTGCAAAATGCTTATACATAATTGGGGCTCTGGAAAATATCAACCTACTATGGAAAATACCAACTTAACTACATAAAATATAGGTCACACTACAGCAAAGCATGCAAAATACATTACAACCTTGAAAATGAAAATAACTAAAATTACAGGGTTTTTAGATAGTTCCCATCAGCTGAATTATGAACTATAATATACCTTGTCCAATCTCTGGTATTTTGCCTGAGATGAGTTTATGAGGTTGCATTAGTACTGTTACCATAATAATATATCAATGTGGAATGTAAAAGTGAAGCTGAGCAAGCAAATTATCTCTACTTTTATTTCTGCTTTCCTCAGGAAGGTCAAATTAAGAAAAAAAATCTAGTTTGTAAAATTGTAAAAAAAATAGTGACTACAAAATCATATTTTATGCTGCATTGTTTGTGGAACCCTCTCATTTCTAAGTGAGGTATTCTCCAGATATTTTAAATTACTCCAGATATTTTAAACAAGTAGTCCTTAATGGTACCACATCCGCATGGAGGGAAGTAAGTGGTGGGGTACCACAAGGTTCTGTCTTAGGCCCAGTACTCTTCAATATCTTCATAAATGACTTAGATGAGGGAATAGAAGGAGAACTTCTCAAATTTGCAGATGACACTAAACTGGCAGAAATAATCAACACTCAGAAGAACAGCTGAGGATTCAAAAAGAACTTGACAGAATTGAACAATGGGCTCTATCAAACAAAATGATATTTAATGTGGAGAAAAGCAAAGTTTTATACCTGGGCCAAAAGAAACCAAAGGTACAAGTACAGATTATATGAAACCTGACTCCAAAAGAGTAACTCTGAGAGGGACTTTGGAGTCTTAGTGGACGATCACTTAAACATGAGTCAGCAGCGTGCAGCAGCAGCCAAAAAAGCTAATACAACCCTTGGTTATATACACAGGCATAGAATTAAAATCATGTGAAGTATTAGTACCTCTTTATAAAGCCTTGGTAAGACCACATCTAGAATACTGCATCCAGTTTTGGTCACAACATTACAAAAAAGATGTTGAGACTTTGGAAAAAGTGCAAAGGACAACTAAGAAGGCCTGGAGGCTAAAACAACTGTGGGGAGCTAGCAGCAGAGTCAGACAAAGAGGAGGTTGGGGAGGAACATGGGCCAGTCCTGGAGTCTGGGGAAGGCTCGGATGAGGGTTCTGTGTCAAAGGGCCATCTGGGAAGTATGTGCTGCCTCCGGAGCCTCCAGAGTCGGACATCAGCGAGGCAGAGGAACAGGGAGAGCCTGTTCCCAGTGCATGCATGCGCAGAGCTGCCAGAAGGCAAGAACAGTTAAAACAAAAGGGACGACTTGGGAGTAGGGCTTGGAGATGATTGGCCCCTCTCATAAGACTTAAAAGAGGACCAAAGGCATGTGGGCCTTTGGAGGAAGCAACGTTGTTAATTCTGTTCAGTTTAAAGTCTGAAGGTCTGTTTGATTCTGGACTACGTATGGCTTTGCCAATTAGATCTTTGGCAGTGTGTCAAGGGAGATAAAGGTGGGTGATTATCAGCCTTATCCCGAAGGACTCTTTACAACTATTTGGGACTCATCTGTGAATGAACAGAATTCACAGCTGTTGCAATAAAAGAGGTTTTTGGGACTACTTGTGTGTTTTACTAACTCAGGAAGCCTAGGTCAGAACAAAAACATATGAGGAATGGGTGGAAGATTTGGCTAGTCTAGAGAAAAAAAGGACTAGGGGGGACGTGATAGCATTATTTCAGAGACTGCCACAAAGAAGGCGTAAATTTATTTTCAAAAGCACCAGAAGGCAGGACAAGAAACAATAGAGGGAAAGAAATCAAGGAGAGAAGCAACCTGGAATTGAGGAGAAACTAGCTAACAGTGGGAGCAAGTAACCAATAGAGCAGCTTGCCTTCAGACATTGTGGGTGCTTCATCACTGGAGGTTTTTAAGAAGAGACTAGACAGTCATTTGTCTGAAATGGTATAGGATCTCCTGCTTGAGCAAGGGGTTGGAATAGAAGACCTCCAAGGTCCCTTCCAGCTCTAATCTGATTCTACAGAGTCTAGAACAGTGGTGTCAAACTCAAAACCACAAGGTGTTTAGATCTAGCCTGCAGGGCTGCCCTGGTAACAGCATAGGACTGGCCCGCAGTGCCTCTGCCAGTGAAAATGGAGCTCGGGAGAGCCACACACCGCCTTCATGAGCTCTGTTTTCAGCTATGGTGGCCTCTTGCAACCTTCTGCCAGCGAAAACAGAGCTTGGGAGGGCCATGTGTGGCTCTCCCAAGCTCAATTTTTGCTGGCAGAGTGTTGCAGGAGGCCATCGAAACTGAAATTTGAACTCGGGAGCCTGTTTTCGCTGGCAGAGTGCTTGGGCCACCATAGGTACTCCCCGACATGAGTGATGTCAAGATGGCCATGCCCACCCTGGCCCTCTGAGGTCAAACACAACCCTGATGAGGCCCTCAATGAAATCGAGTTTGACACCACTGGTCTAGAACATTATTGCCAACATGGAAATTGCATCCTATTTTTAGGATCATACATTGAAGTTTATTCAGTTTATTCTAGCTTTAAATAAATCAATGTAACACACACATATTTTGCATCACAAAGCTTTCCATACAATAAATTCTGAAATATGCTTGATTACCATACTATATAGTACTATGATTATTGTCTATTATCATATGCTAGTACTGATTACTATTGTTCTGTGCACCCTATTATTTGCTTTTTTGCCAATGTCTTTACCGTTAAATAAAGTTATAGACATGTCTTAGGCAGGTCCTCTCTTCTGTGTCTGATTTCTAAGAATGGTTATTCAGAAAAAAGTAATACACTCATTCATTTGACAGAGAATATCAGCTACTCCAATCACAAACCAACTGTCAGATGTACCTCCTTTAAGAACCCAAGAAAGAAAACCCCCAACTCCATATGTTTAGAGCAAGGTACTTTTACTGAGTCGAACTGAATGCAATCAAAGGTAAGCAAGATCTGAATAGTAGGAGTGACGTACACAAGCATATCCCTCATAAATCCCTCCTCCCTCCAAAGGTCAAACAATCTAGTCCAATTCATTTCTGCTTAGACATCACGTGGCGTTCTTCTTCCGGTGACCTCTGTTTGTCTGGTATGCAGAATTCATTAGTGTCAGCCCACGTCTTGGGGTTTGAATTCCTCCTTCCCCTCTTTGTATCGCAGCTGAAGCAATCTTAAAGGAACATTACCCCATTCCTAATACTTAACACTAAAATAGCAATAAAACAGTTAACTAAGCAATAAACAGTAATAAAACAATTAAACAATTAAACAATTAATTCGCCGTGAGCTGAAAATGCACCTATTTATTCAAGTGGGACTGGCCTAAAAGTTTTATTAAATTTTAACTGGGGTAATTTATATTTTAAGGTTTGTTAAATTGCTTTTAAATTCCGGCCACCTTGTAATATGTTTTGTTTTAATCTTGTTTTAATGTGTATATTGTGGATTTTTTATAAGGCTGTACACCGCCCTGAGTCCTTCGGGAGAACAGCGGTATAAAAATCAAATAAAATAAATAAATAAAATAAATAAATAAACACTTAACTAAGTAAATAAAACAATCAAGATAGCATGCGGAGGCTGACACCAACCTGAGGTATTTAGCGAGGATGAGGTATTTAGCGAGGAGGTGTCCAATGAATTTCCATCCCATCATGCCATGGACTGTGCCACTGAGATTCTACCAGGGACAACATTTCCAAAACCAAAATTGTACTGCATGTCCCGCAGAGAACTAGATGAACTCAGAGCATTTATCAACAAAAACCTAAAAAGGGGCTTCATCGAACCCACCTGACCAAAAATAGCAGCCCCAGTGTTATTCTACAAAAAGAAAGATGACTCTCTATGCCTCTGCGTTGACTACGTAATCTAAACACGATCAGCGTAGAAAATAAGTACTCATTCCCCCTCATGAAGGACATGCTGGCTCACCTCTCTAAAGGAAAAATATTTTCAAAGCTGGATTTACAAGAGGCATACTACCACATCAGAATTAGGGAAGGGATGAGTGGAAGACTGCTTTTAACACCCCGCTGGGGTGCTACAGATTTAAGGTACTCCCTTTTGGATTACAGGGGGCCCTGCAATTAATTAATGAGGTGCTGCATGAACATTTATACAAAGATTTATCTTGGTGACATTCTTATTTGCACCAAAACAAAAGGAGAACACATAAAACTAGTCCAAGCAGTTCTTGCTAAACTCCATGTCACCAAACTTTATGCAAAACTCTCTAAATGCGAGTTCCACCAAGAAAAGATTGAATACTGGGATATAGAATATCCCATGAGGGGATAGAGATGGATCCACTTAAAGTAAAACCTGTCATTGATTGGGAGCCACCCCAAACCCGTAAACAACCTGTAAAGCACAAAATATAGGAAAAAACATAACTCCAGCTGATGGTATAATATTTTCCAGTTGCCTCCAAAATTGTAAGAAAAGAAAATGTTGATTTCTCACAACAACAACAACAACAACAACAACAACAACAACCCTGAATGAGTTGACATGGTTGTGGGATTTTTATGCTCCATAGAAGATGAACCCTTTGTCAGAGATTCAGCCATACTGGACAGGTCTCATCAGAGGAGTCAACCAAGGAGTATGTCGTAGCTGCCTCTGTTCATTTCCTAGGAAACAATTATCTTTGACTCCATAGATTTAGAGAAAAGTACTCACAAATGTAGAACTGCAATCAAAGCCTTGCTAGAAGTAGCTAAGACTATAGACCGGGGGAGTCAGATGCCAGCATAGCTATTGAACCATTTTCAAACCAGACATCTCTCCTCTGCTTCCCCTTAAAAAGAACAGTCCTCTAACTAAAAAAAAAGAGGTATTGACACAAAGAATAACTGAACATCTAGAACATCACAAAAACAAACAGAATAAGGTTTTCTGAGTTGAAACTTGTTCCAAGGAAACAGCCAGCACATATGTTAAAAGATGATATTGTAATATCAAATATAAGCAGCACTTTACTGCAAGGAATGAACTGACTAATATACACCACAGCTTTAGTTATAACTGAACATCTTGAATGCAAAATCAACAAAAATAAAAAAACCAAATAGTGTACTACCAAAATGGAAAATCAGGTTGGAAAATAAGATCAGCATGCTAAGATCAGATGCAAGCAAGTTAATGCATATGAAAGAAAGAAGATATCAAAATCAAAACTATTGAAAAATAGTATAAGAATTCTTAGGTAGATATAACAATGGAATTTGGCCTAGAGAAATGCATTACAGTAACAACTTCCATCTGGATCCTTACCTTTGATGGCAAGGGGACTTTTAGCTCTTCTACAGACTCTCCACAGTTCAAGGCTTAGTGTGCATTCTGAGCCAGAAGAAACCTCTCTGGGATAGGGGGAAGTTTTGGAAATTGTCCCCTTTGGCCACTGTCTTTTCTATACCCATTTCTCCACATGGATCTGGAATTAATTTATATCTGATTGAAAAATCTTTAGCTTTCTCTATGGAATTCAGCCTAAATCTTTGCTCATGTTAAGTATCACCCTTTCTGGGAAGCTGGGCAATCTCAGACTGTTTCTTGAAGAAAAAGTAGTAGTAATCAGGTGAGTCCTGGATGGGATGGGGCAATCAAGCAAGTTCACTGTGGAAGAATTTATTTATTTTATTTTTTATTTATTTATTTTGTCACACAGTATATATAAGCATAAGCATGGAATAACTATACAATATATAGTTGTAATACAATATATAGTTGTATAGTTGTATACAATATATAGTTGTAACTAAACTTTTAAACTAACTTTTATAACTAAAAGGGTTATCAGTGCATGTAACATAGATGTCTGTATGGGTAAGACTATCAGCCCTGCTATCAAGCAAAACCAAGCATTTAACAGTGAGTGCCATACCATGTGCACTAAACCAACAGGTGGCAAGAAAGTAGGGGCAGTCAACACAGGTTATGTAGACAGTAAACACAAGGTCAATCCAAATGGACTCAAATGTCTATACACCAATGCACAGAGTATGAGGAATAAACAGGGTGAATTAAAAATTCAAGTAAATGAGGGCAGATATGATATTGTTGCCATTACAGAAACTTGGTGGGATGAAACTGACAAATGGAACATACACCTAGATATAAATTATTTAAAAGAAATAGACCAAATAAAAGAGGAGGTGGAGTTGCACTATATTTAAGAAATAACTACATCTCTACAGAAATAGAGCACAACAATGATGAAAATCATCTTGAATGTATTTGGGTCAATATAAAAGGGGTGAAAAATGATATTGCCATAGGTCTATACTATAGGCCACCCAACCAAACAGAGGAAGTAGATGGACTTTTTGCTAGTCAGCTAACTAAGGTATGTAGGAAGCACACCACAGTAGTAATGGGGGATTTTAACTACCCTGACATCAACTGGGAAACAAACTCTGCACCAAGTGGAAGATCCAATAGATTCCTAACAAACCTAGCAGACAACTTTGTTTCCCAAAAGATAGAGAAGGCGACAAGGGGATCAGCCATACTGGACTTAATTCTCACTAACAGAGATGAAATGATAGAAGGTGTTGAAGCTACAGGAACCTTGGGGCCAAGTGACCACGCAATACTGGAATTCGACATTAAGCAAATACAAGTAGAACAAAGTCAAACTAGAGTCTTGGACTTTAAGAGAGCTAATTTCAATAAATTTAGAGAGAGCTTGAGAAGGATTCAATGGATGAGAATCCTCAGGGGGAAAACAACTCAAGAAGCTTGGGAAATTTTGAAAAGTGAGATTATAAAAGCGCAGTCTAACACAATACCAATGAAGAAGAAAAATAATAGATCTCAAAAGAAACCAGCATGGATGCATAAAGAACTATCTGACAAATTGAAGGACAAAAAGGACAAATATAAAAAGTGGAAAGAGGGGCAAATAACTAAGGCAGAATATCAGCAAATAGCCCGAGCCTGTAAAGATGAAGTGAGGAAAGCTAAGGCTCACAATGAACAAAGGCTAGCGACAAAAGTAAAAAATAACAAAAAAAGCTTCTTCCAACATGGTAAAAACAAGAAAAAAGTCAAGGAAACAATTGGCCCATTGCTGGGAGAAAGTGGCAAGTAGATGACAAGCAACAGGGAGAAAGCAGATCTACTTAACTCATATTTTGCATCTGTCTTTACACAAAAGGAAAGAACAATCCAACCTATCAAAAACAGCACTACAAAAAACAGATTAGAAACACAAGTTAAAATAGGGAAGAAAATGGTAAGTGAACACCTGTCTACCCTAGACGAGTTCAAATCACCAGGACCAGATGGATTACACCCCAAGATTCTGAAGGAACTGGCAGACGTGATTTCAGAACCACTGAACTATATCTTTCAAAGATCCTGGAGTACAGGGGAGCTGCCAGAGGACTGGAAAAGAGCTGATGTAGTTCCCATCTTCAAAAAAGGAAAAAAAAACAGATCCAGGAAACTACAGACCTATCAGCTTGACCTCAATACCGGGGAAGATTCTGGAAAAGATAATCAAGCAACGAATCACCGAACACCTAGAAGCAAACAAAGTAATAACCAAAAGCCAACATGGGTTTGTCAAAAACAGATCATGCCAGACTAATCTTATTGCATTCTTTGACAAAATGACAAAATTAGTAGACCAGAGGAATGCTGTCGATATAATTTACTTGGACTTCAGTAAAGCATTTGATAAAGTAGACCATAACCTACTACTAGATAAAGTAGAAAAATGTGGGTTAGACAGCACCACCACCAGATGGATTCGTAACTGGCTGACCAACCGCACTCAACGTGTAGTCCTCAACGGAACTACATCCACATGGAGGGAAGTATGCAGTGGAGTACCCCAAGGCTCTGTTTTAGGCCCAGTACTCTTCAACATCTTCATCAATGACTTGGACGAGGGGATAGATGGGGAACTCATCAAATTTGCAGATGACACCAAGCTGGCAGGAATAGCCAACACTCCAGAAGATAGGCTCAAGTTACAGAAAGATCTTGACAGACTTGAACATTGGGCGCTATCTAACAAAAGGAAATTCAACAGTGAAAAAAGTAAGGTTCTACATTTAGGCAAAAAAAACAAAATGCACCAGTACCGTATATGTGGCACCTTGCTCAATAGTAGTACCTGTGAGAGGGATCTTGGAGTCCTAGTGGATAACCATTTAGATATGAGCCAGCACTGTGCAGCAGCTGCTAAAAAAGCCAACACAGTTCTGGGTTGCATAAACAGAGGGATAGAATCAAGATCACGTGAAGTGTTAGTGCCACTTTATAATGCCTTGGTAAGGCCACACTTGGAATATTGCATCCAGTTTTGGTCGCCACGATGTAAAAAAGATGTTGAGACTCTAGAAAGAGTGCAGAGAAGAGCAACAAAGATGATTAGGGGACTGGAGGCTAAAACATATGAAGAACGGTTGCAGGAACTGGGTATGTCTAGTTTAATAAAAAGAAGGACTAGGGGAGACATGATAGCTGTGTTCCAATATCTCAGGGGTTGCCACAAAGAAGAGGGAGTCGGGCTGTTCTCCAAAGCACCTGAGGGTAGAACAAGAAGCAATGGGCAGAAACTGATCAAAGAAAGAAGCAACTTAGAACTAAGGAGAAATTTCCTGACAGTTAGAACAATTAATAAGTGGAACGACTTGCCTACAGAAGTTGTGAATGCTCCAACACCGGAAATTTTTAAGAAAATGTTGGATAACCATCTGACTGAGATGGTGTAGGGTTTCCTGCCTGGGCAGGGGGTTGGACTAGAAGGCCTCCAAGGTCCCTTCCAACTCTGTTGTTATATTATATTATATTATATAAGCATATATATAAGTATGAGTATATAATAACTATATTAATTGGATATAACGAAAAGAAACAATAGGACAGAAACGCTTGTGCTCTTATGCACGCTCCTTACAGACCTCTTAGGAATGGGGTGAGGTCAATAGTAGATAGTTTTTGGTTGAAGCTTTGGGGATTTTGGGAAGAGACCACAGAGTCAGGTAGTGTATTCCAAGCATTAACAACTCTGTTACTGAAGTCGTATTTTCTGCAATCAAGATTGGAGCGGTTAACATTAAGCTTAAATCTATTGTGTGTTCTTGTATTATTGCAATTAAAGCTGAAGTAGTCTTTAACAGGAAGGACATTGTAATAGATGATTCTATGAGTTAAACTCAGGTCATATCGAAGGCGGCGTAGTTCTAAATTTTCTAAACCCAGGATTTCAAGTCTGGTGGCATAAGGCATTTTGTTGTATTCAGAGGAGTGGAGAACTCTTCTTGTAAAATATTTCTGGACACATTCAATTGTATTGATGTCAGAAATGTGGTATGGGTTCCAGACAATCGAGCTGTATTCAAGAATTGGTCTAGCAAATGTTTTATATGCTCTGGTCAGTAGTGTAGTGTTTTTGGAGAAGAAGCTACGCAAGATTATGTTTACAACTTAAAGCCTTTTTTGCGATGTAGTTGCAGTGGGCTTTGGCACATAGATCATTTGATATGAAAACTCCAAGGTCTTTAACAGGATGGGGGTCATCTGTAAGATAATGTCCATCAAGCTTGTACTTAGTGTTTAGGTTCTTTTTTCCCATATGTAAGACTGAGCATTTGCTGGTTGAGATTTGGAGTTGCCAAGTTTTAGACCAATCAGATACAAACTCAAGGTCTTTTTGAAGGGTAAAGGTTTTGTTGGTGGTGTTAAATAGTTTGACATCGTCAGCAAAGCGAACACAATTACTTGTAATATGGTCACAGAGATCATTAATGTATAATATGAAGAGTGTTGATCCAAGAACACTGCCTTGGGGAACCCCACTTTTGACAGGAACAGGATTTGATAGAGCATTGCCAATTTTGACCACTTGTTGTCTGTTTGACAGGAAAGCTGTTATCCAATTGTGGAGGGGTCCGGAGATGCCGTAGGATTTTTGTTTTAGGAGAAGTTTATCATGTACTACTGAATCAAAAGCTTTACAGAAGTCTATGTAGATTGCATCTATTGCTTTGCCCTGATCAAGATTTGTAGTCCATATGTTTTTGCAGTGAAGAAGTTGTAAATTACATGATAATTTTTTTCTGAAATCAAATTGTTTATTAGAGAGTAGGCTGTTTGTTTCTAGGTGGAGGGTAATGGATTGGCTGATGATAGATTCCATAACTTTACAGGTGACACAGCATAGAGAAATAGGTCTGTAATTTTCAACTAGGCTGGGGTCTCCTTTTTTGAAGACAGGGATGACCGTGGCTAGTGACCAAAGTTTAGGAAGGGAACTGGTCGTGAAAGCTTTTTCAAATTATGCTTAGAGGTTCTGCTATATTAGTGGAAAGCTTTTTTAAGAAGTATACACATAGTCCATCAGGTCCAATGGATAGGGATGGTTTCAGTTTGCGAAGAGCTTTTTCAACATTATCTTCTGTGAAATCTATATGTGTTAGGTCGTTGTACTCCTTGTTGGTACAATTGGGGAATGTCGGGTATAAACCATTACTGTTAACAAAGACTGAGCCAAAGAATCTGTTAAAGAGGTTTGCTTTAACTGTTTCATCATTATATTCTTTGCTGTTAGATTCTTTTAGGGGTGGGATGGATCTCGAGTCTTTAAGTTTGTTGTTCACAAAATTATAAAAAGCATGATTGGAATTTGTACGCAGAAGGTCTTCTTCTTGCTTGGTGTTGTAATTGGTGCATTCAGTTTTTATTTGGTTGCATATATTTCTGTAGCGGTTTTTGAAATTTGCTACATAGCCCTTTTTGTTCCTTCTCCAGAGGGATTTTTTTTGTTGGATTGAAGCTTTTTTATTGAACTTCCACTTGGCGCCACCTTTCTCGCTGGGTGCTAATTTATGGCACTCCGCACTGGATATGGTAAAAGCCGGTGAAAACAGCAACGAACAGCTGTTCCCAGCTTCATTTTCCCTCTCTGGTTGAAAGAGAGAGAAAGAGCGGGGGGGGGGAGAGTGGTAGATTCCCCTAGGGGCTTTGTTTTTGTTATGCAAAGTCCCGAAAGGTCGAATCCCATTGAATCCTCCTTTAATCTCCAGTATTCAGTGCGCTTCTGCAAAAGCAGGAAAAGAGGAAGGTGTCCACTTCAGCTAACAATTGATTTCTTTTTGTGGCTTTCTATAAGCAGTCGGAACAAGCATGAGTGAACAATTATTGGTTTGCAAGTATTTTTGACTTTCTGACTTCCACCTTCTTTAAAAAGAGAATTTCCTCCCCCTTCCTTTAATTGTTTAAAATGGCGTTTGAGAGCAACTGAAAGTAGAGTGATAAAGGGAAGGGAAAGGAAAGGAGCCTTGCTGCGAAATCGAAACTGAATGGAGATTTTATCTTATTGTGTTGGACTGTGGATTGTTGGATTATATTACGTTGTTTAAGTATTTCATAAGGGGATTCTCAGCAAGAACTTTGCCATGAAGGTTCTTTCAGAAGAATCGATTCGTGACTTTATACAGGATTACACAGAAAGAATGTATTTAATTATTCAAAAATACGAATTGGTAAAAAATGGGGACGTTTTGGATGAGAGCTTGGAGGAAATTAACCAGTGTAATCAGGACTTGGAAAATGGAATGGAGGAGATACAAACAAAAGTGGATAAATATGAAGATATGATCGTGAATAAACAAGTTGATGTAAAGAAGTTTTCTTTAAATAGTTTGGATGAAATGCCTGAATTTGTGCTATAGGAGGCTGTCTCCCGAACTGAAAAAACTCACAGGGTTAATTTTATTTTTATTTTTATTTTATTTATTTATTTGATTTTTATACCGCCCTTCTCCCGAAGGACTCAGGGCGGTGTACAGGCAACAATAAAATACAGACACTACAGTATACAATTTAAAATGCAAATTAAAAAACTTATTATAATTAGCCTAGAACTTTAAAAATTTATAAAAACCAAAACCCCATTTAAAATTAGTAAAAAATTTAAAATTGATAAAATTTATGTAATTTAAAATTTAAAATTTAAAATTTAAAATTTAAGCCAGCCCCGCGCGAATGAAAAGATGTGTCTTCAGTTCGCGGCGGAAGGTCCGAAGGTCAGGTATTTGGCGTAAGCCCGGGGGAAGTTCGTTCCAAAGTGTGGGAGCCCCCACAGAGAAGGACCTTCCCCTGGGGGCCGCCAGCCGACATTGCTTGGCGGACGGCACCCTGAGGAGTCCCTCTCTGTGAGAGCGTACGGGTCAGTGGGAGGCATACGGTAACAGCAGGCGGTCCCGTAAGTACCCAGGCCCTAAGCCATGGAGCGCTTTAAAGGTCGTAACCAACACCTTAAAGTGCACTCGAAAGGCCACAGGTAGCCAGTGCAGCCTGCGCAGGAGCGGTGTTATGTGGGAGCTACGCGAAGCTCCCTCTATCACCTGCGCAGCTGCATTCTGGACTAACTGAAGCCTCCGAGTGCACTTCAAGGGGAGCCTCATATAGAGAGCATTACAATAATCCAAGCGAGAGGTAACGAGCGCGTGAGTGACTGTGCACAAGGCATCCCGATCAAGGAAGGGGTGCAACTGCCGAACCAGGCGAACCTGGTGGAAGGCCCTCCTGGCGACGGCCGTCAAATGGTCTTCAAACGACAGCCGTTCATCCAGGAGGACACCTAAGTTGCGCACCCTATCCTTTGGGGCCAATAACTCGCCTCCAACAGTCAGCTGCGGCTGACTGAATCGGGATGCCGGCATCCACAGCCACTCCGTCTCGGAGGGATTAAGCTTGAGCCTGTTTCTCCCCATCCAGACCCGTACGGCTTCCAAACACCGGGACAGCACTTCAACAACTTCATTGGGGTGGCCCGGGGTGGAAAAGTACAGCTGAGTGTCGTCAGCGTACAGCTAGTAACTCACCCCGAAGCCACTGATGATGCTTTCCAAGAGTTAATGCTTTCCAAGAGTTCTCTTTTTGGACTGATGAAATATACAGCAGTAATTTGTGGATTCTTGGACATAAGGAACTACTAGGAAATATTGTGATTGACTTTTCAAAAGGAGTAATGAAGGAAAAACAGAGATTAATGCATCAAAAAAAATGACAAGAGACAAAAGTATTATCCTTGAAACAAGGTTGTTTTGAAATATTAACAGACAAAAATATTAGTGTCCCTGAAAGACAATATGTGAGGAAGATCTGGAAGAAATGGGTTGATTATATGTTTTATATCTATCATAAAAGACTAGATATTTGGATTTATACTGGATTTTGACGAGGAAAGACTAAAGTTGAATAGATATTGTAATTTTCTGTATTGAAATTTTATAATGTACTGAATTTTAAATAGAATATTCTCGAAAGATCTTATGTAAGAAAGACCTGGGGGGGAAATTATATGGTTATAGAAGCTATAAGGGAGATATTCTCTGAATGGGATTGGATTTTTATGCTTTAGCTGGTTTTCAATACCTTAGGATTAATTTGTTCTATTGCTTTACATATCTTATTACTGTTAATTGTTAATATTTTTTTTTTGAAGGATTTTGGTTATGTTAGGAGGAAGTCAGAGCTAGAGAGGGAAAATTGGTATAATAGTTTTGGAGAAAAATTTTCTTAGCATATGTTTGTTTTATTTTTAACTATACCTTGTGCTTGTTCCGGGAAGTCAGGGGGGAGGGGGGAGGGGATTAGTGAAGGGAGGGGGGTTGGGGGGAAAGGGGGGAATTTTTTTTGTAAAACTTTTTGAATAAAAAAAAAGCTTTTTTATTGATATGGGTAATTTGTTTTTTCTGATTTTGGTGGTGGTTTGTGGTATGTAAAGATTAATGACTCTATTGACATCAAGTAGGAAAACTCTACAGTGGTCTTCTGCAGTGATACAGGTTGAGAACAGATTTTGCCAGTCAAGAGATGAGAGGTCATTGTTTATAAGGTCATAATTGGCTTTTTTGAAATTGTAGTTTGGAATACATTATTATGACGATTTATGTAAAGGCTGTTCTAATGGACAATAAAAGATGCCACCGCTTCTTAGACACTAGGTTATTTACCTTTCATGCTGAAACTTTCTCTACTTGTAGCCTGCTGTTTCCTTTTTTGTGGAATTTCCATCATTTTTGAGGCTTTGTGATTCAAGATAGCGAGAGGGAGGAGCTGAGATAGCTGAGGTGGATAAGAAGCCTGATACAATCTGAAACTAAAGCTCTACAACTAAAGCATGTGAAAACTATTTCTGAAACTATTTTTGTGATTTTGAGCTTAAGCTTTTCAGTGAATTTTATATTATTAGCTGACTTGACAGATTTGGCTTTCAGAGTTTAAAGAAGAACTTTTTGTATGAAGTGTGGAAACCGCTTCAAGAGAAGGTGAACATTCATTTTTAACAACTTTTGATTGGTCATTTGTGGTCATATGCTGGAAAGCACTGGGGGTTTTTCAGCCCTTTTCAGATAATAGTGCTGATTCACCACAAGAGGGAGCCAATAGTCTATAATATTGCTGATTCTCCTTAAGAATAATCTTAGTGTTATTAAACCCAGTGAAATATAGGTTTCAAGCCTATAAATCTGTAACTTATGATTTTTAATTTTTTCAATTTTAAACCCAAAAAGATGATCACAAGAAAGAAGACAGAAAAATTAGAACATTTATCAGGCAATATAGAACTTTTAAAGCCATGAGTACACACTAAAGATGCAAGAGCACATCCAAAATGTCAGATTAAAGCTGAAAACCAAGTTTAATTCACTCACAAGGGAATTTCAGGAAAAAATCAAATGTCTGAAAGGAGACATGAAAGAGGTGAAAGCCAGAGTAGATTGTATGGAGCATGGATTGGAGAAGACAAATGCTTTATGTGAAGCTGAACTGGATGAGATAACAATTCTGGAAGCTTGAATTAAAGAATTTCAATTAAGATTTCATGGAATATCTGAACAACTAGATGAAGATATCAGATTTAAAATGGTAAAGGCCTTGACCCAGTTAATTAATAAAGAGGAAAATGAAATAGAATTTGATCTTGATAATACATACAGAATAAACTCCATATTTGCCACTATGAGAAAGTTACCGAGGGGTGTTCTAGTTTATTTTGCAAGAAGAATAACAAGGCATCAGGTTTTGGATTGCCATTTTAAACACAGGGCGAAAATATAGATATTATTGTTTTGAAGGAAATTCCGGTCAAAATTTTGAGAAAAAGGAAAACGTATGCTTTCCTTACTAATATTCTGAAGCAGAGAACAATTTTATTCCATTGGGATAAATTGGAAAGGATGATACTTACCATGAGCAAAGATTTGCTGAATTCCATAGAGAAAGCTAAGGATTTTTCAATCAGATATAAATAAATTAATTCCAGATCCATGTGGAGAAATTGGTATAGAAAAGAAGTCAGTAGGTGAGCAAGACCCAAAAGGTGGCATTGAAGAAGAAGACGTGGCAGAGAGAAGTAAAAATAAAAATGTGGCCAAGATAGTTGTACAGGAATCTATTATGGTACTTAAAAATTGAGTCTATCATGAGGAATATTAATGGAGAAATACCCCATCTTAGTGTAAAAAAAAATTCACTATTTGAGAAAACTTAATTTCAATATAGTCAATCTTCAAGAAATATTAAGAAACAAGACAAGAAATATTTGATATATAAACAACTAGGAGATGAATTTATATCAGCTAATGTAAAAAAGATTAATGAAGTTGTTTTATATATAAAACCCCAATTTAAACCTAAATTACTTATAGCAGATGAATATGGTAGATTTGTAGCAGCGAAGATTGAACTTAATGAAATACAATCAATAGAGGTGTCATGTATAAGCCAAATGATGATAGATGCACATTTTCTTGATTATTTAATGAATCAGTTACTGTCTTTCTCATATGGAAACTGGCTTATGTTGGGGGATTGGAATGGAATGAATACACCAGCTTTGGATAGAACATCCATCAAAGGAGTTAAATCCCCACACAGTAAATTATCTAAGACTTTCTTTGAGATGATGGATAATTATTATTAATAGATTCATGGAGATATAAAAATGGAGATGCCAGAAAATATACCTTCTTTTCTGAAAGATATAAATCTTTTTCAAGGGTTGACATGATATGGATATCTAAAAATCTTGCAAATACAATTCTGAAGGTGGATATTCTGCCTAAATCTTTCTCTGACCACAATCCTGTGCTTTGGCTTTAAGAGGAAAGAGCACATTTCAGATGAAGTTTAAATGAAGCTATTTTACAAATGGAAAAGTTTGTAAAAGACTGTAAAAAGAAACTACAGGAATACTTTGAGAATAATTTGGGGATAAGCTTAACGACAGTACTGGAGGCTAGTAAAGTGGTTATGAGAGGCTGTTTTATAAAGTATAATCACTTAGAGAATAAAAAATCCCAAGAAAAGACGCAAAGGATATTGGACAAAATTAGACAGAAAGAAATTCAGCTGCAAAAGACACTTAGGGATCCTAAAAAAAAAATTTCAAAGTTTTTCAAACTCTGGCAATCAACAAAAATGCTACTATAATTTCTTTCTTATTACATACTGAACAACAAAGCAAAATTGTCATCAGCATATTGATATCACACTGCAAAGTTTTGAATGACCTCTCCTAAAATTATAATACAGACATCAAACAAATAAAAAAGAATTAAGTGTGCAGTGGGTCACCATTGGCCTAAAGCAAGGTCCTACCCAGTGCTACTAATTATAACCTAATAAAAAAGATGAGAAACTTTCCAAGTGACTGGGACCTGTTAGAAAACTACTGCAAATAGATCACCAGAAATATATTAACATAAAAGTGAGGAGACATTTATTAGTCTACATACTATATATATCATCCCTACTGATATCCCACAGCACCTCCAGCAGCAACATAGAAGGCAGTGAAGTATTCAAAAATGTATGAAGCCTTGAAAAGGAAGTTACCCTTTGCTATAGAATTTCACTTCTGAATACAAGCCACTAATTTAGACTTCAGCATATTTCTGTGTATTTTAAACAGCTGAACATTCAAGAAGCCAGATAGCATCACTTCAAAGCAGCAGTTTCCTGGAGCAAGAAGCCATTACAAAAAGAAATTATAAAGTACGTTTGGGAGACAAACAAAAAATGTCCTTATCAAGCACAGCATCTCAATTTTTTTCAGCTTTATGGCAATTCCTAATGATATTGACTGTTGGGGGCGAGTCATTGGCCCCGATGGAGAGGGTGCGCAATCTGGGCGTTCTCCTGGATGAACGGCTGTCTTTTGAAGACCATTTGATGGCCGTCTCCGGGAGAGCTTTCTACCAGGTTCGCCTGGTGCGCCAGTTGCGCCCCTTTCTAGACCGGGATGCCTTATGCACGGTCACTCACGCCCTCGTGATGTCTTGCCTGGATTACTGCAATGCTCTCTACATGGGGCTCCCCTTGAGGGGCATCCGGAGGCTTCAGTTAGTCCAGAATGTGGCTGTGCGGGTGATAGAGGGAGCCCCTTGTGGCTCCCGTGTGACACCTCTCCTGCGCAGACTGCACTGGCTACCTGTGGCCTTCCGGGTGCGCTTCAAGGTGTTGGTGACAATCTTTAAAGCGCTCCATGGCATAGGGCCGGGTTATTTACGGGACCGCCTACTGCTACCAAATACCTCTCACCGACCCGTGCGCTCTCACAGAGAGGGACTCCTCAGGGTGCCGTCAGCTAGGCAGTGCCGTCTGGCGACACCCAGGGGAAGGGCCTTCTCTGTGGGGGCTCCCACCCTCTGGAACGAACTCCCCCCAGGACTTCGTCAACTTCCGGACCTCCGAACCTTTCGTCGCGAGCTTAAAACATACTTATTCATCTGCGCGGGACTGGATTAGGTTTTAAAGCAATTGGTTTTAAGGGTTTTTTTATTATTTATACTGTTTTAATGATTTGGGCTTTAGAATAAGTTTTTTAATTGTCATTTTAATCTGTATTTATATGTGTTTTAATTGCCTGTAAACCGCCCTGAGTCCTTAGGGAGATAGGGCGGTATATAAATATGATAAATAAAATAAATAAAAATAAATAAATATTGCATTTCAGACAATTAAATTGTGAATTTTGATTCTTTCTTATGATTGGGACATCATGGACATAATAATTCAAGGACATAATAATTCATCATTGATTTATATCTTCCTGAAATATGGATGAAATTCTAGTATCTTTGAAGTCAGTGGTATAGAAATACAATTTTTTTTTGAGCAGAAAATTTCCACTTTATAAAAATAGTGCAGTACATTTCAGAAACACTGTTATAACTATGATGAGATGGCTTGTCTTTGCCTTCCAGGGCCATTTGTGCAAATGCAGATGATTTTTGCATGAAAATTTTGACAGATAGCTATAAAGATTTTATTTATTTATTTATTTATTATTTTAACTTCTATACCACCCTTCTCCTGAAGGACTCAGAGCGGTTTACAGCAAGGTAAAAAGCAAGAATACAAAAATTAAAACATTGTTAAAAAACTGATTCAATTTAGCTTAGAATAATTAAAACTCTAATAAAACTCTAATAAAAACCCCCATTAAAATTATTAGGCCAGCCCTGCGGGGTGGAACAAAATTGTCTTGAGCTCGCGTCGAAAGGTCCGGAGGTCAGGGAGTTGACGAATCCCTTGAGGCAGCTCGTTCCAGAGGGCGGGAGCTCCCACAGAGAAGGCCCTCCCCGTGGGGGTCGCCGGTCGACATTGTCTGACCGACGGCACCCTGAGGAGACCCTCCCTATGGGACCGCACTGGTCGATGGGAGGCAATCGGTGGCCACAGGCGGTCTCATAAATAACCCAGTCCTAAGCCATTGAGCGCTTTAAAGGTAGTAACCAACACCTTGAATTGCACCCAGAAGACCACCGGCAGCCAGTGCAGCTTGCGCAGGAGAGGTGTTACATGGGAGCCTCGAGTCGCTCCCTCTACTACCCACGCGGTCACATTCTGGACCAGTTGGAGCCTCCGGGTGCTTTTCAAGAGGAGCCCCATGTAGAGAGCATTGCAGTAATCCAGGCGGGAAGTGACGAGGGCATGAGTGACTGTGCATAAGGAATCCCGGTCTAGAAAAGGACGCAACTGGCGTATCAGGCGAACCTGATAAAAAGCTCCCCTGGTGACGGCTGTCACATGCTCTTCTAAAGACAGTCGTACATCCAAGAGGATGCCTAGATTGCGGACCCTTTCCATGGGGGTCAATGTCTCGCCCCCTAAAGTCAGTGATGGAGTCAGCTGACTGTACCGGGAAGCTGGCATCCACAGCCACTCAGTCTTGGGGGGTTGAGTCGAAGCCTGTTTTTCCCCATCCAGACCCGTACGGCTTCGAGACACCGAGACATCACTTCAACGGCTTCGTTGGGGTGGTTAGGGGTGGAAATGTACAGCTGTGTATCATCAGTGTACAGGTGACACCGCACCCCAAACCCACGGATGATCTCACCTAGTGGCTTCATGTAGATGTTGAACAGGAGAGGCAAGAGAACCGACCTCTGTGGCACCCCACATATGAGGCGCCTCACGGCCGATCTCTGCCCCCTGCCAACATCGTCTGCGACCGGTCAGAGAGGAAGGAGGAGAACCACCGAAAGACGGTGCCCCCCACTCCTAACCCCTCCAGCCGTTGCAGAAGGATACCATGGTCAATGGTATCAAAAGCCACAGAGAGATCTAATAGGACCAGGGCAGAGGAACAACCCCTGTCCCGGGCCCTCCAGAGATCATCCACCAACGGGACCAAAGCCGTCTCCATGCTGTACACAGGCCGAAAGCTGGACTGGAACGGGTCCAGATAGACAGTTTCATCCAGGTACTGGGGGAGCTGTTGTGCCACCACACTCTCAACAACCTTTGCCACAAAATGAAGGTTGGAGACAGGACGATAATTCTTTAAGGCAGCTGGATCCAGGGAGGCTTCTTGAGGAGGGGCCTCACCACTGCCTCTTTTAAGGTGATGGGGAAGATACCCTCCATCAAAGACACGTTGACAATCTCCTGAAGCCAGCCTCGTGTAACCTCCTGGGCAGCCAGTACTAACCAGGAGGGACATGGGTCCAATAAACATGTGGTCGCGTTAAGCCTCCCCAATATCCTATCCATGTCCTCAGGAGCCACTGCGTCGAACTCATCCCAGATAACCTCATCAAGACCTACCTCTGTCATCCCACCCGAATCTACCCAATCCGCGTCCAGCCCGTCCTGGATCTGAGCGATTTTATCGTGCAGATATTGTCCAAAATCCTCAGCACGTCCTTGCAAGGGGTCCTCCCGTGCTCCCTGCAAAAGGAGGGAGCGAGTCACCCTAAACAAGGAAGCTGGGTGATTATCTGCCGATGCAATAAGAGCGGAAAAATACTCCCATTTTGCCGTTCTTATCCCGTTATGCCGTTCTTAGATGGTAGGAATATTCAGTTTTATTACTATTTTGCAAAGTAGATAGATAAATAAAATGAAGATTCAGCTGAAGATGGGAATTGATGCCCAGACAAGGAATGGAAAGTACAGCAGTCAGCCAATTAAAATATTCCATATGGTCTTGAAGAAATTTGAAAGCACTTCAAGTACAACTTAATGAAGAGTTAAGAATAGAGGGGAAAAAACACCACCCCAATCCAAATCGGTAGTAATATAACCGCCAACACCAAAGCAGGAAATTATAATGTTTCAATATAATGTAAGGAGGCCTCAAAAACTGTTACCTGGTGAAGTCTTAGACATCTCTGCAGCAAACAAACAAAAGTGTATCTTAATTCCTGTTGATCAATATCTGTTAAAACCTTTGGAATGTGGTGAGGGGACATTCAAGGCAACTGGCGAAAGAAAGTTCAGAGGTACAAGAATGATCCATTTAGAAGAACAGAAGAAACTTTATACAATCAGTATCTTATCATAGTTTCAAAGAAGGAACAGACTAATATATCCAATCACATTATCCGGGTAAAAATGGAAGAACCAATGTTATTATAATGTGAATAAAATGATTGCAATATTTGCTGGAGGGCAAATGAAGTACACTTCAGAACATCTCAGTACATTAGAAAACATCAACTAAAATGTTTCAAATGTGACGATTATGTTTAAAGGTTACAAATGCAGGCAAGGATTAATTAGTAGAATTTAGCTATTAGTATCAAAATGCATAAAAATATAACAGAAGCTCCTTTCAAAATGCAAAAACAATCATTTGTTATTAAAGATTCCATTTACAAGGACAATTAGATCAGGCATGAGTACAGTAGATTATATCTGCCAGAATCACTGTTTCTATATATGATCAATTATAGGATGAAATGTGAAGGGTCTAATCAGTAGAACACACAAAAATACAGATTTATCAATCGTATATGAAACTTCTATTGAAAAAGTTAAAATTATTTTAGATATAAATTAACAGTGTGAGAAGCACTTTTTAAAAACAAAAGAATGATATTGTCAATTTAATTTGCAAATTAAATAATCTAACCATCTAGGCAGTCCTGTTTGCTGGTGGAAGCAGCATAGCAGTGCGACAGACCAGCAAAGGGGAGCCACATGGTTACAGAGCAAAGAGCAGTGGCAGCACAGCAGGGAGGTGAGTCAGCAGCACAGCAAACTAGAGCCTGAGAGCAGCGCAGAGAGCAGTGAGGAGCAAAGCGAATGGAGCAATAATGGAGCATTGCAGCACAATGAAACAGTGAATGAGAATGAGAATAGAAGAGCCCTTCGCTAGGGAGGAGCTATAACACAAACTGAAAAGCAGGGAGAATTGAATATCCAGTAATGGCAAGCGAAAAGTAAGTAGGAAGAGAGGATAAAAAGACAACAAGTACAGAACACAAGGAAAAAAAACACATCAAAGTCAAGTAGACAATAGCAAGCACAGAGTATATAAAGGTAGAGAAGAAAGGGATAATAGAACTCACAAGAAGCCAGGGAAGAAAGGGATAATTAAAGAATATTCTGTTAGTAGTATTCAGGGTAAGGAAAAGAGGAAGAAGAAAGAGCAGTCATAACCATTTCACTTTTAAGAAAACTCAAGCTGAAAAGTAAAAGCAGAAGAGCAAGAAAACTTTTTTTTTCTCTCGCCAGTTAATAGCAGACAGCCAAGAACCATTTAACAAGCTGATACAAAGTTGTGATTACAAGAATGCAGTCAACAATAGCTGTTAAACAAACAATAGGAACTGACAGGATTAGAGTAGGAAAACACCCAGAAACCCATCAGTGACCCATCTCCCTTCCCTGGGGACAGGATTAACCCTTTCCTCTAAGGAAGGGGGCAAAGTTAAACAACAAAAGCACCATTAAAATCCAGTCAGGAACCCCAGGAATCAAAATAGCCAGGAATAGTATAAAAACTGCACCACTTATTGAACTGCTTTTTAGGCCGCCTGGAATTCATTGCTGATATCACTGTCCTTTGACTTCTGAAATAAAAGTTCCATTTTCTGGCAGCTTGCTTCTACATCTATTTTTTTCAAATACTGAAGTCTTTGTCCCAGCTGGATAGTCAACCAGAAAAAAATTCTTCTCACAATTCCATTACAGGATAAGAACGGACTTTGCATTTAAGCCCCATTCAACACTGAAAATTTTAAAATTTGACATTTTAAATGAACTGAACTAGAGTTTTAAAATTTTAAACTAGACATGTTCCCCTAAAGTTTGAAATTTTTAAATGATCTGTTAGAATATCAAATTTCTAAACTGGACATTTATCCCTTTCAAAAATCTATGATTAAACCATATAAAAGTTAAAGGCTCCCCTTGCACATACATGCTAGTCGTTCCCCACTCTAGGGAGCAGTGCTCATCTCCGTTTCAAAGCTGAAGAGCCAGCACTGTCCGAAGACATCTCCATGGTCATGTGGCCAGCATGACTCAACGCCAAAGTCGCATGGAACGCTGTTACCTTCCCACCAAAGGTGGTCCCTATTTTTCTACTTGCATTTTTTACGTGCTTTCGAACTGCTAGGTTGGCAGAAGCTGGGACAAGTAACAGGAGCTCACCCCATTAGGCAGCACTAGGGATTCAACCTCTGAACTGCTGACTTTTCGATCGACAAGCTCCGTGTCTTACCCACTAAGCCACCGCGTCCCTGTGGATTAAACCATATACTTCTTCACACAAAAAATTTAAACCACTCATGGAAAAAGAAACTGATACTATTGTGACAGGGGTGAAATCTACTTACCTTCCTTACCGGTTCAGAAGTGTATGTGTTACATGTGTGTGCAGACCTTCTGCACATGCGCAAAACCTTCTGTGCATCTACAGAAGGTAAAAAACACATTACTTCCTGGTTAAAACCGAACTACCAGCCATGATTGCTATCGGATCGCGCGATCCATTCCGATCTGGAAGCATTTTACCCCTGTATTGTGATCTGCAAAACATATTCCATGTATAGGTTTATGCCCATAGAAGACCCAAACTATATATGTACCAAATGTAAATTAATGAAGAAAAAGTAAAGGATCTAGAGCAGAGGTCCTCAAACTTTTTAAACAGGGGGCCAGTTCATGCTCCCTCAGACTCCGGACTCGGCGCGATCCTGCTTTAGGCGGGACAAGAGGAAGACGTCCACCTCTGCTTGATTGATTCCATTTTGAATACTGGATGCAGACGGGACAAATACAAGTGATCGATTGCTGAGGCAGCAAGAAGAAAGCTGACTTCTACCCTTTTCTTAAAAAGGAAAGAACTTTTTCTCACTTTAATTTAGTGAAGGAAAAAAAATGGCATCTGAGAGGAAGTGGATTGGAAGCTGCTTGTAAGGGAAAGTGAAGTGCATCTTTGTGGATTCCAGCAGAATTGAAGCTCTCCATAGGAAACAAGATGAAAGTTTTTAATTTACAACTTTAATTTGAGACTTTATTCAAATCAGAATGGCTTCTAAGTCACCTAAAGTTCCCATAACAAGAAGGGGGTCTGAATTAAACCTGAAAGATATGTTAAAGGGACAGAACAGAGTTTCTGAGGAAAGATTTAAGGAACTTATGAATAATATTTATGAGGTGAAGGACCAGCTTAGAGAGGAAATTAAAGAGAATAAATAAAATTAGATTTATTGATAGCATTTCAAGGTTTGGCAAAAAATTTGGAAGTAATAGAAGATAAAGTGGAAGAAATTAGCCAAACAAATCAGTATTTGGAAAATAAAATGGGAGAACTGCAAAATAAAGTGGATAAAAATGAAGATCATGTGATGGTGTTACAATATAGGGCGTTGGAGAAGGCCCTGAGAATTAGGGGCCTTCAGGAACAGAAGGAAGAAGATCTTTAAAAAGTTATATCAGAAGCTCTAGATGAAATGTTAGGATTGGACCCTCAAGATGTTGTTTTTCAAATTGACAAGGCATATAGAGTTAATTCATGGGTAGCGAGGCAGAAAAAACTTCAAAGAGACATTGTAATTTACTTTTTGACTACCACAATGAGAAATCAGATTCTGCAAGCTACATATCAAAAGAAATTACAAATAGGAGAACAGGAGGTGTTGGTCCTGAAAGAGATCCCTGCTAAAATGCTAAAGGATAGGAGGGATTTCAGATTTTTTTACACAAGAGCTCAAGAAACATCAGATCCAATACAGATGGGAGGTGCCAATTGGTTTAACAGGTTTTTTTTTCAGGGCAGGAGATATCAAATTGATACAGAGCTAAAAGCAAAAGATTTTCTTTTTAATGTGTTGAAAGTGGATGTAGAAGCAGTGGATAAAAGCCTTCAAATGAGAGACAAATGACAAATGAGACAAATGAGAGAGGAAGCTGAAAGGGCACCTGTGATGACATTATCTCAAGAACAGTCTCAAGAACAAAGAATGACAAGGGGAGCTATTAGGCGTAAGGAGAAAGAAGAACAACTACAAAGAAAGGAACAGGATACTACCTCTGAAGCTGTGGGAGGAGCTAGGCCGAAGAGTGAAAGTTTTAAGCTAATTGCTCAAAGGCTTCGAGATGCCAGCGATGGCAAATAAATTTCTGACATGGAATGTCAATGGTTTGAATTCAGCACAGAAAAGAAGAAAAATATTTCATTATCTGAAGCAATTTAAAAATGATGTGATTTGTTTGCAAGAGACACATATTAAATTATCAGATCAGAAATATTTGATTAACTCAAAACTAGATAAACACTTTGTTTCTTCAGCTCCTAACAAGAAAAATGGCATAGTGATATATTTGAAAATAAATATACCAGCTAAATTAATTGAAGCGGATATCCAAGGAAGATATATAGCTATAGAATTGAAAGGAAAAAAGACACTTCTGATTGGTACATATGCACCTAATCGATAACAAGAAAAAATTTATAAATTGTTACATGAAAAATTGACTTCTTGGGATTACAAAATGTTTATTATATTAGGAGACCTGAATGGAGTAATGGATATTAGAAAAGACAAAAGAACTCTTTCTAAGAAAATTCCTACGCATACAAAATTGCCCAAATCTTGTTTTGAGATGATGGAAGATCTTGAGTTGAGAGATATTTGGAGAATACAGAATTTTGAAGACAGAGATTATACCTATTTTTCGGATAGGCACCAATCTTTATCTCATATTGATTTTATATTAATTACTAATGACTTGCTTTCTAGGGTTAAGAAAACAAAGATATTTCCAAGGTGTTTAACTGATCATAGTCCAGTATGGATGGAATTGCATCAAGAAGGAAGCAGAAGATCATGGAGAATAAATGAGAATTTGTTTAAGTATGAGTATAATCTAAATCAATGTAAAAACAAATGAAAGAATTTTTTGATAATAATTTGAATAGGGGAACATCGATAGAAATGGTTTGGGATGCGAGTAAGGCCTTTATGAGAGGAATTTTAATATATATGAACAATAGACAGAGGAGAAAACTACAAAAACAGCGTAGGTATTTAGAAGAGGAAATTCAGAGGAAACAACAATTATTGGCACATAACCCATATGACTCAAAAATTAGGAATGCGAAAAAGATATTACAGAGTCAATTTAATATGTTAATGGCAGATCAGGTGGCAACAAACATACAATATGCTAAACATAATACTTTTTGTAATGCCAATAAATCAGGGAGGTGGCTGGCTTATATGTTAAGGAAAAAACAGAAAGCACGTACTATTGAAAAAATTGAATATAAAGGTAAAGTGAGATTTCAACAGGATAAAATTAAAAAAGCTTTCTTGGAATACTATACAAATTTATACGCTAGAGATACAATATCGAATATGGATATTGATATTTATTTGAAAGAATATATGGTCAAAGGTCTAACTAATGAACAAAGGGAAGAGATGAATTGGCCTATAACTTCTGAAGAAATTATTCTGGTGATAAAGCAATTAAAAATAGGGAAATCCCCTGGCACAGATGGACTTACAGCAATATATTATAAAAATTTACAGGAAGAAATAGTTGGTCCACTTAAGGAGTTATTTAATCAGATGGGAGTAGGAGTGCCACCATCATGGAGGACTACTTTTATTTCATTGATACCAAAAGAGGATCAGGATTGTACTAAGCCTGGGAATTATAGACCGATTTCACTCTTGAATAATGATTATAAGATTTTTGCAAAAATAATGGCAAATAGGTTAATGGAAATTGTACAACAAAGGATTCATACTGATCAGTCTGGTTTTATAAAGGGGAGACAAATGAGGAATAATGTTAGGCAGATAGTGAATTTATTGGAATATTTGGAAAAGAAAAATCAGATTCCAGCAGCGTTTATTTTTCTGGATGCAGAGAAAGCTTTTGATTGTTTGCATTGGGAATTTTTATTTAAATTAACAGACAAAATGCAATTTGGAAATGGTTTTATAAGAACACTTAAGGCAATTTATGGAGAGCAAACAGCTCAGATAATAATTAATGGTAGTTTGACAGATAGTTTTAAAATTGCAAAAGGAACGAGGCAGGGGTGTCCTTTATCACCTTTATTGTTTATTTTGTCTTTGGAACCTTTATTGGATAAGATAAGAGAGTTAAGGGAGATAGAGGGTATTAGAATTAGAAGACATGAATATAAAGTCAGAGCATTTGCAGATGATTTGGTTGTTATGTTGACTCAGCCTATAAATTCGAGTGCATATTTGTTGGAAGTAATTAATCAATATGGAAGGGTCTCAGGGTTTAAAGTGAATCAAAATAAAACAAAAGTGTTAACCAAAAATATGATTAAGAACCAGAAAGAAAAACTAGAGGAAATAACAAGATTTGAAATTGTTAAATATTTAGGAGTTTTTCTTAAACATGTATGGTGGACTTGTAAGAAAATTAAGTCTTTCTGGATAAGAATTTGGTGGATTATGCAGAATGTTTTGAAGAAGAAGATAAAGTTCCTACCACAATTTTTCCTTTTGGGAATAACAAGAGACTGTACAGTGATTGAGACTAAATTGATTTTGCACTTAGTAACAGCAGCAAGACTGTTGATTGGACAATATTGGAAGAAAAAAGAATTACCCACAATAGAAGAATGGATATTGAAAGTTTCCAATTTGGCTGAGATGGCTAAAATCTCAGCCTTCTTGAAAGACAGTATTCAAGAAAAATATCTAAACGAATGGAAGAATTGGATTGACTATATTCAAAATAGATATCAGATTAAGAGATATCAGATTGCCTTTGAATGAAGGATGTCATTTTTGATTTTAATGGAAGAAGTCAGGTTATGTGAAAGAGAAGGGTTATAATTGGGTTAGATTTCGAAAATTTTATGTATGAATGTTTGTTTATTGAACTATACCTTGTGTTTGCTCCGGGAAGTCAGGGGGGGAGGGGGATTTTGGAGGGAGGGGAGGGGATTTTGGAGGGGGGAGGGGGAAAAATTCATTTGTTTTTGTAAAACTTTTTCAATAAAAAAAAGAAAAAAGACAAAGTAAAGGATCTAGAGCAGAGGTCCTCAAACTTTTTAAACAGGGGGCCAGTTCACGGTCCCTCAGACTGTTGGGATGGGGGGGACTGCCTGGGTGGGTCTGGCTAGGGGTCATGTGACTGGGTGGGCTTGGCTAATTTAGCAGCGCATTAAACAATGCACACAAATTAAACTTTCATTTGTTTTGCTCCTGGGGGTATTCTTTTTGCTTTTGTTTCCATGTTGCTTTTTTGGTTGACTTTTCTTTTTACTAGTTCATTTTTTCAGTTGTTTAGGAGTCTAGTGGTCCACCTCAGGAAATTCAGTATTGCAGCAATTCTTCTCAGCCCCAAGGAGCTTAAAATCAACAAATCTCTCTCTCTCTCTCTCCCTCTCTCTCTCTCCCCCTCTCTCTCATCTCTGTCTCATCTCTGTCTTGTGTCTCTCTAGCTTTCCCTCTTGCCTCTCTCTCTTTCTCCCTCTGTCTATCACTCTCTCTGTTTCTCTCTCTTTCTGTTTCTCTCTCTCTGTTTCTCTCTCTCTCTCTCTCTTTTTCTCATCTCTCTCTTCTCTCTCTCCCTTTCCCTCTTCTCTCTCTCTCTCTCTTTCTCCCTCTGTCTATCACTCTCTCTGTTTCTCTCTCTTTCTGTGTCTCTCTCTGTCTTGTCTCTCTCTCTTTCCCTCTTTCCCTCCTTCTCTCTCTTTCTCTCTTTCTATCTCTCTCTTTCTCTCTCTCTGTCTATCTCTCTCTGTGTGTCTATGTCTCTCTCTATCACTGTCTCTCTCTCTCTTTCTCTCTCTCTCTCTGTGTCAGGGTTGGCTTCCAGGCTTGATACTGTGTCTATCTTCTGGAGGCAGGGAGGTCAAAAACGGGGTGCACGGATGCCCCGAGAGACCTCCATGCACCCTGTTTTTCACCTGAAGAGTGCTATTGGAGGTGAGGGGGACATCTGTATGCCCTGTTTTTCACCTCCCCCACTTCCAGAAGGACTCTGTAAGCCAAAAATGTTGGCCTTACCTTCCAATTCCAACCTGCAAGACTCACGAAGGTAAGCCCTGCACTCGGCCGAAGGGTTGGGTGGGTGGGGTAGGGGGTGGGTAGGTGGGTGGGTGGAGCATTGTAGGTGGGGTAGCATCATGGTCCTGCACAGGCTGTATTAATGGCTTTGGTGGGCCATATGTAGCCCGCGGGCCATAGTTTGAGGACCCCTGGTCCTCAACCCCAGGAAACTCTAACCACTCTAAAACTGAGAAACCCCAAACTTTGCAAGAAGAATATGCCCAAATTGAATATAATAATGGTCAAATAACTTCTGAAAGAATTGACCCCTTAGAAGAAGACAGGTGGAAATATGTCACTCAGAGAAAAAATCACAAACCTAGTACAAAACTGCTGTCCTATCTCTTTGAAATGTTAATCTTGTTTTGTAATTTACCACTTGAAAGCTCCATTATAAATGTGTAAAAGTAAGAAGGATAATTGGTTTCTGGTCATATTACAAAAATCCTGGAACTAAATTAGATCTACAATTAACTGTGTTTAGAAAAGGTTTAAAACTGCAGACCAAACATGTCCCTTGCAATTTATTAATATTTTAATTTATCCATGATAGCTAAATTGCACAGGCTTATTTTAGATCCAACTCAGTCTTCTGAAAATTATAATCACAAAAGAAAGGGGGGGGGAGGAAGAGGGAGAGAGGGAGAGGGAGAGGGAGAGAGGGGGAGAGAAAGAAAAATATTTTTCTCAAAATGCCTAACAGAATAAAATATATTTACACATTTCCTAAAAAGCAAAAGATTGGCAAAATTTTTTAGGGATAATGTGAGAAGAGGGATTATTCCTGTAAAGAATATAGCCTAAGTAATGCCATATTGAGTTAATTATTTAGGTACAAAACCTTAATTATTTTGTACCAAGGTAGCAGTTTATGAAAAACATTTATGTCAGAAATCTATAAATACATATGACATTTCAAAAAGGGAAGTCTCTGTCAAAACATGCTGGTGCCCTTTAATCAGGACACGCTGACCTATGCAAAAGCATAGTTTTAAATAAAACCATGTCATGTAACTAATTTATACATAAACTGAATGATGGGATAATTTTTCATTGATTCTAAAACAAAAAGAAGAGAGTTAATGTGAGTTTCATAAAGGCAATGTTTGTGGAAAGAAACAGTAAATATTTGATTAATGCTAACTTAAAATTGTTCTCCTTTTCTATGACATACAGTATATATTCTACTTTGTCTTCAAAGAACTGAAGCAGGGTAAAATACTCCCAGATTGGACCAGTAGTTCGGCAATCCAGTAGCGATGGTGGAGCAAAGCTCCGCCCACCCGCCCAAGTTTTTTACCTTCTGTGCATGCAGAAGGTTTTGCGCATGTGCAGAAGGTTTTGTGCATGCACAGAAGGTCTGTGCCACATGTGAGGCACATGCGCACTTTCGAACCGGTAAGGAAGGTAAGTAGATTTCACCCCTGAACTGAAGTAAATGGGAAAGGTCTCCTCACCATCTGGGGATCTAAAACAAAAATCCCTAATTCTTCATCAGTAATTTAACCAAATTCACCTCCAACCATCTCCATTATTCAACTGGAGACCACTTTGCTTTCGCATGACAAGATATATCAACCTTGCTTGCAGAAAATAAGCTTTTTAAAAAGAATAAAGAAAGATCAAACCACCACAAATTCTTGCTGGGTTCATTGATAGATTGATTGTTTGTGCCATCAAGTCATTTTTTATCATAACCCATTATTTACCCACCACAAAAATCAAAATCAAACAAGCCACATTAGTATGTGCTACTGGATTTTTCTCTACCTAGAATTTATTTTTTACAGAAAACCTGTACAACTTATGAGTTTTTAAATATATATATATCAAATCAAGCAAAAATACATCAAATACCACTAGGTCAATTTAAAGTATTGTGGTTCTCACTTATCTAATTTCTAGGTGAGTCTTTTTTAAATAGGAGACAGTCCAATTTTCCAAGATGAGTTGGTTTTTCCCCTATTTTTCCTCTAGTCGGTGAACATTTTATCATCCAGTTGTATCTAGTATGTCTTATGTCATCAAAATTTTCATATGAATGATAATCATCTGGTATGATAGATATTATATTCTTTTTTAGCCTTTTGGATAAACGCATATTTACACTATAGTATACAATAAATATGCAAAAATATGGAAATTTCTAAAAAAATAAACCTGCTTTGGTTGTGTATACCTAGAAGTCACGCTAAACAATAGTGCCCATTGATCTGTTTATTGGGGATAGAAAACAGAAGTAAATAATAAGAGACATTTGCATTTGGGCAGGAGGTAAAAAGCCAATGTAATTTATTTCTTCATCCAACTACAATATTTCCTTGCAGTATTTAACTATGCACACGGAGTACCCTATTTGCATTGCAAAACTCTTTTTTAAATAGTATCTTCATTTTTGCAAATGCCCTACCCATCTAATGTAACCCTCTCCTCTCCCCCTCCCCTCCAATGAAATTACAAAAAGATTTCTGGCATTTTGAATGTAAGCATTTGCACCTATAGTTTAACATAGCTACAAAATTGCATCTGCAAACATGGAAGGTTTTTAGAAAGCCTATTATGCTGTGCTTTTTACTTCTTATTATGTGCAGTTTTTCAACCCTTTTCTTCTCTTTTGCTCCCTAAGGAATTACACAAATAAATCACAAACTGCTTTTTTTTTAAAAAAAGAAATTATTCCCCTTTTTTCTTTTGGGTGTGTAAAATGACTAAATCCAATAGTGCTTTCATTCCCAACATGCTTATTGATTTAAATGTGGGAAGTTATGGCATTCTAACATAAAATAGTTAGAAACAAGCATGCCTTTAGATTTTATTAATATGCTCAGAAACCAAATGTAGCCTTTTTATTATAAAAACTCTGTAATGTACCGTCTTCCTCCCCCTTGCAATAAAACCAATAGGGGACAAGTTGCTTAGTCAAACAACATTTTGATATTCTAAAGCACAAAATGAGTATGTGAATTATACTAATATACCCAGTAATCACTATTCAAGCACTTCTGCTGGAACAAAGAACTGTGCCAAAGAAAATCATTCAGGAATGGCAAGCTGTTATATTCTTAAAATGAATTAATAGTATTTGTTCAGACTTGAAAGTCTTGGTCAATAAAAGTATCCTTCTCATAGGGCCATCAAATCTTGTTATCTTCGTTCTGTAATAGTTTGTTAAAACTATGAATATGCAGATGAATGAGGACAAACCCAACAATTTCTATTTCTCCTCCCTTCCTCTCTCTCTACTTCTCTCTGAGTTGTCTTATTACTCAGAAAGGGACAATAAGGAATAGTCTTTTCCCACTTTGTTTTGCATAAGATGTGTGCTGGTATATCAAGAAAAGTTGTCAATGAAGATTCTGAAGACTGGTGATAATGTCTATATTGATCTGTAGAAGTTAAAAAATTTGTTCAGTAAAATAATTCAATTGCCAAGAAAAAATTGTCTTTTCTGCTACACTCAGGTTTGTTATCCAACTTCTCTAGTCCTCTATCCCTTTTTTTGTTCTTTTTTGATTTTCTGAATCGCTGTCTGCTTGATTAGGCAAGACTAAGTACATTTTAGAAGTTCAGTTTTTTAAAAAAATCTTGTTTCTGCACACACACAAGACAGAGAGAGAGAGAGAGAAAGATAGGGAGAGGGAGAGACAGAGAGAGACAGAGAGAGATACCTGTTTCCCACAGGAAAGAAAATACCAGGAGCCACAAAACCTGGGTAAGCGTGGCTCGGGAGTGGGGGAAGACATGTGACTGGATGGGAGTGAGTGACATTGAATTGGCCATGCCCACCCAGGTTTTGTGGCTCCTGGTGATTTATTTTCTGTGGGAAACGGGTACAAATGTCTCTTTGAGTGTTTCAGGTTGCAGACCGCTGATCTAGGTTCAGTAGGCTTGGTTTCATTCACATAACCCTAACCCTAATGTTTGAACTGGAGGATTACAACCAAGGCTTCTTCTACATTTCCATGCATTTCAATTTCCTTTGAAGTTCCCAAACCACAGCATTTTTTAAAAATTTCATCAGTACCATTGTTGGTTGCAGCACTCTTAATTATTTCATTTTTTACAGCCAGTATAACCAGTGAATTTTGAAATCTTCAAACATTAAGACCCAAGATTCTCTAGCTTACAACAGCATCAATAAGTATTAATGATCACTAGGTGTGCATTTTGCTAGCAATGGTCATGCTGCTTTTGTGCAAGAGGTATTGTGCTCAAAGGGCTGAGGCACCCTGACTGGTTCATTTATTGATGTCAACTGTGGCAAATATTTTCCATTCTTGGACATTTGAGCAAAAGCTATTTAAATCAATCAATTTTCTCAAGCTAAGCACCATCAAATATACAAGTCCTGTCTAGAATAGAATAGAATAGAATTCTTTATTGGTCAAGTGTGATTGGACACACAAGGAATTTGTCTTTGGTGCATATGCTCTCAGTGTACATGAAAGGACAAGATACATTTGTCAAGAATCATAAGGTACAACACTTAATGATAGTCATGGGATACAAATAAACAGGCAGGAAACAATCAATATCAATATAAATTGTAAGGATACAAGCAACAAAGTTACAGTCATGCAGTCATAATGGGAGGAGATGGGTGATAGGAACAGTGAGACGACTAATAGTAATAATAATGCAGCCTTAGTGAAAGGAGAGGAGCTGCCTGAAAGCATGGGAAACACAGTTATTTGGGTTGTAATGGACCTCTTTTCAAAACAGGTCCATTTCATATCCTGCCAGAAGATCCCAACAGCCAAGACAATGTTTTAGTCCACATTTATCGCCTCCATGGACCTCCCCAATGGATTATCTCAGACAGGGGTATCCAATTCACCTCCAAATTTTGGCAGGCTTTCTTAAATCTATTAGGCTCCACCCAGGGGCTGTCCTCTTCACACCACCCCCAAAGAATGAAAGAGTAGAGAAAGCCAATGTGGAAAACTCTTAAAAATATCACCGGCTACAGCAAACCTCCTTCCCAGGCTGAAGGAAATCAACAACTGGCAGATGACCTGAAAATATTTTACTGCAGGTTTGAAAGGAAACTGCAGCCACCTATCTCCACAACCCCCATCTCAGATATACCAACAACAGCTAAGCCTCCTACAACTGGCCCCATCACATTGGGTTCACAAACCCTAGTGATCACAGAAAGGGAAGTGCAAGACCTATTTCACAGACAAAAGTCAGGAAAAGCTCCAGGCCCAGACAAGATAACTCCTTCTTACTTAAAAGTCTGTGCTCACCAATTGGCCCCCATCTTCACCCATATCTTCAATAAATCACTAGAGGCGTGCTATGTTCCTTCTTGCTTCAAACACTCTACTATCATCCCAGTGCCAAAGAAGTCCACCATCAAGGAACTGAATGACTACAGACCAGTTGCTCTAACATCTGTATTCATGAAAACCTTTGAAAGGCTAGTGCTGTCCCACTTGAAAACCATCACAGATCCGCTGTTAGACCCCTTGCAATTTGCATACCGAGCAAATAGATCAACAGATGATGCTGTTAATATGGCTCTGCACTACATCCTACAACATCTTGAATCTCCAAAGACCTATGCAAGAGTCCTCTTTGTAGACTTTAGTTCAACATTTAATACCATCATTCCAGACACTCTTCTAACTAAGCTAAACCAGCTACAGGTACCTGAACAGACTTGTAAGTGGATCACAAGCTTCCTAACAAACAGGAAGCAGCAGTGAAGCTACGCAGAATCATATCAGATACCTGTACAATTATCACAGCCCCCCCCCAAGGCTGTGTGCTGTCCCCACTTCTCTTCTCTCTGTATACCAATGACTGCATCTCCAATGATCCATCTGTTAAACTCCTGAAGTTTGCAGATGACACAACAGTGATCGGTCTCATTTGAAACAATGATGAATCTGCATACAGATGGGAGGTTGAACGACTAGCCTCGTGGTGCGACCAGAACAATCTGGAACTGAGCACAGTCAAAACTGTAGAAATGGTGGTAGACTTTAGGAGAAACCCTTCCATACTTCCACCTCTCACAATACTAAACACAGTATCAACAGTAGAAACCTTCAAATTTCTAGGTTCTACCATTTCGCAAGATCTAAAATGGACAGCTAACATCAAAAACATCATCAAAAAAGCACAACAAAGAATATTCTTTCTGTGCCAACTCAGAAAGCTCAAACTTCCCAAGGAGCTGCTGACCCAGTTCTACAGAGGAATTGTTGAGTCTGTCATCTGCACCTCTATAACTGTCTGGTTTGGTTCTGCAACCCAACAAGACAGACACAGACTTCAGAGGATAATTAGAACTGCAGAAAAAAACAATTGCTACCAATCTGCCTTCCATTGAGGACCTGTATACTGCACAAATCAAAAAGAGGGCTGTGAAAATAGTGAAAACTGTTTCAACTCCTACCCTCAAAACAATGCTACAGAGCACTGCACACCAGAACAACTAGACACAAGAACAGTTTTTTCCTGAACACCATCGCTCTGCTAAACATATAATTCCCTCAACACTGTCAAACTATTTACTAAATCTGCACTACTATTAATCTTCTTATCGCTTCCATTACCCACCTCCTTCCACTTATGACTGTAACTATGTTGCTTGTATCCTTATGATTTATACTGATATTGTATCCTGATTGCTTATTTGTAGCCTATGACTATTATTAAGTGTTGTATCATTAAGTGTTAAATTTGTACCCTATGACTATCATTAAGTGTTGTAAGTGTTGTACCTTAATGAAGGTATCTTTTCTTTTATGTACACTGAGAGCATATGCACCAAGACAAATTCCTTGTGTGGGAGGAAGGGAGGAGCTTAATCCTGAAACGAAACCCATGGATTCAAATTCCAAGAATTTACATGATACCAACAGATTTTGCATACCAGACAAGTGAAAACCATCAGAAGAAGAACACCACGTGATACCTGAGGAGAAATGGCTTGGACCTGGCTGTTTGACCTTTGGAGGGAGGAGGGATGTATGAGGGATTTGTATGTGTAAGACACTCCTACTATTCAGAACTTGCTTTACTTCTTTGCAATCAGTTTATTCTCAGTAAAAGATACCTTTCTCTATAAATCATGGAGTTGGGTTTTTTCTTTCTTGAGTTTTAAAAGGAGGCACGCTTGACATTGTGTCCAGTCACACTTAGCCAATAAAAATTCTATTCTATTCTATTCTATTCTATTCTATTCTATTCTATTCTATTCTATTCTATTCTATTCTATTCTATTGGAACAATATTTAAGTTGTTTTGTTAACTACCAACAAGACAACTGGACTGACCGGTTACCTTTTGCTGAAGTAGCTTACAACAACTCTGTACACAGTAGTACTGGTTTCACCCCATTTCAGGTAGCTACAGGACAAGAATTTAACCCCATGCCAGAGCTACCAGACTTAATCTTAGCAAGCCCAAAGATGGATGATTTCTGGCTTCCCTATTCTGGAAATTTTCTGTCTTTAGTCTTGAATGGGGTAGCACTTTCCCATTTGGGACAGCATGCAAACCAGAATTTTTTTGTTGCAGCTCCTGCATAAAGAACAAATAGCAGATGGGACTAGGAATATCTTTGCATAAATCCATTTATGTCTGTTCCTGAACCAGGAAGCCCTTCAGGCAGTCCATGATATTCTGATCACCTTGTATGTGGATTGTTGCAATTGAATACCACTTAGATGCTTCGAGAATGCAGTAGCACAGGCAACAATGAGGATAAGGTCCTTACAAAATACAAGTGGGAGGAAGGGTACTGGCATCTTACTGCTATGTGTCCTGTCTCATTTATCTGTAGTAATCCTGTATGCAACTGAAATAATTAGAATATTTTATTTGGACTGCATGTTATATGCATGTAGTAGCTGCATGTCAGTCAGCTACTAAAAACTGGACAACTTAAATTTTAAGTTGGCATGAATTCACCTGGATGATTTTAAGCCAGGTGTTCTCAGTCTTAGAACGAAGGCAGTGGCAAACTGCTTCCAAAAATGTTGCCAAGAAAATTTTATGGACTCATCCAAGCAGTTGCCAATAGTTAAGAATGACTCAAAGGCACATACACTCACTACCTTATTAGATGGCAGCCTGGACCATACATAATTACATTTATTCTTATGGTGCTTCTTGTGACTTAAAACTAATTTACAGGGGAAAAAATGGAGAGATAATTTAAGTGAGTGCTCTAAGACTTTGAAATATATGGTGGATTAGCACTTAGTATCAAAATGTGTATGCTATCAGAAAAAATATAAGAAAAAGCAATAAAAATCTGCTTTAGTTTAAATTTGTGTGTGTGCACACACATATGCATCTGTAAATATGCAGGCACAGTCTTGGAAGAAATAATGTTCTTGTGACTGAAATAAAAATGTCTGTTTTAAGATGGTGCTAATCATATCTAATTTGATCCATATTTATACTTCAATTTTTTTAAAGTTTGAATGGCATGCTAATTAATCAGAATGACTGGAATCTAATTATTCACTGTCTGTTAATAGAAGTTTTTCATGAGCAGAATGAGGAGCACAGATTTATTAGCTTCAGTGCCCCTAACTCAAAAGGCAATATGTTTCATAAAGCTAGGAATCTCACAGTGCATATGTTAGACCAGGGGTAGTCAACCTTTTTATACCTATCACCCACTTTTTTATCTCTGTTAGTAGTAAAATTTTCTAACCACCCACCGGTTCCACAGTAATGTGCCATGTATGTCTGCACATGCCTCTCGCGCATCATAGATTGGGTTTGGGGGTGGAGGTGCCGGCTACCAACTTTGCTTGTCTGTTACAGCTGGGTGGTGTGGGGGGAGATACGCGAGCTATTCTGGGACAAGGCTCTTTTGTTTGCGGTCGCACTATAGCACCATTTAGTTTCACTTACATAACATGAACTAAACTTATGCGTGGGTGATACAAATAGTATATTTTCAGAAATTTAAATTGTCATGGAGAATTTTATGAAAACCTAATGAAAATGTTTTTAAATAATGCTATGAAATTTTTTTAAAAAGTCAATTAAATTTTAAAAAAGGAAAGTGCTTCAGTATCGGACAAAACCCCTACCGCCCACCATGAAAGCTGGAACACCCACTAGTGGGCAGTAGGGACTAGGTTGACTACGACTGTGTTAGACAGATGATTAAGAGTATCTAAAATCAGATGTTCAGGGTCAAAAGGACAGAAGAGTTATTAAACTATAGTTTAAAGTTTTAGACATGAAAGAAGTTTCAAGCTATGATAAAAAGATATATGAGTCCTTGGTGACTCTGGGTGAGGAAAAGTTCTTAAATTGCTTTGAAAACAAACTAAAGGGTTTTCCAGTCAGAATTTTCCAGTCAGAGGAAACAATTTATTATCAAACTCATCATATTAAAGCACCAACAGTGAAAATAATTCTATAAATTTTATGTGTTTTTATGTCAAGATTCCATAGCACAGAATCTTGGAAACTGCATAAAAATGCTTAGCCTTCATACAATTTAAATATAGTATTATTATATAAACAACAATGAGAAATCACAGCTGCCAGTTGGTGTTGACCCTCATACACATCTAGATCTTCCCAAGATCCTGGGATGTTTTATAATATCAGCATAGTATATGTGTGAATCCAAGTAGTATGGTGTTTGTAATTGAAACATGAAAGTTTTGTTAATTTTGTTTTCTAAATGCAATCCAAGATTTTTTGAGATAGCAAGCAAGTATGCTGTTGTCAGGCCTGGAAACCATACTAGACTTTAGGGTTCCAGACACTGCCACATTTTTCCCCTGAGGGGAAGAAGGGGGGCTGAGGGGTATGGTAACATTCTTCAAGCGGTCAAGGTCGGATGGTGTTCACATCTGCAGGAAGAGTGGCAAGAAGATATTCGAATGAACTGGGAGAGCATGGGACCATGTGACCATCAAAAAGGGGTCAGGGGGGTGGGACTCTTGGGGTTTATATAACTGGGAAAAGAATCCGGAAATTCAGTTTTGGAATTTCACTCATCGTGTGCCAGTTTCCTCACGCTAGTAAAGAACTCTGAAAAAACAATGGCTTCTGAGTTTTTTTTATGCAGAAGAGGTTTTTCTGGAACCATGACACTGATAATCACTGAGACCACCACAGTCAGTTTATGCTATAATCTTTCCATTTTGATTTTAAGATCTTGTGTGATCTTCTCCAATTCTTTCCTTCTATTTTACTATCCCTGGTATTGTCACATCAGTTATTCACACTTTTTTTCTTTTCAACCACAGTTATAACTTTTGTGATATCACCCAAAACTTACATAGAATTTCATAGAATCATAGAATTGAAAGAGATCTTGGAGGTGTTTAACCTATCATGTACATTTTATAGAATTTTTTTACATAATAACAGTGTAAATCCTTTAGTCCTTGTTGGCTAGGCTGCACACATGAAAGAAACATACGAAAACTTGGAGCTATCAAGCACAACTGGAATATCTAAGGAGATCTAAATGGAATGGCTCTTCCCATTTTGAATTCAGCTCAGATATGCCAATTATTGTGATTACATATGCAAATGGGACAGCCGTGCAAGAAAGTCACTTGGAAAGAAATAGCCACTTCAAAAGAATTTGGTTCCAGGACAGAATGTGGCACATTTGATATGCCAAAAATATTTCTGCCTCTACTTCATATAAACTCAGACTCAGCAATGAAGAAGAAAGGTGAAGGTTTTCATTGAGACAGATGTTTCAAAGAATATTGGACATTGCAGCAAGATGCCAAGGCTAAAGAAAGCTTTTTTTTTTTTGTGGACAGATACATCATCTGTCATGCCCCAGCATATAACTTTTGTATACTATTGTTGCTCTCTGGCCCCATTTAATGGCCAGAGAGACAAATACCAAGTATATTCTTTGAAGCTGACCAAACCCAGGGATGGGATTCAAATAATTTAACAACAGTAGTTCGAAGAACTGGCAAATACCACCTCTGGCTGGTGGGAATGGTGATTTTGCAATATCCTTCTCCCAGGAGTGGGGTGGGAATGGAGATTTTGCAGTATCCTTCCCCTGGAGAGGGGTGGGAATGGAGATTTTGCAGTATCCTTCTCCTGCCATGCCCACCAAGTCACACCACGCCCACCAAGCCATGCCCACAGAATCAGAAGTAAAAAAAATTGGATTTCATCACTTGACAATTGCATGTGAAGCTGCACACAGACTAACATGTAGTGAAGACAGAACATCATCAGTAACAGGCAGTTCAAAGATATGTTAGTGGGGCTAGAGAAAATCACCTGGAAAGCATTCAAGGATGTTATTTAGAATTTTCTTGTAGAATTTTCTTTGGTATAGAGTACCAAACTACATTTAACTGGTTGACAAACTTCTTACAGGATATGGAGAGGGGTGTGGCCAGCATCGCGACGGTATGATGTGGATTCTGGAGCTCCGGGAAAACGCTGATATCTCAGCTGATCAGGGGATCCCCAGTGGATCATAGCTGTCCCATAGATACAGTGAAGAACAAATGCACAGCGTGGCACGAACAGGGAAGTCACAAGTTCCCTGGAGTGCCGGCATTAGCCTCTGACCCAGTGGCGTAGGAAGACAGCCATTAGGAGCTATCAAAAGCTGGGGTAGCCACACGGAAGAAAAGAAAAGAAAACAGAGTGAGGCGATCATCTGGGTGAGAAACTGAAGTCTTGGAAGCAAGTTTCCTTTTAGAAAAGACCACTACAGAGTTTTTCTGCTCGAAGTCAATAGAATCATTAAACTCTACGTACCACAAACCACCACCAAAATCAAGAAAAACAAATTACCCATATCAATAAAAAAGCTCCAATCCAAAAAAAAAAATCCCTTTGGAGAAAAAACAAAAAAAGACATGTAGCTAATTTTAAAAACTGCTACAGAGATATATGCAACCAAATAAAAATTGAATGCATCAATTACCACACCAAGCAAGTAGAAGACCTTCTGCGCACGAATTCCAATCGTGCTTTTTATAATTTTGTGAACAACAAACTTTATGACTCGAGATCCATCCCACCACTAAAAGAATCAAACGGCAAAGAAAATAATGACAAAACAGTTAAATCAAACCTCTTTAACACATTCTTCGGCTCAGTCTTTGTTAACAGTAATGGCTCATACCTGACATTCCCTAACCGCACCAACAACATCCTAACATATATAGATTTCACAGAATAAAATGTTGAAAAAGCTCTTCACAAACTGAAACCATCCCTATCTATAGGACCTGATGGACTACGTGCATACTTCTTAAAAAAACTTTCCTCTAATATAGCAGAACCCCTAAGCATAATCTTTGGAAAAGCCTTCACGACCAGTTCCCTTCCCAAACTTTGGTCACTAGCCACGGTCATCCCTGTCTTCAAAAAAGGAGATCCCAGCCTAGTTGAAAATTACAGACCTATCTCTCTGTGTCACCTGTAAAGTTATGGAATCTATCATCAACCAATCCATTACCCTCCACCTAGAAACAACAATCTACTCTCTAATAAACAATTTGGATTCAGAAAAAAACTATCATGTAACTTATAACTTCTTCACTGCAAAAACATATGGCCTACAAATCTTGATCAAGGCAAAACAATAGATGCAATTTACATAGACTTCTGTAAAGCTTTTGACTCAGTGGTACACAAAAACTTCTCCTAAAACTAAAATCCTATGGCATCTCTGGACCCCTCCACAACTGGATAACAGCGTTCCTGTCAAACAGACAACAAGTAGTCAAAATAGGCAGTGCCCTATTAAATCCTGTTCCTGTCAATAGCGGCATTCTCCAAGGCAGTGTTCTTGGACCAACACTCATTAATGATCTTTGTGACCATATTCAAAGTAATTGTGTTCTCTTCGCTGACGATGTCAAAATATTTAACACTATCAACAATACAGCTACCCTTCAAAAAGACCTTGACTTTGTGTCAGAATGGTCTAAAACCTGGCAACTCCAAATCTCAACCAGCAAATGCTCTGTCTTACACATTGGAAAAAAGAATCCAAACACTAAATACAAACTCGATGGACATTACCTTATAGATGACTCCAACCCTATTAAAGACCTTGGAGTTTTCATATCCAATGATCTAAGTGCCAAAGCCCACTGCAACTACATAGCAAAAAGGCTTTAAGAGTTGTAAACCTAATCTTACGTAGCTTCTTCTCCAGAAACACTACACTGCTAACCAGAGCTTATAAAACATTTGCTAGACCAATTCTTGAATACAGCTCGCCTGTCTGGAACCCATACCATATTTCAGACATCAATACAATTGAACGTGTCCAGAAATATTTTACAAGAGTTCTCCACTCTTCTGAATACAACAAAATACCTTATGCCAGACTTTAAATCTTGAATTTAGAAAACTTAGAACTCTGCCACCTTCGACAGGACCTGTGTTTAACTCATAGAATTATCTATTACAATGTCCTTCCTGTTGAAGACTACTTCACCTTCAGTCATAACAATACAAGAGCAAACAATAGATTTAAACTCAATGTTAACCGTTTCAATCTTGATTGCAGAAAATATGACTTCTGTAACAGAGTTATTAGTGCTTGGAACACACTACCTGACTCTGTGGTCTCTTCTCAAAATCCCCAAAGCTTTAACCAAAAACTCTCTACTATTGACCTCACCCCATTCCTAAGAGGTCTATAAGGGGCGTGCATAAGAGCACAAACGTTCCTACCATTCCTGTCTCATTGTTTCCTTTCATTATATCCAATTAATATAAGTATTACATACTTACGCTCATATATATGCTTATATATTATATAGTTATTTTCATGCTTATGCTTATATATACTGTTGTGACAAATAAAATAAAATAAAATAAATAAAAAATTTCATCTCCTGAACTTTAAAATAGTTTCTTGAAAGTTATGGCAAAGAGGAGAGGGGAGGCAGGGAAATAAGACTACCTCCGCACTTCTGGAATAGTGGCAAAAAAGCAGAAGCCATTAATAAAGACTTATTACAGAAAATTGAAAAATCAACTTAATAAATTGAAAGCAGATTGGACAAAGAGATATTGCATTGCTAATGAATTGTTTTCTAAAAATTAGAATTTTGGAGTTAGAAGCGTAAAGTGGAAAGAAGAAAAGCTTATTGTTATATTTCAAATTATTTTAAATAAACTGTAGTGCCACCTAGTGGTGACAGAGAAAATTAAATAGGCATACTGAACAGGAGAAGATGAAAGCAGAATGACCTTGGACAATGTTTTGGAAAATAGCAAGAAGCTTTTGATAAGAAGAGGTCATGTGATTTTGTAACAGGAGGAGGGGAAAAAGAACGAAGGTTTCTGTAAACCATTTTGATTAAGCTGTTTGTTTTGTCTTTTTTCTCTTTCCTCTCATTTGAGGAATTCATAAGCGTTAGAAGACCTTGGAATAGTGATATTTTGTTTCTTCTCTTTTTTTCCTTTTGGCTTTTTCCTTCTGGACTAAAACTTTTTGTGATTGGTATAGTTTTTATTTTTTCCTTTGGTTCTTTTTTTTTTCTTTCTCCAATTTTGTAATTTTTCTTAGGAAAAGATATTTCACACTTTTTCTACTTATAATGGAGTGATTGGATATCTCAAAACTTTTCAATTGGTGAATTTTTATTTTTTTTCCGATCTGACTTTTTCTTTTTTTTTCTTTTTCAACTTTCCTTTTTCCCTCTTTGGCTTTTTGGGTGGTTGTTGGTTTGCTTTGAATATCTTGTTTTTGCTTGGATTTAGACGTCCTACTTTTAAAAAAAAAACAGATTAAACATAAGTGGATTAAGGTATCAAGAACCTGAAGAGTTGGATGGTTTTGGGAGCAGATTTGGAATTTGAATTTGGAATCTAAATAAAGAAATAGTTGAAATCTGAGAATTGAACTATTTGGATTACACACTGGGTGGTGTGATTTGAAGAGACAAGATGGACAAGGGGAAGAAAGCAACACAATACCTTTCTTCACCATCAATATCTACAAAGACAACAGAAACTACATCACAGCAAGAAAAAATTAACATGGACTTAAAAACATGTTACAGAACATACATGAAGATCTTAAGACAGGATTAGAAAAAATGGAAGGAGAACTGAAAGAAGTTAAAGAGATGATAGGGAAAAATGAACAACGATTGCAACTAATGGAAGAAAAATCAGAGGCAACGGAGAAAAAAGTTGAAAGATGGACTATAGACTTACAATCACTGATAAAAATCAGGGGAAAAAAATATAACTCTTGAAATGGATAAAACTGACTATTCCTTAAGATTCCAAAATATTGAGGAAAGAAAGGGAGAAAACCTACCAGAGATCATTGCAGAGATATTAGCAGTAGTAATGGAAGAAAGTAAGGAAATAATTTTAAATGGAATTGATGAGATATATAGAGTGCATACAAGATATGTGATGAGAAATAATCTACCCTGAGAAATTCATGTCAGATTCACTAAAAAACCCTTGAGAACAGACATATTGCAAATGATGAGAAATGCAATGATAAAGCACAAAGGGAGAGAAGTGGTGGCACTGAAACAAATCCCAAGAAGAGTGAGAGACCTGAGAAAAGAATACCAAAGAACAAAGAGAGATAAGAATGACTAGATCAGTGGTAGTCAACCTGGTCCCTACCGCCCACTAGTGGGCATTCCAGCTTTCATGGTGGGCGCTAGGGATTTTGTCCGATACTGAAGCATTTCCTTTTTTTTAAATTTAATTGACTTTTTTAAAAATTTCATAGCATTATTTAAAAACATTTTCATTAGGTTTTCATAAAATTCCCTGTAACAAATTCTGAAAATATACTATTTGTATTGCCCGTGCATAAGTTTAGTTCACGTTACATAAGTGAAACTAAATGGCGCTATAGTGTGACTGCAAACAAAAGAGCCTCGTCCCAGAATAGCTCGTGCATCTCCCCCCACACCGCTCAGCTGTAACAGACAAGCAGAGCTGGTAGCTGGCACCCCCCCCAACCCAATTTACAATGCACGAGAGGCATATGCAGACAATGATACATGGCGCATTACTGTGGAACCGGTGGGTGGTTAGAAAATTTTACTACTAACAGAGATACAAAAGTGGGTGGTAGGTATAAAAAGGTTGACTACCCCTGGACTAGATTGATAGCAAAGTAAATAAATAAAAAATGGAGGAAAAAAATAAAATAATATCTTTGAATATAAATGGATTAAATTTGGCAATAAAAAGAAGGAAAATATTTAATAAATTAGAGAAGCTAAAATTAGAAATTATATGCTTACAAGAAGTTCATATTAGAAAACAACATAAAAAAATTCTGGAGCGAACAAAATTGGGGAGGTTGTATGCAGCATTGGTCTCTCAAAGTAAAAGAGGTGTGGTATTTTATATCAGACAGACAATTCAATCCAAACAAATATTTGAAGATGAGGAGGGAAGAGTGTTAATGGTAGAAATTATAATGAACTATATAAAAAAACTTACTTGTGGGAATATGCGCTCTGAATGGAAATCAAGAAAAACTTTATGCAAAATTACATAGAAAAATACTAGAATATGAATATAAAGATATTTGTATAATGGAAGATTATAACGCAATAGTTGATAATGAATTGGACTATAAATCTACAAAAATGAATAAAAAACCAAGGAAGACACTTCTGAAAACACTTTTCACAATGGTAGATGAATTAAGTCTACAAGATGCCTGAAGAAAGAGAAATCCAAAGGAAAAACAGTATACCTTTTATTCAAATAGGCACATGTCATGGTCAACAATAGATACGATGTGGATGTCTACAAATTTACTATCTAAGATAGATAAGATTGATATAGAGGCAAATATATGGGCAGACCACAACCCGATAACGATGGCATGGAAAGGCCAAAGAAAAAGAATGAGGAGGATGTTAAATCAAAGTTTATTAAATGAGAAAGACTTTATACAATATATGGAAAAAGAATTGACATTTTTCTTCAAAGAGAATAGAAAAGAAAATACATCATTGCAAAACATATGGGATACCAGTAAAGCATATATAAGAGGCTTCACAATGACCTATGCAGGGAAAAGAAATAAACAGAATAAACAAGCACAAAGGAAAATAGAAAAAGAAATTAGAGAAAGATCTGCAAAAAAATCCACAAGATAAAAAAATTAAAAACCTAATGAATTTGAAAAAACATAAATTGAACTTAATTGAAAATGAAGATTTGGCAAGGAAAATAAAATTAACAAAGCAAAACTTTTTTGAAAATGCAAATAAACCAGGAAGATGGTTGGCATATAAAATGAAAAAGGAAAAAGAAAATAAATTGATAACTCAATTATTAGACCAGGATGGAAATATATGCTATTGAAATGAGGAAAAGAAAAATAATAATTGAGGAATATTAGAAGAAATTATATCAACAAGAGCAGATACCAGAAGGGAAAATAGAACAATATTTGGAAAAAGCAATGATTCCTAAAATACCAGAAAACTTAAAAAAGTGATAAAAGAAAGAATATCAATGATGGAATTGATAGAGGGGATTAAAAGACAGAAAAATGGAAAAACCCTGGGGCCAGTTGGATTACTAGCAGAATTATATAAAGAATTGTAAGATGTACTAAGTGATAAAATGTTATAAGTATTTAATGATTTATTAATAGAAGCCAAGGCATCGAAGTCATGGATGGAGGCATATATAACTCTTATACCAAAAGAAGAATCAGACTAGCAACAAATAAAAATATATAAACCAATTTCACTACTAAATGCAGATTATAAAATATTTGCATCAATTATGTCAGAAAGATTGAAGAGGTTGCTGAATGAATTTATACATTCAGATCAAAATGGTTTTTTGCCTGAAAGACAAATTAGAGATAATATATGAATTATATTGGATACATTGGAATATTATGAAGTACATTCAAAAAAACAAATGGCATTGCTATTTTTAGATGCACAGAAGGCATTTGATAACGTGAATTGGCAATTTATGATCACAGAATTACAAAAAATGGACTCTGGGGATAGATTTGTAAACATGGTTAAGATTATATATAAAGACCAATTGGCAAAGGTAATAATAAATGGTGAAATGACAGAAAAAGTAGATATCAGAAAACAAACTAGACAAGGATGTCCACTATCTCCATATCTCCTCATTTTGACATTAGAAGCTCTAAATAGAAAAATAAGAGAAGATAAAGAAATAAAAGGAATGAAAATTAAAAGAGAAGAATATAAGCTACAAGCATTTGCAGATGATTTAGTATTCATTATGGAAGAATCAATGGAAATGGGCTTAAAATTAATGCAACAAATAGAGGAATAAGGAGAAGTAGCTGGATTGAAAATAAATAAGGACAAAACAAAAATTATAGTTTAAAATATGAGAGAAAAACAAAAGAAGCAACTAATGCAAAATCTAGACATTCAAATAGTGAAGACAGTGAGGTATCTGGGCATTCAACTAACTTCAAGATGCATTACATTGAAGGAAGATAACTACTACAAACTGTTTAACTAATAACTACTATTTAATTAATATTTAAATAATAACTACTTATTACATATTTAAATATTTAAATTATTTAAATATTTGAATATTTAATTTATTTTATTATTATTATTTATTATTTAAATTATTTAAATATTTATTATTTAAATAATAACTACTATTTAACACCACAGACAATACATCTATCATTCAAAAAGACCTTGATCATCTAACCGCTTGGTCTAAAACTTGGCAACTCCAGATCTCAACCAGCAAATGCTCAGTCTTACATATAGGAAAAAAGAACCCAAACACTAAGTACATACTTGATGGACATTATCTTACAGATGACCCCCATCCCGTTAAAGACCTTGGAGTTTTCATGTCAAATGATCTAAGTGCCAAAGCCCACTGCAACTACATAGCAAAAAAGGCTCTGAAAGTTGTAAACCTAATCTTGCGTAGCTTCTTTTCCAAAAACACTACACTACTAACCAGAGCATATAAAACGTTTGCTAGACCAATTCTAGAATACAGCTCGCCTGTTTGGAACCCTCACCACATCTCTGACATCAATACAATTGGATGTGTCCAGAAATATTTTACAAGAAGAGTTCTCCATCCCTCTGAAAACAACAAAATACCTTATCCCACCAGACTTGAAACCCTAGGCTTAGAAAACTTGGAATTCCGTCGCCTTCAACAAGACCTAAGTTCAACTCATAGAATCATTTATTGTAATGTCCTTCCTGTTAAAGACTACTTCAGCTTTATTTGCAATAATACAAGAGCAACCAACAGATTTAAACTTAATGTTAACCGCTTTAATCTAGATTGCAGAAAATATGACTTCTGTAACAGAATCATCAGTGCTTGGAATACTTTACCTGACTCTGTGATCTCTTCCCATAATCCTAAAAGCTTTATCCAAAAACTTTCTACTATTGACCTCACCCCATTCCTAAGAGGACCATAAGCACAAACATGCCTACCGTTCCTATCCTATTGTTTTTCTTTTCTTCTTCCTATATATATATATGCTTATATCTCCTATTTACTCATATATATGTTTATATACTATATAATCTTTTTGTATGATACATTTTTTATTGACATATATTGAGGAGGCTTATGCCTATATATTAAAAGAAACTGAGGTCAAGATTTTAAAATAATTTACAAATTCTGTGACAACAATTTAGAGACTTTAATTATCAACTGCAAACCATAGTATTCGCCTCATGAATTTTCCTCATTTCTTCTAATTGCTGTTTATGTCCCACCACAAGCCTGTGTAAACAAGGCATTACGAACTCTAGCTGACCAAATTATGGAGGCTGAAGCCAAACACCCTGATTCACTGGCCATTGTTTTGGGAGATCTAAACAAGGCAAACTTAAGGAAAGAGCTACCAAAATACTTTCAGCATGTCAATTGTCCCACCAGAGGCAAGAATACTCTAGCCCATTGCTACACAAACTAAAAGATGCTTATCGGTCTTTACCACGTGCAGCTGTAGGACACTCTGATCAAGGTGCATGATTCACCATGTACCTGCTTACAGGCAAAGACTTAAAACCACAAAACCAACAATTAAATCAGTGAAGACCTGGACGGAGGAATCAAAATTAAAGCTACAGGCATGTTTTGACTGCACTGATTGGAATATTTTTGAAGATACCTCTGCAGACCTGGATGAACTCACAGATACTGTAACATCATATGTCAGCTTCTGTGAAGACCTATGTGTACCTACAAGGAACTTGCAAATATATAGTAACAACTGTAGTAGTTCACACCTAAACTTAAGCAGCTACGACATTCCAAAGAGGAAGCCTACAGAAAAGGTGATAAAATGCTGTACAATCAGGCCAGAAATGCACTAACAAGGGAAATCAGAGCAGCAAAAAGAGGCTACTCTGAAAAGCTAAAAATCATTTCTCAACAAACCAATGTGGAAAACTTAAAAATATCACCGGCTATGGCAAACCTCCTTCCCAGGCTGAAGGTAATCAACAATTGGCAGATGACCTGAATGAGTTTTACTGCAGGTTTGAAAGGAAACTACAGCCACCTATCTCCACAACCCCCATCTCAGACACACCAACAACAGCCAAACCTCCTATAACTGACCCCATTTCATTGGGTTCACAACCCCTAGTGATCACAGAAAAGGAAGTGCAGGACCTATTTCACAGACAAAAGCCAGGAAAAGCTCCAAGCCCAGACAAGATAATTCCTTCTTGCTTAAAAGTCTGTGCTGACCAATTGGCCCCCATCTTCACCCATATTTTCAATAAATCACTAGAGATGTGCTATGTTCCTTCTTGCTTCAAACGCTCTACCATCATCCCAGTGCCAAAGAAGCCCACCATCAAGGAACTGAATGACTACAGACCAGTTGCTTTAACATCTATAGTCATGAAAACCTTTGAAAGGCTAGTGCTTTCCTACTTGAAAACCATCATGGATCCGCTGTTAGACCCCTTGCAATTTGCATACCGAGCAAATAGATCAACAGATTATGCTGTTAATATGGCTCTGCACTACATCCTACAACATCTTGAGTCTCCAAAGACCTTTGCAAGGGTCCTCTTTGTAGACTTTAGTTCAGCATTCAATAGCATCATTCCAGACACTCTTCTAACTAAGCTAAACCAGCTACAGGTACCGGAACAGACTTGTAAGTGGATCACAAGCTTCCTAACAAACAGGAAGCAGCAGGTGAAGCTAAGCAAGATCACATCAAATACCTGTACAATTAGCACAGAGGCCCCCCAGGGCTGTGTGCTCTCCCCACTTCTCTTCTCTCTGTATACCAATGACTGCATCTCCAACGATCCATCTGTCAAGCTACTGAAGTTCGCAGATGGCACAACAGTGATTGGTCTCATTTGAGACAATGACGAATCCGCATATAGACGAGAGGTCGAATGACTAGCCTTGTGGTGCAACCAAAACAATCTGGAACTGAACACGCTCAAAACCGTAGAAATGGTGGTAGACTTTAGGAGAAACCCTTCCATACTTCCACCTCTCACAATACTATCAACAGTAGAAACCTTTAAATTTCTAGGTTCTATCATATCGCAAGATCTAAAATGGACAGCTAACATCAAAAACATCATCAAAAAAGGACAACAAAGAATGTTCTTTCTGCACCAACTCAGTAAGCTCAAACTGCCCAAGGAGCTGCTGATTCAGTTCTACAGAGGAATTATTGAGTCTGTCATTTGCACCTCTATAACTGTCTGGTTCGGTTCTGCAACCCAACAAGAAAGACACAGATTTCAGAGGATAATTAGAACTGCAGAAAAAATAATTGCTATCAACTTGCCTTCCATTGAGGACCAGTATACTGCACGAATCAAGAAGAGGGCCGTGAAAATATTTACAGATCCCTCACATCCTGGACATAAACTGTTTCAACTCCTACCCTCAAAACGACGCTATAGAGCACTGCACACCAGAACAACTAGACACAAGAACAGTTTTTTCCCGAAGGCCATCACTCTGCTAAACAAATAATTCCCTCAACACTGTCAAACTATTTACTAAATCCGCACTATTATTAATCTTCTCATTGTTCCCATCACCAATCTCTTTCCACTTATGACTGTATGATTGTAACTTTGTTGCTGGCAATCCTTATAATTTATATTGATATATTGACCATCATTTGTGTTGTAAATGTTTTACCTTGATGAACGTATCTTTTCTTTTATGTACACTGAGAGCATATGCACCAAGACAAATTCCTTGTGTGTCCAATTACACTTGGCCAATAAAAAATTCTATTCTATTCTATTCTATTGTTGTGACAAAATAAATAAATAAAATAAATAAAATAAATAAACTGAGGAACCAAACTGAAATAGATTTGGAAAAACTGAAAAATCTGCAATTATCGTTAACGGGAAGAATAGTGTTACTTAAAATGAATATACTGCCAAGAATCTTGTTTTTCTTTCAAACAATTCCGATAAAATTGGAGGAGAAATATTTTGAGAGTTTGAATAAAATGATGTGGAAATATATATGGCAAGGAAAAAAAGCAGGAATTAACATCAAATTGCTTCAAGACTCTAAGACTAGAGGAGGATTTGGTCTACCAAACTGGGAACTTTATCACTAAGCGGGGATGTTAACCTGGGTTAAAGAATGGATTTTATTGAAAAATACAAAGCTATTGTCTTGGAAGGACATGATTTGCAACTAGGTTGGCACTCTTTCTTATGGTACGGCAAAAATAGGATACATGGATATTTTCAGAGACATTGTGTAAGAAATGGCTTGTTATCAGTATGGGAGAGAGTGAAAGAAAAACATTATATGGAAATACCAATGTGGCTTTCAACAATAGAAGCACTGACACATCCGAATATGATTAACATGAACAATATTGTACGTTAAAAAGACATTTTAACTGAGAAGGAAGAGCTAAAATAGAAGCAAGACTTAGAAGAACAAGGGATTGAGATTGACTGGTACACAAGATTGCAAATACAATCAAGATATGGTAAAGATTTGAAACAATATGGTTTTAATTTGGGGGAATCAGCGGTGGATCAGATATTGACTGGAAAGGATGAAAAAATGATTAAAAGATTGTATAATTACTTATTGCAAGTAGTTTAGAAGATGAAGAAGTAAAAGAGACAGTGATAACATGGGTGAAAAATTTTCGTTATGCAATAGAATTAGAGAAATGGCAACAATTATGGGAAAGGAATTATAAATTGACAATGGCAACTACATATAAAGAAAATTTATATAAAATGTTTTATAGATGGCACATGCCACCAGAAAGGCTAGCAAAAATGTTTAAAGATAAATCAGCTAAATATTGGAAATGCTCGCATTTGCTGGAATCATGTTACCATATGTAGTGGACATGTACAGAAGCAAAAAACTATTGGTTCAGAATACAGATATGGTTAAAGGAAATGCTACAAAAATCCATAGAATTAAAGCCAGAGATTTTCTTATTGGGTATTTTGCCAGAGAGATATAGTAAAGAAGATATGTATTTAATTATAAACGTAATAACAGCAGCAAGAATTGTATTTGCGCAAAACTGGAAAATAGAGAGAATCCAGTCAGAAGGTGAAGTAATAAAAAAGATTTTAGACTGTGCAGAAATGAATAGATTAACTCTAAGAATAAAAGATAAAGAGGAATTGGTGAATTTCAAGACGGGAAAGATTCTATGTATGGTTAGAAAAGAGATACGAATAAAAAATGATAGATAGATAAGGTAAAGGTTCCCCTCCCACATATGTGCTAGCTGTTCTCGACTCTAGGGGACGGTGCTCATCTCCGTTTTAAAGCCGAAGAGCCAGCACTGTCCGAAGACATCTCCATGATCATATGGCCGGCATGACTAAATGCCAAAAGTGCACAGAACGCTGTTACCTTCCCATCAAAAGTGGCCCCTATTTTTCTATTTGCATTTTTTATGTGCTTTCGAACTGCTAGGTTGGCAGAAGCTGGGACAAGTAACGGGAGCTCACCCCATTATGCAGCACTCGGGATTCAAACCATTGAACTGCCAACCTTTCGATTGACAAGCACAATGTCTTAGCCATTGAGCCACCACGTCCCTGATAGATAGATAAACAATGTTAATAATGGAAAATTAAATGAGGGAAACGACAAATAAGAAATAGAAATCCAGATATTTCCAGAGTAAATGGAAAAGGGGGATGGGAGGGAAGGAAAGAAGATTATAAATATAAATGTACAATTATGAAATGATAGATTGGGTAAAATAGAAAAGAAACTGAAAAGAAAGTATATAATATTAGAAAACTGGACTTGCTCAGTTACCAGACAAGGGAAATACTACATAACAAAGAAAGAAAGAAGAGAGGAACAGAGGGTAAGATAGAGGAGGTGAAGGAGAGAGAGGGATGGAGGGAAAAGGAAGGAGAGGAAGATAGTATAGGGGATAAAAGTAGGGGAGAAGGTGAGAAAGGAAGGAAAGAGAGGAGTAGAAGACAGGAAGAGGAAGGAGGAAGGAAGAGGGAGAGGAGAAGGAAGAAGGTAGGAAAGGCGAGGAGGGAGGGAGGGAAAGGAGGAGGAGGTGGTTTGTTGTGAAATGAAGGGGAAAAAAGGGTTGAAGAGCAACTCCAAATGCAATTAAAATGCTTTATCTTTGTGCTTTCTTCAGAGAAAATATGTATGATTATTTATGGACAAGAGAATGTACATTTACAACATGTGTATAAGAAAAGAAAAAAAACTTTTTATAATAAAAAAAACTTCTCACAGGATACAAGATGATAAAGTGTAACATGTCACTGAAGATTCATTTTCTGCGTTCACACTTGGACTTCTCTCCTGAAAATCAATTGGAGTCAGTGATGAACATGGTGAAAAACTTCACCAGGACATTGCCACAATGGAAAAATGGTATCAGGGCAACTGGAATCCACCTATGCTGGCTGACTATTGTTGGACATTGCAATAATATTGCAATAATACTTCCTATCATTCTGAAATTACATTTGTGTTCAATTTGAAGGGGTCTATCATAATCATAAAATGTTTTTCATGAAGCAAAACTTTAGAAAAAAAATTGTTGTTTAGTGGATCAGTTTGTGTCATCTTCTTTTTTTATTTTTTATTTATTTTTAAACAACATAAGGTAAAATTTCCCCTTGCACATTGACTCTAGGGGGCAGTGCTCATCTCTGTTTCAAAGCCGAAGAGCCAGCGCTGTCCGAAGACGTCTCCATGGTCATTTGGCTGGCATGACTGAACACCAAAGGCACACAGAACGCTGTTACCTTCCTACCAGAGGTGGTCCCTATTTTTCTACTTGCATTTTTTTTAATTGAAAAAGTTTTACAAAGAAATTTTTTTTAAACAATTATTTCCCCCCCCCACTTCCCCCCGCCCTCCTCCCTCTTCCCTCTCCCCTCCAACCCCCAAACCCCCCCACCGAGACTTTCCAGAACAAAATGCAGGGTATAACATCTAACAATCGTAAGCTAAAATATAACAAAAATCTGGCAGCACTACGGATTCAAACCGCTGAACTGCCAACCTTTTGATCAACAAGCTCAGCGTCTCTTACCTACTAAACCACCGCATCCCATTTAAACAAACGCACATGAAAACATAACACCATCTTCAATTACAAATACAAACAGTGTGTCGGTTGGTTACAAGTCTTTTGTGCATTTTCACCATATTCATAGTTTGTAGTTTACCTAATTTCACATTTTATCAATCTAGTATATATCCAAATATTTTTGTCCTCATTGATCATTTACTTATTTATTTTTATTTATTTTATTTATTTATTTTGTCACAACATCATATAAAAAGGATTATATAGTATATAAACATATATATGAGTAAATATTAGGAGGTATAAGCATCAATATATATATATAGGAAGAAGAAAAGAAAAACAATAGAACAGGAACGGTAGGCACATTTGTGCGCTTATGCACGCCCCTTATGGTCCTCTTAGGAATGGGGTGAGGTCAATAGTAGAAATTTTTTGGTTAAAGCTTTTAGGATTATGGGAAGAGACCACAGAGTCAGGTAAAATATTCCAAGCACTGATGATTCTGTTACAGAAGTCATATTTTCTGCAATCTAGATTAAAGCGGTTAACATTAAGTTTAAATCTGTTGGTTGCTCTTGTATTGTTGCAATTAAAGCTGAAGTAGTCTTTAACAGGAAGGACATTACAATAAATGATTCTATGAGTTAAACTTAGGTCTTGTCGAAGGTGACCGAGTTCCAAGTTTTCTAAGCTTAGGATTTCAAGTCTGGTGGGATAAGGTATTTTGTTGTTTTCAGAGGAATGGAGAACTCTTCTTGTAAAATATTTCTGGACACGTTCAATTGTATTGATGTCAGAGATGTGGTGAGGGTTCCAAACAGGTGAGCTGTATTCTAGAATTGGTCTAGCAAATGTTTTATATGCTCTGGTTAGTAGTGTAGTGTTTTTTGAAAAGAAGCTACGCAAGATTAGGTTTACAACTCTTAGAGCCTTTTTTGCTATGTAGTTACAGTGGGCTTTGGCACTTAGATCATTTGACATGAAAACTCCAAGGTCTTTAACGGGGTGGGGGTCATCTGTAAGATAATGTCCATCAAGTATGTACTTAGTGTTTGGGTTTTTTCCAATATGTAAGACTGAGCATTTGCTGGTTGAGGTCTGGAGTTGCCAAGTTTTAGACCAAGTGGTTAGATGATCAAGGTCTTTTTGGATGATAGATGCATTGTCTGTGGTGTTAAATAGTTTGACATCGTCAGCAAAGAGAACACAATTACTTGTGATATGGTCACAAAGATCATTAATGTATAGTATGAGGAGTGTTAGTTCAAGGACGCTGCCTTGAGGAACACCACTCTTGACAGGAACAGGATTTGATAGAGCATTGCCAATTTTGACCACTTGTTGTCTGTTAGACAGAAAAGCAGATATCCATTTGTGAAGGGGTCCTGAAATGCCATAGGATTTTAATTTTAGGAGAAGTTTATTGTGTACTACTGAGTCAAAAGCTTTGCAGAAGTCTATGTAGATTGCATCTATTGTTTTGCCTTGATCAAGATTTGTAGTCTATATGTTTTTACAGTGAAGAAGTTGTAAGTTGCATGATAATTTTTTCCTGAAACCAAATTGTTTATTGGAGAGTAGGTTGTTAGTTTCTAAGTGTGAGGTAATGGATTGGTTGATGATTGATTCCATGACTTTGCAGGTGATGTAACACAGAGAGATCGGTCTGTAATTTTCAACTAAGCTATAGTTAACTATAGCTACTTCTTCCCCCACTTCATACAAAATGTTCTAAAATTTAAGTTAACTTAAATTGTATCATTCATTTCATTATCCTGAATCAATCCCATAATAATATATCTTTATGTTGTATTCTGTATATTTCTACAATTCTTGTATTATAAAGACCTCTACCAAGCTCCATTACCATATATTTTTGTCTAGCCATTAATAAAATAAGTCCCATATCTTATAATATTGTTTATCTTCCTGTTCTCTAATTTCAAATGTCAGTTTACTCATTTCAGCACATTCTTGATAACTTTATCTTGTGTTGGTATTTTCTCATTTTTCCAATTTTTAGCAAACATAATTCTAGCTGCTGTTACTACATTCACAATCAAATATCTCAAATCTCTATTATATGTTTCAGGTATAATCCCTAATAAGAAAACCTCTGGTTTAAAATCTACAGGTGACACTCAAAAAATTAGAATATCATGCAAAAGTTCATTTATTTCAGTAATGCAATTTAAAAGGTGAAACTAATATATGAGATTGATTCATTATATGCAAAGCGAGATAGTTCATGCCTTGATTTGTCATAATTTTGATGATTATGGCTGATAAACTCATATATTAGTTTCACCTTTTAAGTTGCATTACTGAAATAAATGAACTTTTGCACGATATTCTAATTTTTTGAGTTTCACCTGTATGTGCCTTTTTATCATTTTTTCCAACCATGTGTGGATTTTAGTCCAGTATCTTTTAGCTTCTATGCACATCCACCACATATGGTAATATGAGCCCGGTATCTGATGACATTTCCAACATTTTTCGAATTTATTCTTGAACATTCTGGCTATTCTTGTCGGGGTAAATGCCACCTGTAAAACATCTTATACAAATTCTCTTTATATGCCATTGACATTGTCATTTTATAGTTTTGCAACCACAGTTTTTGCCATTTCTCTAAGTCAATCCCATGTCCAAAATTTTCCCCCCAAGCAATCATTATTTCATTAACTTGTTCTTCTTCCAATTTAACCTCTAATAAATATCCATATTTTTTTTAAATTATATTTTCATCAGTACCTGTTAAAATTTTATCTAAATTAGTCAGATTATTATAAAAACCTTCTGTCTTAAAATCTTTGTCGTATCTAGAATGTATTTGCAAGTAAGAAAACCAATTCATCTTGGACTTCCGGTGGCTCCCCCATGATTCTGTTAAAGCTGCTCAGACAGTGCAAATCAGCTGTCTGGCGGCTTGAAAACCTTTCCCTCAGGAGAAGAGGGAAAGGTGAGCAGCCTGGTGGGAGTAGAGCTCCCCAAGAGCTCCAGGAATAACTCCTGGAGCTCGAAGGGTGAGAGCTCCCTGTTTAAACCTGGCAAATGCTCCAGATCCAGGAAGCTTCTGCATTTATGCAGAACAAAGCGCTCGCCACCATCTCTGCTATCAAGATGAAGATATTCTAATTACTATAAGCAGACGGAGCGGAGGTAAGAGGCAGGGTGGATGCATGTTTTAGACCTCAACTCGATCTTCGGAAGGTTTTTGAGAAGAAGGAAAATGGCAGATTTGTTTAATGAGGTGTGAAAACAAAACTTAAGGAAGTCCTTGTTAACATCGTTAGCGCCTTGTTAACTCTGTTTAAACTTGATGGATTTTATACTTAAGTGAAGAAATCTTAAAGAGAAAAGCCGAAGGTTTATAGAACTGATTTACCCATTTCAAATAAGTTGTTTGAAAAGATTTGACTTTGTTGCAATTTACAAAGTTAACGTAAAATGGCTTCTAAACAAATACAGCCTGCCGATTCTAAGGGAGCTGCCTCGCTAGTTCAAATAAACAAATTACAAGAGGAGCTGAAAGAATTTTTGAAGGCTCAAATTTCTGCTCAAGACAAAAAACTTAAGGAAATTGAGGAGAAATTATTGGAAATTAAAAATTTTGCTACAGTTGAGAACAAAGATTTACAAGAAGATATGAGGTCAGCCTTTATGATTATGTTTGAATCTATAAAAGAGCTGGATGGAAAAGTGCATGAGATTGATCAAATTAACTTGAATTTAAAAAGTCAAATAGACGAGCTTCGGAACAAGTGGAGAGAGCAGATGAAGAACGGATTTTATTACAATATAAAATAATGGAATCTGCATTGAGGGTGAGAGGTTTAAAAGAAAATAAGCGAGAGAATTAAAAAAAGATATTTGCAGAAGCCTTCTCACTGGTGATTGTACTGAAATCAGTGGATCTTGAAAACCAAATTGAGAAAATTTACCGTGTTAATTCATGGGTGTCAAGGCAGAGACAACTGCCAAGGGATATAGTGATTTAATCTAGAAAGATTAGGAGTAAAATTTCACAAGTCTCTTATAAAAGTAAAATTCAAATATTGGGTCAAGAGGTTTTGGTGTTGAAAGAAATTCCTTCCAAAATATTGAGGGATAGAAAAGAATATGCTTTTTTGGTAAATGAGCTTAGAAACCGCCAGGTATGGTATAGATGGAATGCGCCAGCCGGATTAACAGTAAATTATGTGGGAGGGAAGTATTGTCTTAACGCAGTTACTAAAGCAAGAGATTTTTATATTAAGGTATTGAAGGCTGGAAATTTACCAGTCTTAGAAGTTAAGGTGGGAGGATAAGTGGAAGTGGCTAAAAAAAGGGAGAAGGAAGTAAAGCAAACACAATTTGAAAATGGGGCTGTAACTTTGGGAGAAGAAATATAGAAAATAGCAGGGGAGGAGCAAAGGATAGTAATCTCTAAAAAAGAGCAAGGAGTAAAGAAGCAACATTGTCAGATGAAAAGTGTTTCCTTTTATGAGAAAGGGTAAATTGTAAATGAAAATTTCTGAACATAAAAGAAATAGAAAGGATAATGTGCATTTGTTTGAGTCTGTAAGTTAAATGTGGGTGTATTATATTTATGCTGTTATTATTATCTATGGTGGATTTATCTATTTTGGACAAAAATTGAAAGTAAAAAAGGATAATTTAAATTCTTTTTTTATATAAAATGTTTTATAGATGGTATTTGGAAATTAAGTTGGGGTGTATTTGTTTTAATTTGTAAGTAAAATGTGGGAGATATATTTTATTGACGTTATTTTATTAATGGTGGATTTAGTTACTTTGGATAAAAATTGATGTTGGGTTTAAAGTGTTGGGGGGGAAATTAAATCAAAAATTAAAACACTAAGGGAGTTGCTTAAGGTTAAAATGTTAAAATGGTTATAAAATACTTGTAATTTATTGTGATGGAAATATGGAGGGGAGGAAATTGAGATAATGTCAGTGTAATATTGGAAGATGGATTATATGTTTGTTATCAAAGACTGGAGGTTAAAAATATTGAACTTGTTGGAAACTTCAATGTACCATACTGAAAACTCACAAGAAAATATACCGGAATAAGGAAGATGAACTGACTACATTTAGTACAATTATTGGATGAAGAAACATTAAATATTTTATGAACGAACATTTCCTTCTTTTTTGTTTTTTGTTTAATGGAGAAGGAGAGTTGAGGTTTTAGGGGAGGGATGGGAATTTAGGGATAGTTAGGGTATTCTATCTTATGATTGTTAGATCTTATACCTTGTATTCTGCTCTGGGAAGTCTGGGGTGGGGGGGAGAGGGTGATGGTGGGTGGGGGAGGGTGTGGATGTAATGGAGAAAAAATTTCTTGTAAAATTTTTTCAATAAAAAAAACCCAATTCATCTTTATACCTGGTACTTCTAATTCTTGCATAGATTTAAGTTCACCCTTTTCATTCAATAATTCACTATATCTAACAATTTATTCCTTTCTAAATGTTATTGAATATGAGAATGCTTCAATAGTTGATAACCAGACTGGTATTTTTAAATGATGTTGTCTCTTAATCTTCTCCCAGTTTAATAGCAAGGCCTCTTATATAAAATGTCTTATACAGTTCCCCTTTGTTTTTACTTCCTTCTACCATAAAAAAATTTTTTGCCATCCCAAAAATAAATCATGTCCTACTAAAGTCAATATTCTAGTATTTCTTAGCATTATCCATTCCTTAATCCACATCAAATTTGTTGTTTGATAATATAATTCCCAATTAGGCAATCCAAAACCTCCTTGTATTTTGGCATCTTGCAGCAATTTTAGTTTTATCCTCGCTTTTTTGCCACGCCAAATATATTTCAGCACTATTTTATTCAATTCTTCAAAATATTCTTTCCCCAACCTAATTGGAATTGTCTGGAACAAATATAAAATTCTAGGCAATATATTTATCTTAATTGTTGATATTCTCCCTATCAGTGATAGTTGTAAATTCTCCCACTTTGCCAAATCTGTCACTATCTGTTGTTTGAGTTTACTATAGTTATTCTCCTTAAGTGTACTACATCTTGCTGTCAAATATATTCCCAAATACTTAACCTTATTTGTGACTTGCATCTTTGATAGTTCCGCCAGTTCCTCTTTTTGTTTTGTTAACATATTTTTCATCAAAATCTTTGTTTTATCTTTATTTATTTTCAAACCTGCTCCTTTTCCATATTCTCCTATCTTGTCTATCAGTTTAGTTATTGATTCTAATGGAACTTCAAGAATAAAAAACAGGTCATCAGCAAATGATTGCAATTTGTATTCTTCCTTTTGAATTTTCATGCCTTTTATATCTTTTTCTTCTCTAATATTTCTATTTAACACTTCTAATGTTAACACAAACAACAGGGTGACAGTGGACAACAAGTGTCTTGTTCCTTTTTTTATTTCAATAAACAGGGTCAATTCTCCATTAATCATTACTTTTGCTGTTTGTTTATGGTATATGACTTCTACGGCTTGAATAAACTTTCTACCAAAGCCCATTTGTTCCAGCTGTAGTAACATAAATCACCAATTCATGTTATCAAAGGCTTTCTGTGCATCTAGAAATATCAAAGCCATTTGCTTTTTGGGATGTGCCTCATAATATTCCAAAGTATCCAGAATTATCCTCATGTTATCTTTAATCTGTCTTTTTGGCAGAAACACATTTTGATCAGAATGTATAAAATTATTTAGATACCTTTTAAGTCTTTCTGCCAATATTGAAACAAAGATTTTATAGTCTGCATTTAACAGTGATATAGGCCTATAATTCTTGGTTTGTTGTGATCCAGGGTTTGTCCTGGATCAACCAGGGACTTTGTGATGTCCCTGGGATCAACAGGATGTGCCCTCCTCTATCACCATCTCTATGGGATGGTGAGGTCCAAAATGGATCGTCCAGCAACAAAGATATTGACAACGATCTTGGAGCTTCAAGATTGCCTGTCATACTGTCGCGATGTCATCTCTGCTCTCTGGTTTGTGTGATCTTCTTGAATGAGCTAAGATGGGTGTCAGCAACCCGCAGCTCTGGAGCCACATGAGGCTCTTTGGGTACCTTGCTGTGGCTCCCTGCCAAACTGGAACCCACCACTGGCTGTCTCCACCTCTCAGCATCCCCTCCCAGTTGCTCCTCACTGGAGAAGGTAAGGGTGATGGTGGCGGATGGAAACTCACTCCATATTCCAGAGTGGGAGTGAAGCGGCCCTGTACTTGCCTCTTCTTCCAGCCCTTCCATCTGGGTTGCTCGGGGGAGGGGGGACATGCAACTTTCTCTCTGCCCCGAGATACTGGTCCAGCCTCACTGCAGCTGATGCCAGTGCTCTCACCACCTCCATGGCCTGCTCATTGCTCTTGCAGTGCCTTGCACAGCACACATAAATTTAGCGCACTTCACAATGTGGGAGAGGGCATCCCCTTTGGCAAGAGAGGTTGTAAAATGGGGCAAAATTCACATAACAAATGTCTCACCAACAGAAATTTTGGACTCAATTGTGGCCATAAGTTGAGGACTACCTATATTTAAATTTTTAAACTGTACCAGGAAAACTTAAAATAACAAATAGTTCATGGAAAAATTAATAGGAGATGACTGCATCAGAAGAAATATTCAGAAAGCTTTTTACTGTTTATGTAGTAGTGAGTGATTAACTACGAAAGGCAACTCTTCTTTGCTTCCTCCTCCTATTTTTCTCTAGTTTTCTGTGATCTACATTCTTCCTTCCCACTATTTTATCTTTTGCCATACTAATTTAGAAACATTCTTTCCCAGTCCTTCAAGTATCAAGTATCTGTCCTCCAGGTCTTCAATAAATCAAGCATCTACTCTCTAGGTTTCCATTATGCTAGTTCCATTATGTTTCCTAGACCTATATTCTAGATCCTCTTTAGTAAAGACATAGCTGCTCTCAGTCATAACCATTTGATTTCAACTGATATCCATTAGCAGTTTTAAAAATGAAGGTCTCTAGTTAGCTATACAATAAAAAATGATAGACTTAAAATCTCCTGGATGTATACTTAGATATATATTTAAGTATTTCTACAGAAGTTAGTATTTGTGAGGGCTGGGTAGACTTCTCATCCAGTTCAGTCTGCTGGGTGCAAGGCAGGAAAGCAGTATGTTCTTGGACAACTTCTTCCTAGCCGTCTTCCTCATCTGACAATAACAGTTTATTTATTTTTATTTATCAAATGTCTACTCAACCAGCTCATCTAAGTGACTTTTGAGAGCAGATCACAACAAAGACACACTTATTTTGAGCAGAAGAATTTCAAAACTGCTTGATGGGTAACGTCCATGAGGCAATCTTTTTTTGTTTGGCAGAAAGGAACTTTCAGGCCACCTGAACTTGGCTCATAAACACAGGCTAGTCAGAAAAACAACCATATATTTGTGACAGAGTACTTCAGCAAAATAAAGACAAAATGGAGAGGAAATGAAAACAAATAAGCAGAATAAGTCATATTGAGCTTTTCCCCTCTTGAAACTGTATTTCTAAGCCAGAGTTGGCAGAAGCATCATTTTCTACCCTCAATTTTCACAAACTGCACCACCAACTTTTAAAACAACCTCTAAAAACAAGTGATCATTGCAGCAAGGGGTATTGCACACATGCGACTGCTCATTCTGGGCCCTTTTCTTTAAAAGAACAATCTTTTCTAAAATAATATTAATACTTCCCCTAACTTCTATCCCAACACAATGGGTACTCATTTCTTCAGAGGAGACAGTTCTGTATTTCATTAGTGTTTCTGAATTGCAAAGGGGAAAAATGTAAAATTAATGCCTAACAACAGAAAGCTTCATGCAGGGGCTGAGAAGAATGGTGCGAGACAAAGCAGGGCAACATTGTGCTAAGTTTGGGCTTCAGCCAAACCTCTCTGTTTCTTGCCATTTTCAGAACCTCAGGGAGTTTGTTTTGGGCGCTTTCTATTTCTTCAGTTGAGTTGTAAAATGATCTCAAACTTAATATTTAGCCTGCCATTCCTTTCCATTTATGTATATTATGTGCCCCACACACGAGAGCTGCTTTGAAATAACAAACTGAATATTTTTTAAAAAATAAAAAGAAAGAAAAGGGGATAAAAAGAAATAGAACTTTTTTTAAATAACACCCATAACAATTAAACCAGCTCAACTCTGGGGAAGGAAAGGTTTTATGTTTTCTAATTTACTATCTAATAAGGCTCCCTCTACCCTGCTGTGCATATTTGTAAGTAAAAGAAATGATGTAGAATGTATTATTGATCTTTCCTAGCAGAGCATCAGGAACAGCACTACACAGTTCATTAGACATTGATATATTGCAGCTCTGAACCCTGTAGAGATGACAGTGACTTTGTGCATTGTAAATATTATATTTTATCCTCTAGAGAACTTTCCAAAGCTAAAAGACAAATCTTTTCTAAATTTCTCACCATTTTAGTTACTGCCTGGAGGTGGTTTTTCTAGAGCTTCAAGAAGCCATTTCGAATATTCTCATTAAATATGGTTAAGTCTTAGTTTTGTGATATAGCTGCAGGGGTAGCAATGATGATGAAATGTTAGATACAGCACAGTATTCCTCCAGTCATGTCTATTATGATTTATATCTCAGAAAATAAAATAATAACCCCTTTATAAGTAAGTTCTCTTTAAGCACACTGCTAATTTTGAGAGATCAAGTGAAAAGCATGATAACATTAACCCTAAAAACCAAATACACAACTTTGGGACCATTAATCTTAGCTATTAGATTCCATGCTTTTTAATTCTGAAATCATCTAATATAGAATGTGAAGAAACTTAGTTTTAAAATCCACAGCCTCAGGTTAACATTACAAATGGAAAGTCACACTTCCCCATGATTATTTATATATCTAATGAAGCCATTGCTATGCATATGTATGCAATGTCTTTCCGCTAGTAATTGTTACTTGCTTTCCTGCTACTACACAAATAGTATAACCTCACACAGAATCACACACATCAGTGTGGTGTATGTCACACCCACAAAAGAATTAATCAGATCTCATTTGTTGCTAGGAAACAGACTTGATCTTGGAGTATGTTCAGTCCCCAAGGGCATTCTAATGAAGTAAGGCTTGCAATCTGAGTTTTATCGGCAGAGAACATTGTCTCCTACTGAGAGGAATTGTATGGATGGAGTTTCTCTGGAACTTGAATGTGCACTCTAATGGTTAACATTCTATAAATAAATTAATTAGGTAATAACAATCTTCCATTGTTGATCAGTTACGGAAATCTTTTGAAGCATCCGGTGCTCTACAGACATTCTGATAGAAAGGTTTTGCTCTCATCTTCTCATAAGGATTAACCTTAGCCAAATTGTAGTTCAACAATAGATTTTATAGTGTGCATTTAATATAATTGATTATATGTTGCAGATGCTTAAAATGGCTGGCACATTGGGCACCCATACAAAATGCTGATATGTAGTCAGAAAAGGAATTTGATCAGTTGGTTGCTGGTGTCAAACTTAAATTCTCAAACATGTGGGAGTACATTTTAGTCATGACATATTTTGCAAATGAATCTTTAATCACTGAATTATTAAAATGAAGGGAACCATTAAACTCCAAATCCTAATTTTGCTCCATACAAAAATACAAAAGTAAAGCATCCCCAAATATATTTATTCAGTTTCTGTTGAAAATATTTACAGATCCCTCACATCCAGGACATAAACTGTTTCAACTCCTACCCTCAAAACGATGCTATAGAGCACCGCACAGCAGAACAACTAGACACAAGAACAGTTTTTTCCCAAAGGCCATCACTCTGCTAAACAAATAATTCCCTCAACACTGTCAAACTATTTACTAAATCCGCACTACTATTAATTTTCTCATCATTCCCATCACCAATCTCTTTCCACTTACGATTGTATGACTGTAACTTTGTTGCTGGCGATCCATACGATTTATATTGATATATTGACCATCATTTGTGTTGTAAATGTTGTACCTTGATGAACGTATCTTTTCTTTTATGTACACTGAGAGCATATGCACTAAGACAAATTCCTTGTGTGTCCAATCATACTTGGCCAATAAAAAATTCTATTCTATTCTATTCTAAATGATTCCAATGAAGAATGGCCACCTGCATTCACTATGCCTTCCACTTTTTACTTTATTTTTATTTATTTATTTATTTGTCAAACATATATAACAGGTAAAAGTATAAACATAATTTGGATACATGAAAAGAATAAGTAAAAAAGGAATATTAGGACAGGGATGGTAGGCACGTGGGTGCACTTATGCACGCCCCTTACAGACCTCTTAGGAATGGGGTCAGGTCAACAGTAGACAGTTTAAGCTTAAAGTTTTGGGGGTTTGGGGAAGAGTCAGAGTCAGGTAGTGCATTCCAGGCATTGGCTACTCTGTTGCTGAAGTCATATTTTCTGCAATCAAGTTTGGAGCAGCTTACCTTGAGTTTGTATCTATTATTTGCTCGTGTATTGTTGTGGTTGAAGCATTGTGGTAGATAATTTTATGTACTATGCTTAGGTCAGATTGAAGGCTGCGTAGTTCTAAGTTGTCTAAGCCCAAAATTTGGAGTCTGGTGGCATAAGGTATTTTCTTGCGAGCAGAGGAGTGGAGGACACTTCTTGTGAAATATCTCTGGACTCTCTCGATTGTATTTATGTCCAATATGCAATGCGGGTTCCAGACAGATGAGATGTATTCAAGAATTGGTCTAGCAATTTCTGGATCATGTTTCCTGGATCATCTGGACTTGGGCCGGTTTTGTTCCCCGGATTTCAACGGATTGTGGGCTTGGCATTTTAGCCTCCCTTTCTCCGTCTGTGATGAGGACAGGGACGAAGCGGACAATTCTGTGGGCCTAGAACCTGCTTAACATCTATGCCGGCTTTCTGCTGTCTTGAATTTGACATTTTTTTTCATGAGATATTCGTCCACCGACCTATTGCGACTGCGAGGTTCCCCCGCCTCGCAGGAATGGCCCTCTAGGTTATCGAGAGCCTACCTTAACGAAGGGTCTTGGGACCCAGAGAGGTGGCATGCGGCCAAGAAGAATTTCTGGGGATTTTTAAATAGGTTTTTAAAGAGGGGTCTTTTAAGGGGAGGGAGGGATACGACGGGTGGGGGGATTAACCCGTCGGGGAGGGGTTTAGCCCCTGTGCTTGTTCGCGGCACTACGCCATCTGGTCCGAAGGCAGAGGGGGATGGGTTCATTCCAGGAGTAGAGAGTTGTTTAATCTGTACGGTAAGTGGGAGAGGCAGATATGGCAGAAGCAGGGGGCCATATCAAGTTTTGGGAGCACATGCTCGCTGTCTCAAAGCGATCACATGCTCCGGCCCCTCAGTCTTCACCCGTTCCCCGGGCGGTCATGGTCCTCAGAGCCTGGGTCTCCGGTTGATGTTATGTAATGCTCGGTCCGTGGTCAATAAGGCTCCCCTGATTGGTGATCTTATTCAGGGGGAAGCCGCGGACCTTATGGGGATTATGGAGACCTGGTTGGGTCCGGAGGGGGGGGTTCCCCTTGTGGAGTTATGCCCGCCAGGTTTCCAAGCATTTCATCATCCGAGAGCCCAAGGTAGGGATGGGGGGGTAGCGGTTGTTATAAGGGAAAGTCTAGAGCCGAGGGAGGCCACTGTACCTCAGATTGCCGGTTGTGAATCCCTCTTTGTGAAGTGGGGCCATCTGAATCAGCTGGGCTTGTTGATCACGTACCTGGCTCCTGGCTGCGTGACTACAGCCCTACCCGAGTTGTTGGAGGTGCTCGCCGGGATGGCGGTTGAGACCCCCAGGCTTATAGTCATGGGGGACTTTAACCTGCCATCGACGGGCCTGTCATCGACGGTGGCTCGGGAGTTCCAGGCTTCCATGACGGCCATGGACCTGATTCAAGTAATTGATGGCCCTACGCACACAGGGGGAGGCACACTGGACTTAATTTATATCTCTGGACAGTGGTTAAATGATCTGAAATTAGATAAGTTAGAAACAGAACCGGTGTCATGGTCAGATCATTTTCTCCTTCACCTAGATTTTCGGACCGCTATCCACCACTGCAGGGAGACGGAACCAATGCGTTGGTTCCGTCCCAGGCGCCTGATGGACCCGGAGAGGTTCCTGATGGAGCTTGGGCCGTTTCCTGAGGACCTGGCCCACGGCACGGCTGAAGAACTAGTTGCGGCCTGGGAACAGGCCGTGGCTGGAGCTTTGGACCGTGTCGTGCCCTTGCGGCCTCTGACCCGGCGCAGATCTCGGCCAGCCCCTTGGTTCTCCGAGGGGCTGAGGGAGATGAAACGCCGGAGAAGACGCCTAGAGAGTGTTTGGAGGTCCAGCCGTTCCGAAGCTGACCGAACACTAGTTAGGTCTTACTCTAGGACCTACCTAGTGGCAATGAGGGAGGCGAAGCATTCCTACGCTTCCACCCTCATTGCGTCGGCAGATAACCGCCCAGCCGCCCTGTTTTGGGTGACCTGCTCCCTCCTGCATCAGGAGGTGCGGGATGACCCGTTGCAGGGACATGCCGAGGAGTTTAGTGGTTATCTATATGACAAAATCGTTCAGCTCCGGGATGGCTTGGACCGAAATTGGGATGATCCAGGTGAGAGGGCGGAGTTGTGTCTTGCGGAGATTGTTTGGGATGAGTTTGACCCTGTGGCTCCCGAGGACGTGGACAGGTTGCTGGGGAGGCTGCATACCACGACATGTTTACTGGACCCGTGCCCTTCCTGGCTGGTGCTGGCCTCCCGGGAAGTGACACGAGGCTGGCTCCAGGGGATTATCAACGCTTCTTTGTTGGAGGGGGTTTTCTCTGCTGCCTTGAAAGAGGCGGTGGTGAGACCCCTTCTCAAGAAGCCTTCCTTGGGGAGGCTCCAGTGACGTCACCCTCCTGCTGGGTGCTCTAACAGAGCACTCCGTGTTAGAAGATTGTAAAAGTCAGTGAAACAGAAAAAAAAATCACTGTTCACTGAGCTTAGCATACCCTCTGGGTGAAAGAGGTTATCAGAGTTGTGGAAGAGTGGCAGGTCTGACAGGGGGTTTGCTCTCAAGAGCGAATTTTCCTGGATTTATGACCCCATCGAATTCCACTCCCTCCAACTTCAACACGCTCCTGTTTTTATCAGGAAAAAGGAGTGGGAATGTCGCTTCTGCTCAAAAGGACTTATTAAATTGATTGATTTTCTAAGCAGACGGGAATTTCACAAGCGTTCGATCTTTGATGTAGAATCAGCACGGCAAGTACCGACTCCCTTTTTGAAACTTGAAACCTTTCTTTGTCTTTGATTAATTGACTTTTAAAATGGCGTCTGAAAGTGAAAGTAAAATTTTCTTAGTACGATGAAGTAGCGTTATTTGTGGATTGTTACAAACGGAGTTTTTTTATACTGAAAGGAGGGAATGAAAGTTATTAAGTTTGAATTCCTGATTCTTTTGAAGACAGAATGGCAGCCAAACCTTTAAAGCCTTCTGGAAGAAGGGGATCTGAACCAAGTCTTGAGGAAATATTGAAAGAACAATTAAAACTTTCTGAAGATAGGCAAAAAGAGATGATGGAGAATTTTAATGCAAAAATAAGAGAAGATATTCTCATGGCAGGACTGAGTAAAAAAATTGAGGGATTGGAAGTGGAAATGCAACAGGTCTCTCAGTCAAATAAGCATTTAGAAGACAAAATGAAAGGTGTTCAGAAAAAAGTGGATCAAAATGAAGATCAGGTTGTGATATTACAATATAAACTTATGGAAGGAGCTCTTAGAATTCGTGGTATGCAAGAAGAGCGAGGAGAAGACTTAAGAAAAATTATATCAGAAGCATTGGCTGAATTTATTGAAGTGGAACCCCAAGAGGTAGCTTACCAAATATATAGAGTTAATTCCTGGATTGCAAGACAGAGAAAGCTTCCTCGGGATATTGTGGTTTATTTTGTGAAAAGGACTATGAGAAATCAGATTTTACAAGTTTCATATCAGACAACTTTAAAAATTGGAGAACAGGAGCTGAAGGTGTTGAAAGAGATTCCTTCAAAGATGTTAAGAGATAGGAAGGAATTTGCTTTTTTTACACAAGAACTTAAAAAACATCAGATTCAATTCAGATGGGAGGTGCCAGTTGGACTGACAGTATTCTATCAAGGAAGGAGATATAGAATTGACACTGTTTTAAAGGCAAAGGATTTTCTTTCTACAGTTTTGAAAGTCGAAATAGAAGTGATAGAAAAACTTCAAGAGATTCAAGAAGGCGTGGTGATCCAAGAGCCTTCATTGCTGCCAGTATTAGAGGAACCACAAGAGCAAAGGGTGACAAGAGGAGCCCTTAAGCGTAAAGAAGAACAACAGTCTCAAAGTAAAAGCCAGGATCCCAGTATGGAAGCTGTGGGAGGAGCTAGACGGAAGATACTGGAGGAGGAGCTTCCGTTGTCTGCTTCAAAGCTTCAGGAGGCCAGTAATGGCAAATAGAGTCTTGTCATGGAATGTTAATGGCTTGAATTCAGCTCAGAAAAGAAGGAAAATATTTCATTACTTGAAACAATTTAAAAATGATGTGATTTGTTTGCAAGAGACACATATAAAATTATCAGACCAAAAATATTTAATTAATTCAAAATTGGGTAACCATTTTGTTGCATCAGCTTTGGAAAAGAAGCATGGAATTGTTGTATATATCAGGAAGGATATACCAGCTAAGTTAATTGAGGCAGATATTCAAGGAAGATTTATTGCTATTGAATTGGTGATAGATGCAAAAAAGACTTTGCTGATAGGTATTTATGCACTTAATCAGCAACAAGAAAAGTTTTAGAAAATGTTACATGAGAGGTTGACCCTCTGGGATTATAGTTCGTTTATTTTATTAGGAGACTGGAATGGAGTAATTGATACAAGAAGGGATAAGAGAACCTCCTCCAAGAAGATACCTATACATGCAAAATTACCAAAATCCTTTTTTGAAATGATGGAAGACTTTGAGTTTAGAGATATATGGAGGTTACGGAATCCAGATGAGAGAGATTTTACTTTTTTTTCTGATAGGCATCAATCTTTTTCACGTATTGATTTTATTTTAATTTCTAATGACTTGCTTTCTAGGGTGAAGAAAACGAAGATATTTCCGAGGTGTTTAACTGACCATAGCCCAGTATGGATGGAATTATTACAAGGGAAAAAAGGTGGTAGAACATGGAGGTTGAATGAAAATCTGTTTAGATATGAGGATAATGTAACTTATTGTAAGAAACAGTTGAAAGAATTTTTTGATTTTAATATGTACAAAGGGACACCTATAGGAACTGTGTGGGAGGCGAGCAAAGCGTTTATTAGAGGGATATTGATTTATTTGGACAATAGGCAAAGGAATAATAAACAAAGGCAGCGTAGGTACTTGGAAGAAGAAATTCAAAGGAAGCAACAGTTATTAATTCAAAACCCACAAGATCACAAACTTAAAGAGGCTATAAAAATATTACAGAGTCAATTTAATATGTTAATGGCAGACCAGGTGGCAACGAATATACAATATGCTAAACATAATACCTTTTGTAATGCAAATAAACCTGGGAGATGGTTGGCATATAATTTAAGGAAGAAACAGAAAGCACGTGTCATACAAAAAATAGAATATAAAGGTAAAGAGATATACCAACAGGATAAAATTAAAAAGGCATTCTCAGAATTTTATACTGCACTATATGCAAAAGACAAAATATTGAATAGGGACATTTATGATTATTTGAAAGATTATAAGGTTAATATTCTAACATTAGAACAGAAGGAGGAGCTGAATCGGCCGATAGCTACTGGAGAAATAGTGGAGGCAATTAAACAATTAAAAATGGGGAAAACCCCTGGTACAGATGGTCTTACAGCAACTTATTATAAAAAAACACAGGATGAAATATTAGGCCCACTTAAAGAATTATTTAATCAGATACAATTAGGAGTGGGAATACCCCCGTCATGGAAAACATCTTTTATTTCACTGATACCAAAAGAGGAGCAAGACTGCTCTAAACCTGGTAACTACAGGCCGATTTCACTTTTAAATAATGATTATAAGATTTTTGTAAAAATAATAGCAAATAGATTAATGTTAGTTTTACAACAAAGAATTCATACTGATCAATCTGGTTTTATAAAAGGGAGGCAGATGAGGAATAATGTTAGACAGATTATTAATATATTGGAATATTTGGAAAAGAAGAATACTTCAGCAGCACTTATTTTTTTGGATGCGGAGAAGGCCTTTGATCGATTGCATTGGGATTTTTTATTTAAATTAATAGAGAAAATGCAATTTGGAGATTGTTTTGTTAGAATAATTAAAGCAATTTATGGAGAGCAAACAGCACAGATTATAATAAATGGTAGCTTGACAGAAGTTATTAAGATTGCGAAAGGAACGAGACAGGGATGTCCCTTATCACCATTATTGTTTGTTTTGACTCTGGAACCATTATTAGATAAAATACGAGAATTAACGAAAATAGAGGGAATTAAGATTAGACAACATGAGTATAAAGTTAGAGCTTTTGCAGATGATGTAGTGGTTACGTTAATGAATCCTATAAATTCAAGTAGATTTTTGTTGGAAGTAATTGATAAATATGGAAAGGTATCAGGATTTAAAATAAATCAGAATAAAACAAAAGTGATAATTAAAAATATGTCTATACAACAGAAACAAAAACTAGAGGAAATGACAGGATTTGAGGTAGTAAAAAAGGTTAAATATTTAGGGGTCTATATTAGCTCATCGAACAAGAAACTTTATAAGAATAATTATGACTTGCTATGGCAAAAAGTTCAGAATGATATGAGTGTCTGGAAGAAATTGCAGTTATCCCTATTGGGAAGGATTGCGGCTATTAAAATGAATGTGTTACCTAGATTTTTGTTTCTGTTCCAGATGATACCTATAATTAAAAAGGATAAAAATTTGGAAGATTGGCAGAGTGGGATTAATAAATTTATATGGCAGGGTAAAAGGCGAGGTTAAAATGAAAATAATACAGGACTCACGGGAAAGAGGTGGTTTAAGAATGCCTAACTTTAAACTATATTATGAAGCAGTAGCCCTTTCAGTAATAAGTGACTGGTTTAACTTAACAGAGGAAAGAATTTTGAATATAGAAGGTTATGACTTGTTATATGGATGGCATGCGTATTTATTTTATGAAAAAAAAGTGGATAGGGCTTTTAAGAATCATGTGTTGAGAAGTGCTCTTTATGGTCTGGAAAAATATTCCTATAAATTAGATTACAAGATTCCTATATGGGCGAGCCCTAGACATGCAATAGAGAATATAAATATAGAACAGAAACAGGAAATGATTACTTATAAAGAACTTTTGTATGCTGAAGGAGGTAGATTGCAATTAAAATCATTACAGGTATTAAATGAAGAAGGGAGGAATTATACTTGGTTTCAATATGGGCAAATAAGTGCTAGATGGAAAGAAGATCAAAAATTGGTATAATGCAAAGGAGGAAAATTTAATAAAGCAAATTAGAAATCAGACCCAGGAGCATATAAAGAGATTGTATAATGTGTTGCTTGAAATAGATTCGGAAAAGGATTTGGTAAAGGATTGTATGATAAAATGGGCACAGAATATTCAGGAACCAATAATGTTGGAAACATGGGAGAAAATTTGGGTTAGAAATGTTAAGTTTACACAAGCACAGAATTGAAGGAAAATTTTTATAAGATGTTTTATAGATGGCATTTAGATCCCAAAAATTATCATGTATGTATCCTAATATCCAAGCGAAATGTTGGAGGTGTGATTGTGATGATGCTACATATTTTCATATTTGGTGGACTTGCAAGAAAATTAAGGTCTTTTGGATAAGAATTTGGTGGATTATTCAAAATGTACTGAAGAAGAAGATAAAGTTCCTGCCACAATTTTTCCTTTTGGGAATTATAACGGATTGTACAGGGATTGAGACTAAATTGATTCTGAATTTAATAACAGCAGCAAGACTGTTGATTGGACAATACTGGAAGAAAGAAGAGATACCTACAATAGAAGAATGGATACTGAAAGTTATTAATTTGGCTGAGATGGCTAAAATCTCAGCTTTTAAAAGACAATACGCAGGAAAGATATTTAATTGAATGGAAAAATGGATTGATTATCTACAAAACAGATATCAGATTAAGAAATATCAGATTGCCTTTGAATAATTAGAAAGTTATTTTATGTAATGGGAGGGGTTGGGAGATGAGAAGTTTTGGTTGTGGTTATTTGGATTGGAAGGGAAAATTTTATTCTATGTTTGGTGTATGTATAACAATACCTTGTGATTGACCCGGGAAGCCGGGGGGGGGGAGTGGTTTTTGGGAGGAGGGGGAAAAGGGGAAAATGTTTTGTTTTTAAAACTCTTTCAATAAAAAAAAGAAATTCTTTATCCTTAGATAGATGTAAATATCTCCAAAATTGTGTTTAGAGAAATATGTCAAAAATATGATGAAGCTGCACCTATCAGTTATCAATAATACGACAGGGAGAGATGATATGAGGGAAACAAGAATTTAAAGCCTTTTATATCTTACCATACTAGACACTGAGAGGTATTACCAGGAGAATTAAACGACCTTATTTTGGATTGAAAGGAAGAAAACTTATCATGTTATTTGAGCTCTGTCCTTTTTAATCTTTTGTCTGCTAGAGTGAAAACTTCTGAACTGTGTTTAAAAACTTTTTTTAAAGCTAACATCAGAGCTTTCAGAAAAATAACAATGTATGAAAAAGAAAATCTGAAATTAGACCTGAAGGTGGAAATTTTGGAAATAAGGAGGATGGATTGCTAGTTGTGTAGATAGCACCTAGAAATTCACCCTTTTTCAGGGGGATGTTCTTTCAGGTACACCATAAAAATATTATATTTTATTTTATTTTATAAACCAGAATTGATGTAAAGTCTTGTTAAATCACATTCAATTAATGGAGAAGTATTGGGGTGGCTTGCTATGCATACATTATTAAATTATTCTGGGAAACCATATATCAACAATGGAGCTGTGTTTGATATATATCCCTGATCCAAAAGAGTAGCACTGTAGAGGCAGAGCCCTCCAGGATTTAGGAAAGAAGGATAATAAAAGTAGTGGAATACAGGCCATAATAAAAATATCAGGAAGACTGGTCTACTTAATGTTGTCCTGGGTTCCGCAGAGACAGGTCTCAGCCCTCGCTGAGACAATTTAGTGGGTCCTCGCAGGGACGAAAGAAGCCAAATAAAGACACCACACCAGGAGTTCTTCAAAATGAGAGCACGAAGAAAGGGTTGTAAAGGAATGTTGTAAAAGATCCCAGATCGCAACAGTCTTATTATGCAGTTTTAGCAGGGAGGGGTAATTACAGCAATGAGGGAATTAGCATAAAACTATAGCTATAGAGAAATCAGCCAACCTTTAGTATCAATTTAGCAAAATACCAATGGTTTCAAAATAAATAATTACCACTGGGTAGCACTGAAAAAGTCAAGTCAAGTTCTCCGCTGTGAGGCCTAAGAAAACCTGAACCAATGATATATCCATATGTCCTCTGTTTTTATTTTTTAAGATGGGTAATTGATATATCCATATGTCCTCTGTTTTTATTTTTTAAGATGGGTAAAATTCTTCTAAAGCTATGACATCCCCAGTGGATCCCCCCTCCGGGAGACCCCGCAGGGAGTCAGTACACTTTTCCAAAGGAATGGTTCCCGATTCAGAGTCTTCATCAGCCTCAGAGGCTAATTCTAAAAGAGGTTGTTTATATTCATTTTCAACAGTGTTTCTTAGCAATAGGACATCATCTCCAATACTGTTTAGTCGTTGTTTCAAAAATGCTAGAACTCTCCCCATGACACATGGGCCAATTGTACATGCAAGGAGCAACAAAATCAGAGGACCGGCTAGGGCAGAGAGGAGGGTGGTCAACCAGGAGAGAGTCCATACCTGTCAATTGAGCTCTTTTCTTTCAGGATAAGAGTAGTATATTGTCCACCTTTCAGTGTCAAGTCCTAGCCTTTCTTTGGACAAGTATAGGCATCCGAGGAGGCATTAATAAAATAGTGAGAAAAGTTAGAGGGTACATACCCAAGGCAACAACCTTGACCTTCAATTGAGGATACAGTTATAGAAGAGTTAGACCACCTGCAACCAGTATCTGAGGTGCTATTGGTAAAAGGTAGGCGGAACCTATGGCCTCATAAAAGGGGTTGAGAAGACAGACACAGCCAACATCTACTATCATTGTTAGGAAAATCAGGCTGCTACAAGGGCATCATGTGCAGAGGAGACCAGGGACACCAATGGATTGTTGCTTTTAATCAAGGGCTGTAAAAGGCGATTGACTTGTTTGTTTGGGCCCACAGGTGGGGATGTTTCTAAGGACATGGTAAGACGAATTATGAATATATTTCCTGGATGTCTGTAATCGGAATTATCTCTCGACCTTCCCCCATCTTTTCCTTTAAGCCATTCAGTAATCGGAAGACTCCTTCCATGAGATGTAAAAGTAACAGTCATAGGATTGAGGCGAACATAGCAGGCCCAATTGGAGCAGGAATTCCAAGGCAAATTGTTATCAGGGCCTAGTACAGCTTTGATATAGTCAGTAGTATAGGGAGCAGTCCACCAAATCTTTCCGGTTGACACACATTGCCAGGATTTACAATACCAATCAGAGATGGTCCCACATTCATCTAGGGGGGAGAGATCAGTAAGATGTCCTGGGCAGATATACAGGCCTGGACCAATTGACCAGACGTCCCGAGGGGAAGGATTACATTTTGTTTTATGTTTAAATCCATGGCGCCGACCAGCATTTCAGCAAAGTCAAAGTAGAGTGCAGGAAACCAAGGCCACAGAGTTCGATTAGAGATGGAATGAAGGACGCTTCCTTGGAAGTCAAAATAGTCCAAGTATAATTAGACGATGCAGGTTCTGCTGTGCTCCGGATAAGGAGCGCAGCAAACGGAGAGCTGCAGAGGTAGAAACGTGGGAATAGGGCAAGAAGCGAGATACACCAGAGGAGAAATGGGTAGCAGAGAGAAGGGAAATTTTCATGTCAAAAGATCTTTCTTGCTTTGGGAAAAACAGGAGCATGCATAAGTGCTGTAGTCTTCAGCTGAGATGTTAAAATTAACAGAGAAGTGGAACAGGAGAAGATATAATGTAAGTATTGTTAGAGGATGGACTGGATATCCATTCTTTAGCCATGTCCACTGAGCTGGATGCAGCAAGGGATGGCGTTGTCTGCAAACAAGTTCGAACTCTTATATAGAGGCATTAGGGACAGAAGAGGCAAGAGAGATCGGACTCGATCAGGCAGTTGAACTGCAGCGTAACCTTTTCCCAGGTAATCAATTGAGCTGGACCTTTCCAAGCTGGATCCGGAAGATGCCTATAATATACCAGAGGACGAAGAGGGAGGGAGGTGGAAAACTGTCTCGAGGCGGCAGTGGAGGCAGGAGATCCAGTTAGATTAAGAAAATTCAATGAATACAAAACAAACATTTAATACATTTTGCAGGGAGTGTCGGGGCTGATGCCTTTTGACCCCAAGTGTTTGTCAAGGCCTGTTTAAGAGTCAAATTCGCTCTCTCTATAATGGCCTGGCCCTGGCTATTGAAAGGAATGCGAATTTATGGATTATTGACCAGCGATGGCAAAATTGTGCAAAGGCAGAGCTCGTATAGGCTGGTCCATTGTCAGTTTTAGAGTTTTGGACATCCCAACGTTACGAAGTCGAATACAATGATTAATAACTTGTTTTTGGTTTCACCCTTTGCAAGGTTGCCATGATGAAACCTGAATATGTATAAAGGATGGATATTGAGTTACATCCATTTGCCATAGTTGACAGGCCACTGTTCCTCTGGGGTTGACCCCCATCGGAAGAGAGTTACCTTGGCGGCTGCAAGTAGGGCATTGATGTATGATCAGATGCCTCAGCAGCCGTGAAGCCAAATTGTTTCATGAGCGCCTTTTTGTTTTGATGAAAATAGGAGTGACTGTCCCAAGGAGAGACAGGAGAAAGTGTCAAAAGAGAGGAGGCAGAGGCATGGCGTCTGCTACATTGTTCCCTTCCTGGAGAAAACCAGGAAAAGGTTGATAGCTACGTATATGTGTAACAAAATAGGGATGTGTACGTTTGTCAAGAGAAGGGGACAAGTAAGATTGAAAAATAGTTTGTACTATTTGAGTAACATACTATGTGGAAGACAGAGAAAAAGACAATCAATCAATAAAAACCCAACTCCCACCCTTTTTATTCATGTGTGGAAGTTGGTCACTAACAAAATCCATGCTATCAAAAACTTCCAAAAACAAACCACATTCTTAGCAAAATCACCATCCGTCTTCCTAAAACCTTCTCAGCACTAGTAACTCTCTCTTCACATTCTGTAACCTTCTAACTTATCACATCCTATAACTTTCTAACTCATCTCTGAAATAGTTCCTAAAACAGGGCACATATTGTGCTGCTAAAAAGGAAAAGAAACACAAACAGCAAATAAGGGCACACTGAGTCTGATTCAAAAAGAAAAACATGGCGGAAGCTTTAGGTGAGTCAGTTTGTGTGGAAACCCTAAGTGCATTTTCCAAAAAACAGATTTACGCTTAAAAAAAAATGCATCCATACATAAGAAGATAGCCATTTGTCTGAAATGCTGTAGGGTTTCCTGCCTGGGCAGGGGGCTGGACTAGAAGACCTCCAAGGGTCCCTTCCAACTCTTATGATGTATGTGAACAGCTGCAAAAATACAAAGCTAAATGAAACATTTTTAGTCAACTCAGTGCTTTGAAAACATTTATAAAGGTATAGGTTTAATCAGGCAGGTTAAACCTCAAAAGTTCAGAAAAGATAAAAAAAATTAAAAGCAAAATCAAAAATTGTATGCATGATTAAAAATTAAAATCAAAAATTGTTTCATGGTGAAAAGAAAATATATCTGCATAGTTTTTACATAGCTTTTACAAAAGCAATGCTTCCAGAGAGCCTAATTGTCCCTCCTTCTCAGACAAGAAAGAAGAGAGAAGAAAAAAATGGAGTGGGGTGAATGGTTCTCCCCTGTAGCCCCCTTTTCCTGGCACAGCAAGGAACAAAGGGGGGTAGTTAAGATAAGCCAGAGGGCAGAGAAAAAGTTAAAAGTAACTCACTGGAAAGACACTCTCATGCATATGAAGAGAAAAAAATGTCCAAAAGTAACTCACTTGCTTGCAAAAGGAAAGAAAAATGTTTTATTTCTTTTCCAAAAGTACCTGGCTGCTTGCATACGGAATTTATGCAGACAGATACACACACACACACACACACACACACATGCAGAGACAATTTCTCACACATGCACACATTTCTTGCAAATCCAAAAAACAACACAGAAATTTCACACCTTCTCAATGAGTTTTGCACATACACACATTCCATGCAAATCAAGCATCACAATTATCTCTACAATTCTTATGCAGGTCTGAAAATGATCACATACATACATACACAAGCACACATCATCAAACAACATTTAAAGACCTGGGGAACTTTTCTGAGAAAACTCAGCAGTTTAAATCATGACTGTGATTGTGGATCCTTTTAAGTCATTTTTGATCTAAGTGACGTCTGCAAGTAAAATGAGGCATTCAAGGATCATGTGCCAGATGTACAGAATTTTTACAGGGGCTCTTGGACTTTCATGGAAAAAAGTTCCCAATGTTTCCCATGTAGTCGCTGTGAGCAAATTCTTTTCCAGATTGTTTCCAGATATAGAGAAGCAATTAAACCAAATCAGTTGCTGATCACCCATGGGGGAAAGGGAGGGGTGCTCTGGGGGAAGGGAGGCAGGCAGGGGAAAGGAGGCAGTTTTCAAAGCAGGGATGGAAGAAACAGGCATTTGGTACAATACGCTTTCTAGCTCAATATGCTTTGAAGGTTCAGAGTGGGGGGAAAGGGAGGAGGAGGGAAAGGAATGAGCAGACATAGGAACTGAAGGAGAGTGAATGCCGTAGGAAGTAACAGCTTCTTTTAAATTTTTAAGCACCCGTACATTGATGTTCTCATGTATCGGCTGTCCCCCTCCTGCTGGATTGAGGTTTAAAGGGTAAGCCGATATCGGGGGTTCAGTTCTTAGAGAAAGAGAAGAAAGGGCGACCAAGGCAGAAAGAGTGCCTGCAGCTATGTCTGTATCCTCCGGTGGGGGGGAAGACGCTGCAGAAGGAGAAAGAGCTGTGTCCGCAGGGGGAGCAGAGGCAGCTACAGAGACAGAAGGAGACTCATAGGCATGAACATAGGACAGAAAAGAGGTAAGAGATTTCTTAGAAAGAGGATAGACAGTGGTGCCATTAACTTTTTGCAAACAATTAGCCTTCTTCACCAGAGAGTAAAGCTCATTCCTATGCAATGATGAGACTTTCGAGTTCGAGGAGCCCATTACTTACGTGTGCACGTGTCGCATCCCGGACGGGTAAGCAATGAGGGTGAAGGTGGCCCGCTAGACAACGATCACGCCTCTGGACAACACAACAGGTCCGGACGAGCCCCCAGATGTTGCTGTTGGTCTGCAACACTTATTTGTTGTCCTAGGTTCCCTGTTAATGTTGTCCTGGGTTCCCGCAGGAACGGGTCTCAGCCCTCGCTGAGACAATTTAGTGGGTCCTCGCAAGGACGAAAGAAGCCAAATAAAAGACACCACACCAGGAGTTCTTCAAAATGAGAGAGCACGAAGAAAAGAAAGGGTTGTAAAGAGATCCCCTTAGATCGCAACAGTCTCTTTTATTATGCAGTTTTAGCAGGAGGGGTAACTACAGCAATGAGGAATTAGCATATAGAAACTTACATCACCAATCAGCAAGCGTTTAGAGTATACGTATTAGCAAAATACCACATGGTTTTCAGGAAATCATGCATTTTACCTGAATCGAAACCCAACTCAGGAATGTAAAACTAACTCAGGGAAAGGTAGGGGCCCAAATCAGGGAGAGCAAAACTATGCATCTAACTCAGGGGAGGTTAGGCGGAATAGAAACCTAATTCAGGGAAAGACTATTAATCATGTCTGTCATGTAGCACTGAAAAAAGTCAAGTCAAGTTCTCCCGGCTGTGAGGCCTAAGAAAACCTGAACCAATGATATATCCATATGGGTACCTACGGGACCGCCTGCTGTTACCTCATGCCTCCCACCGACCCGTACGCTCACACAGAGAGGGACTTCTCAGGGTGCCATCCGCCAAACAATGTCGACTGGCGGCCCCCAGGGGAAGATCCTTCTCTGTGGGGGCTCCTACTCTCTGGAATGAACTTCCCCCCGGTTTACGCCAAATATCTGACCTTCGGACCTTTCGCCGCGAACTGAAAACATATTTGTTTGTTCGCACGGGGCTTTCTTAAATTGGGTAGATTTTAAATTTAACTGTTTTTAGTTTTAAATTGGGGTCTTTTAGATTATATATTTTAATTTATTGGCCTAACTGTATAATAAGTTTTTTAATCTATTTTTAATTGTACATTGTTTATTTTTATCTTGGCTGTACACCGCCCTGAGTCCTTCGGGAGAAGGGCGGTCTAGAAATCTAATAAAATAAAATAAAATAATAATAAATAATAATAGCAAATGTTTTGTACGCTCTAGTTAGTATTACAATATTACCAGAGAAGAAGATTAGGTTAATTGTTCTTACCACTGGGAAGTTAACATTCCATGGAAGTTTATCTTCCTATAATTTAAAATCAGTATTCTGTGTCCTGTACTTTGAGATGATAAAGGAGATATTATGGTCATTTTCTGGTTATTCCTCTTTAGGAATTTGAAAGGATCATTTACACATGTTTCCCAATCTTTCCTTTTAGGTTGGTTCCCAGTGTATTTTTCCTTTTTGATTCTTTTATTTCCATCTGTTCTATTTGCATTTATTTGTATTATTCTTAAAGTATGCTGCTCATAACCAGGGACAGTACTTAGAATTGGGTGTGTCCATAATTTCAAAAATATCTTCAACATTTAACATAACTAGGACAATCTCAGTGCAAAGCAGAAGCAAAAATTGTTGTTATCACAATTGTTGAGGTACATTACTTCTCTCATGTATATGAAATCAATTCTACCAATTGAGAGCTCTTCTTTTAGTAATATTATGAAGATAGTTTGGAAATTAGTTTGATTCTAGCCTAACTACATCTCACTGCACTTCTAAAACCCAGACAAGCCACTTGGGCTTCAGCTTTCCATCAATTTTATTTTTTTAATGATAAGATATATTTAAGTTAAAGGTAATTATTGGAAATAAAGATGTAGGTTGATAGTTTCTAATTTATAAATAAATATGAAATATTTGATAAAACAGGGATCCTGACTTAAATCATATGGGATCATTACATGAAAGACCCCCAAGCAAGGGAATGGTGGATAAAAGGAAATACATCTATTTGAAGATTCAAGAAGATTCAGAGCTCCTAGGCAGCTCCTTGTTTTCCACTCTGCAGGGATGCAGAGCAATAGAGTAGAATCTTGAACACTGAAGAGTGAGCCACGAGAAAGGTATAATAGATGTCAGCACTCTTAAGCATAACTCTCAAAAGTACATTGAACATATAAAATCAAAGTCAAAATAAAAGAAGTCTGGGATATTGACTACAATGAATCTTCCTTAGAAAGCAAAATAGGCTGAGATGAATAGAATGGAATGGGGAATGGGAATGGGAATGGGAATGGGAATGGGAATAGTCCTTACGAATGTAATGGAGCCTGCCCATTCCATTTGTAACCCAAGGATTCATGGGAGTGAATCTTGTACTTTGAATGAGATTACTCCCTGCTTTCATCTATGCATTTGCTAATTTAATATGTAGGCAAATGTGCATTTGTTAATTGGATATGAAGTATCTCAGGGTGAGGAAGGCCATGGAGGGCCTAGTGATGGAACAGGTCACCTACTTCAGACCACCCAAGGCCTCCCACAACCCACAGATACCTCATTCTCCCTTCCCTGGGGTCTCCATAATTGCTTCCCCACCCTATCCTGCAGTGCCTGGTGACTTACCTCATGAAGATCTATCTCCTCTGCAGCCTGTTTTTTTTTCTTTTGCCTGCTTCATCCTTTCTTGTCAGCAAAAGGCTTGACGAGGTCTCCAGTGATGAAAAAGGAAGCCCAGAAGGCCGTGTGCATCTTCCAGGCCTCCTTTCTTGCTGGAGATCCACCTGATGAGGCCTCTGGTGATGAAAAAACAGTCCCAGAAGGTCACATGGGGCCTTCTGGGCCTCCTTTCTCACTGGAAATCCACTTGATGAGGCGTCCAGTGATGAGAAAGGAGCCTTCCCTCCATTTGCAAATGTCCAATTTGCAATTCTCAATTTGCAGAGAATAGAGGCCTAAAGTGCAAGATCACACAAGATCAGTAGCACGAGATCTCGTGCTACTAATCTTGCATAATGAGATACATCAGGCCTTTGTTTTCTGTTAATGCACTGAAAGTCTGAAGCTATGAAGCAGGCAAAGAAAGTGCGACAGAGAGGAGAAATTCTCAAGGTGAGTCTCCACAGGCAGGGGGGAATAGGTGGGGCAAATGTTGCAGTGTCTCTGCAGTCATTCATAAGAGTGAACAACTGCCATGATGCTGCAATGTTCATAATTTTGGGACTTGTTCGTAAATGCTAGGGGGCACTTAGTGCATAACTTTGAATTCAAGGGAATGCTCATAACCTGGGAAATATGAATAGAATAGACTAGAACAGAATGCAACGCAATGCAATGCAATGCAATGCAATGCAACGCAACGCAACGCAACGCAACGCAACGCAACGCAACGCAACACAATACAATACAGAAGAGAAGAGAAGAGAAGAGAAGAGAAGAGAAGAGAAGAGAAGAGAAGAGAAGAGAAGAGAAGAGAGAAGAGAATAGAGTTTGGAGGTCTTCTAGTCCAATGCCCTACTCAAGCAGGAGAATCTACACCATTTCAGATAAGTGACTGTCCAGTCCCGTTATGGTGAACCTATGGCATGCTTGCCACAGATGGCACACGGAGCCATATCTGTGGGCATGTGAGTGTGGCCCTAGCTTAGCTCCAGTGCACATGTGCATGCCAGCCAGCTGATTTTTGGGCCTTCTGGTCCCACCAGAAGTCAGGAAACAGGCTGTTTCTGACCTCTGGAGGGCCTCCACAGGGTAGGGAAGGCCGTTTTCACCCTCACCAGGCTCCTAGAAAGCCTCTGGAGCCTGGAGAAGGTGAAAAACAGGGCTACCTGGCTGACCATGCCACTGCGTGCCAAAAGCAGAGGGAGCACGGGGTCACGTGCACATGCACGGGGGGTTGAGATGCATTTAATTATGGGTGTGGGAATGCATGTACGTGATCCCCCCTGCACTCGCCCCACTTTTGCCGTGCAACGGCAAAAAGGTTAGCCATCACTGGTCTAGTCTCTTCTTAAAAACCTCCAGTGATGGAGCACCCAAAATTTCTGAAGGTAAGCTATTCCACTGGTTAATTGTCCTCATGGTTAAGAAATTTTTCCTTAATTCCAGATGCTTCTCTCTTTCATTAGTTTTCAACTATTGTTTCTCGTCCTGGCCTCTGGTGCTTTGGAGAATAATTTTACCCTCTCTTCTTTATGGCAGTCCCTCAAATACTGGAATACTGCTATCATGTCTTCCCTAATTCTTCTTTTCTTTAGACTAGCCAAACCCAAAACCTGCAGCCATTCTTCATATGGTTTAATCTCCAGGCCTTTGATTGTCATAGTTGCTCTTTTCTGAACTTTTTCCAAAGTCTCAACATCTTTTTTGTAGTATAGTGTCCAAAATTGGTTTCAGTATTCCAGGTGTGGTCTTACTAGGGTTTTATAAAGTGGTACTAATACTTCACCTGATCTTGATTCTATGCCTCTGTTTATACAATCCAAGATTGTATTAGCTTTTTTGGTGGCAGCTGCACACTGCTGGCTCATATTCAAGTGATCATCCATTAGGACGCCAAGGTCCCTCTCATAGTTACTGTTTTGAGCCAGGTCTCACCTAATCTGAATTTATACCTTTGATTTTCCTGCCTAAATGTAAAACTTTGCTTTTACCACATTAAAATTTACTTTGTTGGATAGGGCTCGTTGTTGAAGTTTGTAAAGATCTTTTGGATGATGAGTTTGTCTTCTGTGGTGTTGGCTACTCTTGTCAGTTTAGTATCATCTGCAAATTTGATGAGTTCCCCTTCTATTCCCTCATTTTAGTAGTTTATGAAGATATTGAAGAGTACTGGGCCTAAGACGAAGCTTTGTGGTACTCCACTGCTTACTTCTCTCCATGAAAAATAACTATAGTTCAGAAGGGGATACAATTAGCATTAAAAAACTGAGGAAAGAACATTCTAATTGTGAATGCCAATTTAGTCAGGTACAGGATCACATCAGGCTGTACCATGAGGCTGGTTTTCACTCAGCATAGATGAATGGATTAGGGTTAGGAATAAATAAATAAATAAATAAATAAATAAATAAATAAATAAATAAATAAATAAATAAATAAATAAATAAATAAACTAACTTACGGGACCGCCTACTGTTACCCCATGCTTCCCACCGACCTGTACGCTCACACAGAGAGGGACTTCTCAGGGTGCCGTCCGCCAAACAATGTCGGCTGGCGGCCCCCAGGGGAAGATTCTTCTCTGTGGGGGCTCCTACCCTCTGGAACGAACTTCCCCCTGGTTTGCGCCAAATACCTGATCTTCGGACCTTTCGCCGCGAGTTGAAAACGTATTTATTTACTCGCGCGGGGCTGGCCTAAGTTTTTTGTTAAATTTTTTAAATTTCTAAATTTTAGATGAATTTTAATGGGTTTTTAGTTTTTAAATGTTTTATAATTCTGGCCAATTGTATAATAAGTTTTTTAATTTGTTCTTAATTGTATATTGTTACTGTTTTATTTTTGGTTGTAAACCGCCCTGAGTCCTTCGGGAGAAGGGCGGTATAGAAATCTAATAAATAAATAAATAAATAAATAAATAAATAAATAAATAAATAAATAAATAAATAAATAAAAAATAAAAAAATAAAAAAAAATAGTGATTTTATCTGTAAATTATCTTGAAAGCAAGTCACAATGTGTAAGCTGTTCACCAACAGCTATGAATGAATGGATTCTTCTTAGCATGTGTTTTGGGAACATGTATATCAGTATACATCCCATATAAGTATTATCACTTATATGTCTTTAATATATTTTTTGCTTTCTTAAATTTAATCTTTATTTAAAACCATCCCATTATCTCATTTCTCCCAAATCATAATGATTTGTGCAATTAAATACTCTTTTTAGAATATCCTGGTAATACTCTTTTTAGAATCTATATATAAAAGTAAAATACCACTCATGGATCATCACAAAATCTCCAAAGCCTACAAACTTGAAATCTGCCTTATATGTTCTTCTTCTAGGTGCTCACTAAGAAAGGATTTTTCGAAATGACCATCAGAGCATTAGTATTTTCTATATTATTATTAACATGCTCTGATGTTGTTTTACTCCCCCTCCCCACCTGAAAAGAAATCTTTCCAAATGCAAAATACAAGCAGAGGAGAGGAGTTTCAGTTTCAGTTTTACTTTCACAGCAGCAAGCAGCTTTACTAAAGAACAGTTGAGCTAAGCCATGGCCAGGCTCCTTCCTGTCTCCTCCTTGCTCACACAGAAAATACTGTTTCACTTTCCCAACAGCCCTCTGATGCTAAAGAGTTCTACTCCCCCTCCCCATCTGAAAAGAAATCTGTTCCAAATGCAAAACACAAGCAGAGGAGAAGAGTTTCAGTTTCAGTTTTACTTTCACAGCAGCAAGCAGGAGATAGGATAGGGGAGGCTTCTGTGGGGAAAGGCTGAGGGAGAGAAGGGGATAGGATAGGGGAGGCTTCTGTGGGGAAAGGCTGAGGAAGAGAAGGGGATATGATAGGGGAGGCTTCTGTGGGGCAAGCCTGAGGAAGAGAAAGGGATAGAAGAGGAGACATTTCTGAGGGAGCCGGACTTCTCCACTGAGGGAGAGAAGGTGGATAGGATAGGCTTCTGTGGGGCAAGGCTGAGGGAGAGAAGGGGAGAGGAGTGGCCGACTGTAACTACAAATTAATTTTCAAGCTGTAAGTGTCAATTTATCAAGCCCAATCATATAGTTTTGTAGCGGAGCACAGATAGTCAGCTAGTCATTTAATAAAAGCCAATATTTTGTTCCTGGTTCTTATTCCAGCCATTTATTTCTCTTGCCCTGCTTCCACATGTAGTGTTGGGAAAGTCACAGTGAATAGGAGATGTACCCATTTGTTTTATTTGATTTCCTGGTTTTATTGGTCTATGTCTTCCTTATTGGTGTTTCCCACAGTTAAGGCAAAATGTCATAAACAATCCCAACTAAATGCAGAGTCCTGGTTTCCATGTTTGTGGACATAGAACATGTTCCATGTTCTATGTCCATGATAGTGAACCTATGGCACGTATGCCAGATGTGGCACACAGAGCCTTCTCTGTGGGCATGCATGTCATCACCCCAGCCCAGCTCCAATCACATTTCTCCATCACATTTCACTCAATTCCAACTTCTCACGAAAAAGATCTCACAAAATTGGAATTGATTAAGTGAACTTTTTCACCCTCATGTTTCACAATGGGGGAGGTGGGGTCCCATCCTCTTCCTGAAGCCCATTACAATGCGGAGCCACAATATGACCCATGCAGCTCTCCTCTGCTGTGGCTCCCTCTTGCCATGTCACAGTCGAGGGATGAAAGAGCTGTTGCCTTGTCATGGCGGTGGCAATGGGCGCAGCCTTAGTGCAGGAGCGAAGCGCCCCTGCACTTGCCTTTGCATGGCGACAGGATTCCGCCTTCATCATAGTACATTTGCTGTTGCTGCCAGCAAAGAGGGCTGTGAGAGAACAGCAGGGGCAGATCTTGCAGGGTGGGGGCCATCCCCCAAGCCTGGCCTTCCTCCTCCCTCGTCAGCGAGGCCAAGAGAAAGAAGGGGGTGGCATGGGGAAGTGCTCCCCTCCCCCGGCCAAGCACTGAGACCAAAAGCCCAGCAGGGGGAGATGACTGGCCCAACAGAAGTGCCTCCATTGGCGAGTCAGATGGTGGAGAGGCTTGGCCTGGATCTTGCAGCTGTCATGCTGTTTGGCACCTCCAGATGCATACTGCTGCCTTTGAAATGTGCCACACCTTTGAGGAAGCCAGGCTGGTCTGTGTGGGGGACGCAGTGGAGGCTGGGCTTTGTGGGGGGCAATGCAGGCATCAGGGCTGCTCTCCTCCTCCTCATCAAGCCGGGCCTGGAGCAGCGTGGAGAGTTGCAGGCCAAGCACTGGAGCATCAGAAGCCACGCTCCCACATCGCCCCAACACCCATTTCTAGCACACTCTCCTCTGTCCCAAAGTGGGATTGAGTCAGGGGGTAGGGGGAAGGGAGCAGAGAGCAGAGAACAGGGGGAAGGGTAGGGGAGCTTCTAGAAGGAGAAGTCCGGCTGGCTTTTCTTTTGGCATGGAGTAGGGGGAAGACCCCAAAAAAAATCCAATTTCCCCCAATAAATGGGAAAAATAAAGGCCTGGCAGTCCAGTATCTAAAAAAAGGGGTGGGGTCTGTTCATCAGAGGATCGAAGAGGAAATCAATTGAAATCTGGGTGGGAGGCTGTTCAGAGAGGGATCTGCCTGGGTCTTTTCTTCCCTCCCCCTTAGATTCCCCCCTCCCAGCTTTCTTCCCTAGCCCCGTTTTAAGGGAAGGGGGAAGCAAGGTGTGACAATAGTAGCTAAAAGGGTGCGAGTGGGGTTAGGGTTAGGGTTTATTAAAGACGGGGATGGGGAAAAGATGCCATTCCTTTCCCAAGGACCCAGGGAAATGAAATAAAAATAGGTGTGTGTGTCTGTCTGTCTCTCTCTGTGTGTGTTTAAGTAAATAACAGCCCGGGTTAGCTTCAGCCACAAACAACAGCTGCTGCTGAGAGCTTCTAAGCTACACAGCATTCTTTAATAAATACTAACAATAACAAACCATAATATACAGGATTAAAGAAAGGAAGGTGAAATCAGATGAGGGAGGGAGGGAGGGAGGAAGGACAGAAGGAAGGAAGGAAGGAGAATGTGATGGCCCTCCAGAGGCTACTGCACTATACTCCCATCATTCCTGAGTTGTGCTGTTAAAGAAATCCAGTGCCACTAGAGAGATCAAGTTGTGAAAAAGTAATTGAAATTCCTCACAAAACTTCATTATTCAAGTTAAATTGCCATGTTGGCATTTTGTGATAAATAATTGGTTTTGGGGTTGCAGTTTGGGCACTCGATCCCTAAAAGGTTTGCCATCACTGGTTTATGTGAACATAAACTATGCAAGTGTCACTTTTATTTATGGGTATACACATTATTCCTTTGGACCTATCAGGCAAGCAATCCTTATCTGGCCATCCTGCAAAGTTATAAGCAAGAATAGCACAAGAACATAAATCATAAGAACATGAAAAACCACAGTGATAGTCCAAGCATTATCTTTTTCTGCATTCTAAGAGATTGGACAGTCACTTGTCTTAAATGGTATGGGGTCTTCTGCTGGAATGGGATAGAAAGCTGAAAGAAAAAATGAGTGTTTCTTCAAAGGGGGTGGGGAATCCACCTTTGCTTTTCAAATTTTGCCATTTCCCTGCTTCCTGTTTGCCAACACATCTCCAGGTGATTTTTGTTCTGGCTGGGTGATGAGTTGGCTCCACATCTGGTTGCACAGGGCGACTTGTTCTGCATCCACCTGGCCCCCTGACCCAGCCACATCCATGTGGTTGCATCCACCTGACCATGCCCACCCCAACTCACTGACCCTAAGTCAACTGCATCGAGCAAACTGCACCTAATGCTTCATGTCGATCTGGCCATGCCTACCCATGCCTACCTGATGGCCACACCCACTGAGTCACACCCACCTGGCTGCAGTGAGTGATCATAGATCCCTGCCAAAGAGCCATCAGTAAACAGTCCAATCAAAGAATTCCTAAGACCAAAAACAAGCAATTCAGCACCAAAGACCCCTTATTGCAGTAAATATTTTCATGTTTATGATTTTCAATTTTCAAACTTCTAAAATCATACCATAATTTGATTGTAATCAATAACATAACGTACAATTATATTTATTTATTTATTTATTTATTTATTTATTTATTTATTTATTTATTTATTTATTTATTTATTTATTTTGTCACAACAATATATGTAGGTATCATACAAAAAGATTATATAGTATATAAACACATATATGAGTAAATATAAGGAAGTATAAGCAGTGGTGGGATTCAGCCAGTTCGTACCACTTCGGGAGAACCGGTTGTTAACTTTCTGAACAGTTTGGTAAACTGGTTGTTGGAAGAAATCATTAGGGCAGAGAACTGGTTGTTAAATTACTTGAATCCCACCACTGGGTATAAGCATATATATATATATATATAGGAAGAAGAAAAGAAAAACAATAGGACAGGAACGGTAGGCACGTTTGTGCGCTTATGCACGCCCCTTATGGTCCTCTTAGGAATGGGGTGAGGTCAATAGTAGAAAGTTTTTGGTTAAAGCTTTTAGGAGTATGGGAAGGAACCACAGAGTCAGGTAAAGTATTCCAAGCACTGATGATTCTGTTACAGAAGTCATATTTTCTGCAATCTAGATTAAAGCGGTTAACATTAAGTTTAAATCTATTAGTTGCTCTAGTATTATTGCAATTAAAGCTGAAGTAGTCTTTGACAGGAAGGACATTACAATAGATGATTCTGTGAGTTAAACTTAGGTCTTGTCGAAGGCGACCGAGTTCCAAGTTTTCTAAGCTTAGGATTTCAAGTCTGGTGGGATAAGGTATTTTGTTGTTTTCAGAGGAATGGAGAACTCTTCTTGTAAAATATTTCTGGACACGTTCAATTGTATTGATGTCAGAGATGTGGTGAGGGTTCCAAACAGGCGAGCTGTATTCCAAAATTGGTCTAGCAAATGTTTTATATGCTCTGGTTAATAGTGTGGTGTTTTTGGAAAAGAAGCTACGCAAGATTAGGTTTACAACTCTTAGAGCTTTTTTTGCTATGTAGTTGCTTGCAGTGGGCTTTGGCACTTAGATCATTTGACATGTGACATGAGTGTATTCATTTGTATTCTACATTTCTATCTTATTTCTACTGAAGAAAGTTAACATTCACCCCTCTTAGAAGAATGAAATATTCTAGGAAATATATAAAAGGCAGAACATTATATTTCCCTTGATAAGAAAAGGAGAAACATGTTTTTGAAGACAAAGCAGCTCCCTGCAGTTCCTTGACCCCCACTTCAACTCCAGGGTGATGGGATTAAGACATGACCCTCAGGACATGATAGGATTAGCCTCTACCCATCTAACAGCAGGCTCACTGCATTGTGAAAACACCTAGGGATATTATAGCAGCCCACAGTTCAACCAGACTTATCTCAGACAAACTCCTAGGATTTGCACATGATCCCTACAGCAACCAATGGGATACCTACCCTTAACCAGGAACAGGAAGCTTTAAGGTGGGGCCCAAGAGAGGGTATGAATCTATCTATCTCCCTCCCTCCCCCCCCCACTTACATGTGGTCAGCTACCTAGGACTTCATACTAATGTGGTCCTGTTCAACATTAAAACCATCCTTCCAAGCAGTCTCCATGTTTCCAGTGTCTTTCTTCCCACTTGGAACTCAACCCAGATGGATATTTCTTCCAACACTACCTTTGTATATATGTATATATCTATCATCTGAAACTTGCTCTCACTATCAATCTTCTAGACCTGTGCAGTGTGCACTTTCCAGAAATGTTGGTTTACACCTGCAACCCTTTCCAGGCAGCCTGACTGGATTAAGTGATTGACTGCAATATTCTGTTTCTTTGTGGCTTACATTTTCATATTTTGCATGTTTACAGAAGCTTCTGCTTAAAATATATAAAAGTATCTGGGAATAAAAAAATTAAATTGATTTTTAAAGTTAATATCTTCATCCCAAATAAATAAGCCCAGCACTGCAATTTAAATCAATTCAGCTGTTATACTGGTGGGAGGGGCCAGCTGTCAGGGAGAGCGGTTGTGCAGAGCGGCTTCTCTGGCAATGGACGCTGTTTCCCCAATTGCTATAAGCCTCTCGACTGACCCTTCGGGGGCCGAAGTTTCCTGGAGGGAAACTGGATACGGAGGCAGCCTGCTGAGCAGTTCTGACGGTGGTAAGGGCTGAATTGCAGTAGGGAGCGCTTCGGAAAAGCCGGGTGGAGAAGGAGACAGCCCAACATGGTGGCTGTGAAGACCTGACAGGTGGATGAAGATCGGAGGTGAAATGACGGAGGTGAGATGACGGTACAGCTGAGGCTGGAAGAAGCAATCCCAACAACTCCATGTGAGTGCTCAGGGGTAAACATCTCTCCAAATTCCAGGTGAGTAGTAAAGAGAAAAGGAGCCTGAGGAGGAAGGAGGGGAAGATTTCCCTTTGGGTGGAATAGCAGCGAAGAGAGACGTTCAGGCAAAGAAAGGGTGCTCCGCAAAACTGGGGAACTGTGGACTAAAAGGAAAAGGAATAGAGGAGGAGAGGAGGTTCTCTTCTGTGCCACAAAATTTGGAACTTAAAAAAAATCTGGACAATCTGGACAAAGGAAGTTATACAACAGAATGGGGAAAGTGCTGATGAAACTGGGACAGTGGACATTTTGAATGCTAAGTAATCTGTTGGAGATGAAGGAGATATCTGCTGGCCAAAGGGAAAGTGATATAATGAAAAGGGAAATTTGGAAATAAGAACCTGCCTGACTGTAAGAACTAAACACAATATAATAAGATTGTGTCATGTTAAAAGATTAAAAGAATATATTTACTATCTGAATAGAATTATCCAAGAAGATCTATATACTTATATACCTATATATATTTATACATAAAGAATTCATAAAGTAATTATACTAGATTATTAATGGACTTGGATTGAGGAGTGTTGTAAGATACTGGTATTTATAATACTTATGAAATAATTGTAGGACATAGAAACTGAAGTACAATAAGATAGCCATTGGTCTGTGTCAAGAGCGTTTGATACTGATTTATATTTATCGTAGCTTAGTCTGTAGGATAAAGTATAAGAGATTTGTGTTGTAGTAAATGTTAAGAAGCATACTGTGAAATAACGAAGCACGGAAAAGATAAGTTAATACCTTGCAGTGGCAGAGGAAAATCCAAGACTTGTAAATAAATGGGAGGATTGGTTCAAGACATTGTTAAAAATGACAAGTATTCCTAATTTATCCAAAGTTGGTGACAGAAGAAAACAAATATCTCATTCTTCATCATTGGAATCAAGTCCATTAGGTCAGAGATCAATAGAGGAAATAATGCAAAGAGAAAGAGCCAACTCGTTTAAAGAACTGCAATCAATGTTATAATTTATTTATTTATTTATTTATTAAATTTTTATACCGCCCTTCTCCCGAAGGACTCAGGGCAGTGTACAGCCAAAATAAAACACAATATGTATACAATTAAAATCAAAATTTAAAATAAAGCATATTACAAAAAGGCCAATGTTTAAAAATTTAAATTTAAAATTTAAAAATTTTTAAACCCCACAACAATAAAACCCAGTTTAAAATGTTAAAAAACCATTATGCCAGTCCAGCTTGAATAAATAAGTATGTTTTTAGCTCATGGCGAATAATTGATACAAGACGTGATCAATAATAATTGATGCAGGACGTGATGTTAAGGAACCATGAAGATCTGAAAAAAGAAATTGGGAAAGTTAGAAGTGATACTGGAGAACTAAAAGAGAAAATGAAATCAATGGATGGGAGGTTTGAGGCCTTCCAGCAACAAATTATGAAGAATGAACAAAAACCATTAGAAATGGAAGAGAGGATGGGCAAGGAGGGAAAAAAAGTTGACGAAATGAATGAGAGATTAGTACAGGCTAATAAAGATCTGGAGAGAGAACGAGCAGCATTTTATCTGCGCTTTCAAAACGTCAGAGGAAAAATGTGAAGACTTGCCAGATATGATGGCAGACCTATTAGCAAAAGCCTTAGGAATCGGGAAGGATGAAATGCTAAACAAAATGGACGAAACTTATAGAATTCATATTAATTATGCAAGAGGCCAGAACCTCCCTAAAAAAGTCCATATCAGATTCGTTAAAAAATCAGTGAGGGATGAGATACTTCACAGAACTAGGGATGATCCACTAGAACATAGAGGGAGACCATTAGTAGTATTAAAACATAGGGTGCGAGAACTAAGGAGGTTGTACCAATTGTTGATGTCCAAATTAATTAGGCACAATATTAACTTTAGATGGCTGACACCAGAGGGAATCATGGTATCGTGGCAGGAAAAAAGATACAGAATAGACACCATAGATAAAGCAGAGGAATTTTATAGCCAGAACTTTAGCACTGAAGAACAACTAGAAGAAAGAGAAGCAAAAGTAGAAGGTGAGACTAGAATGCAAAATACGGAAATGAGAGAGCAACTAAACAGGGAGAAGGAAAATGGAAGAGGAGAAAGAACAGATGACAGTAATCATGATGAAAGCAGATCCAAAGAGATTAGATCAACAAGGGCTACAAGACCTGAATATAAGTAGACACTCGCAAGAAGAAATATTGGCTATATCTTTAAATATGAATGGATTAAATTTCCCCCACCAAAGGAATTTTTTTTTAGCAGACTCTATAAGATGAAATTGGATATAATAATTTTGCAAGAGCTACATATAAAGGAGCAGCACCAACATTTATTAGTTCCACCTAAGTTAGGAAAGATGTTTGCAGCATTATCAGATCAGAAGAAAGGGGGAGTAGCAGTGTATTTCAAAGAGGAAATCCCGACAAGACAAATTTATGAGGACGACGAAGGTAGGATATTGATAGTAGAAGCAATTTTGAACTATAAGAAAGCAGCCTTAGTGGGAATCTATGCTCCAAATGAAAAACAAAATCAATTTTACAAGAAGTTACACACGATTATTGGAAAGATGGAATATGATAATATTTGCATCTTGGGGGATTTTAATGCAACAGTGGATAAACATCTGGACAAGATAAGAAAAGGAACTAGGAAAACGTTATCCAATAACTTTCTCAAAATGGCGGAGGAAATGAACATTCTGGACAGTTGGAGGGAAAAAAATGTAGGGAAGAAGCAATTTATATTCTATTCGGGCCGTCACGCCTCGTGATCAAGGATAGACATGGTCTGGATGTCAAAGGAATTAAATTTAGAAGTAGAAGAAATTGTAATTGACAAAAATCTTTGGGCAGACCATAATCCAGTGACAATTCGATGGGGGGGGGAACAAGAAGGTGGACATTTTATTTATTTATTATTTATTTATTATTTTAATTTATATACCGCCCTTCTCCTGAAGGACTCAGGGTGGTTTACAGCCAAATAAAACAACAATCACAAAAATTAAAAACATTTTTAAAAAACTAATTCAATTTGGCTAAGAAGAACTAAAACTCTAATAGAAAACCCCCATTAAAACTATTAGGCCAGCCCTGTGCTATGGAACAGAAATGTCTTCAGCTCGCGTCGGAAGGTCCGGAGGTCAGGGAGTTGACATATCCCTGAAGGGAGCTCGTTCCAGAGGGCAGGGGCCCCCACAGAGAAGGCCCTCCCCCTGGGGGTTGCCAGTCAACATTGTCTGACCAACGGCACCCTGAGGAGACCCTCCCTATGGGCGCGCACTGGTCGATGGGAGGCAATTGGTAACAGTAGGCGGTCCCGTAAGTAACCCAGTCCTATGCCATGGAGCGCTTTAAAGGTGGTAACCAGCACCTTGAATTGCACCTGTGCAGCTTGTGCAGGAGGGGTGTTACATGGGAGCCTCGAGTTGCTCCCTCTATCACCCACGCAGCTGCATTCTGGACCAGTTGGAGCTTCTGGGTGCTCTTCAAGGGGAGCCCCATGTAGAGAGCATTGCAGTAGTCCAGGCGGGAAGTGACGAGGGTGGGAGTGACTGTGCATAGGGAATCCCGGTCTAGGAAGGGACGCAACTGGCGTATCAGGCAAACCTGATAAAAAGCTCCCCTGGCGTCATAAATCCAGGAAAATTTGCTCTTAAGAGCAAACCCCCTGTCAGACCTGCCACTTTCCCACAACTCTGATAACCCTCTTTTGCCCAGAGGGTATGCTAAGCTCAGTGAACAGTGATTTTTTTTCTGTTTCACTGACTTTTACAACCTTCTAACACGGAGTGCTCTGTTAGAGCACCCAGCAGGAGCGGTGACGTCACTGGAACCGAATTCCACTCCCTCCAACTTCAACACGCTCCTGTTTTTATCAGGAAAAAGGAGTGGAGAGTCGCTTCTGCTCAAAAGGACTTATTAAATTGATTGATCTTCTAAGCAGACGGGAATTTCACAAGCGTTCGATCTTTGATGTAGAATCAGCACGGCAAGTACCGACTCCCTTTCTGAAACCTGAAACCTTTCTTTGTCTTTGATTAATTGACTTTTAAAATGGCGTCTGAAAGTGAAAGTAAAAAATTTTTAGTACGATAAAGTAGCGTTATTTGTGGATTGTTACAAACGGAGTTTTTTTTATACTGAAAGGAGGGAAGGAAAGTTATTAAGTTTAAATTCCTGATTCTTTTGAAGACAGAATGGCAGCTAAACCTTTAAAGCCTTCTGGAAGAAGGGGATCTGAACCAAGTCTTGAGGAAATATTGAAAGAACAATTAAAACTTTTTGAAGATAGGCAAAAAGAGATGATGGAGAATTTTAATGCAAAAATAAGAGAATAAGTTGTCTGCTTCAAAGCTTCAGGAGGCCAGTAATGGCAAATAGAATTTTGTCATGGAATGTTAATGGCTTGAATTCAGCTCAGAAAAGAAGGAAAATATTTCACTACTTGAAACAATTTAAAAATGATGTGATTTGTTTGCAAGAGACACATATAAAATTATCAGACCAAAAATATTTAATTAATTCAAAATTGGGTAACCATTTTGTTGCATCAGCTTTGGAAAAGAAGCATGGAATTGTTGTATATATCAGGAAGGATATACCAGCTAAGTTAATTGAGGCAGATATTCAAGGAAGATTTATTGCTATTGAACTGGTGATAGATGCAAAAAAGACTTTGCTGATAGGTGTTTATGCACCTAATCAGCAACAAGAAAAGTTTTACAAAATGTTACATGAGAGGTTGCCCTCTGGGATTATAGTTCGTTTATTTTATTAGGAGACTGGAATGGAGTAATTGATACAAGAAGGGATAAGAGAACCTCCTCCAAGAAGATACCTATACATGCAAAACTACCAAAATCCTTTTTTGAAATGATGGAAGACTTTGAGTTTAGAGACATATGGAGGTTACGGAATCCAGATGAGAGAGATTTTACTTTTTTTCCCGATAGGCATCAATCTTTTTCACGTATTGATTTTATTTTAATTTCTAATGACTTGCTTTCTAGGGTGAAGAAAATGAAGATATTTCCGAGGTGTTTAACTGACCATAGCCCAGTATGGATGGAATTATTACAAGGGAAAAAAGGTGGTAGAACATGGAGGTTGAATGAAAATCTGTTTAGATATGAGGATAATGTAACTTATTGTAAGAAACAGTTGAAAGAATTTTTTGATTTTAATATGTACAAAGGGACACCTATAGGAACTGTGTGGGAGGCGAGCAAAGCGTTTATTAGAGGGATATTGATTTACTTGGACAATAGGCAAAGGAATAATAAACAAAGGCAGCGTAGGTACTTGGAAGAAGAAATTCAAAGGAAGCAACAGTTATTAATTCAAAACCCACAAGATCACAAACTTAAAGAGGCTATAAAAATATTACAGAGTCAATTTAATATGTTAATGGCAGACCAGGTGGCAACGAATATACAATATGCTAAACATAATACCTTTTGTAATGCAAATAAACCTGGGAGATGGTTGGCATATAATTTAAGGAAGAAACAGAAAGCACGTGTCATACAAAAAATAGAATATAAAGGTAAAGAGATATATCAACAGGATAAAAATTGATTCTGAATTTAATAACAGCAGCAAGACTGTTGATTGGACAATACTGGAAGAAGGAAGAGATACCTACAATAGAAGAATGGATACTGAAAGTTACTAATTTGGCTGAGATGGCTAAAATCTCAGCTTTTTTAAAAGACAATACGCAGGAAAGATATTTAATTGAATGGGAAAAATGGATTGATTATCTACAAAACAGATATCAGATTAAGAAATATCAGATTGCCTTTGAATAATTAGAAAGTTATTTTATGTAATGGGGAGGGGGTTGGGAGATGAAAAGCTGTGGATGTGGTTATTTGGATTGGAAGGGAAAATTTTATTCTATGTTTGGTTTATGTATAACAATACCTTGTGATTGACCGAAGCCGGGGAGGAGGGGAAGGGGTTTTTTGGGAGGGAGGGGGGGAAAAAGGGGGGAAAATGTTTTTGTTTTTTAAAACTCTTTCAATAAAAAATAAAAAAAAAGCTCCCCTGGCGACGGCCGTCATATGCTCTTCTAAAGACAGCCGTACATCCAGGAGGACGCCTAGATTGTGGACCCTTTCCATGGGGGCCAATGACTTGCCCCCTACAGTCAGCGATGGAATCAGCTGGCTGTACTGGGATGCCGGCATCCACAGCCACTTGGTCTTGGAAGGGTTGAATCGGAGCCTGTTTTTCCCCATACAGACCCGCATGGCCTCCAGACACCGGGACATCACTTCAACAGCTTTGTTGGGGTGGTTAGGGGTGGAAATGTACAGCTGTGTATCATCAGTGTACAGGTGACACCGCACCCCAAACCCACGGATGATCTCACCTAGTGGCTTCATGTAGATGTTGAACAGGAGAGGCAAGAGAACCGACCTCTGTGGCACCCCACATATGAGGCGCCTCACGGCCGATCTCTGCCCCCTGCCAACATCGTCTGCGACCGGTCAGAGAGGAAGGAGGAGAACCACCGAAAGACGGTGCCCCCCACTCCTAACCCCTCCAGCCGTCGCAGCAAGTTACCATTGTCGATGGTATCAAAAGACATTAAAAAGAGCAATATTAAAACATAAAGAATTCAAATCAAAAATGGATTCGAAAAAATGCTTTTAAAAGTAAAAAAAAAAGCCTCTGATGATCGTGCGGCTCAGCTGGAATTGCCAGAATGCTTTAAAAGCATGTTTTCTACAGGCTCTTAAGCCGAAGAGGTTGTAAAAAATGCTTTTAAAAGGTTCTGGTGAGACTTCTCATGGCACCGCAGGCTTCAGAGACGGTCCTTCGGATCGCCAGCCCTGTGGTTGCATTTAAAACCATTTTGACAGCGTAAATCGGCTGTCTGACGGTTTGGAAAGCTTTTCCTCAGGAGAAGAGGGAAAGCAGAGCAGTCGGGCATGGGTAGAGCTCCCTGAGATTTCCTGGGGAAAAGCCAGGAGTTCAAAGGGTGAGAGCTCCCCTTTAGTCTGGCAGAGCTCCGCACCCAGAGTGCTTCTGCTTTATGCAGAACAAGAAGCTGTGACCACCTCTGTGTCTACGATTAGCTTCAAATTGATTTCAATGCAAATGGAACAAAAGCAGGAGAATTAGTATCTGTGATTGCAAGTAACAAACCTTAACTTTGTTGCCAAACTGTTTCCTTTTGAATCAACTCGAGAAGAACAAAGAAAATGGCGCTTGTTATAAATAGGGTGGGAAAGTGAAAGTTAAGGAACTGCTTGTTAAAGCTGTTAGTGCCCTCATCGTTACTTAAGGCTGCTGTTTTTTACATTAATCTGGACAATTTGAAAATGGTAATTGAAAGATTTATATTTACTTAATTTAATCATCGTGCCTTTGGAAGAATTAAGGAGAATTGGACTTATTGGAGGCATTTAAGTATAATTAAAGCAAGATGGCTTCTAAACAACTAAAGCCTGGACTCTCTAAAAGTGCTGGGGGCTCTCCAGCTCATACAGCTAATCCACAAGCCGTAAACTTGGAAGCTTTACAAGAATCTTTGAAGGAATTTTTAAAAGATTCTATAGAACAATCATTAAGGCTTCATACTACTGTTATGGGAGAAAAATTTAAAGAGATTTCAGAGGAGATGTCAGCTCACAATAAAGATATAAGAGAAGACATAGTGACTGCATTTCAAGGCTTGGCAAACAACATAATCCAGTTGGAGGAAAGGGTGAAAGAAATTAATCAATCTAATTTGAATTTAGAAAATAAAACGGAAGAGGTTCAGACTAAGGTGGAAAAGTCAGATGATGAAATGGTTCTGCTACAATACAGATTGATGGAGTTTGCTGTAAGAGTGCGTGGGTTGCAAGAAAATAAACAGGAGAACTTAAGAGAGATTTTTTTCAGAAGCCTTTGCACAATTGTTGGAGGAGCAACCAGTAGACCTTCAATTCCAAATGGATACAATCTACTGTGTTAATTCCTGGGTTGCTAGACAAAGGCAATTGCCAAGAGACATTGTGATTTATTTTACAACTAGGAGGATTAGAAATGAAATTTTACAAGCATCTTATAAAAATAAAATGCAAATAGCAGGACAAGAGGTATTCGTTTTGAAAGAAATTCCTCCTAAAATGCTAAAAAATAGAAAGGAGTTTGCTTTTTTGGTGAATGAGCTTAGAAATCAACAGATGCAATTTAGATGGGATGTTCCAACTGGACTAACATTAATTTATGCTGGAGAAAGATATCGCCTTAATACGGTTTGGAAGGCAAGGGATTTTTATACCAATGTTTTAAAGGCTGGAAGTCCACCATTGCCAGATGCTAGGAGGAGAGGAGAAGCAGAGTTAGCAAAAAAGTATGAGAAGGAAGAAAAACAGATATAAGCACAAGCGGAAGCTGCAATTACTGAAGAAGATTTGTCGCAATCACTGGCTATTTTCCAACTATCAGAAGTAGGGGAAAATATAGGGGATATTAAAGATCCAAAAGAGCAAAGACTGACCAGAGCAGCTACTAAACGTAAAGAACAAGAAAAAAATGCAGCAATCTCAAACAAAAACTCAAGAAACTCCTAAAACAGAAGGTGTGGGAGGGGCCAGGCCGAAGAGGAGGATTGGGGAAGATCTTCAGCTGATGTTCCAAAAGCTTCACAGTGCCAAGAATGGCAAATAGATTTTTAACTTGGAATGTTAACGGCCTGAACTCACCACAAAATGGAAAAAAATATTTCATTATTTGAGACAATTTAAAAATGATGTAATTTGCTTGCAGGAAACACATATTAGAGTGACAGACCAAAAGTATTTGATAAATTCAAGACTAGGTACACATTTTGCTGCATCGGCTCCAGAGAAGAAGAATGGCGTAATTATATAGCTAAAGAAAGAACTAACAGCCAAATTAATTGAGGCAGATACTCAAGGAAGATATATTGCTATTGAACTTTTAATACAGGGAAAGAGAACACGTGTAATTGGAGTATATGCATTTAATCAGCAGCAAGAAAAATTTTATAAACTTTTACATACTAAAATAATATAGTGGAATTATAAATCATTTGTATTAATGGGAGACTGGAATGGAGTGTTTTTTTATTTTTATTTATTTATTATTAAATTTCTATACCGCACCATCTCCCGAAGGACTCAGGGCGGTTTACAGCCATATTAAAATACACGATAAATACAAAGTAATAAATAACAACATTAAAAACAATTAAAACCAAATAGTTAATGGCCCAATCACTAAAAACGGTCAAAGACCGATTTAAAACCATTTAAAATTTCGTTTAAAATATGTTTTAGGCTAGTCCCGCTCGATGAAATAGTAAGGTCTTCAGTTCACGCTTGAAGGCCCGGAGGTCGGGAAGTTGTCATAACCCCGGAGGTAGCTCGTTCCATAAAGCTGGTGCTGCCACAGAGAAGGCCTTCCCCCTGGGGGCCGCCAACCTACATTGTTTGGTCGACGGCACCCTGAGGAGGCCTGCTCTGTGGGAGCGCACAGGTCGTTGGGAGGCAAACGGTGGCAGAAGGCGGTCTCGTAAATATCCTGGTCCTAAGCCATGGAGCGCTTTAAAGGTGGTAACCAACACCTTGAAGTGCACCCGGAAGGCCACCAGCAGCCAGTGCAGGCCGCGCAGGATAGGTGTTATATGGGAGCAATGCGGTGCTCCCTCTATCACCCGCGCGGCCGCATTCTGGACTAGCTGGAGCCTCTTGGTGCTCTTCAAAGGGAGCCCCATGTAGAGAGCATTGCAATAGTCCAGCCAGGAAGTGACGAGGGCATGAGTGACCGTGCGTAGGGAGTCCCGGTCAAGGAAGGGGCGCAACTGGCGAATCAGGCGAACCTGACAGAATGCTCCCCTGGCGACGGCCGTCAGATGTTCCTCGAAGGACAGCTGATCGTCCAGGAGAACGCCTAAGTTGTGCACTCCTTCCTTGGAGGTCAGTACTTCCCCCCCAACAGTCAGCGATGGTGTGAGCTGACTGTACCGGGACGCCGGAACCCAAAGCCACTCAGCCTGGGAAGGGTTGAGCTGGAGCCTGTTCCTCCCCATCCAGACCCGCACGGCTTCAAGACACCGGCCCATCACCTCAACGGCTTCGTTGGGGTGGTTCGGGGTGGAAATGTACAACTGAGTATCATCAGCGTACAGATGGTAATCCACCCCAAACCCATGGATAACCTCGCCCAGTGGCTTCATATAGATGTTGAACAGGAGAGGCGAGAGAACAGACCCCTGAGGCACCCCACAAGTGTTTTTTTTTCTTTTCTCCTTCCTATATATATGCTTATACCTCCTTATATTTACCCATATATATGTTTATTTACTATATAATCTTTTTGTATGATACCTACATATATTGTTGTGACAAAATAAATAAATAAAATAAAAGATAAAAAGAGTATTTCTCAAAATATTTCAAGTCGTGCAAAATTGCCAAAAGCATTTTTTTTGATATGATGGAAGATTTGGAGCTAAGAGATATTTGGCGAGAAAGGAATGTTGAAGAAAAAGATTTTATCTTTTTTTCTGATAGACATCAATCTTTTTCTAGGATTGATTTTATACTAATTTCTATTGACTTTCTTTCCAGGGTGAAGAAGACCAAAATATGTCCAAGAACTTTAACTGATCATAGTCCGGTGTGGGTGGAGATCAATCAGGAAAAGTCAGATAGGAGATCTTGGAGATTAAATGAGAATTCATTTAGATATGAAGAAAATGTAAAGGAATGTCAAAGACAAATGAAAGAGTTTTTTGTTATGAATATGGGTACTCTGATAGAAATAGTTTGGGATGCAAGTAAAGCATATATGAGGGGAATTTTAATATATATGAATAATAAACAAAGAACCAGACAGCAGAAGAAGCGTAGGGAACTACAAGAGGAAATAAAAAAGAAAGAGCAACTACTTATACTTAATCCAGAGGATAAAAAAGCTAGAGAAGCAATAAATATACTGCAAGGACAGTTTAATATGCTTATAGCTGATCAGGTTGCAATTAATTTACAATATGTTAAGCACAATACATTTTGTAATGCTAATACAGGTGGTTAGCATATGTAATAAGGAAAAAACAGAAATCACGTGTTATTGGTAAAATAGCATATAAAAGTAAAGAAGTATATCAACAGGATTTGATTTAAAAAGCCTTTTTAGAATTTTATACAAAATTATATGCTAGTGACTCAATTCAAAGTATAGATATAGATAAATATTTACAGGAAGGAAATATTGATAAACTTATGTTAGAACAAAGGGAAATATTGAATCAATCTATAACATCAGAAGAAATTATTTTAGCTATTAAGCAGCTAAAAATAGGTAAAGCCCCAGGAACAGATGGATTAACTGCTGTTTATTATAAAAATTTACAGCTTGAAATGGTGAACCCTCTTAAGGAATTATTTAATAAAATTCAATTCGGAGGAAATGTACCTCCATCTTGGAGAACTGCTTTTATCTCACTGATACCAAAGGAGGATCAAGATTGTACTAAGCCAGAAAATTATAGGCCAATATCACTTTTGAATGTTGATTATAAGATCTTTGCTAAAATACTAGCCAATAGATTAATGTTGGTTATACAACAAAAGATTCATAATGATCAATCAGGATTTATAGAAGGGAGACAAATGAGAAATAATGTTAGACAAATTGTGAATTACTAGAATATTTGGAGAGAAACAACCAGGTCCCTGCAGCTTTTTCTTTCTTGGATGCAGAGAAGGCTTTTGATCGATTGAACTGGGAATTTTTATTTAGAGTAATAGAAAAGATGCAGTTTGGGGAATGTTTTATACAATCAATTAGGGCAGAGACAAATAGCTCAAATTATAGTTAATGGTAGTTTAACAGAAGTTTTTAGAATTGAAAAAGGAACAAGGCAAGGATGCCCTTTGTCACCATTATTGTTTATTTTAACAGTAGAACTCTATTGAATAAGATACGTGGGTCAATTAACATAAAGGGAATTAAAATTAGACATCAAGATTATAGATTAAGGGCATTTGCAGACGACCTGGTAGTTACTTTATCCCAACCAATACAATCGGTTATATATTTGATGGATATAATTAGTCAATACTAATTGACTAATTAGTAATTAGTAATTGACTAATTGAGCCGGTTTAGCTCACGCTGGTAAAAGCCTGTTATTAAGGCTTATTAAGAACACAGTAGCCTGCAATTACTGCAGGTTCGAGCCCGGCCCAAGGTTGACTCAGCCTTCCATCCTTTATAAGGTAGGTAAAATGAGGACCCAGATTGTTGGGGGGGCAATAAGTTGACTTTGTAAAAATATACAAATAGAATGAGACTATTGCCTTATACACTGTAAGCCGCCCTGAGTCTTCGGAGAAGGGCGGGGTATAAATGTAAAAAAAAAAAAAAAAAAATACGGGAAGGTATCTGGATTTAAAGTAAATCAACAAAAGACAAAAATAATAACTAAAAATATGACTATACAGCAAAAAGTAGAATTAGAGAAAATAACGGGATTTCTAATAGTAAAAAAGTAAAAAAAAAATATTTGGGAGTGTATATTGCAGCCTTAAATGTGAAATTATATAAAAATAATTATGAAGTTTTATGGCAAAAAGTGCAGAAGGAAATGGAGAACTGAAAGAAGCTGCAGGTATCTTTACTGGGAAGAATAGCGGTTTTAAATATGAATGTTTTACCCAGGTTTTTATTTTTGTTTCAAATGGTACCAATACTTTAAAAAGATGCAAATTTGAAAGAATGGCAAAATGGAATTAATAAATTTATATGGGCTGGTAAAAGACCCAGAATAAAATTGAAAATAATACAGGATATACGTGAAAGAGGGGGCCTTAAAATGCCTAATTTAAGACTATATTATGAAGCAGCTGCCCTATCTCTAATTAGTGATTGGTTTAACTTAACACAAGATAGAATATTGAATATAGAGGGTTATGATTTGTTATATAGTTGACATGCTTATTTACTGTATGATAAAAAAGTGGATAAAGTTTTTAAAGCTCATATATTAAGAAATGCTTTGTTACGGGTTTGGAAAAAGTATCAATATAAGCTAAACTACAAGATACCTATATGGGCATGTCCTAGACATGCGATACAGAATATAAGTACAGAACAAAAACAAGAGGTAATTACCTATAAAGGACTTCTTTTTATGGAAAAGGGTAAGCTGCAATTGAAGTCTTTATATGGAAAGAGGAAAAGATAATTCATACTTGGTTTCAGTATGGACAGTTGCAAGCCAGATGGAAAGAGGATCAGAAAATCGGTATCATGTAAAATGAAGAAAATTTGGTAAAACAAACTAGAGATCAAAGTCAATCGCATATTAAAAGATTGTATAATGTATTGTTAGAAATAGACTCAGAAACGGAATTAGTTAAGGATTGCATGATAAAATGGGCACAAAATATTCAAGAACCTATAATGATGGAAACTTGGGAGAAAATTTGGGTTAGAAATGTTAAATTTACACAAGCACAAAATTTAACAGAAAATTTTCATAAAATGTTTTACAGATGGCATTTAGATCCTAAAAAACTAGCATGCATGTACCCGAACTTGCAAGCTAAATGTTGGAGATGTGATGGGGATGATGCTACTTACTTTCATATATGGTGGACTTGTGAAAAAATTAAGCCATTTTGGATAAGAATTTGGTGGATTATACAAAACATTTTGAAAAAGAAGATAAAATTTACTCCACAATTGTTTTTATTGGGTAAAATTATAGATTGTACGAAAATAGAGACTAAATTGATTTTAAATTTAATATCAGCAGCCAGACTATTGGTTGCGCAATACTGGAAGAAGGAACATTTGCCTACGATTGAAGAATGGATATTAAAAGTTGCAAACTTAGTAGAGACGGCGAAAATCTCAGCATTCCTGAAAGACTGCTCACAAGAAAGATACATATTGGAATGGAGAAGATGGATTGACTATATTCAAAATAGATGCCAGACTAAGAAATACCAAATAGCTTTTGAATGAACAGTTTACAAGAATTATGTTTATGTTTTTTCCTTGTAAAAGGAGAGTTAAGGTTCTAGGGGAGGATGGGAGTTTACAGATAGTTAGCATAATTTAGCTTATGATTGTTAGATTTAATACCCTGTATTTTGTTCCAGGAAGTCCGGGTGGGGGGGTTGGGAGAGGGAGGGAGGGGGGAAGAGGGGAGGCTGGGGAGGGGGAAGGAGGGGTAAATCTTTGTAAAACATTTTCAATAAAAAAAGGTTCTGGCAATCAGGCAACTCAACTGGGATTGTCAGAACCGTTTAAAAGCTTTTTTTCCTCTGGCGATCCCAGCTGAGTTGTCTGAGATCATCAGAACCCTTTAAAAGCTTTTTTTCCTCTGGCGATCCCAAATGACTTGTCTGATCAACACAGGCTTTTAAAAGCATTTTTTTATGCTTTTAAAGTAAAAATAAAAGTTGGCTACGCCCACCCAATCACGTTACCCCCACCAAGCCATGCCCACAGAACCGGTAGTAACAAATTTTACATTTCATCCCTGGATAAGACTCAAGCTGACCAAAGAAGTAACACCCCTAGAATTAACAATGGCAATTAAAAAACAGAAAAACAACAAAACAGCAGGTCCGGATGGATTGCCATCGGAAATATATAAAAACCTTCAAGATCCATTAAATTCTACCTTATTAGAAGTATTCAATGCAGTTCTTAGAGTTGCAAAAATACCGGCCTCATGGGAGGAAGCAATCATCACCTTAATTCCAAAGGACAATTCGGACTTCACATTTGTTAGAAATTATAGACCCATATCTTTGTTAAATTCGGACTATATGATATTCATGGCCATTATGGCCAAAAGGTTAAAAAGATTCCTAGAGGATTTTATTCATAGTGATCAGAATGTTTTTTTGCCGAGGAGGCTGATAAAGAACAACATTAGAATCATATTAAATGTATTGGAATACTGTGAGACTCATAATGAAAAGAAATTGGCCTTAATGTTTGTTGATGTGCAAAAGGCCTTTGATAACGTTAAATGGGACTTTATGTCAAATCAATTAAAATTAATGGAATTTGGGGAGAATTTCATAAACATGTTCAATGCAATTTACTCAAACCAAAAAGCCAAAGTAGTTGTTAATGGTGAAATGACACAAAGCTTTAAAATTCAAAAAGGAACCAGACAGGGATGGCCACTATCACCGTTATTGTTTGTCCTATCCCTGGAAGTACTTACTGGAATCATCCAAAAAGATGAACAAATAAAAGGTCTGGAAATAAAAAAGGAAACTTTCAAGGTGCAAGTGTTTGCTGACGACCTTGTGTTCATTTTAGAAGACCCTGTACAATCAGGTGAGAGGCTAATGGAAGAATTGGGCAAATATGGGGAAGTTGCAGGTTTGAAGATGAACAAGGAAAAAACTAAAATTTTAGTCAAAAATATGAGCAAAATGCAAGAAAAAGAATTGGTCGAGAAAATTAAAATACATACAGTAAAGAAAGTGAGATACCTAGGTATTAATCTGACGGCAAGATGCGCTACTTTTTTTTTTTGTGTTGTTAGTTGCGAAGTCGTGTCCGACCCATCGTGACCCCATGGACAACATTCCTCCAGGCCTTCCTGTCCTCTACCATCCTCTGGAGTCCATTTCAACCCATGCCTACTGCTTCAGTGACTCCATCCAGCCACCTCATTCTCTGTCGTCCCCTTCTTCTTTTGCCCTCAATCTTCCCCAGCATTAGGCTCTTCTCCAGTGAGTCCTTCCTTCTCATTAGGTGGCCAAAGTATTTCAGTTTCATCTTCAGGATCTGGCTTTCTAAAGAGCAGTCAGGGTTGATGTCCTCTAGAATTGACTTGTTTGTTCACCTTGCAGTCCAAGAGACTCGCAGGAGTCTTCTCCAGCACCAGAGTTCAAAGGCCTCAATTCTTTGGCGCTCAGCCTTTCTTATGGTCCAACCTTCACAGCCATACATTGTAACTGGGAAAACCATAGCTTTGATTATACGCACTTTTGTTGGCAGGGTGATGTCTCTGCTTTTTAGTACGCTGTCTAGATTTGCCATAGCTTTCCTCCCCAGGAGCAAGCGTCTTTTAATTTCTTGGTTGCAGTCCCCATCTGCGGTGATCTTGGAGCCCAGGAAAATAAAATCTGTCACTATCTCCATTTCTTCACCATCTATCTGCCAGGAATTGAGATGGCCGGATGCCATGATTTTTGTTTTCTTAATGTTGAGTTTCAAGCCAACTTTTGCACTCTCCTCCTTCACCTGCATCAAGAGGTTTTTAGTTCCTCTTCGCTTTCTGCCATTAGAGTGGTATCATCTGCATATCTGAGGTTGTTGATATTTCTTCCGGCAATCTTAATTCCAATTTTTGATTCATCTAGCCCTGCCTTTCTCATGATGTGTTCTGCATATAAGTTAAATAGGCAGGGTGATAGTACACAGCCTTGCTGGACTCCTTTCCCAATTTTGAACCAATCAGTGGTTCTGTGTCCAGTTCTCACTGTTGCTTCTTGACCCGTATACAGGTTTCTCAAGAGACAAATAAGATGGTCTGGTACTCCCATCTCTTTAAGAACTTGCCACAATTTGTTGTGATCCACACAATCAAAGGCTTTAGCATAGTCAAGGAAGCAGAAGTAGATGTTTTTCTGGAACTCCCTAGCTTTCTCCATGATCCAGCATATGTTGGCAATTTGATCTCTAGTTCCTCTGCCTCTACAAAATCCTGCCTGTACTTCTGGTAGTTCTCGATCCACATACTGCTGGAGCCTAGTTTGTAGGATTTTAAGCATAACCTTACTAGCATGTGAAATGAGTGCAATGGTGCGATAGTTTGAACATTCCTTGGCATTGCCTTTCTTTGGAATTGGAATGTAAACTGACCTTTTCCAATCCTGTGGCCATTGTTGAGTTTTCCAAATTTGCTAGCAAATTGGGTGTAGCACTTTTACTACGTCGTCTTTTAAGATTTTGAATAGCTCAGCTGGAATACTGTCTCCTCCACTAACTTTGTTGTTGCTCAGATTTCCTAAGGCCCATTTGACTTCAAATTCTAGGATGTCTCGCTCAAGGTTAGTGACCACCCCATCGTGGTTATCAGGGATGTTAAGCTCATTCTTGTATAGTTCTTCTGTGTAATTTTTCCACCTCTTCTTAATATCTTCTGCCTCTGTTAGGTCCCTGCCATTTTGGTCCTTTATCATGCCCATCTTTGCATGAAACGTTCCCTTCATATGTCCAATTTTCTTGAAGAGATCTCTGGTCCTTCCTATTCTATTGCTTTTTTTCTATTTCCTTGCACTGTTCATTTAAGAAGGCATTTTTATATCTTCTAGCTGTTCTCTGGAATTCTGCATTCAATTGGGTGTATCTTTCTCTTTCTCCCTTGCCTTTCGCTTCCCTTCTTTCCTCAGCTATTTGCAGAGCTTCCTCAGACAGCCATTTTGGTTTCTTGCATTTCTTTTTCTTTGGAATGGTTTTAGTTGTTACCTCTTGTACAATGTTGTGAACCTCTGTCCATAGTTCATCAGGCACTCTGTCTATCAGATCTAATTCTTTAAATCTATTTGTCACCTCTACTGTATATTCATCAGGGATATGATTTAGTTCATACCTGAGTGGCCTGGGGCTTTTCCCTACTTTCTTTAGTTTAAGCCTAAATTTTGCAAGAAGAAGCTCATGATCTGAGCCACAGTCAGCTCCTGGTCTTGTTTTTACTGACTGTATAGAGCTTCTCCATCTTTGGCTGCAGAGCACATAGTCAATCTGATTTCTGTGTTGACCATCTGGTGATGTCCATGTGTAGAGTCGTCTCTTAGGTTGTTGGAAAAGAGTGTTTGCTATGACCATCGTATTGTCTTGACAGAATTCTATCAGCCTGTGCCCTGCTTCATTTTGTACTCCAAGGCCATATTTGCCTGTTATTCTGGTTATCTTTTGGCTTCCTACTTTAGCATTCCAATCTCCCATGATGATAAGGATCATTTTTTGGTGTTAATTCTATCAGGTACTGTAGGGCTTCATAGAACTCGTCAATTTCATCTTCTTAAGCACCAGTGATTGGGGCATAGACTTGAACTACTGTGATATTGAATGGTTTGCTTTGGATACGGACTGAGATCATTCTGTCATTTTGGGGATTGTATCCCAGTATTGCTTTTCCTACTTTTTTATTGATTATGAAGGGCACTCCATTTCTTCTGAGGGATTCTTGCCCACAGAAGTATACCCGATAGTCATCTGAATTAAATTCGCCCATTCCTGTCCTGATTCCTAAGATGTCGATGTTCAGTCTTGTCATCTCTTTTTTGACCACATCCAGCTTGCCTTGATTCATGGATCTTACATTCCAGGTTCCTATGGAGAAAAAATCTTTACAGCATTGGACTTTCCTTTCACCACCAGATACATCCACAGCTGAGCATCCTTTCGGCTTTGGCCCAGTTGCTTCATTCTTTCTGGCGCTACTAGTACTAGCCCTCCGCTCTTCCCCAGTAGCATATTGGACACCTTCTGACCTCAGGGGCTCATCTTCCAGCGTCATATCTTTTTTCCTTTTTGTACTGTCCATGGGGTTTTCATGGCTAAGATACTGGAGTGGGTTGCCATTTCCTTCTCCAGTGGATTACGTTTTGTCAGAACTCTCTGCTATGACCTGTCTTGGGTGTCCCTGCATTGCATAGCTCATAGCTTCATTGAGCTACGCAAGCCCCTTCGCCACGACAAGGCAGTAATCCATGAAAGGGTGCACTACTTTAAAGGAGGACAATTACAATAAACTAGTGGACCAAATCAAGGTAGATTTGGATAGGTGGTAAAACCTGCAACTTTCCTTTATGGGGAGAATTGCGACATTCAAAATGACCATACTGCCAAAAATACTCTTTCTATTTCAAACCATACCAATAAGATTGAAAAATGACTTTTTTTAGAAATTTAAATAAAATAATAACTAAATATATTTGGCAAGGGAAAAAAACCAGAATCAAACTGAAATTACTGCAAGACTCGAAAGAAAGAGGTGGATTTGGATTCCCTGATTGGGAACAATACTACCAGGCAGCAGCACTCATGTGGATTAGAGAGTGGATTAATTTAAAAAATAGGAGGCTGCTGGCACTGGAAGTACATGATATGCAGATGGGATGGCATGCGATTCTTTGGGATGGGAAACATAAACCTCACCAATACTTTCAGAAGCACCTAATCAGAAATGCTCTGTTGGATGTTTGGATAAAATTTAAACAACAAAATTATATAGAAATTCCCAACTGGCTGTCAACCCTGGAGATGTTTGTACATCCAAATTTCATGAAATTAGGAAAAGTGATGACGTACAAAGACATATTGAATGAAAAAGGAAAGCTGAGGTCTAGACAGGACTTAGAACAAGAAGGGATAGAACTAGAATGGTGGGCATATCTTCAGATCCAATCCCGATATGTGAGAGACAAAAATGAATGGGGCATAAGGACCAAACCTACAGAATTGGACAAAATCCTACAAGGGAAAGATGTGCAGATGATTAGGAAATTATACAAATATATATTGGATTACAACATGATAGAAGAGCAAGTGAAAGAGACCATGCTCACCTGAAGCAAGAATTTTGGATATGGCATCGATCTAGATAGCTGGCAAAAACTATGGGAGAGAAATAGAAAGCTTACCCTAGCCACGGCATACAAAGAAAATCAATACAAGATGTTTTATAGGTGGCATCTCCCACCCACAAGACTGGCCAAGATATGCAAAAATTGCTCACAGAAATGTTGGAAATGCACAGCAACACTAGGCACCTACTACCATATGTGGTAGGGATGCCCGAAAACCAAGGACTTTTGGCTCCAAATAAAACAGTGGCTAGAAAAGATGTTAAACCAGACGATAGATATGATGCCAGAACTCTTCCTTCTGGGTATAGTAAGGGTGTCAGGCTGCCTCTGATTATATTTAGGAATTCAACTAATGGCAAAGTGTGTAACAATTAAAGAAGACCATTATTATAAATTGGTGCAACAAATTAAAAAGGATTTGGAGAAGTGGAAAAATCTGCAATTGTCATTGATGGGAAGAATAGCTACTATAAAAATGAATATCTTGCCAAGACTATATTTATTTCAAACAATACCAATAAAACTGGGAAAAATACTTTGAAGAATTAAATAAAACAATATTAAAATATATTTGGCAAGGGAGAAAAGCAAGGATAAATTTGAAAATGTTGCAAGACTCTAAAAATAGAGGTGGTTTTGGGCTACCAGATTGGGAATTGTATAACCAGGCCTCAATACTTACTGGATTGGCTTGGATTGGATTGGATTGGCTTGGATTGGATTGGATTGAATGGATTGAATGGATTGGCTTGAGGAACAAAAGACTATTGACCTCAGAGGGACATGACTCAAACTAGGTTGGTATGCTTTTTTATGGTATGGAAAAAACAAAATACATAGCTATTTCCAAAGACACTATATTAGGAATGCATTATTATTAATATGGGAGAAAATTAAAGAACAACATTATTTGAAAATACTGGTCTGGCTCTCCACAATGGATGCACTGATTTATCCAAATGATATAGAGAATGTTACCAGATATAAAGATATTTTAAATGAAAAGGAAAGCTGAGGTCTAGACAGGACTTAGAACAAGAAGGGATAGAACTAGAATGGTGGGCATATCTTCAGATCCAATCCCGATATGTGAGAGACAAAAATGAATGGGGCATAAGGACCAAACCTACAGAATTGGACAAAATCCTACAAGGGAAAGATGTGCAGATGATTAGGAAATTATACAAATATATATTGGATTACAACATGATAGAAGAGCAAGTGAAAGAGACCATGCTCACCTGAAGCAAGAATTTTGGATATGGCATCGATCTAGATAGCTGGCAAAAACTATGGGAGAGAAATAGAAAGCTTACCCTAGCCACGGCATACAAAGAAAATCAATACAAGATGTTTTATAGGTGGCATCTCCCACCCACAAGACTGGCCAAGATATGCAAAAATTGCTCACAGAAATGTTGGAAATGCACAGCAACACTAGGCACCTACTACCATATGTGGTAGGGATGCCCGAAAACCAAGGACTTTTGGCTCCAAATAAAACAGTGGCTAGAAAAGATGTTAAACCAGACGATAGATATGATGCCAGAACTCTTCCTTCTGGGTATAGTAAGGGTGTCAGGCTGCCTCTGATTATATTTAGGAATTCAACTAATGGCAAAGTGTGTAACAATTAAAGAAGACCATTATTATAAATTGGTGCAACAAATTAAAAAGGATTTGGAGAAGTGGAAAATCTGCAATTGTCATTGATGGGAAGCCAGCCAGCTGCTGAACTGGGGGAGGCGACCGGAGGTTTTTCTTCTGTCAGTTTTAACCCTGAACTGGAGGATTGCAGAGCCCGGGAGCTGGAGCAATTGCATCTGGAAGAAAAAAGGTGGCAACCTCATCCTGAAATGCTTCCTTCTGGAGTGACTAAAAGAAAAAAGGGGAGAACTAGACTTTCAGATTGGAAAGAAGAGCTGGAAATCAGAGACAAGCTCCAGTTGGACGAGGCATTGCGTCTTTACCGTGAGGTGAAAGTAAGGCAAGCAGCGCACCAAAGGTATGAATCCCCTACTCGGTCCTTCAGGGGGGAGGGAGAAGAGGATGAAGAAATTACCAGGGGAGCAACTGGGGGAGTTTCCCAATGCGTAGAAATTTTGGAACAACCAGAACCAGAAATCTCCTTCCCAGAGGCAGATGAGTCGGATGGAGGGTGTACGCCACCTGCTGGCCAAGTGAGGCTGTGCAGAGGAAGGAAAAAGCCTAAAATCCCCCCCATATCTGGGAAATTCGATGGAAATGCCAAGGAGCTAGGACTGTTCTTGGCGTTAGTGAATAATCATATGATGGACTGGGGGGAAGATTATTGGTCCCAGGCAGCACAAGTTAGAGCTGTGACCCAAAACCTAACAGGAAGAGCAGCTGCTTGGTTTGTGTCACTATACAACGGACACTCCCCCTTACTGGAAAACTACGATCACTTCATGACCGCACTGAGGAGGAGGTTTGAGGACCCCCTGGCAGAGCAGAAGGCCAAAGGCTGGATGAAAACCATCAGACAAGGGAGGAGACCAGTGGCTGACTACAACCAGGAGTTTAGTGATCTGGTTCCCCTAATGAAAAAATGGTCGGAGGTGACCCTTGTGGACATTTACAAAGATGGCCTGAATAGGGACCTGTATGCACTGTGCCAGGCGCGGGCCACTCCAACCACACTGTACGGCTAGTATACCCTGGCAGCAGAGATGGAAATAGAGCTGGCAAAGGATCGTAGCCGAGCAGAGCGCGCTGGAAGGCCAAACCCTGCCCGTTTTCCTAGAGGCCCTCCAAAGGACGCCCTTACATCAGAGAGTGGGAGGCAATGCTCGACTGCGTGCTACAGATGTGGAAAAGAAGGCCACCAAGCAGCTGACTGTCGGGTGAAGCTGGTGCCAAAGATGACCCCTAGTGGTGGAAAGGAACCAGTGAAACCAGTTACTAAGGCACGAAAGCCAGCAAAAGTGGGAGAAGGCATCGCCAAGAAGGCCACTTCCATAAGGGAGGAGCGTGGAACGCCGACTGAATCCGATGACAGCGAAACCACGTCAGAATCCGATGAAGATCTTCTGGTGAGTTGGACACGGGGTCCTTTGAATATCCCGGTCAAACTGCATCCCTTCTTCAGGTAATAAGGTGGAAATGCTAGCGCTCCTAGACTCTGGGTGTACTAGGTGCATCATCAGTCCCGAGGTAGTAGAGAAAATGGAACTAAAACTGAGAACCCTACGTAGGCCCATAGCCTTTGCCCAGTTGGATGGCTCTGTGGTAGGGGGAGGGCCTGCCCATTTTGTAACAGAACCCATAGAAATGATGATGGGAGACCATCGTGAAGTCCTAAACTTCATAGTAGCCCTGGGGATGGACCAACCTCTGTTGCTAGGCTTGTCATGGCTGCGGAAGTGGAACCCCCATATTAACTGGAAGACGGGAGTCTTACATTTTCGCTCTAAGACGCTAAGAGGGGAGAAAAGAGACACCAAGGAGGAATCTACCGTGGCCATGCCCCATGACGTGATGGGGGCAATGACGGAACGGATAGAAGGGGAGGAGAGGATACCTAAGGAATACTGGGACTTGCGAGAAGTCTTTAGCGAGAAAGCATCAGCTGTTTTACCTCCCCATAGGCCTACTGACTGCGCAATAGACATACTTCCGGAGTAAAGCTTCCAAAACCAAAAGCTTATCCCATGACCCAAAAAGAATTGGGGGAGCTACGTAAATTTATAGACAAAAACTTAGAGCGGGGGTTTATCCAACCGGCTAGGCCTCGTGTGGCCACACCAGTGATGTTCCGAGAAAAGAAAGATAGCTCATTTCGTCTTATACTTGACTATAGAAACCTAAACGCAATACGCGCCGAAAACGTATACCCCATGCTTCTCACGAAAGACATGTTAGCGCATCTAGCAAAAGGAAAGTTTTTTACCAAATTAGACCTACGAGAGGCTTACTACAGAGTTCGTATAAAGGAGGGGGGTGAATGGAAAACCGCTTTCAACTGCCCCCTAAGATGCTTTCAGTTTCGAGTACTGCCATTTGGATTGCAGGGGGCACCCGCAGTTTTCATGCAACTAATAAATGAAATACTCCATCAACACTTGTTTCAAGGGGTTCTTGTTTACCTTGACGATATACTTATCTATACAGAAACAATGGAAGAACACATTAAACTAGTAAGAGCAGTTCTCAAAAAGTTATTATCCGCAGAACTTTATTGCAAGCTATCCAAATGTGATTTACATCAAACAAAAATAGACTACTTAGGGTACCGCATATCGGCAGATGGATTGGAAATGGACCCAGAGAAAGTGAAAGCTGTCTTAAAATGCCCCCCCCCCACGCACACACAAACAGCTGCAAAGTTTCTTTGGATTTGCGAACTTTTATTGTCAATTCATCCCCTCCTTTGCTCAAATTGCTTTGCCAATCACCAACCTCTTAAAAACTAAAGGAGATACAAAGCCCAAACCATCATTACCTCTTGAATGGTCAATGGAATGTCAAGCAGCGTTTGAAAAGTTGAAACAACTGTTTGCTGCTGAACCTATTTTGAAACACCCCGACATGGATGTTCCTTTTGTTGTACAAGCAGATGCTAGTGATGTGGCAGTCGGAGCCATTCTGCTCCAGAACAATGCCGATGGTAAACTACAATCTTGTGCTTTCACTTCTCGAAAATTGATTGAAACTGAAAGAAGGTGGGCCATTTAGGATAAAGAAGCATTTGCAGTTCATTGGGCTCTTCGCACTTGGAGATAATTCTTAGAAGGTTCCAACCATCCTTTTGAAGTTTGGACTGATCACAAAAATCTGGAAGCGCTAAAAACTCCTAGAAAACTTTCACCTAAACAAGCCTGCTGAGCTCAATATTTTAACCGTATTAATTTCACTTTACATTACATTCCTGGAGGAAAGAACTTTTTGGCAGATGCTCTTTCACATCTGCCCCAATACAATGGTACACACTCTGAGGTGGTACGCCCAATACCTCCCATTCAGCAGTTAGCAGCTCCAGCTATAACCCGAACCCATACCAAAACCGAAACATCACTACCAGATGAATTAACTAAGTTATTTAAGGAAGCTTTGAACTCAGATGATTGGTTCTTGGCTCATTCGCACAAATGCACACTCTGTGATGGACTAGCTTGGATTGGAGCAAAACTATATGTTCCTCTATCACTCAGAGAAACCATCCTACAACGATGCCATGATGCTAAAATGGCAGGACATTTTGGGTTTGTGAAAACTTTGCACCTTCTTAAAAGACAATTTTGGTGGCCAAGTCTTAAAAAGGACATTCAATCGTATATAGCAAGTTGCCCTGTTTGCGCATCATCTAAAAGGCCTCCAGGAAAACCTCCTGGATTACTTCAAACAGTAGCCTGGCCAGGAGCTCCATGGAAAGAAATATCCATGGATTTCATAGTGGAACTACCCAAAAGTGCAGGCAATACTGTAATCTGGGTAGTCACAGACCTGTTCTCCAAACAAGTCCATTTTATTCCATGTTCCAAAATACCTTCTTCAAAGACCCTGGCAAAGTTGTTTGTGCAACACATTCCACGGGGTTCCTGAATGCATCATCTCAGATCGAGGAGTTCAATTCACTTCTCAGTTTTGGAAAGAGTTTTTGTGACTGATTGGCTCCGCCCAAGGATTAAGCTCCTCCCATCATCCCCAGACGAATGGAAGTTGCGAACGCTCGAACTTGGTACTAGAACAATATTTACATTGTTACATTAACTATCAACAAGACAATTGGGTGGACCTACTACCTTTTGCAGAAGTAGCCTACAATAACTCAATTCATAGTAGCACAGGATTTACTCCTTTTAAAGTAGCTTCAGGCCAAGACTTTGTTCCCATCTCGGAACTTCCAAAGGAAAGAACCACAGTTTCATCGTTGTCAGAATGGATAGATCAAATACAAAACACATGGAAAATGACTCGAAAGGCGATTGATGATGCCCACCGTGCACATAAAAAACAAGCGGATAAAAAAAGATCCCCTGAGAACAAGTACCAAGTTGGAGATAGAGTTTACCTCTCCACCAAATATTTACAAACCACTCAAAAATCTAAAAAACTGGGACCTAAGTATGTGGGACCTTTCCCCATAGTGAAAATCATCAACCCCGTGACTGTACAGCTAGATTTACCAAAAACACTTAGAAGAATTCACCCCGTTTTCCATGTGAGCTTACTGAAACCAGAACACATGTCTACTTTCCGTGCTAACCATACACCCCCTCCTATACCAATTCTCATAGAGGGCGAACAACATTTTGAAGTAAAAGAAATCTTAGATTCAAGAAAACATAGAAATAAAATTCAATTGCTTATTGCTTGGAAGCACTTCCTTTTGTCCCAAGCTGAATGGGTGAACAAGGAAGATGTTCGTGCTTCAGAAAAGATAACACAATTCTATAAAAAATATCTTGACAAACCCTAACTTTTCTCTTTTCTTTTCTAGGACTAATGTCCTTGTTGCAGGAGGGCCAAATGTCAGCCTCCACTCCAATCCTCACATCCTTTTGTACACTTTATATTCAGTAGTTAGATTGCAGTGGGGTTTTATGTGTAATGTACATAGCTCATGGATTCAGGTTAGGTAGAGAGGGCCCTTTAAGAGTGTCGTCTGACATGAGATCAAGGGGAGGGGAGATTGATGGTTTGAATTCAGCAGGAATGTTAGAGCGCGGGCTTTCAACGGACATTGCATTCTTGAGATGATTTACAGCCAGAGACCTGCGGAAGAAGATTACCACAGGGGGCCGAGAAGGAGCTGGCATTGGACCAGACCTGGCTGATCTCTTGTGGGAGGAGAGACTAATGATGGGATATGGAATGTTAGCCATATTTTGTCTCAGATCCAACTTTATACTGCTGCAGTCCAGATGTATTTAGTAAAAGTACTTTTCTTTATTTGCAAATGAAGTCAAGGTGTATTCTTTCCTAAATATAATCAGAGGCAGCCTGACAGTATGGTTTATATAGAGAATTAACAGAATTAGATCAGATATTAACAGATATAGATGAAAAATTAATAAAGAAAACATATAACTATTTGTTAAGTATTAAGATTGAAGATGAACAAGTAAAAGAGACAATGGTAGTATGGGCTAAAAATTTTGGCTATTCGACTGAGTTAGATCAATGGCAGAAATTATGGGATAGAAACTATAAATTAACAATGTCTACTGCATAAAAAGAAAATATTTATAAAATGTTTCATAGATGGCACTTTCCACCTTCAAGTTTAGCAAAGATGTTTAAGGATAAATCTGTAAAGCAGACACCTGGTTTGTACTATCATAGGTGGTGGACATGCCAAAAGTGAAAAATATTGGACAAAAATACATTCATGGTTGGAAAAATGATAAAACAGCATATTGATTTGAAACCAGAGACATTTTGTTGGGCCTTTACCGGACAAATATAATAAAGGGAATGTAGATATGATTTTACATGTACTGACTGCAGCTAGAATAGTATTTGCACAAAAGTGGAAATGCAGAGAGAACCTACAGGAGGCAGAAATAATCAACAAAATATTGATCTGTGCAGAAATGGACAGGTTAACAATGAAGCTCAAAGATAAAGATGAATCGGAATTCTATGAAACCTGGAATATGTTTTATAAATGGCTGGAGAAAAGGAGGAGTGTAGGGATAGAGAATTAGAAACAAAGTGAAAAGTAGGGGGGAATAAATAAAATATTATAAGAAATAGTAGAAAGGAATAGATAGGATTCGAATAGATATGAAGGGAATATGTATGTAATTGGAGGATGATTGAGTGTTCAAAAAAAGTATATACGGAACAAGCATGATGTTATATTGTAAGCTACACAAAGAAAAAGTGTTAGAAAAGTATGTACCAGACTAGTCACATCATGTCTAATGTTTTTAATTGTACATTTAATTTTAAAAAAATTCAACTCTTACGCTGGCAGGAATAATTATTAAAGTGGAATCTGTTCTAAAATTTTACAAACTATATGCAATGGAAAGCAGAAAGAAAAGATTAATCTCACAACTGAGAGGTGGATGGTTGTTTCAGAATTGTTTCCTGTGTACACTTTAAAACCCTGTGTATCCCTGTGTACAGGGATAAAAGTCCATTTCATAGTCCTTTTAGAATACACAGAAAGCAGGAGGAAACTAGCTTTTTTGTTGTTGTTTTCAGATGCTCCAACAATAATGCACCAAGGTGAAAAGATCAGGAACACTTTATACACATTGTGCTAATTACTGCAAGTACTTAAAATTGTAATTAGCTTATTATACTGCAGAGAATGGCATGGCATGTCTTTCAAAAGAATTTATCTCCAGATTATTAGTGGAAAGCTAACAACATCTGCTTCAAATAAAATCAACCAATTAGCACAGGCAACTTCACATAGTTTGCAATCAGAGAATTATATTGTGCCAAGTGCTAATATGAATACTATCTCCTTATATCCAACATTTATCTGTCAGCACAGCTGGTGTTTAACACCATTGACTTCAGTACAGTCTCCAAAAACTTATGTTAATTTGAAATAACTGAATCAGAGTGAGGTTGATGTCTGCTTAATTAAAATTGACCTCGTCATTTCACTCCATAAAAAGTACAATTGTCTCACCATTTAAAGTTTTGTTAATATAAATATTCAGGTATTGTATATGAATGTTTAAAGCAGTCTTGAAACTGTTTCTGGTAACAAAGTTGGACACCAATTTTAAAATGCAATTCAATTCTGAGTGCCAGCAAATCCAAAGAATGAAGACAACTAATTTACCTAACAGTCATTTTTGGGCTTTGATGCATCTTAATGGAAGAGAAAAATTTTAAGGTTCCACTTTCTTTCTACTTTCACTTGACATCAGCACCTTTATATTCCTGGAAATTAATGAGGATTTTTAATGAAAATTATCCCGCTCTTGTTCTTCCCATTTTATCCCATTTAATTAGCTTCAGTTTAGAAGACAAAAGACAAAACCAGCACCTGAGCTTTATTTATCTTGCTAGTTATTCAGAACTGCATATAATCATTAACTAACTGTTGGAATAAAAATCCCGTCTGGTTCCAAGCCGGGAGAAAGATGCTGGAAATAAAATGAAGACTGGCTGCAAGGAAAGAAGGTCTCCATTTATTCCGTTTTCCAGAAACTTCAGTGACAGCAGTACGTTTCTGGGTTGGCTGACCAACTGGCTGGGTGAGTAGATGGATTTTTATAGGGTTCTGGGGTTTTGTGACTGAGAACTCCAGAGGTTTGTGCAATGTAGTGAGCCTTGTGTCTTTTGCTATTCTAAAGGTGATGGGTAAATCCTATTATGTCCTAAAAGTCATGTCCTGTCCTTAGAATTTGGGTGGGGAAATGTAGATTTTATGAGTTTTTGTTTTTCTACTTTTTAATCCCATCAGCTCCAGCCTTCTATGGGAGCTTGTGGCTGAAGGCATTTTGTTTATGAATAGATTGACCCAGTCTTTCAGAATGGATATAAAATCTCCATTCCAAAAGACCAGCTCTTCAAGCTTCTTCTTGAGGCTACTTTCCTATGGCAGGAAGACTGAGGCTGCCTTTAAAACATGTTTCTCCTCTTCTCCTTTAGGAGAAATATAATATTCTGCCTCTTTTAATATTCCCCAAACTATTTCATTTCCTGGGCATGGTCATTCCATATAATGAAGCAAACTTTAGAAATTGTAACTTAAAGAGATGGAAAATAAGCTGCACACACGGAGAAAACAACAACAACAGAATCAGGTTGTTATCTGACAGGTCTTTAGGCCACCATTTACAAACTGATTAGGAATATTCTGGATCAAGTTTTGATTAGGTTTTGAATTCCAGCATGGAAAATACCTGTGGCAAAAACACTAATTAAATGCAAGCACAATCCAGACAATCATGTCACACATACTAGCAAATGTCTATATGTTACAGATGCAAAAACCCCAGTGTGAAAAGAATTATGGAACAGTATAGAAAACTATCACAAGTGTGTGAGAAAGTTCCTATAATACACTGATTAATACTAAAATCAGAACATGAGAACTGTACTGAATTAATTAATTAATTAATTAATTAATTAATTAATTAATTAACGGCCTAGCTCAGGGGCCTGCGACCTTAAATACTCAAAGAGCCATTTTGTCCCATTTCCCACAGAAAACAAAACACTGGGAGCCACAAAACCTGGGTGGGCATGGCCAACTTGATGTCACTCACTCCCACCAAGTCACATGACACACACCCCAACCATGCCTACCCAGGTTTTGTGGCTCTCTGTGTTTTCTTTTCTATGGGAAACAGGTATCTCTCTGTGTGTCTCTCGCTCTCTCTTTCTCTCTCTCTCTCTCTCCCTCTCCCCTCTCTCTTTCTCTTTCTCTTTCTCTTTCTCTCCCTCTCCCATCTCTCTCTTTCTCCCTCTCACTCAATCCCATCTCTCTCTTTCTCTCTTTTTCCAATCTCCTCGTCCCTTCCTCTCTCCCTCATCTCTCTCTCTCTCTTTCTTTTTCTCCCTCTTTTTCTCCCTCTCTCTCTCTCTCCCTCCCTCTCATCTCTTTTTTTCTCTCCTCCCTCTCCCCTCCCTCCCTCTCATCTCCTTTTCTTTCTGTTTCTTTCTCTCCTCCCTCCCTCTCCCATCTCTTTCTCCTTTCCCCTCTCCCTCTATCTACCTACCTTTCTCTCATCTCTCTTTCTCTCATCTCTCTCTCTCTCTCTCATCTCTTTCTTTTTTCTCTCTTTCTCTCTCTCTCTCTCCCCCTCTTTCTCTCTCTCGCCCTCCCTCCCTCCCTCCCTCTCCCCCACTCCCCAACCTTCACACCCAGGGAATAACTATAAGGAAATCTGGCCACCTTCTCTCTGTCTCTGGAAAGATACAAAAATAAACCTAGCATTGCAAAAGGAGTGACTGTCAAGCTGTTACATCACAATACCACGAGGTTGCTGCCTTAGACTGCCTGACACACTTCAGAAGCATTATCCCAAATAGCAGCACACTCACACAGGCATACATACACATCCTGAAACTTGGTCCAAAGTGGCCAGAAAATGTAGTCCCTGAGCACTCCCAAAGACGCTTCACAGGCAAAGTACGGGACAACACACACACACACACACACACACACCATCACCATGGCAGTGTCCTCTGAATCCTTGCAAAACTGGGCAAGGCAAAACTGTCTGTCTCTCTTTCATTGCCCAACTGCAGGAGGAAATGGCAGGCAGCTACTTCTGGCTTTGTTGGTGCTGGATGCGTGACCTGCTCTCTACCCCAAGAGGGAGAATTGCCAGGGGTGAGTGGGGTAGGGAATGGGCTCCAGGAGGAGAAGGAGGAGGGGACCCAGTCTCACCCATTGTGAAGTGCGTTAGTTTTCACTGTGCTGTGCAAGGTACTGTGAGAGCAGCAGGCAGGCCATGGAGTGGGTATTGGGTCTTCCCCCCACCCCATGCCAAAAGGAAAGCCAGCCAGGCTTCTCCTCTAGGATTAGTTCCAGAGACATTACCAAAAAAGCAGGCAAAGCAGGCCTGAGAATCCTTGCTTTTGAGGGCTTTCCTCTCACACAGTCTGTTCAATGGGAGGCAAAAAGCTCAGCTGTCAGGGGTTGCGATCTACCTCCGGAAATCCTGGCAACCATTCACACACATGCCATGGATGGAAGAAAAAGCACAGCAAGGATGGGAGGCAGGGAGGTGGATGGAAGAGGAAAAGCTGTGACCACAGAACTTCCCCAACACACACGTTCAGCTGCTTCTTCTTTGGCATCGTGCCTGGGCATAGGAAGCCCCCCTACCCTTCCCTCTGCTCTCTGCTCCCTGCTCCCTTCAGCCTATCCCCAACTGAATCCCACTTTGGAACAGAGGAGCACACACTGGAAACTGTTAGATTTGGGCAATAAAGAGGCAGGAGACCAATGAGTGACAACAGCTCTTTAGTTTATAGTGAACCCAGCAAAAACATCCGGCAAAAACCCCTCTTTATATACAGTTTTGGCTGAGGCTTCAACCAATCAGCAACGTGCTATTTCCCGCCCAAGTTTCCCTCAAAACTTTAAAGATACATTACACTCCTTCCCTCCCAGAACGCATTGTACCCATATTTACATAATTTTAGCATCTTATTTCTCTACGTAGTCACGCAAGTAGACAGGGCGTCTCCTAACTCTTTCGGACCTGCGCAATTCATTCTCTGGGAGTGAGTCGAGCTGGCCGGAGGGACTGTTAGTTCCTCCCAGCTCCTCCTCTAGGCCATCCGGCCCTGGATTATTGGCAGCGTCATCCCTGCTGTCTTCAGGAGGAACCGGTTGGTGTCGCTGGACCTCGTCGGACTCAGATAAGTCCCGCGTCTGCCCCGGGTTTGAGTCAGCTGTGGATTCAAACATTTGGTAGTCAGGGCCTGACTGATCTGTTTCTGATTTACTTGTTATTCATTTCCTTATTTGGTCTATGTGGCGCTTCCAAACCCGGCCATCCTCCATATCTACGAGATATGATTTCGGCCCGGTTATTTCAAGAATTGTTCCTTTTAACCACGTTGGGCCCTCGCTATAGTTGTGTGCCCACACTGGGTCGCCCACTGTCATTTCTCTCATTTTACCGTGTGCTCCCTTGTACCCATCTGGGGTGTAGGTTGGGTTTAGTCGGTCTAATGGGCACCTGAGCTTCCTGCCCATCAATAGTTCTGCCGGGCTGCGGCCAGTTGTCACACAGGGGGTTCTGTGTTGGACGGCTAGGAAGGTATCAATTTTTGTTTGCCAATCGCCTGGCCTTATCCTGGATAATGCTTCTTTTGCGCTCCGAACGAAACGTTCTGCAAGTCCGTTCGTCGCCGGGTGGAAAGGCGCCGAGAGGACATGTCTGATGCCCTCCTCCGCCAAGTACCCCTCAAACTGGGTTGCTGTGAATTGCGGGCCGTTGTCGGAAACTAGGGTGTCGGGCAACCCATGGGTTACAAATAGGTGCCTCAGGACTGAGATCACTGACTCGGCCGTCGTGGATCTCATGAGGATGATTTCTAGCCATTTGGAGTAGGCATCTACTACCACTAGAAAGGTTTGCCCGTGGAATGGGCCGGCAAAATCGAATTGAATCCTAGACCATGGCCCCTGGGGTTTCTCCCACTCTCAGATTGGGGCCGTAGGGGGTAGTGGCCTTGACTCCTGGCAGGCTTGGCATTTCCCTACCCTGTCGCTAATTTCCTTGTCCATCAAGGGCCACCACACATAACTCCTCGCTAAGCCCTTCATTCTCACAATCCCCGGGTGGCCCACATGCAGAAGTTCCAAACCTTTTTTCGTAATTTCTCCGGGATCACCACCCTATCCCCCCATAACAGACACCCCCCTTGAACCGATAGCTCCTCTCGTTTTTTCACAAAGTCCTTGAAAGCCTTGCAGCGGCCATCCCCTTTGTACCCAACCAATTACAGTCCTTATTGTAATGTCCTTGTAAGATGCCCTAGCCACTTCCTTGGATGTGACTGGGCCCGAGTCCAAAGAGTCAATTAGCAGGACGGGTGTCCCCGGGGTAGGGTCTTCGATGGTCTCCGGTAGCGGGCATCTGCTCAGGGCGTCCGCATGCCCTAACTCCTTCCCTGGCCGGTGAAGCAATTTGTAAGAATATGCCGCTAGGAAGATAGTCCATCGGGTCAGTCTGGGCGAGAAGGCCACGGGCGTTGGGCGGTCGCCCGCCAATAGGCCTAGTAGGGGGTCTATGGTCCGTGACTATCTCGAAGTCACGTCCGAATACATATTCGTGGAATTTCTTTACCCCGGAGACTATAGCCAATGCTTCCCTATCTAGCTGACTATAGTTCCTTTCGGCCGAGGACATTGTTAGAATGTCGCTATAGGGGCTTCTGTTCCATTTGGCAATCTGTGGCTGAGCACAGCCCCCAACCCATAGGGAGATGCATCACAAATTAGCACTAATGGCAACGTGCCATTGTATTGAATAAGGAGGCTATCGCTGGACAGAAGGTTTTTTACTCCTTCGAATACCTTAGCTTCCGCCTTCCCCCCGACCACACAGCTGTCTTTGCCAGTAATTTGTGTAGCGGTTCGGCTATAGTTGCCTTGTTCTTTAAGAATACCGCATAGAAGTTTACCAGGCCTAAGAATACCTGTAACTCCGTTTTGTTTTGGGGAGCAGGGGCCTTCCTGATGGCCCGTACCTTGCTCAGTGGGGTGGATCCCTTCCCTGTCTATCCGGTAGCCCAGGAATTCTACGGATCCTACCCCGATCTGGCATTTGTTCAGCTTAACCTTAAGCCCGGCAGACCGGAAAATGCCCAAAAACTTTCTCAGTCTTACCCCCAATTCCTCTAAATTCTCAGCAGATACCAAGACATCGTCGAAGTAGGGTACCACCCCGGGGAGTCCCTGCAATAGTCGCTCCATTAGGTTCTGGAATAACCCAGGAGCCACACTAACCCCAAACTGTAACCGGGTGCATTTAAAAGCACCCCGGTGCGTGACGATTGTTTGCGCTTCGGCTGTGCTGCTATCTACGGGTAACTGCTGATAGGCTTGAGCCAAATCTAGCTTGGCGAAAACCTGCCCTTGTCCTAACGAGTGCAGCAAGTGTTGCACTACTGGGATGGGGTATTTTATTTTTTTATTTTTTATTTATTTTTCATATTTGTATATCGCCCTATCTCCCTAGGGACTCAGGGCGGTTCACAGGCAATTAAAAATACATATAAATACAAGTTAAAATAACAGTTAAAAAACTTATTCTATAGCCCATTATTAAAAATAATATAAAAAATAAAAACCTGTTTAAAACCAATAAATTTAAAATCTAATCCAGTCCCGCGCAGATGAATAAATATGTTTTGAGCTCGCGACGAAAGGTTCGGAGGTCCGGAAGTTGACGCAGTCCTGGGGGGAGTTCGTTCCAGAGGGTGGGAGCCCCCACAGAGAAGGCCCTTTCCCTGGGCGTCGCCAGACGACACTGCCTAGCTGACGGCACCCTGAGGAGTCCCTCTCTGTGAGAGCGCACGGGCCGGTGAGAGGTATTCGGTAGCAGTAGGCGGTCCCGTAAATATGCACTCTTCTGTAATGCTTTGTTAAGCGTTGCCTTGTAGTCAGTGCAAATCCGGACCGATCCGTCCGGTTTGACTGGGGTGACTATAGGTGTCTCCCATTTTGCATGGTCAACGGGCACTAGTATCCCCTGGCTTACTAGTTTGTCCAGCTCCCGGTCAATCTTGGGCTTTAGGGCAAATGGAACCCTCCTAGCCTTTAACCGGATAGGGGCAACTTGTGGGTCTAGGTTAAAGGAAATAGGGGTCCCCTCGTACTTGCCCAGGCAGTCTTTGAAGACGTCCTCGAACTCCTTCATTAGTTCATCTTTGAGGTCGACTTCATTCCTGAAGACCCCGGTCACTCCCATGCCCAAAGCTCGGAACCAGTCCAGTCCTAGCAAACTCGGTGAGTTCCATCAACTATGGTGATTGGCAGGGTTTTCTTGAACTGTCCATACTTGACTTGACGGACATTACCCTCGAACAGGGATCCGATTCCTTGGTAGTCCTGCACCCTCAGCTTCTGGGTTTGTAGTTTGCGCTTCATGATGGCAGGCAAGTCTCTCACGAGGGTGTCCCAGGACATAATCGTGATCGATGAGCCGGTGTCCACTTCCATTTGGCACGGCACCCCTTCAATGTATGTCTTGGTAAAAATCTTTTTCTCTAGTCGCGTTGATCGTGACCCACTCTCACGGCAGTCTGGTTTAACCAGCGCCTTTTGAATGGACCAATCCCGGGCGCTTCGCTGCTCCGCACTCTGATTGGTCGGTTTGAATTTTGGCGGGAAGGTTTGAAACTCGACAGGCCTGCGCTATGTGGCCTTTCTTTCGCACCGCAAACCGTGTCCTTAAACTTGCAGTGTTGTCATTGTTGTTGGCCCGCAACTCACGCATTCGCTCGGTCCCCTCTCCGGCCTCCCGGTGTCGAAAACCTCTGGACCGCAGTGGCTTAGGAAGTACGCTCGCTTCCGATTGTCCGAGACTCCTTGGAGTTCGTTCGCTTCGAGGAAACACTCGAAACGAGCCATGTACGACCTCCATTTCTCCTTGGCTGGGTCAAATGGCGCTGGCAGTGTGTAGCTGGACATCGCTGCTTTCCGCCCCTTACTGTCTGGATTCGCTAATTCCTGGTTAGTTCAGCTCTTTCCGACGATCTTTCTGCCTCGATATCCCACCCTCGTCGCCAATGTTAGATTTGGGTAATAAAGAGGCAGGAGACCAATGAGTGACAACAGCTCTTTAGTTTATAGTGAACCCAGCAAAAACATCCGGCAAAAACCCCTCTTTATATACAGTTTTCGCTGAGGCTTCAACCAATCAGCAACGTGCTATTTCCCGCCCAAGTTTCCCTCCAAAACTTTAAAGATACATTACAGAAACCCATGTTGGGGCAATGTGGGAGCACACCTCCTGACCCTCCAGCACTTAGCTCACAACTCTCCACCCTCCGCCAGGCCCAGCTTGCTGAGGAGGGGGTGAAGCATCCCTGATGCCTCTGCTTCCACACCACGACCCCAGCCATTGCTGCCTGGCTTCCTAAAAGGTGCACCACATTTCAAAAGCGACAGCTTACATCTGGAATTGGCAAACATTGCCTCACTGTGAGAGCCGGGCCAGGCCTCTCCACCATCCGACTCGCCAATAGGGCTGCTTTTGCCGGGCCAGCCACCCCCTCCACTGGGTTTTTGTGCTCACATTTGGCTGGGGGAGGGGAGTGCTTCCCCATGCTGTCCCTTCTTTCTCTTGGCTCCGCTGATGAGGGAGGAGGAAGGCCAGGCTTGGAGGAATGGCCCCGACCCCACAAGATTTGCCCCCGCCATTCTCTCCCAGCCCTCTTTGCTGGCAGCAACAGCAAATGTACCACAATGAAGGTGGAATCCTGTTGCTGCACAAAGGCAAGTGCAGGGATGCTTCGCTCCCACACTAAGACTCCACCCTTTCATCCTAACAGCTTTTTCATCCCCCTGCCATGACAGGGAGCTGCAGCAGAGGGGTGAAAGAGCTGCATGTGGCTTTGGAGCTATGGGTTGCTGACACCCGGTCTAGCTAAATCAACACCTGGATATGATTGAAAGAGAGTAACTGACCCAAGTCACTCAGACTGTTTTCCTGCCTAAGGCAGGGACTAGAACTCACCAACTCCTGGGTTTTTTAGCCTGATGCCTTAACCACTAGATCATACTAAAAACATGTTACAAATAGTATACAAATTAATACATTCCTTATATTGCTACTGTCTAACAAGTGTAACTTAAGACATTTGGGAAAAACATTTTAACACATCACAAAATAGAAATTAGTGAATTAGTATGGAAAAACCTGAAATTTAAATTTATTAAGAAAATATGTTCATGACAATGATAAATAGAGTTTTCTATATATTAACCTAGATAAATAATAGTTTAAAACAATGAAAGTTATTATGTTAAATTTATATTTACCAATAATGAAATAAATACTAATGTAGATCTATTTCAAGCTATTTAGCTTTTGTCAGCTAGCCCTTCTGGGGTATGCCTGTCTGGGATTCAAACCTGGGCTACTTACATGTTAGATAGATGTATTAACCTCTAAGCCATGGGCTCAACTCGATTTGTTGGCTATACTGGGGAGAGATTATTTTTTATCAGGGCAACCTGGTCTAACCAAATATGAGATGGAGCATACTGTGAAAGTTATTGTTCATAAGATTGCCTTTTCCCCTTAATGACAAAACAAAGTTCATGGGTGAATATATGCAAAGAGGACAGAATCTGGAGACACCAGCTAGTAATAATCCCAGCTGTAATAATGTCATTAAATAAAACTACTTAAGCCTCATTGATTTCAATGTAATTAATACAGCTAGTCCTAGTTCCCTAATATATCTAAGATATTTCTTGCCTTCATTTCCATTATGAAAACAGAATTTTCTCATAGAACAAGGTAAATTACATAAACATTACTTTAAAAAATAAATAAAAAGACCATATTTGTCTAGCTACAAAATAACAACGAGGGATTTAATTACACGTGAAGAGTTAAAAGTTTCAGATAGAGGAAATTAGAAAGCATTTATTATTTATGGCTTGTTATGCAACCTTTCTGTCCGCCTCCCAATCAATGATACAATTTTACTGTAATGAACTAAAACTTTAAAGACTGCATCGTATTGAGTTTGTCTGTATCATGATATTTAAAGAAGAAAAAGATATTTACAGCAGTTCAAAGGATGAGTGTATATTCTCTTCTTCTTTATTTCATTGTAACAAATCATTGGATGAAATATCCTTCTGGGTTCAGTTCCAAGTAAGGAAAAGGACATTGGATTCATGAAAGTTGCTTGGAAAGAAGGTTTATTGATGAACAGGATCACATGGCTTGAGTTCCTGAGCAGAAAAAGGGCAGAGATGCTGAGAGTGCCTTGGTTTTATGCCATCTGTTCGGCTTTGAATTTGAGCTTGTATTCTGACTGGTTGTCAGACTCCCATGGGGCCATGAAGGGGCAACTCTGTAGTCTGTCCTGAGTCCCAAGCTTGGTTGAGCTTTGATGGATGAAGATGTAATGAAGGGGCTTTGAACAATTCCTATTATGGCTTTGCTAGAAGGAGGTCTATCTTTGCTATGTAAATATAGGATTGCCTCTCCTCCTCACTTAAGAAAGTAAAAACTTGAAATTTGGTATTTTAAAAGGAACCTTTTATTAAGTAGAAATGACAGCAATGGATTCAAAGCAATGTCTGAGTACCCTTAGACAAGACAAGTAGGATTAAAGCAGTAGAGATCCTTCCCTTAAGCCAGAATGCAGATTTTAGCCAATACACAAGTGTGAAGCTGGTTTTCTTTACCAGCTGCCCTGAGAACCGATAAGCATGTAATCCCATCATTCCCCTTTAAAATAAAACAGCCCATTTGGCTATCATAAACATTCCTCAACATTAAGGAGATCTCAGGGTGCTTTGGCGCCGGGATATAGGTTGTAAAATATCTGTTGGCACAGGCAATGCTAGTAATTCGAATCCAAGACACCCCCTTCTCCCAATTGAATGGCAGTATCATTTTTAGGGATCTGACTCACTGACTCACTGGAGAAGAGCCTAATGCTGGGAAAGATTGAGGGCAAAAGGAGAATGGGATGAGAGAGAATGAGGTGGCTGGATGGAGTCACTGAAGCAGTAGGCATGAGCTAAAATGGACTCCAGAGGATGGTAGAGGATAGGAAGACCTAGAGGAACATTGTCCATAGGGTCACGATGGGTCGGACATGACTTCGCAACTAACAACGACAACAATCTCTTTTAAGGATCTGACATGCTGCCTTCCTTAGAGGAAAATGTCCACTTGTGAAAAAATATAAACAAAAATTCATGATAGCATATTAACAAGATTTCTTAGGGTATTGGGAGTGAAATTTTCTCAGCAAGGTTGGAACGCTAACATGGTGTTTAGTGACCCATTCATTTTAGGCTGAGGATAAATGTTTCCAAGCAACTAAGTTTTGGATTTTCCCTCTGTGGATCCTTGAGTCAAGAATTTATTTGATTTCAAAGTGTTGTTCACCTTCAATCATGATGGGAACAGGTGGTGTAGATGCAGGTGGTCCAGGGATGAGATTACCTCTCATTTGAGTAAACTAATGTGAAATACCGGGTGGACTTGGAAGTAGTTCAACTGTTACTGGATTGATGACCCTAGTGATAGGGAAAGGTCCAATGAAATTTGGCCCTAGATTCTTTGATGGCTGTAATGATTTCAGGAATTTTGTAGATAAGTATACTCTATCTCCAACATGGAAAGGTTTGTGTTCCATCCTTTTCTTGTCAGCTTGAATTTTAAAAGCCTCTCTAGCTTCCTTTAAAGCTAATCTAACTATTGGCCATGTGCTTTGCAAATTATCCATCTACTCCTTAAGTGAGGGGATGGTGGGCTCTTCTATGGGTAGTTCAGGCATGGGGCTGAAATCCTGGCCTGTCACTACTCTAAAAGGGGTAAAACCAGTGCTTGAGTGTACAGAGTTATTAAATACAACTTCAGCAAAAGGTAAAAGTTCAGTTCAGTCATCCTGTTGAAAATTAATAAAACATCTTAAATATTGTTCTAGTGCCGAGTTCAGTTCAGTCTCAGAATTGCTGTTAATACACATGTGATGGGAAGAGCTCAACCCCTGGCCAGTACCAAATGCCCTCCAAAATTTGGAGGTGAATTGAACCCGTCTGTTGGAGATGATCCTTTGTGGAGCTCCATGAAGCTGATAAATGTGTATTAGGAATAATTTGACTAAACCTTTAGCAGTTGGGATCTTTTGGCAAGGTTTAAATGTGCCTGTTTTGAAAACAGGTCTGTCACCACCCAAATAACAGTATTTGGCAATTCTACAATAAAATCCATAACAATCTCTCTTCATGGCGCTGAAGGCTCAACCACTTTCTGCAAGAGACCTGGGGTTTTCCCCTGACATCTTTTTGCTCCTGCACAAATGGGGCATAGCTTTCTATGTCCTTTTTTAGTGAAGGCAATCATATTTTTCTTTTAATTAGGTGTAAAGTTTTCACAAAACCAAAATATCCAGCTAATTTGGAGTCGTGGCATCTTGCCATTAAGCATAGTCTTTGGCTGGCTGGAACATACACCTTCCCTCCCACCCAAGCCCAGTCCTCTTTCATCAGACAACTGGATTTGTGGTTCAAAAACCATTCATCGGTGGCCAATGCTTGTTTAAAAGTTTGGGTGGTGTCATTGTCCATCAATGTTTCATGTTTTGCCTGGGATCTGGTGATTACTTTAGCGGCTAGTTGATTGTTTTGTACTATGGGTTTGATTATATCTGACTTTGCACTATTGTATTGCAGTTTTCTAGATAGTGCATCTGCCAGAAAGTTTTTTTTCCGGGGAGTAAAATCAAACCATTTAAAGTACTGAGCCCATTGTACTTGTTTTGGGGAGAGTTTCCTTAGGGTCTTCAGGGCTTCTAAATTGTTATGATCAGTCCAGTCTTCAAAAGGGGTCTTACTCCCCTCTAGGAAATGCCTCCAATTTACAAGTGCCCAACGAACTGCATAAGCCTCTTTCTCCCAAATGGCCCACCTTTGCTCAGTCTCATTCAACTTTTTGGATGTGTAAACACATAGTTGTAGCTGATCTTGCTCATTTTTCTGAAGCAGGACTGCTCCTATTGCCACATCACTGGCATCTGCTTGTATGACAAATGGTTTCTCCATGTCCGGGTGTTTTAGAATTAGTTCTGCTAAGAACACTGTTTAAGTTTTTCAAATGCCTCTTGGCATTTCATTGTCCAGTTCAAAGGCTGCTTTGGTTTAGGGTTGCCCTCCCACTTCGTTTTTAAGAGCTTGGTAATGGGGAGGGCAATCTGAGCGAAAGTGGGAATAAACTGGCAGCAAAAGTTGGCAAAATCGAGGAAGCTTTGTAACTGTTTACACATGCGCGGTGGTACCCAATCAAGTACAGCCTGCACTTTTTGAGGGTCCATTTCAATGCCCTGGTGTGAAATGCGGTACCCCAAATAGTCAATCTTTCCTTTCACATTCATATTTAGAAAGTTCAGCATAAAGTTTGGCAGAGCGGAGTTTGTTTAAAACAGCCCTGACTAGTTTTACATGTTCCGCTTTGGTCTTGGTATATATTAAAATGTCAATCAAGTAGACCAGGACCCCCTTATGCAAGTGCTGATGTAGCATTTCATTTATTAATTGCATAAACACTAAGGGGGCACTTTGTAACCCAAAGGGGAGCACCTTGAATTGGGGTGTTAAATGCCTTTTTCCATTCGTCCCCCTCCTTAATTCTGACACAGTAAGCTTCCCTTAAGTCCAGCTTTGAAAAAAAATTCTCTTTATTGAGGTGTGCTAGCATATCTTTCATAAGGGGGAGGGGGTACATGTTCTCTACACTGATCGTATTTAGATTTCTAAAATCAACACAAAGATATTTTGAGCCATCTTTTTTTTCTCTAAATAACACTGGAGCTGCGATTTTTGGTCGGGCTGGCTCAATGCTAGGTTTTTCTCAATAAATGTTCTCAGTTATTCCAATTCCCTCAGGAACATGCAGTACATCTTAAGTTTAGGGAGTTTAGCGCTGGGTAAGATTTCTATCACACAGTCTGTGGCATGGTGGGGAGGGAGCTCGTCTGAGGCTTTTTTGCTAAAAACTTCAGCCAAATCCTTGTATTCTATGGGTATGCCCTCGGTTGGCGTGGTGTGACCAGGCATAGCTGTTTCTCGGTGCTCTGCTGCCTCAGTTTCTTTATGTGGATTCTCGGCAAAAGTCACAAGCATCTAATTAATTTTGGGGTTCCATTTTTTCAGCCATGCAAGGCCCAAGACTAATGGCCATTCCATGCCAGGTGCCACTATAAATATAAATATTTCCTCGTGGCTTCCGATGTCTGTGTGTAGAGGCTCGGTGGCAAAAGAAGCTGGCTCCCCCACTGCTATTGACCCATTTAGTTGGCAGAAAGTGATGGGGGTTTTCAGCTTTCTTACATTAATCCCCAACTTTCCTACTAGGGTTGGGCTGATCAAACAGCTGGTGCACCCTGAGTCCACTAAAGCGGAGATATTTATCTCCCTGTCCCGGTTTGGGATAAATAGTCTTAAGGGGAGGGTTATGGTTGTTGTTAGTTGCAAAGTCATGTCTGACCCATCGCAACCCCATGGATAATGCTCCTCCAGGCCTTCCTATCCTCTACCATCCTCTGGAGTCCATTTAAGCTCATGCCAACTGCTTCAGTGACTCCATCCAGCCACCTCATTCTCTGTCGTCCCCTTCTTCTTTTGCTCTCAATCTTTCCCAGCATTAGGCTCTTCTCCAGTTAATCCTTCCTTCTCATTAGGTGGCCAAAGTATTTCAGTTTCATCTTCAGGATCTGGCCTTCTAAAGAGCAGTCAGATTTGATCTCCTCGACTTCTGGTGGCTCCGCCGCTCTGATGGCGGTCTTTTTTTTAGACCGCCAGCTCTGCGATCTTGCAGAGCCATCCTTGAAATCTTCCCCTTGGGCGAAGAGGGGAAGCAGAGCATTTGGGCTGAAGTTGAGCCCCCCGGAAAGCCCCAGAAATGATTCTGGAGGCTTGAGGGTGAAGCTCCTTCTAAAGCCCAAAACAAGCTCCGGATCCGGAGGTGCCTCTGTTCCAATGAGCAGAGCTAAAAGCAGCGTCCACTCCTGCCATCGATACGGATCAATGATTGGATTTAAGGCAGGCGGAGCGAAAACTGGAGTACAGGCATGTATGTATCAATTTAAACTCCCTAATAAGAGGATTTAGCTTGAAAAAATAGAGACGAAGAAAAGAAAATGGCGTTTGTGGATTGAAAGCGAAAGTTAAGGAAATGCTGTTAGTTGTTGGCGTTGATGTTAATTGAAGAGAAAAAGTTGTTTTTTAATATTGCTTTGCCTAGAACTTTGCTACTGGCTGGATTTGATTCGTATATGGAAAAATAAAGTGGAAACTGGGAAGATTTATAATTGATTTAACAAAAGACTTGACTTTGGTTGAAAATAAAATAAAAGTAAAATGGCTTCTGTGAAAGTTTTTAAGGAAGCTGGAGCTTCGTTAGTCCAACTTTATAAAGTACGAGACGAGCTGAAGGAATTTCTCAAGGCTCAAATGTTGGCTCGGGATAAAAAAATTAAAGAAATTGAGGAAAAAATAATGCAAATTAAAGACACTGTTGAAGCTGAGAATGAAGATATAAGAGAAGATCTGGTGAAAGCAATTAAAGCTGTGGCTGAATACACAACAAAATTGGAGGGAAAAGTGAAAGGGATTGATCAAGCTAATTTGAACTTAAAAAGTAAAATAGAGGCATTTCAAATCAAGGTGGAGGATATAAAGCAGCTAGATGATAGATTTGAAGAAATTAATCAAGTAAATTTGGATTTTAAAAACAAAATAGAAGAGCTCCAGATCAAGGCGTTAAAAGCAGAGGATGAACGGGTTTTATTGCAATACAGAGCTATGGAATATGCATTAAGAGTAAGAGATTTGAAAGAACATAAATGAGAGGCTCTAAAGAAGATTTTTGCAGAGGCCTTCGCACAGCTGATGGTACAGAGCCCAGTGGATATTGAAATTCAAATTGAAAAAATTTATCGTGTTAATTCATGGGTAGCAAAGCAGAGGCATTCACCAAGAGATATAGTAATTTATTTTACATCTAGGAAGATTAGGAATGAAATTTTGCAAGTTTCTTATAAAAATGGAATTCAAATATTAGGACAAAAGGTATTGGTATTGAAGGAAATTCCTTTTAAAATGTTAAGAAATAGAAAAGAATATACATTTTTGGTGGACCAACTTAGAAATCTCCAGATACAGTATAGATGGAATGTACCAGCTGGAATAACAGTAAATTATAAGGGAGTGAAACATTATCTTAATACAGTTTTTAAAGCAAGAAATTTCTATACTAAAGTATTGAAGGCTGGATGTTTACCATTGTTAGGAAGTAAGAAGGAAGGAGAGGTGGGAATGGTTAAAGAAGGGGAGGAAGTAAAGCGAACACAATTTGAAACTGAGACCTTAATGCTGGCAGCAGAATTATAGAAGGTTGTTGGGGAGGATCAAAGCAAGATTGTAACTATTAAGAATAGAGAGTAAGAGGTAAATTATATGTTAAAAGGAGTATAAAATGTTTAGGGAATGAAGAAGAGAAGGATTTTAGGAATATTAGTTTTAGGTATCTTAATTGAATATAAGTTAAATGTTTAATACCTTAAATTTTGGGTATGTAACCGTAGTAATGGTATTTGATGAAACATGATGATAGTTTTGTAACATATAGTGGTGGGAATATAAGTAATTTTGAAAATGTTGGATTTATACGATTCAAATGCTGTGGGGATTAAAGCAAGATTGTAATTATTAAGAGTAGAGAAAGAAGTAAATTGTATGTCAAATGGAGTGTAAATGTATAAAGAATGAAGAAGAAAAATGATGTTAGGAATATTATTTTTAGGTATGTTAATTGATTAAGGATAGTTTATTAAATGTTTGGTAATTTAAATGTTAGATATGTAATTGTAGTAATGATACTTGACTGATGGAGCAACATCGAAAGATGGAACATTAATTGTGGTGTTGATTGGTGAAGATTGGACAGTAAAAACTACGAAATCTGAAGAAATATATGTGGAGAAAATGGACTGTAATTTAAAAATGGACTGAAAGAAGAAATCTACGAAGGGAAGACTGTATTTGTATTGATGGAATTATATTTTCTTTCTTTGTTTTTATGGATAAGGGGAGTTAAAGTTTTAGAGAGGGGTGGGAGTCTATGTATGATTAGTTTATTTTAGTTTGTGATGGTTGGTTATAATACACTGTATTTGCTCTGGGAAGTCCGGGGGAGGAGGGTTGGAGGAGGAGGGTGGAAGATGGTACATGGATTGATTAAAAATTTACAGGTATGATTGAAGATATGTAATTAAAAAGCAAAAAATTTGAAATGAAATCGGGGCTGCTCAAATACCACTTCAGACTGAATTGGTGGGAATAAGGGATTGGAAAGGGAGAGGAGGAGAGAGAGGGAAAGAAGGAAGTAGGGTAGAAAGAAGAGAGAAGGAAAGAAGAGGGGGAAAAGGAAGAGAGGAGTGGGGAAGGAGGAGAGGAAGTAGAAAAGGGAAGGAGAGGGAGGATGGGTAAGTAGAAGAAGGTAGAGAAGGGTAGAGGAGAAAGGAAGGTTAAGCTAAGGAAGGAAGTGTTAAATAAGCAGGCCCGAATAGGTAACAAATGAAAGTTAAAAGGTGATTGATAAATGACTGTACATTAAATATGATGATAGAAAATGAAAATAAAACTTTTTGAATATATAAAAAAAAGATTTGATCTCCTCTAGGACTGACTTGTTTGTTCACCTTGCAGTCCAAGGGACTCGCAGGAGTCTTCTCCAGCAACAGAATTCAAAGGCCTCAATTCTTTGGCGCTCAGCCTTTCTTTTGGTCCAACTTTCACAGCCATACATTGCAACTGGGAAAACCATAGCCTTGACTATATGCACTTTTGTTGGCAGGGTGATGTCTCTGCTTTTTAGTATGCCGTCTAGATTTGCCATAGCTTTTCTCCCCAGGAAAAAGCGTCTTTTAATTTCTTGGTTGCAGTCCCCATCTGTGGTGATCTTGGAGCCCAGGAAAATAAAATCTGTCACTACCTCCATTTCTTTCCCATCTATCTACCAGGAATTGAGAGGGCCGGATGCCATGATCTTAGTTTTCTTAATGTCGAGTTTCAAGCCAACTTTTGTTCAAGCCAACTTTTGAGTTTCAAGCCAACTTTTGCATTCTCCTCCTTCACCCGCATCAAGAAGCTTTTTAGTTCCTCTTCGCTTTCTGCCATTAGAGTGGTAGCATCTACATATCTGAGGTTTCTCCTGGCAATCTTAATTCCAACTTTTGATTCATCCAGTCCCCTTTCTCATGATGTGCTCTGCATATAAGTTAAATAGGCAGAGCAATAGTATACAGCCTTGCTGTAATGTATCTTTAAAAGTTTTGGCGGGAAAATAGCACGTTGCTGATTGGTTGAAGCCTCCGGCTAAACTGTATATAAAGAGAGGTTTTTCCCAGCACTGGCTGCTGGGTTCACCATATAGTAAAGAGCTGTTGTCACTATCCTGGTCTCCTGCCTCGTTATTGCCCGAATCAAACACTTGCCAGACTCCTTTCCCAATTTTGAACCAGTCAGTAGTTCCGTGTCCAGTTCTCAATGTTGCTTCTTGACCCGCATACAGGTTTCTCAAGAGACAAATAAGATGGTCTGGTACTCCCATCTCTTTAAGAACTTGCCACAATTTGTTGTGATCCACACAATCAAAGGCTTTATTTAGCATAGGCAATGAAGCAGAAGTACATGTTTTTCTGGAATGCCCTAGCTTTTTCCATGATCCAGCATATGTTGGCATTTGATCTCTAGTTCCTCTGCCTCTTTGAAATTCTGCCTGTACTTCTGGTAGTTCTCAATCCACATACTCCTGGAGCCTAGTTTGTAGGATTTTAAGCATAACCTTACTAGCATGTGAAATGAGTGCAATGGTACGATAGTTTGAACATTCTTTGGCATTGCCTTTCTTTGGAATTGGAATGTAAACTGACCTTTTCCAATCCTGTGGCCACTGCTGAGTTTTCCAAATTTGCTGATAAATTACATCTTTTATCTTTTAAGATTTTGAATAGCTCAGCTGGAATACTGTCTCCTCCACTAGCTTTGTTGTTGCTGAGATTTCCTAAGGCCCATTTCACTTCACATTCTAGGATGTCTGGCTCAGGGTCAGTGACCACTCCATCGTGGTTATCAGGTGTGTTAAGTTTGTTCTTGTATAGTTCTTCTGTGTAATTTTTCCACCTCTTCTTAATATCTTCTGCCTCTGTTAGATCCCTGCCACTTTGGTCCTTTATCATGCCCATCTTTGCATGAAACGTTCCCTTCATATCTCCAACTTTCTTGAAGAGATCTCTGGTCCTCCCTATTCTATTGTTTTCTTCTATTTCTTTGCACTGTTGATTTAAGAACATATTCTTATCTCTTCTAGCTATTCTCTGGAATTCTGCATTCAACTGGGTGTATCTTTCTCTTTCTCCCTTGCCTTTCGCTTCCCTTCTTTCCTCAGCTATTTGCAAAGCTTCCTCAGACAGCCATTTTGCTTTCTTGCCTTTCTTTTTCTTTGGGAAGGTTTTAGTTGCTACCTCTTGTACAATGTTGTGAACCTCTGTCCATAGTTCTTCAGGCACTCTGTCTATCAGATCTAATTCCTTAAATCTATTTGTCACCTCTACTGTATATTCATCAGATTTAGTTCATACCTGAGTGGCCTGGGGCTTTTCCCTACTTTTTTCAATTTAAGTCTAAATTTTGCAACTAGAAGCTCATGATCTGAGCCACAGTCAGCTCCTGGTCTTGTTTTTACTGACTGTATAGAGCTTCTCCATCTTTGGCTGCAGAGCACATAGTCAATCTGATTTCTGTGTTGACCGTCTGGTGATGTTCATGTGTAGAGTCATCTCTTGGGTTGTTGGAAAAGAGTGTTCGCTGTGACCATTGTATTGTGATGAAATAAGTATAGGAAAATGGGAAAAGGGACAGAAGCCTAATGAATTGTGTTCAAATTCCACTCTTAGTATTAGAAGATTCATATTATACAGACAAGTCAAGAAACGTAAAGGTTGTTTAACCACAATTATAACTACAGGAAGTTCATAGCCGAAACCGCAGACAGCTTGACAGGTAACTGAACTTAGACACCTGTGCCCTAGTTAACAGAAGGACACCTGAAATGGGGGGCCAACTGAGATAGTGGGCTGTCAATAAGCCAATCATGCTCTGATATATGCTTGTATAACCATATAGAGAAAGATGTTTTTTTTTTTCATTTTCCTGTTTCCTGTATTATCTCAAGTATAAAGATATGTACATGAGAACACCTCGTCGTTCAGTGGGTTATATTTGCATAAAACCACTGTTCCTGCGCGTATAATAAACTTGTTCTATTCATCTAGGAATTCTCTGAGTCCTTTAATTCTATAACAGTATTATCTTTATTTTATTTATTTATTTATTTAAATTTCTAGACCGCCCTTCTCCCGAAGGACTCAGGGCGGTTTACAGCCATATAAAAAAACAATATTACAAATATTAAAGCTACTAGAAGACTGTGGTTATAGAGCATCCCATGAAAAAGCACAGCTAGTGCAGGAAGAGGTCACATATTTAGGGTACAATTTAAGAAAAGGCTTCAGGCAACTTGGGACAGCGAGAAAACAGGCAATTAATCAAATCCCAACCCCCACGACAAAACAAGAAGGCAGAGGCTTTTTAGGTGCAGCAGGCTTCTGTAGAATTTGGATTCCAAATTTTGCACTTATGGCAAAACCACTTTATCAAGTTATCAAAGGACCAGAAAAGGAACCCCTGACGTGGGAGGGAGAACAGCAGAAGGCTTTCCAAACCCGGAAGGATGAATTAATGAAGGCTCCAGCCCTGGGATTACCAGATGTGATGAAACCCTTTAAGTTGTTCGTAGATGTGAGAAAAGGAGTTGCCATGGGGGTGTTGACCCAGGATAGTGGACGGTGGAAGAGACTAGTGGCCTACCTTTCAAAGCAGCTAGATGTCCCTGCTCAAGAATGGCCTCAGTGCCTTAAGAGCCTAGCCGCTGTTGTCATGTTGCTGCATGAGACAAATAAACTGACCTTCAATGCTCCAGTCGAGGTCAACACTGCTCATGCATTGCAGACCATCTTAGAGCATAAAGGACACTTGTAGATTAGCAATCAGAGAATGTATAAATATCAGGCAATCTTAATTGATAACCCAAATGTCACCTTTCATCAGTGTTGAACCCTTAACCTTGCTACTCTTCTGCCACTCCCCGATGCTTCTCAACCCATTCATGACTGTATACAGACTATTGAATTGCAATATTCTTGTAGACCAGACTTAACTGATCAGCCATGGTCATACCTGATTATACATGGTACACAGATGGATCAAGTTTTGTCCAAAATGGGATTAGAAGCACGGGTTATGCAGTAGTAGATGATAAGAAAACCATCATCAGTGGAAGTTTACCAGCTAGCCTGAGTGCCCAAGCAGCAGAGATATATGCACTGTATAAAGCAATGACTAAAGCTACAGGAAAAACACTTAATGTATACACAGATAGTAAATATGCATTTCTCACTATATATGCCCACACTGCCATCTATAAGGAGAGAGGATATATGGATTCCACAGGAAAGGTTATTCATCATGCTCCATTAATCAAGAAGCTGATTGAAGCAGCTCAGTTGCCAGTAAGACTAGTGGTGATTCATTACCCAGGGCACCAAAAAGCAGACTCTCTGATAGCACAAGGAAATAGGAGAGCAGATTTAGCCGCAAAGGAGGCAGCTCTTAAAGGGCCAGATTACTCTGAAGAACTTTTTGGAAAACTTTGTTATTTAGGCTCCTTTATTGAGAAAGCTGACCCTGTATACACATCAGAGGAAGAAGAAAAGCTTAAACATGACTTGCAGGCTACCTGCTCCAAAGGATGGTGGCATCTCCCTGATGGGAGATTAGCAGTCCCGGTAGCCTTAGCAGTCCCATTGGTGAAGTACACTCACCGCGAATACCACTTAGGGAAGACTTCGCTTCTACAACAATTGGAAAGGTCATTTTACATCCCCTTAGCCACAGCTATCATAGCGAGGGAATGTAATCAATGTAATATCTGTGCCCAAGTAAATACAAGACAGGGAAAACAACTGCCTCCTGGCACACAACCTATTTCTTATTTGCCAATGGACTACGTGGTAACTGATTTTACAGATATGCCCAGGAAAAACAAGTATTGTGCCTTGTTAGTATTTATTGACACTTATTCAGGATGGATAGAGGCATTTCCAACCATAAATAAAAAGGCAATTCAAGTGGCTAAGATCCTACTTAAAGAAATCATACCTAGATTTGGCTGTCCTTTACGCATTTCATCAGATAATGGCCCGAGTTTGTACACCAAATCAATAAACACCTGTCTGAGGCATTAGGGATCAAATGGTGCCATCATTGTGCTTTCCACCCTCAGTTGGCTACGAAGGTGGAATGAGCCCATAGGACAATAAAATCCATAATTACCAAATTTTGCCTCGAAACACATTTGAGTTGGATTGAGGTCCTACCTATGGCCCTATATGCAATGCGCACAATGCCTCGCACTTCCCTCAAATTATCACCCTTTGAGCTCCTATACGGCAGACCCCCCAATACTTTTCACCCCTATCCAGGGATATCCCAACTTGGGGCATAGGGCGGGTATAGAGACCCAAAAACTAGTCAAGCAACTACAATTGCATAACTACCGAGTGAACAAATTAAGGAATTATGTCCTAGAACAGGTTCCACCCCCAACAATGACTCCAACACATACCTTTAAACCAGGAGATAGGGTGTGGGTCAAGCATTGGAAAGATGACCCCCTTACGCCTAGATGGAAAGGGCCCTACACTGCTATAATGTGCTCTCCGTTAGCAGTTAAAACGCTAGAAAGCAAGAGCTGGATCCATTGGACCAGACTGAAGGCAGCAAAAGATTCTGACCCAGTACAATATCAAGTGCAGAGGACAGATAGACCCCTAGTACTGAGATTCACTAAAAAGCATCATACTGGACCTGACCGGAAAAGGGTTCTCAACGTACGATGCAAAGATAGACTCTGCTGAATCCTACCTCTACGCACAGTCTGAGACAACAAGCCTTGCCGAATCAGTCCAGAAGCTGATTCCCGGCGCAAGGCCAAAGAATTTGGATGAGGAACACACCGTGAAAAAGATTTAATATGTTTTAGGAAATGTTTGCTCGAACATTTGCAGCTATAGTAGCAGTAGTTTTGGCTATAGTGAGCTTGATTGTGTTACTTGTGCTTTGCTGTGTAGGACAGTTATTCCTTTGGGGTCACCCCCAACACAAAAGAACTGGTACTAAGTCAACAATCATTGACTGTGATAGCGACCAGTTTGACACTCCTGTAGATACTTATGTTTGAGGAAACCTGGGAGTGGGGACTCTGGGCCACTGTCCTACTCCTAGGTCTGTGGACATTGTGTATAACAAACAAGAACTGGTTTTGTGGGCTATCTAAGACTGATCTTCCCCTACAAGTCACAAATACTTCTAAACCCCTTCCTGACGTGATGATTTTGTAAACAAAAGGTCTAGGGAGTGAATAAGGTCTTGTGAGAGTAGAGAGAAGACAATCATGACCTTTCTGTGGCTTGGGATGTTATTGACAGGGAGCTTGCTGAGTGATAGTGCCCTGAACAGTAGTTCCCAAGGTTGTGAGAAGGCCCAAGAAATCCCCCATGCCCTTGAAAGAGGATTCAGGGATGTGGAGCTGGCCAAAAACAGGTCACAGAGTTGGGTCACCTTGGATCAGGTCCGCTCTCGCCAACGACGTGTCATTTCTGATAGGTGGCGTAGATACCAACCTAGACCCACTCCTAGGCCTAAAGAGAAGCTCCTGACAATTCCTGTGACGGGAGGAGTAGACAAAAGGGAGAACGGGCCTTTGCAACAACTGAGAAAAGGGGATTACCTGTTGAGGATCTTGGAATTGGGACATAGCCTCGTTAACCAGTCTGACCCTGCCTTGGGTCAAAAATGCTGGCTATGTTTGTCGGCTGGTCCTTCATCCTATCATGCTGTTCCAGTCGAACCAGATCTCTGGGCCAAAACCAAAGCCACAATATTCCTTGAGAAAGACATTGGAAGGAGAACCCATGGGGCAGCGGCCAAATTGCAAGGAGACTTTTATCATGCATTCAGGAGACTGGGAGTGAGCCACCTTCACCTTGTTGGCCCAATAGCCGTTGGTGTGGAGATTCTAGGCTCACCCACCATGTGTGTGTAGAGACATCAAGAGGCTGGTATTCCAATAGGGTCCCTGACAGGAGAACAATGTCCATCAGAAATAAGCCTCACTCATAACATACCCCTTATGGATGTAAAATTAACCAGGGGTATGTCTCCTTCCGCCCACCACTTATTTCAAAAAAAAGTCTCCTTCACATGAACACCATTTGTCTCCTTCGTGAGATGAGGAGGATGGAATCTGTCTTTGGAAAATTGCCCAAAAATATTTCAGCCACCTCAAATCCCTATCTGGATCTCCGCTCATGTTAAATCAGGTTTATGTATCCTCTTTCCCCCTGGAAATACCACTTCCCGGTATCTTTTCGAAGGTCCAATTCTCATAGATAAACAAAAGAACCCTTCACTAGAAGACCCATTATAGCCATTGACTGGCATGCTAGTGGCAGGGACTTTTGGGGTTTGGACTAATGAAAAGAACCACCAAGCTCATGCCTTTTCTATGAACGTAGGTGTATGTATTGGGGAAAATGGAGTTTTCTTCTTATGTGCGGGGAATGCATATTTGTGTTTGCCTACAAACTGGACTGGAACCTGCACACTGGCACATCCGTTTCCTAAAACAGGTGTTGTTAGTGGCGAGCATACTATTCCTGTCCCCCTTATGGGACATGTTCACAGGGGCCTCTGTGGCTCAGACTGCTAAGACAGTCTGTTATTAACACAACTGCTTGCAATTACTGCAGGTTCTAGTCCCACCAGGCCCAAGGTTGACTCAGCCTTCCATCCTTTATAAGGTAGGTAAAATGAGGACCCAGATTGTTGGGGGCAGTAAGTTGACTTTATATATAAATATACAAATAGGAAAAAGACTATTGCTTGACATAGTGTAAGCCGCCCTGAGTCTTCGGAGAAGGGTGGGATATAAATGCAAATTAAAAAAAAAAAGGGTGCCATTCTTAATTCCCTTATTAGCAGTCATGGGAATAGGAACGGCCATAGGAACAGGTGTTGGTGGCATGACACACTCCATAGTACAATTTCAACAATTGTCAGAGGAGTTTCAAGAAAGCCTGAACCAAATTGCTGGGACTATAGTAGAAGTCCAAGACCAGATTGATTCCTTGGCCTCAGTAGTCCTTCAAAACCGCAGGGCCCTTGAGTTTCTAACAGCAGAAAAAGGGGAGTTGTGTGTATTCTTGGGAGAGGAATGTTGTTTCTACATGAATAGATCAGGTGTGGTAAGGGAGGTTGCCAAGGATTTGCAGGACCGGGCGTCCAAGATTGGTCAAAGGTTACAAACAACGGATACGTGGTTTTCTTGGTTGCCAGGGTCCAGCTGGTTTAGGCAGATGTTATTTATGCTGATTTGTGCCATAGCAGGCCTAGCCTTTATATATAGTGACCAGATTTTAACATTGGTAAAGTGGGACACCATTGACCCGAGGTGGGGGGGAGGCAGGGGTGGGTTCTAAATTTTTTACTACCCATTCTGTGGGTGTGGCTTGTTTGGTGGGTGTGGCTTGGTGGTCATGTGACTGGGTGGGTGGGGCCAACTTGATGTCACTCACGTCAAAAATTAGGGTGCCTGGCCTCTCCTTGCCTCAAAGGTCTCAATCAGATACAATTTCCCTATTTATTTACTACTACTGAACATCCAAAATATACTATTTAAATTAATCGTATTATATAATACAGAGTGTGTAGAATGCTGCAAATATTATAACTGTGAAAAGTGGTAATAAATCACTAAGTGCCGTTGTAACTTTATTCAGTACTGTTATAACTTTGAACGGTCACTAAGTGAGCTGTTGTAAATCAAAGATTACCTGTACTCTGTCTGGTTCTGAGGGATCAGACAAAGGTAACTAAGAGACTGAAAAGTGAGACTGGGGTGAACCTCAATAGATGGACTACAATGGTGACCTTTAATGTTGTCTTTCAGCATTAAACTTATAGGAACTCAAGAACTCAGAGTAACAGGATATCTCATGCAGTGGTTTGCTTGCTTGTGGCTTTGCAGCATGAATACAGATGCTGTGGTTCATCAACCACAATTTATAACTCTGTGCATTATGAGAACCCAGGTAACTGTGACTTAATTGAATAAGCAAATAAAACATGGTTTAAAATGAACTGCAACCGCAGTCACTAACTTACATTGAATAATAATAATCCCTAAAAATAATGGATACATGGAGGATTTACATATAACTTTAATGATATGCAAGTAACTTTGGGAATGGAAATTTCAATCTATCAAGACCTGTGGCATGAGATTTCAACTGCTACAGAAACTTGAGAATATAATTTTTGAAAAAAGCAAATTTATTTTTTTTGCTATATGGAAATTTATTTTGATAATACAGGTTTCCACATATAATTTACTCAAAACACTAGATTCTACTAATGCTAAAGTAATTTTCTGCTGAACAAGAATTCCTGATTTTTTTAAAAACAGGTAAACTACATGTGATTCACTTTAAATACTAAAAAAATATGCAAAAATATTTAGAAACAGTGGAGAACCTTCTCATGTTTTTCTTATGAGACAGTTATAGCACTTTGCATAAAAGCAATGATCTGAACTGCAAAAATTCAGTGAAACAGTATTTCTGTATTAAATGTTTAAACTACCAACTGTAAATTAAAGGTCCACAGAAGGTAAGAAAAAGTTAAAAATCATTTATTAACATTTATATTTTTCTACACTACAGATTGTTTCACACTAAAGTAACATTTTATTCATTTTTTCACATCAGAAATCATAACATGATGAACATATTAAAGTTATTATTGCAATAGCCCCTCCATAGTAGATATTTTTTCCCAAGGATATAGGATTTGCTCAATTCAAAGTACTGCAGAACAACAAAAATATATGATTTCTCTATAGTATAGGGAACCCAAATAACATTTACACTCAGCCAGAATCTTAAAGGCTTTTTTTCAAAGGCCGTGGAAGTCTTTCTCTTGAATATTTTATTTTACAAATAACTGGCATTATAATAACTGGGATGCACCTATTTATTTTACATTAATACGGCTATGTAACCTTGAACAATGTACCCTTTTCAACCTTACCTACTTCACACTGTTTTACGGAATATAAAAGAGACTATCCTTACTTGTGTATCTCATGTATCTCAATACCAGAATAGTTCCAAAGTAGGTAAATTCAAGGCTAAGAACAGCATAATGCAGTCTTCATTATTCCAGCAAAGCTTTATTATTAGCATGGCAGTAGTCCAATTCTCTCTCATATACAAAAAAACCAAACAAAACGCTCCAAATGCAGAATTATTTTCAGGTGCAATCATATTTATCATATTTGCTTTATTTCCCTGATAGTAATCCTCTGGATTAACAACTGATACTGCTGGAATTTATCCCAGAATAAAATGGAATTTATCCCAGAATAAAATCCAGTCCTAATCTAATAATTTATAATTACAGATGCTAGTTCCCTAGCACCACTTTACCCAATTAATATTTTATATCTTTAAACAACAGAGTATTAATTCTGTAGGAAAAAATGCATATTATTTCAGACTATCACACATTAACTGCCGGTACCTTAGATTTAAATCAACTCACACACTTAGCAGCCAAAAAGTAAATATGTATTAATCTAGCAATGTACATACACAACAGCTAGTTACTCTCCAATACACAAAGTTGTACCAGTAATTGTACCTGAAGCAGTATGGTTGAAGTATATTATCCAATATTAATATTTAAGCTATGACATCATGAACATGGTCTGCTACAGGCAAGACAAGGGGTTTTTTTGTTTTTGTTTTTAAATTTGGATTTATATCCCGCCCTCTCTGAAGACTCAGGGCAGCTTACACTATGTCAAGCAATAGGTTAAATTTGACCAAATATATGAAGACTCACTTTTAATTTGTTCAGTATGTGATTTAACTCCTTTGCTCACTCAAAAAGCAAGCATGCAGTAAGTATAAAGATGCTTGTAAATCTAGCTTCATTACCATGGGATGGATGTCTTTGAAGAGAATCCAAACTTCAGCTTGTGACTTCTAGGGTCCACAGTTCAAATTATCTTTACCACTTTAATTTGGGTGACAATGGTTACTTGAAAAATCTTCACCCAAAGCAACTTGCCAATACTTACAATCTCAGAAAATGAACTAAACAAACTATGAGGGAAACAAATCAGGGAGTCCTTATCTTTTAAATTTCAGCATGTTCATTGAACAAGTAAGTATATATAAAAGTTTTTTTTGGGGGGGCGGTTACCCATCTCCTAGTATTTCAGTACGTTTGCATTAATTTTAATATTTGGGATCAGTGTTTTCATTTTTAGGTGTTGGTTTTATTCCTTCTGTTTTATCTTAAACTCTATGTGTGGGTTTTCTTTTGAAAACAACTTGGAAGCCTCAACTAGCTCTAAAATATTTCCAGAATATTAAGCAATGTAGATTATTTTAAAAGGATTGCACTGCTGCTTATTCACACCAAGTTTTCCCATCCCTTTAATTGAACTGAATCCAATAGGCCATCTCATCTGCCTTTTTCATTCTGCTTCAACCCAAGCTGAAAGGGGCGGGGGGGGGGGAGAAAGCAAAAGACAGAAACTCTCAGGGATAAGTAATAAGGCGTAGGCTAGACTGATTAGTTAAACGTTGCCAGTGTCTCATTTGGATTTTTAAAGATGCAAATCCAGGTGATATTTAGGAATCCACAACCCCACCTCCAGGGGTGAAATCTAAAAATTTTCCCCACGCCCACCAATTAAGCCTGTGGGCGTGGCTTAATTGGTGGGTGGGGTTGGTGGTCAGATGGCTTGGTAGGTTTGGCCAATAACAATAAATAATAAAAATAATAAACAAAGTATAAAAAAACAATAAGAGGTACCAAAAACCAACTTTCACATTTTACACACACACAACACAACATAACTGACTTACACACAATGTAAAAGCAGCTGCACTTCACACTTCACACAGCCACAAAAAGCTCAAAAACCAACTTTCACACTTTACACACACACAACTAACACACACACACACACACAATATGCCACATTCAGCTTTCTGAGATTTTGTGTGTTTGTGTAGTTAGAGTGAAACACTACAGAAACACACCAAATCTCAGAAAGCTGCACAAATATTTTATTTTATTATTTTATTTTATTTTATTGTGGACTTCAAATCCCAGAGTTCCTCAGCCAGCCAGTTGATCACCGAGGAAATAGATTAGCTGAGCGATTGATTCTGTCTGGGCTGAAACTGAAACTGCAGCCGCCATCGCTACCGGATCGCACGATCCCGTCCGATCCAGGAGCATTTCACCCCTGCCCACCTTGATACCCAAAGGGTTACCCTACCTACACGCTTTTCCCCTTCATCTCTGCAGACTCTCCCACACTCTGGGACGACAGCTAGCAAGTAAACAAGTTTGAAATCCTGGTTTGCTCTGATTGAAGTGTCCACTACTTCCAATGTCATTCAATGCAAGACCTCGGTAAAAGAGGCCGACGATGAAGAAAAAGGGAGGGCGAGGCCCGTTTGGATGCCTCCTCCTGCGGCATAAAAATAATGGGCAAGTGGGAAAAGCTGAGGGGATCCTAAAGAGGAGCCGAGGTGAGAAAACAGATCAGTCTTGAGGCCCTTCCCAACCCTTGAATTTTCCCGCCGGCTCTTAGCTAAAGTGTTCCGCTATCACCCCAAAGGGCTGCAACACCACTGCTGGGCAGGCTTGCTCAGTGTCAAGGTTCCAGAAAAACCTCTTCTGCAATAAAAAAAACTCAGAAGCCATTGTTTTCCAGAGTTCTTTACTAGCATGAGGAAACTGGCACACGATGAGTGAAATTCCAAAACTGAATTTCCGGATTCTTTTCCCAGTTATACAAACCCCAAGAGTCCCACCCCCCTGACCCCTTTGATGGTCATATGGTCCCACGTTCTCCCAGTGCATTCGAATATCTTCTTGCCACTCTTCCTGCAGATGTGAACACCATCCAACCTTGACCGCTTGAAGAATGTCAACATACCCCTCAGCCCCCCTTCTTCCCCTCAGGGGAAAAATGTGGCAGCGTCTGGAACCCTAAAGTCTAGTATGGTTTCCAGGCCTGACAGGCGTCCCCCCTTGGAAAAGAAGCTATATCCTAGGAAAGAAAACAAAGAGTTGATAAAGAAGAGTGTCAGTGGTCCACACTTCCCTTCTACCCCCCCCTCCCCTCTCCAAGAGGTTTTTTAGGTTTGTCAGGGAAAGTGTCGTGAAATTGTTTAATCAAATTGTCCGCATTTACTTTCCAACTTTTGACCCAAGTAGATTCAGATAATGGATATCCCTTCCAGTGGACTAAATATTGTAATTGACCTCTGTATAGTCTAGAGTCAAGGATTTTCTTGATTTCATAGTGGGTTTCACCTTGGATTATCAAGGGTGGTGGGGGAGGGGCAGGTTGAGGTCTCAGCCAGACTGTCTAGCAGGTTTTAATAAGCTGGTATGGAATACCGGGTGTATTTTCCCCAACATTCGAGGGAGCTTGAGTTGGACGGTAACGGGATTAATAATTTTTACAATGGGGAAAGGACCCAAAAATTTTGGACCGAATTTTCTGCTGGGTATTCTCAACCTCAGATACTTAGTAGATAAAAAGACTTTATCTCCAATGCGAAAAGGGGGTTGAAGGGAACGGTGTTTGTCAGCTTGGGCTTTGTAATTCTGAGCTGTCACAGCTAAGGCCTTTTTTGTATTCTCCCAACCTTTTTTCAACGAATTCATCCAGTCCGTTAGGGAAACGGAAGTGGGGGGTTGCACAGGGAGTTCAGGCATTGGAACGAAGTCCATGCCAGTGGTTACTTGAAAAGGGGTTAACCCCGTGCTGCTGTGTACAGCATTATTATATGCGACTTCTGCAAATGGTAACAAATCTGACCAGTTTTCTTGTTGGTAATTTACATTATTATTATTATTTATTTAATTTTTATACCGCCCTTCTCCCGAAGGACAAGATAAAACCAACAATACAATATACAGGTTAAAATACCATTTAAAAAACTTATTTAAATTAGCCTGAAATTAAAATTACCGTAAACTAAAAACCCCATTTAAAAATTAATAAAATTTCACATTAAAAAATCCAATTTAAGCCAGCCCCGCGCGGATAAACAGATGTGTCTTCAGTTCGCGACGGAATGTCCGAAGGTCAGGTATTTGACGTAAACCCGGGGGAAGCTCGTTCCAGAGTGTGGGAGCCCCCACAGAGAAGGCCCTTCCCCTGGGGGCCACCAGCCGGCATTGTTTGGCGGACGGCACCCTGAGAAGTCCCTCTCTATGGGAGCGTACGGGTCGGTGGGAGGCGTGTGGTAACAGCAGCAGGCGGTCCCGTAAGTACCCAGGTCCTAAGCCATGGAGCGCTTTAAAGGTCGTAACCAACACCTTAAAGGCCACAGGCAGCCAGTGCAGTCTGCGCAGGAGCGGTGTTACATGGGAGCTACGCATAGCTCCCTCTATTACCCGCACAGCTGCATTCTGGACTAACTGAAGCCTCCGAGTGCACTTCAAGGGGAGCCCCATGTAGAGAGCATTACAATAATCCTGGTGGAAGGCCCTCCTGGAGACGGCCATCAAATGATCTTCAAATGACAGCCGATCATCCAGGAGGACACCTAAGTTGCGCACCCTATCCTTTGGGGCCAATAAATCGCCTCCGACAGCCAGCTGCGGCTGCAGCTGACTGAATCGGGATGCCGGCATCCACAGCCACTCCGTCTTGGAGGGATTAAGCTTGAGCCTGTTTCTCCCCATCCAGACCCGTACGACTTCCAAACACCGGGACAGCACTTCAACAACTTCATTGGGGTGGCCCGGGGTGGAAAAGTACAGCTGGGTGTCATCAGCGTACTGCTGGTATCTCACCCCGAAACCAGTGATGATCTCACCCAACGGCTTCATGTAGATGTTGAACAGTAGGGGCGAGAGAATCGACCCCTGTGGGACCCCACGAGTGAGGCACCTCGCGGTCGACCTCTGCCCCCCTGTCAACACCATCTGCGACCGGTCAGAGAGATAGGAGGAGAACCACCGATATACGGTGCCTCCCACTCCCAATCCCCCCAACTGGCGCAGCAAGATACCATGGTCGATGGTATCGAACGCCGCTGAGAGGTCTAACAGGACCAGGGCAGAGGAATAACCCCTGTCCCTGGCCCTCCAGAGATCATCCACCAATGCGACCAAAGCTGTCTCCATGCTGTATCCGGGTCGGAAGCCGGACTGGAACGGGTCTAGATAGACATCTTCATCCAGGTATTGGGGTTGCTGTCGCGCCACGGCACTCTCTACAACCTTCGCAACAAAGCGAAGGTTGGAGACTGGACGATAATTACCCAAAATAGCTGGGTCCAGGGAGGGCTTCTTAAGGAGGGGTCTCACCACCGCCTCTTTCAAGGCGGCAGGGAAAACCCCTTCCAACAAAGAAGCGTTGATAATCCTCTGGAGCCAGCCTCGTGTCACCGCCTGAGTGGCCAGTACCAGCCAGGAAGGGCACGGGTCCAGTAAACATGTCATGCCATGAAGCTTCCCCAACAACCTGTCCACGTCCTCAGGAGCCACAGGGTCAAACTCATCCCAAATGGGCTCAACAAGACGTGCCTCCTCTCCCTCGCTTGGATCATCCCAAATTTGGTCCAGACCGTCCCTCAGCTGAGCGATTTTATCGTATAGATAACCACTAAACTCCTCGGCTCGTCCCTGCAAAGGGTCATCCCGCACCTCCTGATGTAGGAGAGAGCGGGTCACCCGAAACAGGGCGGCCGGGCGGTTATCTGCCGACGCAATGAGGGTGGAGGTGTAAGAACGCCTCGCTTCCCTCATTGCCACTAGGTAGGTCCTAGAATAGGACCTAACTAGTGTCCGATCAGCTTCGGAGCGACTGGACCTCCAGGTGCTCTCCAGGCGTCTTCTCCATAATACATAACACCGTATGTATTCTTCTACCATCGAGTTCAATTTTTCAGCCGCTCCATTGGTCTCCGGATGGAACCCAGAACTAAGTCCTTGAGATGACCCAATAGACCGTAGGAACTCCCTCCAGAACTTGGCTGTGAATTGAACACCCCTGTCGGATATTATCCTTTTAGGAACTCCATGCAGTCTGTAGATGTGTTTGACGAAGAGCTTTGCTAATTTTCTCGCCGATGGCAATCCACTGCATGCAGTGAAGTGGGCCTGTTTAGAGAACAAGTCTACTACGGTCCATATCACTGTATTTCCCCCACTAGGTGGGAGTTCAACAATAAAATCCATGGCAATCTCTTCCCAGAGTCTGGTGGGTTCGGTTACGGGTTGTAGGAGTCCAGGGGGTTTCCCTGGTCTGGACTTCATGGTGGTGCAGGTAGCACAGCTCCGGACATAGTCTTCGACATCTGATTTCATTTTTGGCCACCAGAATTTTCTTCTAGCCAAGTGGAGAGTTTTTAAAAATCCAAAGTGACCTCCTAGGCGAGAGTCGTGGCTTCTCTGTAATATAGGCAGCCGCATAGCGACGGGTACATAAATCTTGGTTCCTTTCCAGGGTATCCCATCCCTTAAGGTGAAGTGTGGCAAGTTTTCTTTAAACCAAGCATCATCAGTGAGTGCTGATTTTAATTCCGCTAGTAGTTTATTTGGTGGGATGTTAGTACTATGGTGTGATCGCGGTCGAGTAAGTGCTTGGCTGGCCGGTTCGCTATCGGGAATCATCGCATGTATTACCTCTTCGCGTTGGCTGTCAAATTGTGGTTTCCTAGATAGGGCTTCAGCCAGTAGATTTTGGTCGCCGGGGATGTATTTGAGGGTGAAATGGAACCGTTTGAAAAACTGAGCCCATCGAACTTGTTTGGGAGAAAGCTTTCAAGAGGTTTTCAAGTATTCGAGGTTTTTGTGGTCGGTCCACACCTCGAATGGTTCTTTTCCCCCTTCAAGGAAGTGTCTCCAGAAGAGGAGTGCCCAGCGCACTGCAAAGGCTTCCTTTTCCCAAACTGCCCATCTGCGTTCAGTGTCCGTCAGTTTTTTAGACACGTATGCGCAGGGCATTAGATTGTTGTCGGTATTCCGTTGTAATAAGACAGCGGCTACTGCTACATCACTTGCATCAGTTTGGACCACAAAAGGTTTATTTGGATCCGGGTGTTGAAGAATTGGTTCCATGGAGAATAGACATTTTAGGTGTTCAAAGGAACGTTGGCAGTCCATTGTCCAAGGTAGAGGTTGGGTAGGTTTGGGTTTGGCGGGTAATGGCCCAGTTTTTAGCAATTCTGTTAATGGTAGAGCTACTTCTGCGAAAGAAGGAATGAATTTGCGGTAAAAATTCGCGAATCCCAAGAAACCTTGAAGTTGCTTACGTGTGCGTGGCGGTTGCCAATCCAACACCGCTTTTACTTTTCCTGGGTCCATTTCGATACCTTTGTTTGATATCCGGTAACCTAGGTAGTCTAGGGATTCCTTATGGAATTCACATTTGGAAAGTTTGACATATAGCTTGGCCGCTAGGAGCTTTTTAAGGACTTGTCTGACCAATTTGATGTGTTCTTCGATATTGTTTGTGTAGATAAGAATATCATCTAAGTAGACAAGAACCCCATTGTAGAGATGGGGGTGCAGGGTTTCATTAATTAGTTGCATAAAAACAGCTGGAGCCCCTTGGAGGCCAAAAGGCATGAAACGGTATTGGAAACTGCCCAAGGGGCAGTTGAAAGCCGTTTTCCATTCATCACCTTCCTTGATGCGGACCCGGTAATAGGCTTCCCTTAAATCCAATCTGGTGAAAATTTTGCCTTTTGATAAGTGGTTCAACAAATCGTGCATAAGTGGTAAAGGGTATGTGTTTTGTATGCAAATTGCATTGATATTTTTGAAGTCAATACACAATCTAAGCAAACCATCTTTCTTTTGTTTGAATAGCACGGGCGCAGCTACAGGTGATTTTGCTGGTTCAATGAACCCTCTGGCTAGGTTAGTGTCAATGTATTTTCTTAGTTCAGACATTTCGGCTGGTGTCATTGAATACATTTTGGGTTTTGGTAATTTTGCCCCCGGGTGCAATTCAATTGCGCAATCAGTTTGTCGGTGGGGGGGTAAGAGGTTACATTCATCCTCGCTAAAAACGTCTGATAAATCCATGTATGCTTTAGGGATGCGTGGTTCATTAGGAGATGGATTGGATATGGTGGTTGTTGGTTCCTTCTGGTGGTCATTTTGGATAGGGGGAATTGGGTCTAAGGGTCTGAAAGTCCATATAATTTTCCTGAATCCATCCTCCCATTTGATTGTGGGTTCCCATTTGTCCAGCCAAGCTAAACCCAGGATGATGGATTCTGACATCTTGGGAATTACTATGAATCTTATAAGTTCATGATGGGCTCCAATTTCTAAGCGAACCAGTTGTGTGATTTGGGTCGCTGGAACGCCACCAATCAAGGTTCCATCTACTTGGTGGAATTTAATTGGGTGTTTTAAGGGAAATGTTTTTATACGGAGTTGGGCGACCGTAGAGGTTGAAATTAGGCATCTGGTGCATCCTGTGTCCACAATAGCCTCTAAATCTTTTTTGGCCCCTCCCCCTGGAATTACTAAGTTTACTTTGATAGCAAATGGAGGAATGGGTGCACTCACCATTGGGTCATTTTCTGTTTGGTTTGAGTCGTCAGGAGGTGAATCAGATGACGGAAGGTCAGTAGGGAGGTTTATGGCTTGTCTCGCAAAGTGACTGGTATTCGGATTCCTTCGAGGGGGTCTGCGTGGTTGGGTAGCAGTTGGTGGGCGATACTGTGGGAGGGGTGTTGGGGCTAGGCAAACTGACGCCTGATGTCCTAGTTTTCCACAACGGTAGCATTTGATTATTGTTGAAGGCTGAAAGGTGGAGGGTGTGGTTGGTCTTAAGAGGGAGGGTCTTGTAGGTGGTCGTTGTGGAGTTGTAGTTGGTAATTGGCTTTGGAGGGAGTTGAATTTTCTGTCCAGAGCGATGGACACCTTGTACCAGTCATTTAGTTGTTCTGGGATTCCTCTGGTGGAGCAGGCTTTTCTGATGTTTTGATCAATCGCCTCTTTGAAGTAGTGGAGGATGATGCGTTCTGGCCAATGTCTAAGATTGCCAGCAACCCTTCTGAAATCCCATACAAATTGTTTTAGAGGTTTGTTACCTTGCTTCATCGTTTTTAAGGTGGTTTCACATTCTGCAATTAGGTCATCATCTTGAAACCGGTTGCGAAGCAGTGCCATGAATCCGTGAACATCGTTTAGTTCTGGTGCACGTTCATTGTGTAGTTGAGCTATCCATTCTGAGGCTAGCCCCACGTTCATACCATCTGAGATGGCGTTGATTAGGCTTCTTTCTGATGGGTATTGATGTCTATATTGTTCAACGTAAGCCTCAATTCTGCTGAGAAAGTAAGCCAGGTGGTGTGGATTCCCATCAAAGGTTGGTTTGAAAGGGGGAGGGGCTGGGTGAGGGGGTGCAGGTGGGTTTAGCTGGCCTGCTTGCGGTTGAAGAGGGATTTGGGGGACGGCCGTTGCTGTTGTGGCTGGTTGCTGAGTTGTGAAGGGGGGTGGAATTCCCCCTCGCTGCTGAGAAGGAAGTCCTTGAAATGCTTCAGCTGACGAGGCAAAACTCGGCCTGGGACCCCCAGGAAAGAAAGATGCTGAACTGGCTGGTTACCATTGGTACTGGATCCACCCTTGTCCAGGATAAAATGCCCAAGCAGGAGGAATAGAAGCAGCTGGAGGCAGCGTAGGCCTCTGTTGGCGGGAAAAGTCAATTGGAGGGGGGAATTGCGATTCCCCCAAGTCCCTGGTGCTACCTGAACTCCCTGCCGTCTGAAGGAGGGAAGGGAGGTCCTCCAGCATTCGTCGGAACGGCTTTGAGCTTCAGTAATTTCACCCTCTCTGGTGGGAGGGAAGGTGAATTTAGGCTGAGCTAAAGGCTCTCGAGGTGGGTGAGCTGAGCTTATACGAGGCCTCACTTCTAAACGCTCAAAAGTTTCAGGGAGGTCTAATAGGGACTGGGATTTCAGGGGGTTTCTCAGGTCCCAATCCAGTGACTCTCCCGATTCTCTGGGTTTTACTGTCCTCCAGTGAGGTTGAGAAGAGGGAGGTGTAATGTATCTTTAAAGTTTTGGAGGGAAATTTGGGCGGGAACAAGCACGTTGCTGATTGGTTGAAGCCTCAGCCAAAACTGTATATAAAGAGGGGTTTTGCCAGATGTCTTTTGCTGGGTTCACTATAAACTGAAGAGCTGTTCTCACTCGCTGGTCTCATGCCTCTTTATTGCCCGAATTTAACATTGGCGACGAAGGTGGGATACTGAGGCAGTGAGATCGGGAAAAAGAGCTGAAGGAGCAAAAGAAGGCACGAACCCAGCCAGTCTCGAGGGCAGATAGTTAGCGATGTCCAGCTACACGCCGCCAGCGCCATTCGACCCAGCCAAGGAGAAATGGGGGTCGTACATGGCTCGTTTCGAGTGTTTCCTCGAAGCAAACGAACTACAAGGGGTTTTGGATAATAGGAAGCGAGCGTACTTCCTGAGCCACTGCGGTCCAGAGGTTTTCGATACCGTGGAGTCACATTCAGAGCCAACGCCGGTACAGTCGGTACCATGGCAAACACGACAAACGGCACTTCGAGCGCACTACGCAACGGTACCCTCAAAGTTCGTCCAACGGTTCGAGTTGAGACAGCGGGTACAGCGTGAGGGCGAATCGATAAGTGTGTACATGGCAGCGTTGAGAAAAGCCGCGAACCACTGTGAGTACAGAGATTTGGAGGACTCCTTACTCGAACAACTCATTTGTGGGGTCAGGGACATCCGATTGCAAAGGCGGCTGCTGTCTAGAAGCAACCTGACGCTGGCAATAGCCTTGGACGAGGCCAGGGCTCACGAGATGTCTACCAAAGCGGCAGAAACCCTGCAAAAGCCGAACGCACCAGGGGCCGGAGCGAAAACAACACCGGTCCACAATGAGGAAGTCCAGGCCGAGTCGGAAGGTGAGGAAGAGGAAGAGGTTTTCCACACGGGAGGCGGAGAGAGGGACGGGCGAATGCGTGAGTTGCGGGGGCCAACACCAACAACAACACTGCAAGTTTAAGGACGCGGTTTGTCGGCGGTGCGAAAAGAAAGGTCACATAGCGCAGGCCTGTCGAGCCCCCCAACCTTCCCGCCAAAAATTCAAACCAACCAATCAGAGTGCGGGAGCAGCGAAGCGGCCCGGGATTGGTCCATTCAAAAAGGGCGTGAAGTTAAACCAGACCACCGTGAGAGTGGGCCATGCATCGACGCGACTAGAAAAAAAGATTTTTACCAAGACATACATTGAAGGGGTGCCGTGCCAACTGGAAGTGGACACCGGCTCATCAATCACAATTATGTCCTGGGACACCCTCGTGAGAGACTTGCCAGCCGTCGCGAAGCGCAAGCTACAAACCCAAAAGCTGAGAGTGCAGGACTACCAAGGGAATCGAATCCCTGTTCGAGAGGTAACGTCCGTCCAAGTCAAGTATGGAGAAGTTCAAGAAAACCCTGCCAATCACCATAGTGGATGGAACTTTACCGAGTTTGCTAGGACTGGACTGGTTCCGAGCTTAGGGCATGGGAGTGACCGGGGTCTTCAGAAATGAAGTCGACCTCAAGGATGAACTGATGAAGGAGTTCGAGGACGTCTTCAAAGACTGCCTGGGCAAGTACGAGGGGACCCCTATTTCTTTCAATCTAGACCCACAAGTTGCCCCTATCAGGTTAAAGGCTAGGAGGGTTCCATTCGCCCTAAAGCCCAAGATTGACCGGGAATTGGACAAACTAGTAAGCCAGGGAATACTAGTGCCCGTTGACCATGCAAAATGGGAGACACCTATAGTCACCCCAGTCAAACCGGACGGATCGGTCCGGATTTGCGCTGACTACAAGGCAACGCTCAACAAAGCATTGCAGAAGAGTGCATACCCCGTCCCAGTAGTGCAACACTTGCTGCACTCATTAGGACAAGGGCAGGTTTTCGCCAAACTCGATTTGGCTCAAGCCTATCAGCAGTTACCCGTAGATAGTAGCACAGCCAAAGCGCAGACAATTGTCACGCACCGGGGTGCTTTTAAATGCACCTGGCTACAGTTCGGAGTTAGTGTGGCTCCGGGGTTATTTCAGAACTTAATGGAGCAACTATTGCAGGGTCTACCCGGGGTGGTACCATATTTCGACGATGTATTGGTATCTGCTGAGAATTTAGAAGAACTGGGGCTAAGACTAAGGAAGGTTTGGGGCATTTTCAGGTCTGCCAGGTTTAAAGTTAAGCTGAACAAATGCCAGATCGGGGTAGGATCCGTAGAATTCCTGGGCTACCGAATAGACAGGGAAGGGATTCACCCCACTGAGAGCAAGGTACGGGCCATTAGGAAGGCCCCAGCTCCCCAAAATAAAACGGAGTTACAGGCATTCTTAGGTCTTGTCAACTTCTATGCGGTATTCTTAAAGAACAAGGCGACAATAGCCGAACCGCTACACAAATTACTAGCAAAGAAAGCTGTGTGGTCTTGGGGGAAGGCGGAAGCTAAGGCATTTGAAGGGGAAAAAAACCTTTTGTCCAGCGATAGCCTCCTTATTCAATACAATGGCACGTTGCCATTAGTACTAGTTTGTGATGCATCTCCCTACGGGGTGGGGGCTGTGCTCAGCCATAGGTTACCGAATGGAACAGAAGCCCCTATAGTGTATTACTCCCGAACAATGTCCTTGGCCGAGAGGAATTATAGCCAGCTAGATAGGGAAGCATTGGCTATAGTCTCCGGGGTTAAGAAATTCCACGAATATGTATTCGGACGAGATTTCGAGATAGTCACGGACCATAGACCCCTACTGGGCCTATTGGCGGGCGACCGCCCAACACCCGTTGCACTTTCGCCCAGACTGACCCGATGGACTATCTTCCTAGCGGCATACTCTTACAAATTGCTTCACCGCCCAGGAAAGGACTTAGGGCATGCGGACGCTCTGAGTAGATGCCCGTTACCAGAGACTATCGAAGACCCAACCCCGGGGACACCCGTCCTGCTAATTGACTCTTTGGACTCTGGCCCAGTCACATCCAAGGAGGTGGCTAGGGCATCTTACAAGGACATTACAATAAGGACTGTAATTGGTTGGGTACAAAGGGGATGGCCCGCTACGTAGGAGCGTTTCAAAGACTTTGTGAAAAAACGAGCAGAACTATCGGTTCAAGGGGGGTGTCTGTTATGGGGGGATAGGGTGGTGATTCCGGAGAAATTACGAAAAAATGTATTGGAACTTCTGCATGTGGGCTACCCAGGGATCGTGAGAATGAAGGGTTTAGCGAGGAGTTATGTGTGGTGGCCCTTGATGGACAAGGAAATTAGCGACAGGGTAGGGTCAAGAGTCAAGGCCACTACCCCCTACGGCCCCAATTAGAGAGTGGGAGAAACCCCAGGGGCCATGGTCTAGGATTCACATCGATTTTGCCGGGCCATTCCACGGGCAGACCTTTTTAGTTGTAGTAGATGCCTACTCAAAATGGCTAGAAATCATCCTCATGAGATCCACGAGGGCCGAGGCAGTCATCTCAGTCCTGAGGCACCTATTTGTAACCCATGGGTTGCCCGACACCCTAGTTTCCGACAATGGCCCGCAATTCACGGCAACCCAGTTTGAGGGGTACTTGGCGGAGGAGGGCATCAGACATGTCCTCTCGGCGCCTTTCCACCCGGCGACGAACGGACTTGCAGAACGTTTCGTTCGGAGCGCCAAAGAAGCGCTATCTAGGATAAGGCCAGGCGATTGGCAAACAAAAATCGATACCTTTTTAGCAGTCCAACATAGAACCCCCTGTGTAACAACTGGCCGCAGCCCGGCGGAACTATTGATGGGTAGGAAGCTCAGGTGCCCGTTAGACCGACTAAACCCAACCTACACCCTAGATGGGTACAAGGGGGCACACGGTAAAACTAGAGAAATGACAGTGGGTGACCCAGTGTGGGCACACAACTATAGCGAGGGCCCAACATGGTTAAAAGGGACAATTCTTGGAATAACCGGGCCGAAATCATATCTAGTAGATATGGAGGATGGCCGGGTTTGGAGACGCCACATAGACCAAATAAGAAAATGAATATCAAGTAAAACAGAAACAAATCAGCCAGGCCCTGACTACCAAATGTTTGAATTTACAGCTGACTCAAACCCGGGGCAAACGCGGGACTTATCTGAGTCCGATGAAGTCCAGCGACACCAACCGGTTCCTCCTGAAGACAGCAGGGACAACTCTGCCAATAATCCAGGGCCGGGTGGCCTAGAGGAGGAGCTGGGAGGAACTAACAGTCCCTCCGGCCAGCTCGACTCACTCCCAGAAAATGAATTGCGCAGGTCCGAAAGAGTTAGGAGACGCCCTGTCTACTTGCGTGACTACGTAGAGAAATAAGATGCTAATTTTATGTAAATGTGGGTACAATGCATTCTGGGAGGGAAGGAGTGTAATGTATCTTTAAAGTTTTGGAGGGAAATTTGGGCGGGAACAAGCACGTTGCTGATTGGTTGAAGCCTCAGCCAAAACTGTATATAAAGAGGGGTTTTGCCGGATGTCTTTTGCTGGGTTCACTATAAATTGAAGCGCTGTTGTCATTCGCTGGTCTCCTGCCTCTTTATTGCCCGAATTTAACAGGAGGGGGCTCTCCATTCCACCCCGGGGAAATGTTTTCTCCCGAACGACAGCTTACCCATGAATCGGAGTCTTTGGGCCGTGCTCCAAGCTGACAAGCAGGCTCTACCACTTCGGGTTTTTGAGTCATATCTTCCGATGGGAAGTAGGTGATTTCAACTAAATCATCAAGCTTCTGTGCTACTTCCACGCCTTCATCTTGCTGCTCTTCCATCTTCGCTGGGTCTTTGCACCGCTGTGGAGGTTGCGGAGGCTGGGGCCCAGCACCCCCCTAACGGGCCCCCTCTGAGCGGAGGAGAGGGTACCGTTAGCAAAAGAAAGTTAAGAGTTTTGGAATAATGTCAAGGTTCCAGAAAAACCTCTTCTGCAATAAAAAAAACTCAGAAGCCATTGTTTTCCAGAGTTCTTTACTAGCATGAGGAAACTGGCACACGATGAGTGAAATTCCAAAACTGAATTTCCGGATTCTTTTCCCAGTTATACAAACCCCAAGAGTCCCACCCCCCTGACCCCTTTGATGGTCACATGGTCCCACGTTCTCCCAGTTCATTCGAATATCTTCTTGCCACTCTTCCTGCAGATGTGAACACCATCCGACCTTGACCGCTTGAAGAATGTTAACATACCCCTCAGCCCCCCTTCTTCCCCTCAGGGGAAAAATGTGGCAGCGTCTGGAACCCTAAAGTCTAGTATGGTTTCCAGGCCTGACACTCAGGGCACATGCAGAGTATTTTCGCCTTGCAGCGGAAGCACAATTGACTCTAGGTGGCTCGAGGGTTGGGGAAAGGAACCTTTCAAGGCAAAAAGGCGTGGAGAGCAGGCCAGTTTGGGGATACGGAAACCTCGGTCGTTGCAAGCCCAGCATCGAGCCACGGGTCTCAGATTCGGCCAACAAGTACCGGAAGGCGGGGGAGGAATCAGGGGATCGGCACAGATTTGGAGCCTTCTGCGGCATCCCCGAGGCATTTTCGTGCGGACTTAGTAACAAAAAGAAGCGCCTTCGTTCCGAAGAAGAGAGCATGGCACAAACCACGATCAAATAAATGCAGGCCCTAAATGCTATGCCAGTTAATCCCTTGTTTGGGATGCGTCATTTGCAATCCCACTGAAAATCGGGGCTTTTTTAGAATGCCACGGGACGCGGGAATAATTTTTCAAAAGCGGGACTGTCCCGCCAAAAGCGGGACGCCTGGTCACTTAATATAAAGCCTTTATACCATGTGCAATCCCTCTGTTCAGACAGCTGGCTATGAGAGCAGTGAAAGAAATTCAAGTGGAGAAAGAGTTAGTTTTGATGGAATATCTTATTGACCATCAAACTGGCTCCAAACCCCTTGATGAAGATGATGATTCTGATGTGCAACTAGAACCCTGGGAATTGCAGAGACTGCCCCCAGAAAATGGGAATTGAGGGCCATTCATGTGTATCATTTACCTCTTTTCTTCTTATTGAAGTATTCTCAACCTGGGTTGATTATGTTATGCTACATATTATAGGCTTGCTTCATATATCAAGATGTTGTACATCTTGGACATTCTTAAGAATTTTCTGTTTGGAATAATGTAGGGTATCCTGCCTGCGCGGGTTTGGACTAGATGACCTGCAGGGTCCCTTCTAACTCTGTTTAAGACTGTGCTGCTGCATTTCCTGTGCCGAGCAGAAAACAAAAGAACAAAAAGTTCTGTTTTAAGGCAGCAGCCCCCCACACCCCCGCCTCTTTATGCACTGAGAAAGACCGGAAAGAGCAGAGTCTTACCAAGACCAAGAAAAAAAAGAGAGTTTTATTAGGTATATTCATATTCATGTCCATGGCTCTACATGCAAAGGTTTTATCCTTTCCTTTTCTTTGCTATATGTTCTAAACCTGAATTAGGTATATTATGCTAAAGATTATATGTTAAGTTTGGGCAATGAAGAGGCAGGAGACGATCTTAGTGACAACAGCTCTTTGGTTTATTGTGAGAACCCAGCAAAAACAATAGGCAAACATCTCTCTTTATATAGTGTTTTGGCTGAGGCACCAGCCAATCAGGAACATGCATTTTCCCACCCAAATTTCCCTCCAAAAATTCAAATACATTACACTCTTCCCCTCCCAGAAAACACTTAGCCAACTATTTACATATTATTTGCACACGTAGTCACGCAGGTAGACAGGGTGTCTCCTAATTCTTTCTGACCTATGCAATTCATTCCCTGGAGGGGAGTCGAGCTGGTCGGAGGGACTATCTGTTCCTCCCAGCTCCTCCCTTTGGCTCTCCGGCCCTGGATTATTAGCAGCAGCGTCTCTGCTGTCTTCTGGAGGAATCGTGTGGCATTGTTGGACTTCTTCATTTTCAGATAAGTCCTCCGATCATCTCGGGCTTGAGCTAGCTGTTGGTTCAAATGTTTGGTAGTCAGGACCTGGTTGTTTGGTTTCTAGATCTGTTTGTATTCTTTTCTGTAACTGATCTATATGGCGTTTCCAAACTCTGCCATTCCCCCATGTCCACTAAATATGATTTGGGATCTGTTATCCCTAGAATTGTTCCCCCCAACCACGAGGGACCCTCGCTGTAGTTGTGTGCCCACACAAGGTCACCTTTGGCCAATATTCCGGTTCTGTCCCTTGTTGTTGGATACCCATCAGGGGAGTATGTCGGATTTAGTCTGTCTAAGGGACACCAGAGCCTCCTCCCCATTAATAATTCCGCTGGGCTGTGGGCAGTGGCTATGCAGGGTGTCCCATGTTGCACTGCCAGGAAAGTGTCAATTTTGGTTTGCCAATCTCCTGGGCTAATTCTCGACAGTGCCTCCTTGGCACTGCGCACAAAACATTCTGCAAGGCCATTGGTAGCCGAATGGAAAGGCGCCGAGAGGGCATGGCAGATGCCCACCTCGGCCAAGTACCCCTCGAATTGAGTGGCCGTGAATTGCGGCCCATTGTAGCTTCATAAGCGTCTGGTGGCTCAGACTGCTAAGACAGTCTGTTATTAACAGCAGCTGCTTGCAATTACTGCAGGTTCAAGTCCCACCAGGCCCAAGGTTGACTCAGCCTTCCATCCTTTATAAGGTAGGTAAAATGAGGACCCAGATTGTTGGGGGCAATAAAGTTGACTTTGTATAATAATATACAAATGGATGAAGACTATTGCTTGACACAGTGTAAGCCGCCCTGAGTCTTCGGAGAAGGGCGGGATATAAATGCAAATAATAATAATAATAATAATAATTGTCTGACACTAGAGTGTTTGGCAACCCGTGTGTCACAAACAGTCGCTGTAAAACTCTAATTACGGCTTCTGCTGTTGTGGTTTTTATTAATATTATCTCCAACCACTTTGAGTAGGCATCTACAACAATTAAGAAGGTTTGCCCATGAAAGGGCCCCGCAAAATCTATGTGGATTCTTGACCAAGGTCCCTGGGGCTTTTCCCACTCCCTTACTGGAGCTGTAGGGGCTAACAGTTTCGATTCCTGGCAAGCTTGGCATTTTCCTACTCGGTTGCTAATGTCTTTGTCCATCTGTGGCCACCACAAATAGCTCCTTGCTAGACTTTTCATTCTAACAATTCCGGGATGTCCCACATGTAACAATTCTAAAACATGTTCTCGTAACTGTAATGGAATAACCACTCTATCTCCCCCATAATAAACTTTTCGCCCAGTGCAACGGGCCATCCCCTCTGCACCCAGCCAATTACCGTGTGGACAATAATGTCTCTGTAAGATGCCTTAGCCACTTTGGCAGAAGTGACAGGGCCAGAGTCCAAAGAGTCAATCAATAAAATCGGTGTTCCCGGGGTTGGGTCTTGAATTGTGTCTGGCAAAGGACATCTGCTTAAAGCGTCCGCATGTCCCAAGTCTTTGCCAGGCTGGTGAGTCAGATGGTAAGAATATGAGGCCAGGAATATAGTCCAACGGGTCAGTCTGGGCGACAATGCAATTGGTGTCGGACGGTCCCCCACCAAGAGACCCAACAATGGTCTATGGTCTGTGATAATTTCAAACCGCCTCCCAAACAAATATTCGTGAATTTTTTTCACGCCCGAGACTATTGCTAATGCTTCTCTATCTAGTTGACTATAGTTCCTTTCTGCTCCCGATAAAGTGCGGGAAAAGTAAGCAATTGGGGCTTCTGTCCCATTCGGTAACTTGTGGCTGAGGACAGCCCCTACTCCATAGGGTGAAGCATCGCATACTAATAATAGGGGCAAAGTTCCATTATATTGTATTAGTAGGCTGTCGCTAGACAACAGCTTCTTAACAGCTTCAAAAGCTGCTGCTTCAGTTTTGCCCCAAGTCCACACAGAGTTTTTGCTAGCAGTTTGTGTAGTGGTTCAGCCACGGTTGCCTTATCTTTTAAAAAGACTGCATAGAAGTTTAAGAGTCCCAAAAATGCTTGTAACTCTGCTTTGTTTTTTGGAGGTGGAGCCTTCCTTATTGCTCGCACCTTGCTTTCTGTTGGATGGATGCCTTCCTTATCTATACGATATCCCAAAAATTCAACGGATTCCACTCCAATTTGGCATTTGTCCTTGACCTTAAGTCCCGCAGCTCTAAAAATTTCCAGAACCCTTTGCAATTTGTCTCTTAATTCCCTTAAATCACTGGCTGATACCAATACATCGTCAAAATAGGGAACTACTCCAGGTAAACCCTGCAGGAGCCATTCCATTAGGTTCTGAAATAACCCAGGGGCTACACTAACCCCAAATTGGAGTCTGGTGCATTTAAAAGTGCCCCTATGTGCGACAATTGTTTGTGCTTCAGCTGTTTCGTGGTCAACAGGCAACTGTTGATAAGCCTGAGCTAAATCAAGTTTGACAAAGATTTGTCCTGGTCCTAATGAGTGTAGCAGATGTTGAACGATGGGGACTGGGTATGCACTCTTCTGCAATGCCTTGTTAAGCGTTGCTTTGTAATCAGCACAAATACGGACAGATCCGTCTGGCTTGACTGGGGTCACTATTGGTGTCCCCCACTTTGCATGATCGACTGGGACTAGAATGCCCTGTTTGACTAACTTGTCTAGCTCTTTATCAATTTTGGGCTTTAGGGCAAACGGAACCCTCCTTGCCTTCGGTCTAATCGGCGCTACTTGTGGGTCTAAATTAAACAAAATGGGAGTCCCCACATACTTGCCCAGGCTGTCCTAGAAGACGTCCTCAAATTCCTGCAGCAGCTCCTCCTTTAGGTCGCCCCCGATGCTGTGAACTCCGGTGATGCCCATTCCAAGGGGCCGGAACCAATCGAGACGCTGCCAATCGGGCAGGCTTCCATCAACTATGGTGATCGGTAGAGATTTGTTGAATCATCCATACTTAACTCGAACCGTGGTGGTGCCTCAGACAGGGATCCGGTTTCCCTGGTAGTCTTGTACTCTCAGCTTCTGAGGCTGCAGTTGGCGCTTTGCAATTCTTGGGAAATTTTTGGTGATCGTGTCCCAGGACATAATTGTAATTGATGATCCGGTATCTACTTCCATTTTACACGATATTCCTATGCAGGTTCTTGTGAATACCTTTTTCTCCAGTCGTGTTGAGGCGTGGCCCACTCGTACAGTTGTGTGGTTTGACTTTGTGTCTTTTTTGAATGGCCCAATCGCTGACCGCCTCACAGAGTTGGAGTTTTGCTGATAGGCCGGTTTGAATTCAGTCCTGAATTTTTGGCGGCATGGTTGAGTAGCTCAACAACCTTGTGCCAGGTGCCCTTTCTTGTCACACCTTCGACAAATGGCATCTTTAAAACGGCAGTTCTGTCGCTGGTGTTGGCCTCCGCAAATCACACACACTTGTCACGGTTGCTTCTTTCCGGTTTCCCGGTTTGGATAACCTCTTCCTCACTTTCGCCTTCCCATTCAGCCTGGATCTCCTCGCTGTGGACTGGTGTTGCTTTCGCTGAGGGATTCGGCGCGTTTGGCTTTTGCAAGGTTTCAGCTGCTTTGGTGGACATCTCGTGTGCCCTAGCCTCATCCAGGGCTATCGTTAGGGTCAGGTTGCTTTTTGAGAGTAGTCGCCTCTGTAGTCGGATGTCCCTGACCCCGCAAATGAGTTGTTCTAATAGGATGTCCTCTAAATCCCTATATTCACAGTGAGTCGCAGCTTTTCTCAGGGCGGCCATATAGACGCTGATAGATTTGCCCTCGCATTGAACTCTCTGCCTCAGTTCAAACCTTTGCATGAACTTTGATGGCACAGGGGCGTAGTGCGCTCGGAGCGTTGTCTGGAGCACGGGCCACGGCACCAACTGAACGGGCATTGGTTCCGACACCGGAACCAATTCGGCGGTATCGAAGACTTCTGGTCTGCAGTGGCTCAGGAAGTATGCACGCTTCCTATTGTCCGATACTCCTTGCAGTTTGTTCGCCTCGAGGAAGCACTCGAAGCGAGCCATGTATGACCCCCATTTCTCTTTGGCTGGGTCAAATGGCGCTGGCGGTGTATAGCTAGACATTTCTATGTAGCCGTCCTCAACCACTGGCTGGGTTTTAAGCTAAATTTTTCCTTCAGCTCTTTTCTAGTCTCTCTGCCCTCAATATCCCATCCTCGTCGCCAATGTTAAGTTTGGGCAATGAAGAGGCAGGAGACGATCTTAGAGACAACAGCTCTTTGGTTTATTGTGAGAACCCAGCAAAAACAATAGGCAAACATCTCTCTTTATATAGTGTTTTGGCTGAGGCACCAGTCAATCAGGAACGTGCATTTTCCCGCCCAAATTTCCCTCCAAAAATTCAAATACATTACATTATATACTTGCTTTGCTTATTAAGAATTGTAGAATGTTATCCTACTAAAGATCTTGGAAATTGGGAGTTTCTGCCTTATCAACTCCCAAGGCGGGGGTATGTGATGAAATAAGTATAGGAAAATGGGAAAAGGGACAGAAGCCTAATGAATTGTGTTCAAATTCCACTCTTAGTATTAGAAGATTCATATTATACAGACAAGTCAAGAAACGTTAAGGTTGTTTAACCACAATTATAACTACAGGAAGTTCATAGCCGAAACTGCAGACAGCTTGACAGGTAACTGAACTTAGACACCTGTGCCCTAGTTAACAGAAGGACACCTGAAATGGGGGGCCAACTGAGATAGTGGGCTGTCAATAAGCCAATCATGCTCTGATATATGCTTTTATAACCATATAGAGAAAGATGTTTTTTTTTCATTTTCCTGTTTCCTGTATTATCTCAAGTATAAAGATATGTATATGAGAACACCTCGTTGTTCAGTGGGTTATATTTGTATAAAACCACTGTTCCTGCATGTATAATAAACTTGTTCGGTTCATCTAGGAATTATCTGAGTCCTTTAATTCTATAACAGTATTATCTTTATTTTATTTATTTATTTATTTAAATTTCTAGACCGCCCTTCTCCCGAAGGACTCAGGGCGGTTTACAGCCATATAAAAAAACAATATTACAAATATTAAGATAATTTAAAATGAAATATTTAAATTTAGGCTAACTCCATTTAAAAACCCATTTAAAATTCCCAATTAAAACTATCAGGCCAGTCCTGTGCGATGAAATAGCCATGTTTTCAGTTCGCATCGAAAAGTCCGGAGATCAGGGAGTTGGCAGATACCTGGTGGTAGTTTGTTCCAGAGGGTTGGAGCCCCCACAGAGAAGGCCCTCCCCCTGGGGGTCGCCAGTCAACATTGTCTAGCCGACGGCACCCCAAGGAGGCCCACTCTGTGGGAGCGCACTGATCGCTCTGTCAAGAATTCTTGACAGAATTCTATCAGACTGTGCCCTGCTTCATTTTGTATTCCAAGGCCAAACTTGCCTGTTATTCTGGTTATCTTTTGGCTTCCTACTTTAACATTCCAATCCCCAATGATGATAAGGACATCATTTTTTGGTGTTAGTTCTATAAGGTGCTGTAGGACTTCATAGAACCGGTCAATTTCATTCTCTTCAGCACCAGTGGTTGGGCCATAGACTTGGACTACTGTGATATTGAATTGTTTGCCTTGGATTCGAACTGAGATCATTCTGTCATTTTGGGGATTGTATCCCAGTATTCCTTTTCCTACTCTTTTATTGATTATGAAGGCTACTCCATTTCTTCTGTTGGGATTCTTTCCCGCAGTGTATACCTGATGATCATCTGAATTAAATTCACCCATTCCTGTCCATATTAGTTTGCTGATTCCTACGATGTTGATGTTCAGTCTTGTCATCTCTTGTTTGACCACATCCAGCTTACCTTGATTCATGGATCTTACATTCCAGGTTCCTATGGAGAAAAAATCTTTACAGCGTTGGATTTCCTTTCACCACCAGATGCATCCACAGCTGAGCATCCTTTCGGCTTTGGCCCAGTCGCTTCACTCTTTCTGGCACTACTAGTACTAGCCCTCTGCTCTTCCCCAGTAGCATATTGGACACCTTCCAACCTAAGGGGCTCATCTTCCAGTATCATATCTTTTTTTCCTTTTGGTACTGTCCATTGGGTTTTCATGGCAAAGATACTGGAGTGAGTTGCCATTTCTTTCTCCAGTGGATCACATTTTGTCAGAACTCTCTGCTATGACCTGTACATCTTGGGTGTCCCTGCATGGCATAGCTCATAGCTTCATTGAGCTATGCAAGCCCCTTCGCCACAACAAGGCAGTAATCCATGAAGGGGAAGGGGAGGTTAAGCGGTTTAATTGGTTTGCTTACCAGTGGTTCATCCTCTCGATCACTTCTGAATGAATGTGATTCCTCCTGCTGAGATGCCAGGGTTTCATCCCCAAAGAGGGGGTGATGGAAATTCTACAATTTCCCTGCTCCTCAGGGCAGTCTCCTTCCTGCTCTGGCCAGGTTTTGCAAGTCCCACCCCCAGTGGGTGGTTCTGGGCAGGTGTTTTTGAACGACACTCTGCAGCTTGGTGCCTGTCTTTTCCACATTTGAAGCAGGCTGAGGATTTCGGACAAAATGCAGTTTTTGGTTTGAGGGGCTCTTGCTTCCATTGGGGTGGGGATTTCTTCCATACTCACCCTGCTTGGTACTGGATTCTGGCCAAATCGATCTCAGCTTCTTCGGTGGTGATGTAACACTCCAGTAGGTGATTCGGTGTGCCTCGGGCCATGCAGGCATTGTATAGATCATCACTCAGCCCATCCTTGAAAAAGCTCACCAAAATAACCTCTGGCCAGGTCACATGACATGCCAGTCCCGGAATTCTTCAGTATACTCTGCTACTGGCCATCACCCCTGCTCCACCACTTTAATGTGGTTGCGTGCTTTGCGATTTGCAAGGGGGTCCTCAAACCTTCATTGCAGAGCCATTATGAAACAGTCAAAATCCCACAGTTCTGGTGCATTGGCGTTATGCAGGGTCACCATCCATCTGACAGAGGCACCCTCTAGGGCTATGGTCACAACTCACATTCGGGATCCTTGGATTTGGAAATCATGCCCATACTCTTGCATGTAGGTGAGCACATGTGCCACAAAGAACCCTAGTTGTTGTGGATTCCCATCAAACTTCACCCCAAGGAAGGGAGTTTCTCTTTCCAGTTGTGGGACTCAGGGCTGGTTGGGAATGGGCGCCAGTGTGCGTGCTACCTGGAGGGGAGGGTTTGCTGGGTCTTCTCCCACTTCTGCTGCACCATCTGCTTGATAGGCAAGCTCCAGAAGGGGGGTGCCTCCCCTGGCATCATCCATGACTGTTGCCCTTTCAGCGCTCCTTGGCTGTCGTCCTGGCTCCCCTCAAATGTTGAGATTTTCCAAAATTTCCATCACCAATTGGGTTATATGTCTCTTCAGACAATCCTCCCTCAGTGGTGCTTCAGTTAGTGCCCCCTGGTCAGCGAGGGCTTCTAGTTCCAGATTTCACCCCGGTTTTCGTTTACTGTGGCTGACAGTGACTCCTCTGGTTCTCTCATCCCAGCTATCTTTCTTCCTGATGCCAATTGACCAGCGGGGCTTTTTGGGATTCTCCAAAGTTACCTCATCCTCTCCAATGGGGTGTATGAAACAAGCATCCAGCTGGGTAGTGGTTGATGTCTCCCCCTCCAGCATTCGGCTTCTCCCTGTTCCCTGCTTCATTCGGACATGGTTTGCAAGGTCCCCTTAGTAGAGTGAAGGTTGCTTCTCTGGGTTGACCATTTTGCAGATGTTGCTTTCTGTAAGGATTGCCTCTCCTTCCCACTTAAGAAAATAAAAACCATTGTAATGTAATATTTCAAAAGGAACCTTTTATTAAGTAGAAGTGACAGCAATGGATTCAAAGCAATGTCTGAATACACTTAGGCAAGACAAGTAGGATTAAAGCAGTAGAGACCCTTTGTCGTGTCCCACTCCTCCGCTGACGGCCGGGTCGGGGAAGTCCGTATCAAGCGTGCCTCTGCAGCTCTGCCAAAGTCCTTTCAGAGTTCTCAAGGCAGGCAGGAGACCAGGAAGTGACTTCAGCAATCCAAGTTAGACTTTGCCTGACTCAGAGAATGCCAGAAAGCAGATCCTTTATATAGGCCATGGGGTGTGGCTCCATGACTCAGCACTTATCCAGGCCTGCCCCTCCCTTCCTTTTGCTGACGTCGCCTCTCAACTCTCCGGAAGCGAGGATCTCTCCAGCCTCCAGCTGTTGGCAATCCTAGCTCATGACTGGCCTCACATTCTTCAGGCTCACATGCTGTGGGGGAGGGGTTTAGTTGCTCTGTTTGCCTGGGCATGATGCCAGGACTGGGGGCTGAAGGCACGTCAGGCCCTCTTCGTCTTGCTCGGCCTGTCCGGGCATGGTGCCAGGGCTGGGGCCTGGAGGCATGCCAGGACATTCTTCTGAATGATCAGCGTCCGGCAGGAGATAAGAGGGCCCCGGCTGCAGCAGGGGAAGCGGGCGAGACACAACACCCTTCCCTTAAGCCAGAATGCAGATTTTAGCCAAAGAAGACGTTTTCTTTACCAGCTGCCCTGAGAATTGGGTAAGCATGTATTCCCATTTTTCCCCTTTAAAATAAAACAGCCCACATGGCTGTCATAAATATTCCTCAACATTAAGGAGATCTCAGGGTGCTTTGGCACCAGGATATAGGTTGTAAAATATCTGTTGGCACAGGCAATGCTAGTAATTCAAATCCAAGTACTCCCTCCCGCCTTTTCCCAATTGAATGGCAGTATCACTTTTAGGGATCTGACAGTAGAATTGACTGGCTCAGGCCTTAATGGCCCATTAACAAAGGTGGGGGCTGAGTTTCTGCTTCCCTTTTAGGAGAAATATACTGCCCTTTTAATATTTCCTAAATTAAATATCTCATTTTCCTAGGAAAGGGGTGGGTGCTAACTTCCTACAAAATCAAATAGAAATAAAATATGAGGGTTTTTTTTAAATGAACTACTAGATTTTTACCAGAATTTGAGATTATGGCAAGACAATCCAAATGTTCTCCTATTATTCTTCATTTTATAATAAAAATAGGAGTTTGGACTATTAGTTTGGACTATTGGGAAACCAAATCATAGCTGAATTATTTGAAAGCTGAAAATGGCATATAGTGCATTTCATCTTCAAACTGTAATCCTTAGATAGATAGGATCATCCATGAGCAGCCATTCATTACTTTCAAACAGCTGTTAACTGGCATGTTTAAAATGAATTGTTTACAAATTGCTTTCTCCAAAACAGGTGTCCATACCATAATTAGCTCTAACAAAGCAACATTCTTAACAAAGTTTAAGAAATACACTGAGTCAATGGGCAAGAACAGAGGATAAATTACTAACAAAGGTCAATTGGCTATGCCGTTCCAATGGGGTTTTTATTTATTGATAGCCTGAACATCCATTTCATAACGGCGTGTCTGCTAAGAATATGGTTGAGGAAGTCTAATTCTATAGATCTAATTATTCCATTTATTACAATCCGCAGGATATCTCAGTGTATTTTCAAAGGAACAAATAACTATTTTTTTTCTCTTTGGAGCCACTGACAATTGGAAAAATATGGAGTTTTTAAAATAGTATTTTTTTTAAAAAAAAAGTTTATTCAAAAGTAACTGAATAATTATTGGTTTCCAATAAAAAAAGTAAATGAATACTGAGAAGTATAATTAAATACAGAAGACATCTTCCACACTGAATGGATATAGCTATCCCAAATACTTATAAAGTTTCCAGCCTCATCCTCCAACATCCTCCTCTAAGTTTATTGTAACAAATATGCTGCATATGAAGCAGTATCCACATACAGTATATTGTGAAGATGTAGTTATATATTGTATGCAAAATCCTATAATATAGTAATAATCACATTACATTAATTCATTCACTATATTATATATTATTTCTTAAAACACTTATATGGACCTATGTAAAATGGAGTTCTCCAGACTTATACTTCCTTGGCATGTTGGATTTGGTATTCAGCCAGTTAGCACCAGTTCAGGTGAATTTGGGCTGGGTCACCAAACAGGTAGTGACTTCTCCCCCCCACCCCCACCCCCGCGCAATTGCCCAGTCACCATTCACTTGCGACTCCTGATCGCGGCTCACTCACCCCTTCCGGCCGCTCGACACTTGCCTCACCCACCCCCTCCCCTTCGCCACCTGGCCCAGCTAATTGCCTTGCCAGTCACCTTGCTGATGCCCACTCAGCTCAGCTCACCAAAGGTAGCAATGCATGCCGCCCGCTCGCCCTTCCCCTTGGGTTGGGGGCCAGGGTCCCAGGGATGCACCATTCCCCAAGGCCCCAGAGCTGCCACCCACCTTGGCTGGGTCAGGGAACGTGTGATTCCTCAGCTCCAGTCTTGCCATGGAGCCGCCACCCACTTGCTGTCCACCTCGACTGGGTCGGGGAATGCATCTTTTCCTAGCTCTGGCCTTGCCCTGGAGGTCCTCCAGCTCACCGCCCATCTCAGCCAGGTTGGGGAATGTGCAATTCCCTGGCTCTGACCTTGCCCCGGAGCCACTGCCTGCTTGCCACCCACTCACCTTTAAGCATGATGCCTCACCCAATGTCCCCTCCTTCAGAAGCCCCGGCCCTTAATCTCCCCACTTCCTCCCCCATGACTGCCTCTTTCATCATCCCGTGGCCATGACCTTACCTTCCTCCCATGGCTGGCTGCCAGGAAAAACAAGCCAGGTCTGTTATGTTTGGGCAATGAAGAGGCAGGAGACCAGTGAGTGACAACAGCTCTTTAGTTTATTGTGACCCCAGCAAAACACAACCAGCAAAAACCCCTCTTTAAATACTCTTTTGGTTGAGGCTTCAACCAATCAGCAACGTGCAATTTTCCCGCCCAAAATTCCCTCTCAAAGTTCAAAATACATTACACTCCTTCCCTCCCAGAACGCTTTGTACCTCTATTTACATAATATTTACATGCTATTTCTCTACGTAGTCACGCAGGTAGACAGGGCGTCTCCTAACTCTTTCTGACCTGTGCAGTTCATTCTCTGGGAGTGAGTCGAGCTGGCCGGAGGGACTGTTAGTTCCTCCCAGCTCCTCCTCTAGGCCGTCCGGCCCTGGATTATTGGCTGAGTCGTTCCTGTTGCCTTCAGGAGGAACCGGTTGGCGTCGCTGGACTTCATCGGAATCAGATAAGTCCTCCGCTCGCCTCGGGTTTGAATCAGCTGCAGATTCAAACAATTGGTAGTCAGGGCCTGGTTGTTTGGTTTCTGGTTTGTTTGGTATACGTTTTCTTAACTGGTCTATGTGGCGTTTCCATACCCGGCCGTCCTCCATGTCTACTACGTATGATTTGGGTCCGTTTATGCCCAGAATTTCCCCCTTTAACCATGTTGGGCCCTCGCTATAGTTGTGTGCCCATACTGGGTCACCCACCTTCATTTCCCTGGTTTTTCCTTGAATACCCTTGTACCCGTCTGGGGTATAAGTTGGGTTTAGTCGGTCTAACGGGCACCTGAGTTTCCTGCCCATTAAGAGTTCCGCTGGGCTGCGGCCAGTTGTTACACAAGGGGTCCTATGTTGGACAGCCAGGAAAGTGTCTATTTTCGTTTGCCAGTCGCCTGGACTTATCCTAGATAGCGCTTCCTTGGTGCTCCGAATGAAACGTTCTGCAAGTCCGTTCGTCGCCGGGTGGAAAGGCGCCGAGAGGACATGTCTGATGCCCTCTCCCGCTAAACACCCCTCAAACTGGTTTGCCGTGAATTGTGGGCCGTTGTCAGAGACTAGGGTGTCGGGCAGGCCGTGTGTTACGAATAGATGCCTTAGGACTGTGATTACTGCTTCAGCCGTTGTGCTTTTCATGAGGATTATTTCTAACCATTTTGAGTAGGCATCTACTACAATTAAAAAGGTCTGCCCATGGAACGGCCCTGCAAAATCTATGTGAATCCTGGACCAAGGCCCCTGGGGTTTCTCCAACTGGGGCTGTAGGGGGTAGCGACCTCGACTCTTGGCAGGATTGGCATTTCCCTACCCTGTCGCTGATGTCCTTATCCATTAAGGGCCACCATACATAACTCCTCACTAAACTCTTCATCCGCACAATCCCTGGGTGGCCCACATACAACAGTTCCAACACATTTTCGCGTAATTTTTCTGGGATAACTACTCTATCCCCCCATAACAGACACCCCCCTTGAACAGACAGTTCTGATTGTTTTTTCGCAAGGTCTTTGAAACGCTCGCCCAGTGCAGCGGGCCAACCCCTTTGCACCCAACCGATTACAGTCCATATTGTAATGTCTCTATAAGATGCCCTAGCCACCTGCTTGGATGTGACTGGGCCAGAGTCCAAAGAGTCAATTAGTAAGACGGGTGTCCCCAGGGTGGGGTCTTCAATTGTCTCTGGTAAAGGGCATCTGCTCAGAGCGTCCGCATGCCCTAAGTCCTTTCCTGGGCGGTGAAGCAATTTGTAAGAGTATGCCGCTAGGAAAATAGTCCATCGGGTCAGCCTGGGAGAAAGTGCCACGGGTGTTGGGCGGTCACCCGCTAAAAGCCCTAGAAGGGGTCTGTGGTCCGTGACTATCTCGAAATCTCGCCCGAACAAGTATTCGTGGAATTTCTTAACCCCGGAGACTATGGCCAATGCTTCCCTATCTAACTGGCTGTAGTTCCTTTCCGCAGAGGACATCGCCCGGGAATAATACGCTATAGGGGCTTCTGTTCCATTCGGTAACCTATGGCTGAGCACCGCCCCCACCCCATATGGTGAAGCATCGCAAACTAGCACTAGTGGCAACGTGCCATTGTACTGGATGAGGAGGCTATCGCTGGACAAAAGGTTTTTTACCCCCTCAAATGCCCTAGCCTCTTCTCTGCCCCAGGACCACACAGCTTTCTTTGCTAGCAACTTATGTAGCGGCTCGGCTACTGTTGCTTTATTCTTCAAGAATACCAACACAGACAGAGCAAAGCAGGAGGACTAGCAAGAATTTTCAAGTAATAAAGCTTAACTTCAGCTCTTAAATAGCTTTCCTTTGAACTAACTTTCAACTTGAATGGATCTAAAATGGCGTTTGCAATATACAAAGGAAAGCGAAACTATAAAGAAGAAGAGCATAACAAGCTACTTTTTAAAATGGAATGAACAAGAACTGTTAATGATTTTTTTCTCCTTTTACCTTTTTCTTTATCACAATGTTTAAGAAGAAAAGTTTATTGAAATTTTTCTTTTTCTCTTTTTGATAGATTTTACAGTTTATGAATGGCTCTTAAGCAAACAGAACTAACTATTAAAATCTTGCAAACTTCTTCATTTCAAATACGGAATTTTTTTTTAATTTTTTTTTCTTTAATAGAGAATTTGCAAGTAATAAATCTTAACTTCAGCTCCTAAATAGCTTTCCTTTGAACTAACTTTCAACTTGAGTGGATTTAAAATGGTGTTTGCAATATACAAAGGAAAGCGAAGCTATAAAGAAGAAGAGCATAACAAGCTACTTTTTAAAATGGAATGAATAAGAATTGTTAATGATTTTTTTCTCCTTTTACCTTTTTCTTTATCACAATGTTTAAGAAGAAAAGTTTATTGAAACTTTTTTTTTCTCTTTTTGGCAGATTTTACAGTTTAGGAATGGTTTTTAAGCAAACAGAGCTAACTATTAAAATCTTGCAAACTTCTTCATTTTAAATACGGAATATTTTTTTTATTTTTTTATTTTTTTTTAATAGGAACTTTTGGAGGCTTATCTTTTCTTAATAAGTTTTTAAACAAGAGATTTTTACACCAATATATTAAGGATTGGAAAGTTTTTATTGTTAGATGTTAAGCTGATTGGTGAGCAGATGGTGGAAAATGTGTAAGGAAATGTGTAAGGAAATGTGTAAGATAGAAGACAAGGGGAAGGAGAATGCTTAAGATGTGATTTTGATGGTATTTTCTTTTTTTAATATATATACATAGGGTTTAATTTTTACAACTGACTTATTTTGGGTATATCACTATTTGATATATGTGAGGTATAAAGGAATGGGAAGATGGAATATTGTTTAACTTTTGGAGGACAGATAGAAAAATTTATGGATGTAATGTTGGTATTTGGTTAAATAGAATTTAATTGTTATAATTGATATATTTTGGATATAAGTTATAATTTTAATAATGTTATTTGATAGATGTAAGGTAAATTGAAGAAATATTAATATTTGCAATGTTATTTGATTTATGTAAGTGATATTTTTGGAGATTGAAAATGTGTAAGGAAATGTGTAAGATAGAAGACAAGGGGAAGGAGAATGCTTAAGATGTGATTTTGATGGTATCTTTTTTTTTTTAATATATATATATAGGGTTTAATTTTTATAACTGACATATTTTGGGTATATCACTATTTGATATATGTGAGGTATAAAGGAATGGGAAGATGGAATATTGTTTAACCTTTGGAGGATAGAAAAATTTATGGAGGTAATGTTGGTATCTGGTTAAATAGAATTTAATTGTTATAATTGATATATTTTGGATATAAATTATAATTTTAATAATGTTATCTGACAGATGTAAGGTAAATTGAAGAAATATTAATATTAGCAATGTTATTTGATTTATGTAAGTGATATTAAAGATATGAGAAGATAGAATATTGTTTACTTTTGGAGATTGGATAAAAATTTAAGAATTTAAGCTGGAAATATGAATTATATTTGGGACACTGTTTAAGGAAGAAAGGTATATTATAGAAGAATTTCTGATGAATACTGGAAGATGGAATATCGTTTTGGTCTTGATCGATGAAGATTGGATATATATTTGGTCTTAATTGATGAAGATATTTTATTGATGAACTGGAAATACTAACTTAATTGGAAGATTCTGAAGATTTTAGGAGTGGAATGGACTGATATATAATGGACTGGAAGAAGAATGTATTTTTTTGTTTTTGGAAGGGGAGTTAAGGTCTTAGAGAGAGGAGTGACTATGGATTTGACTTATGTTGTATTTTAATTTATGATTGTTAATTTTATGGTCTCATTGGACTCATTCGAGACAATGACGAATCCGCATATAGACGAGAGGTCAAACGACTAGCCTTGTGGTGCAACCAAAACAATCTGGAACTGAACACACTCAAAACCGTAGAAATGGTGGTAGACTTTAGGAAAAACCCTTCCATACTTCCACCTCTCACAATACTTGACAACACAGTATCAACAGTAGAAACCTTCAAATTTCTGGGTTCTATCATATCGCAAGATCTCAAATGGACAGCTAACATCAAAAACATCATTAAAAAAGGACAACAAAGAATGTTCTTTCTGTGCCAACTCATCACCAATCTCTTTCCACTTATGACTGTATGACTATAACTTGTTGCTGGCAATCCTTATAATTTATATTGATATATTGATCATCAATTGTGTTGTAAATGTTGTACCTTGATGAACGTATCTTTTCTTTTATGTACACTGAGAGCATATGCACCAAGACAAATTCCTTGTGTGTCCAATCACACTTGGCCAATAAAAAAAAATTCTATCTTCTTATACCCTGTACTTTGTTCTGGGAAGTCTCGGGGGGTGGGAGGGGAGGGGGAAGGGGAGAGGGGAGATGAAGGATCAATGTAAAGGAATGATTGAAGATATGTAATTAAGAAATAGAAATAATTTGAAATGAAAGCGGGGCTGCTCAGCTGCCATTTCAGAAGGGAATGGAGAGGGAGAGGAGGGAGTGAAGGAAGAAAGTAGGTAGGAAAGAGAGAGGTAGAAAAAGGGGAAAGGAGAGGAAGAAGAAAGGGGAAAGAGAGAGGGTTAGAAAGGGTGGAAGAGAAGAGTAGGGAAAGAGGAGAGGACGTAGAAAAGCAAAGGAGAGGAAGGATGAAGAAAGTAGAAGAAAGTAGAGAAGGGAGGAGGAAAGGTTTGTTAAGGAAGGAAGTGGTAGCTGGGCAGGTCCGAATAAGTAACAAATGAAAGTTAATGATTAATGTTGAATAAGAGACTGTATATTGAATAGGTTGTTAATGAAAATAAAACTTTTTACCAAAAAAAAAAAAAAAAAGAATACCGCATAAAAATTAACAAGCCCCAAGAATGCCTGTAATTCTGTTTTATTTTTGGGGGCTGGGGTCTTTCTAATGGCCCGTACCTTGCTCTCCGTGGGGTGGATCCCTTCCCTGTCTATTCGGTATCCTAGGAATTCTACAGATTTCACCCCAATGTGGCATTTGTTGAGCTTAACTTTAAGCCCCGCAGTTTTACCCCGAGTTCCTCTAAGTTTTCAGCTGATACCAATACATCGTCGAAGTATGGTACCACTCCTGGCAGGCCCTGTAATAATCGCTCCATTAGGTTCTGGAAGAGCCCTGGGGCCACGCTAACTCCAAACTGGAGTCTCGTACATTTGAAAGCCCCGCGGTGCGTGACAATTGTCTGCGCCTCAGCTGTGCTGCTATCTACAGGTAGCTGCTGGTAGGCTTGGGCCAAATCGAGTTTGGCGAAGACCTGCCCTTGCCCTAATGAGTGCAGCAAATGTTGCACCACTGGAACGGGGTATGCACTTTTCTGCAATGCTTTGTTAAGCGTTGCTTTGTAGTCAGCGCAAATCCGGACCGAACCATCCGGTTTGACTGGGGTTACTATGGGTGTCTCCCATTTTGCATGATCGACGGGGACTAGTATTCCCTGGCTTACTAGCTTGTCCAATTCTCGGTCAATTTTAGGCTTTAGGGTGAATGGAACCCTCCTAGCCTTTAACCGGATGGGGGCGACTTGGGGGTCAAGGTTGAAAGAAATAGGGGTCCCCACGTACTTGCCCAGGCAATCCTTGAATACGTCCTCGAACTCCTTCAGTAGTTCGTCTCTGAGGATGACATCGCTCCTGTGGACCCCGGTCACTCCCATGCCCAAAGCTCGGAACCAGTCCAGCCCTAGCAAACTCGGTAGAGTTCCATTTACTATGGTGATCGGCAGGGTCTTTGTGAATTGTCCATATTTGACTTGGACGGATGTGGCTCCTCGAACAGGGATCCGATTCCCCTGGTAGTCCTGCACTCTCAGCTTCTGGGTTTGTAGCTGACGTTTAGCGATCACTGGCAAGTCTCTCACGATGGTGTCCCAGGACATAATTGTGATTGACGACCCAGTGTCTACTTCCATGGGGCACTGCACCCCTTCAATGTAGACTTGGGTAAATATTTTCTTCTCTAGTCGTGTCGAGGTGTGGCCCACTCTCACAGTGGTCTGGTTTAACTTCGCACCCTTTTTAAATGGACCAATCCCGAGCTGCTTCGCTGCTCCCGCGCTCTGATTGGTCGGTTTGAATTTTTGGTGGGAAGGTTGGGGGGCTCGGCAGGCCCGAGCTATGTGTCCTTTTTTTTCACACCGCCGACAAACCGCGTCCTTGAATCTGCAGTTTTGCCATTGGTGTTGCCCCCCACAACTTACACATTCGTCCCGGTCACCTCTCTCCAGCCTCCCGGTGTGGAACACCTCTTCCTCTTCCTCACCTTCCGATTCGGCCTGGACTTCCTCACTGTGGACCGGTGTAGTCTTTGTCCCAGCACCCTGCGCGTTTGGCTTTTGCAAGGTCTCCGCCGCCTTGGTGGACATCTCATGAGCTCTGGCTTCGTCCAGGGCTATCGCTAGAGTCAGGTTGCTTTTAGACAGCAGCCGCCTTTGTAGTCTGATGTCCCTGACTCCACAAATGAGTTGTTCGAGTAAGGAATCCTCCAAATCTCTGTACTCGCAGTGGTTTGCGGCTTTCCTCAATGCAGCCATGTACACACTTATTGATTCGCCTTCTCGCTGTACCCGTTGCCTCAATTCAAAACGTTGGACGAACTTTGAGGGTACCGGTGCGTAGTGCGCTCGAAGTGTTGTTTGTAGTGTCTGCCACGGTACCGATTGTACCGGCGTTGGCTCTGAGAGTGACTCCGCCGTATCAAAGACCTCTGGACCGCAGTGGCTCAGGAAGTATGCTCGCTTCTGATTGTCCGAGACTCCCTGTAGTTCGTTTGCTTCGAGGAAACACTCGAAGCGAGCCATGTACGACCCCCATTTCTCCTTGGCTGGGTCGAATGGCGCTGGCGGCATGTAGCTGGACATCGCTATTTTCCGCCTTCGAGAACTGGCTGGGTTTTTTGAATTCCTGGTTCCTTCAGCTCTTTCTTTCAATCTCACTGCCTCAACGTCCCACCTTCGTCGCCAATGTTATGTTCGGGCAATGAAGAGGCAGGAGACCAGTGAGTGACAACAGCTCTTTAGTTTATTGTGACCCCAGCAAAACACAACCGGCAAAAACCCCTCTTTAAATACTCTTTTGGTTGAGGCTTCAACCAATCAGCAACGTTCAATTTTCCCGCCCAAAATTCCCTCTCAAAGTTCAAAATACATTACAAGGTCTGAGCCATCATCACTGCTGGGCTCCCCGCCAGCCGGCATCTTGCCCCACCCCCCTTGTCGTGAGATGCCTGCAGACGCTGTGTGGTTTTTTTCAGCGAAGATGGGAACTAGGAAACAGTGTATATTTTGTCCACAGTACGGTACATGGTGAAAGAAAAACTAATACCCCTGAAATTGCTACTCAAAATTCCAACTAATAAAATGACAAAACCTCTTCCACGATACAAATGGATAAATATGCACATGATTTCCATTAAATCTAGGCCTCATTTATTATTTGCTTGCCTATTGTCAGCTATACTAAACTTGTTGTACATAAAGGAATTATTACCAAATGAATTTAATTAACTTCAGTTCAATGATTTAAGTTATTAGCTATTTAAGTCTTTATTATAAGCAATAGAATTTTGAGGGTTATGCCTCATGTTGTTATTTTATTCAAAACATTCATTGGTTGCTATTCCCAACCAAATGAGAATTGAGCATGACTGTGTCTACATAAAGAAGTGGACATAGTTGTGTATATATATATATATACACACACACACTGTCGCCATATTTTGTGGTGCTTTTTTCAGTGAGATGGGGACAAGAATGACAGGAATCACATGCCTAATTCTTAAAATGGAAAGACAATGTGATTGATGGAAATAAGTCCTGATAATAATGTAAAGATCAAAGTGAAGAACAGATAAAATACATATAACATCACAAACAGATGAAATGGCAGGGCAGCAACCAGTGGCTTGAAGAAGTGATGTTTGCCAAGCAATGCAGCCATTTGGAACTGGAGTTGCCACTAGAATAGAGAGAAGCACTTAAGATATCCATTTTGAAGAACTTAAGATAACTCCAGCCATAAAGGAGAAATTTTGAATGATATCTGGAAAACACAGATGTGGAGGGAAGGGCAATTACAATGGACAGGGTGCCTCCATTCAAAACTCAAGAAAGAAAAATCTCAACTTCATGTTTGTAGAGAAAGGTATTTTTACTGAGCATGAACTGATAGAAACGAAAAGAAAGCAAGATCTGAGGCAATAGGTGCAAAAATTACATATTGAAAGTATTCCCAAATCCCTCTCCCCAAAGGACCCTGGCTGATAGCCCAATCTCCAGCTCCCCAAGGTGTCATGTGAGGTGCATCTTCAGATGGTCCCATCCATCTGGTATGCCAGAATGGTTAACCTTGACTGGCTATCAACAAGTCCATTCAGCTGCAGAGAAGACTTTTCCTCCCTTTCAGTCACATAATGAGACATCTCCACAGCTTGCTTCCCCCCCCCCAAATACCTATACATCCCCCCCACATTACTATGGCAGCCGATAGCAAGCAAGCATCATAGAGGCTGACATTTGGCCCTCCTGCAGACAGAGTGTCAGCTTTGGAAGCCATACTAGGCCGGAAGCTTCCCCGCTGCCACTTCCATATGTGTGGGAAAGTGGGGGTGGAGTTAGTAGAGGGGCCCATTAGACACAATAACATTCTTCCTGCCGGTCAAGGTTAGGCTAGTCCTGCAGCTGGAGAAGGAGTGTCAGAGTGATGTATCGAGATGGGACAATTGGCGATTGGAGCATGTGATTGGCAGAGGAATTAGGGGTTAGGTTTGAAGTTTTGATTTACTGAGGGAAAACTCGGATCTCTCAGATTCGGATTTTCCCAGATGTGCCAATTTACTTATCCTAGTAAAAGAACTTTGAAAAATGCCTGCTTCGGAGTTTTTACTTGCTGCGCCGGTTAGGGGGGTTGGGAGTGGGAGGCACCGTTTATCGGTGGTTCTCCTCCTACCTCTCTGACCGGACGCAGACGGTGTTGACAGGGGGGCAGAGATCGACTCCGAGGCACCTCATGTGTGGGGTGCCGCAGGGATCGATTCTCTCGCCTCTCCTGTTCAACATCTACATGAAGCCACTGGGTGAGATCATCAGTGGTTTTGGGGTGAGATACCAACTGTACGCTGACGATACGCAGCTGTACTTTTCCACCCCAGGCCACCCCAACGAAGCTGTCGAAGTACTGTCCCATTGTCTGGAGGCCGTACGGGTCTGGATGGGGAGGAACAGGCTCAAACTTAATCCCTCCACCCGAGTGGCTGTGGATGCCGGCACCCCGGTACAGTCAGCTGCAGCCGCGGCTGTCTGTTGGGGGCGAGTCATTGGCCCCAATGGAGAGGGTGCGCAACTTGGGCGTGCTCCTGGATTGGCGGCTGTCTTTCGAAGACCATTTGACAGCCGTCTCCAGGAGAGCTTTCTATCAGGTTCGCCTGATCCGCCAGTTGCGCCCCTTCCTGGACCGGGATGCCCTATGCACAGTCACTCATGCTCTCGTTACCTCTCGTCTGGACTATTGCAATGCTCTCTACATGGGGCTCCCCTTGAAGAGCACCCAGAGACTCCAGCTAGTCCAGAATGCGGCTGCGCGGGTTATTGAGGAGCCGCTCGAGCTCCCATGTAACACCTATCCCGCGCAGACTGCACTGGCTGCCTGTTGTCTTCTGGGTGCGCTTCAAGGTGTTAGTTACTACCTTTAAAGCACTCCATGGCTTAGGACCGGATACCTACGGGACCGCCTACTGCCAACGCCTATCTCCCAACGAGCGGTGCGCTCTCACAGAGAGGGCTCCTCAGGGTGCCGCCAGCCAAGCAATGTCGGCTGGCGGCCCCCCAGGAGGGCCTTCTGTGGGGCTCACCCTATGCAACAAGCTTCCCCCTGGACTCAGACAAATACCTGACCTTAGGACCTTCCGCCGCGAACTCAAAACCTACTTATTTCGTCTTGCTGGACTCGCTTAAATTTTATATTATTAAATTGATTTATGGGTTTTTAAATTTTTTTAGTAAATTTTAGTGGGAATATTTTTATCTATAAGTAGCCAAATTAAATAGGTTTTTTAAGGGTTGTTTTTAGTTTTGTACTGTTGTTTTCTTTCTGTATTTTACTTGTGGCTGTACACCGCCCTGAGTCCTTCAGGAGAAGGGCGGTCTATAAATAAAATTATTATTATTATTATTATTATTATTATTATTATTATTATTATTATTATTATTATTATTATTATTATTATTATTACTACTTGGGGAGGGGGTTTTCTGGGATGCTGCATTAATCCGAATCTCCCTTAAAACATAGAGGCACCCCCCCAAAAGGGGGCCATCAGGGGTGCTGGGCCCCAGCATCCACCGAACCCTTTGGGTGGTGCAAAGACTCAGTGAAGATGGAGGAGAAAGAAGAGATCACAGAGGGGGCAGTGGGGATGGATACTCAAGGATTTATCGCCACCTTTGGAGGAAGTGGTGCATGCCATTGAGGCTGCAGAGGAGGTCCAAAGGCTGGGCGCTTGGCCCAAGGAATCGGATTCCTGGAAAAGTTGCCAATCTGATCCAACTCCTGAAAGGGGACCAGAGGTGAGATCACCGGGATATCATGCTGATCCCAGCCCAACAAAGACACTCCCTCGTGCTTTCCAGCCAGAGTGGAGAGTGGGGACAGCTGTGGGACCTGGAGATTCCCGAGAATGGAGCCTGCCGCCTCCGTCACGAAGGCAATCCATGACTGGGCTCCCTGAGAGATTTGAGTGTATGAAAGTGGGAAGCGATGCCTCCCCCTCCCAGCCTCCTCAAGTGAGATGCGGCTTAGCACAGCCTACGTTCACCTTATCCCTGCAGGGGGGGAATTAGCGGGGCTCAAGCCCATCCCAACATGGCCAGAGGCAAACCGATCAGCTTCTAGGCACAGCAGGGCGGTTACGCAGCTGGAAGACATCAAATGCAGTTGGCACGGGGAATGCAACATCCCCCCTGCAAAGCCCCCTTGCCTGCCGGCCTTTGTGCTACCTCCTGCTGAATCCATTCCCCCAGGCTGGGGATTCTACCCCAGCCAAGGGTGGGTCCAGTGCCAGTGGTATCCAGCCTCATTTGCTCCAATTTTCCAGGGATCCCCCTAGCCTCAGTATGGCCCAATGATCCCAGCAATGCAGGGTGGCCTAATCCAGCAGCCGGCTGGAGTTCCAGCCCCCTCTCCAGCCCAGCAAGCAGCTCCGTCATCGCTGGCCCCTCTCCCTTAGCAGGGGGCCTTCCAGCAACCCACAGCAGCTTCGCCTCAACTGCCTGCCATCGAGCCCTGTCCCCCTGCATGACCAGCCCCACCCCGCTTCAGAGCAACGTTTGATGGCACACCTGCCAAACTGGCTTACTTCCTCAGCAGGGTCTGGGCTCATATAGATCAGTATGGAGATCAATACAAATCAGATCGGGACTTGATATCAGTGGTTTCTGATGGGATGAATGAAGGAGAGGCTTCTGAATGGGTAGCCCAGCTGCACAATGAAGGCGTTGCAGAGTTCAATGATACCGGGGGATTTGTTGCACTGCTCCGGGTCAGATTTGAAGACCCGGACCATATCAGTGACAGTGAAGCCACCATTAAAGTAATGAAGCAAGGTAACTAACCCTTAAAAGACTTTGTGTGGGACTTTAGGTGGGTTGCAGGGAACCTGGGGCATTGGCCAGACTGCACACTCCTGCACTATTTCAAAGAAGCCATTAATCCAGAAGTCAGAAAAGCCTGTGGGATCCGGGGCATGCCCAAATGGCTGCATGATTGTTATGCCATGTCCATAGCTCTGGACAGAGAGATTCACCCCCACCACCAAACCCCAGCCAAAAAGCCTCCTCAGAAAGTTTTAGCCAGACGGCCCCTCTCAAGGCCTGTGGAAGTCTCCCCCCCCCCAACCAGCAGGATTGATGAAGTGCTATCAATGTGGGCAATTGGGATATTGAGCTTCTGAGTGCCTGGCCCCTGCTCCTGTTCCACAACAGTGTCCAGCCATGGCTACCCGAGGAAAAAGGGCTCCAAGGAAGGGCCCAGACACCAGTCGATTTGCCAGACAAGCTGTAGAGGTCCCCCTCCCCACTGAAGAAAGTGGGAACCTCCGTCTGATGAAGCCCCTCCTGATAAGGCTAGCAGAGAAGATGACCCAATGGTGAGTGCACTCATCCCCCCCTTTTCTATCAAAGTGAAGCTAGTGGTGCCAGAGACGGGGGAGCAAAGAGAATTACCAGTCATAATAGATACAGGCTGTAAGGTAAAGGTAAAGGTTCCCCTCGCACATACGTGCTAGTCGTTGCCGACTCTAGGGGGCGGTGCTCATCTCTGTTTCAAAGCCGAAGAGCCAGTGCTGTCCGAAGACGTCTCCGTGGTCATGTGGCCGGCATGACTCAATGGCAAAGGCGCACGGAACGCTGTTACCTTCCCACCAAAGGTGGTCCCTATTTTTTCTACTTGCATTTTTAAGTGCTTTCGAAACTGCTAGGTTGGCAGAAGCTGGGACAAGTAACGGGAGCTCACCCCGTTACACAGCAGCACTAGGGATTCGAACCGCTGAGCTGCCGACCTTTCGATCGACAAGCTCAACATCCTAGCCCCTGAGCCACCGCGTCCCTATAGATACAGGCTGTACCAGATGTCTAATTGGGATTCCAATTGTAAAACAATTGGGGATCAAAACAAGAGCCTTAAAGCAACCAATTAAATTTCACCAGGTGAATGGACATTAATTGGTGGGGGGTGTCCCAGCCACCCAGATTACAGAACTGATTGGGCTAGAAATTGGAAGACATCATGAACTTATACAATTTATAGTAATTCAAAAGATGTCAGAATCTATCATACTAGGCCTGGCTTGGCTGGACAAATGGGCCCCTACCATCAAGTGGGAAGATGGGTATCGGAAAATCATATTGGATATCAGCCCCTTGCCCCCTGTCTCTCCTCCTGAAGAACGGCCCACCCATGAAGGTCAGCAGGCAGAAACAGCAGCCGCTGGAACAGACAGACCACCAGGCGAACCCCAGATTCCTAAAGCATATACAGGCTTGGCAGAAGTGTTTAGCGAGGAGGAATGTAACATCCTCCCCCCTCATCGGCCCACAGACTGTGCCATCGAGTTAGAGCTGGGAACCAAGTTACCAAAACCCAGGATGTACTCCATGACGCCTGCTGAAATGACTGAGTTGAGGAGGTACATCGACACCAATCTAGCCAGAGGCTTCATCAAGCCTGCGAAATCCAGGGTGGCCACCCTTGTATTGTTTAAAGAGAAGATGAAACTCTAAGATTATGCATTGATTTTCGGAACATTAATGGCGTTTGCATCCAAAACACTTACCCCCTACCATTAATGAAGGATTTGCTGAATCACTTGGCAAAAGGCAAGATTTTCACCAAGCTAGATCTAAGGAAAGCCTACTACCGGGTCTGCATAAGGGAGCGAGACAAATGGAAAACTGCTTTTAACTGCCCCCTGGGCAGTTTCCAATTCTGGGTCATGCCGTTAGGACTCCAAGGGGCCCCAGCAGTCTTCATGCAGCCGATCAATGAAATTCTGCATGATCACCTATATAAGGGGGTTCTTGTCTACTTGAATGATATTCTTATATTCAGCTAAAATATGGAAGACCGTATCAAGTTAGTCAGGCAAGTGCTGAATAAAAACTCTTAGCAGCCAAATTTTACGCAAAGCTGTCAAAATGCAAGTTCCATTAGGAGTCCTTGGACTACCTGGGCTAGAGAGTGTCGAACCAAGGAATTGAAATGGACTCAGGGAAGGTGAAGGCAGTGTAGACTGCCAACCCCCATGAACACGTAAGCAGTTTCAAAGTTTCCTAGGGTTTGCAAATTTTTACAGGCAATTCATCCCTTCCTTTGCCGAGGTTGGTCTCCCCTTGATGGAATTGCTAAAAACCGGTCCATCACCCAGCAAGCCAAAACCTAGCCAACCCTTAGCTTGGACAATGGACTGTCAAAAGTCCTTTGAACAACTAAAATGCCTATTCACAATGGAACCGATTCTCCAGCACCCGGACCCAAACCAACCATTTGTGGTCCAGGCTGATGTGGCAGTGGCAGCTGTTCTAATGCAAAAGAATGCCCAAAACGAACTAATGCGGTGTGCTTACGTATAAAAAAAATTAACGGACACAAAAAACTCAAGACCCTGAAGACAGAAACTTTCCCCTAAGCAGGTTCAATGGGATCAGTATTTCAAACATTTTAACTTCAACCTGAAGTACATCCCAGGGGGGAAGAACCTACTAACTGACGCCTTATCGAGAAAGCCCCAGTTTGACAGCCAACAGGAAGAGGTAGTTCATGCCATGATCTCTGAAACGCAACCAGCGGCCTAGGCTCACACTCAAATGCAGCCACACTGTGGTTCCGATTTCCCCGGAGAAAGGTTCCCGGCAGAGCTAAAGTCAGCACTTTCAGCTGATGCCTGGTTCAAGGAGAACCTAATGGACCTGACCCTAAGAGAGAGATTGGCTTGGAAGGGGAGTAAGATTTATGTGCCCAGCACTATGCGACTCACAGTGCTACAGTGGAGTCACTTTGGATTTTTAAAAACCCTCCATTTAGCTAGAAGACAATTCTGGTGGCCAAGGATGAAAGCCGATATAGAGGACTATGTTAAAAGCTGCATCACCTGCGCCACCATGAAGTCCAGACCAGGGAAGCCCCCGGGGCTTCTCCAGACCATGGCTGAACCCATGAAGCCCTGGGAGGAGATTGCTATGGACTTCATAGTTGAGCTCCCTGACAGCGGAAGGAACAGGATGATTTGGATGGTCGTTGATTTATTTTCCAAACAAGCCTATTTCACTGCCTGCAGTGGGCTACCCTTGGCCAAGAAGCTGGCAAAACTGTTTGTGAGGCATATCTACAGACTACATGGGGTTCCATGAAGAATAATATCAGATTGCGGGGTCCAGTTTACTGCTAAGTTCTGGAAGGCGGTCCTGTGGTCCATTGGGTCATTCTGGGGGCTTAGCTCAGCTTTCCATCCATTGACTAACAGAGCCGCTGAAAAATTGAACGCCATGGTGGAACAATACATTAGATGTTATGTTACAAGATGTTATGTTACAAGAAAACTGGATGGAGATGTTACCATTTGCAGAAGTGGCTTATAATAATAACACAGTAGCACTTGGTTGACTCCTTTTCAGATAACTATGGGCATGGATTTTGTACCGATGCCTAAACTGCCTAGAGAGCCATCTACTTCCATATCCCTTACAGAATGGATGAACTCATTAAAAAAGGGTTGGGAGAACACTAAGAAGGCTTTGGCTGAGTCGGTGGAGAAATATAGAGCCCAGGCTGACAAGCACCAGTCTCTCCTTTCCGAGTAGAAGATAGAGTGTATTTGTCAACCAAATACTTAAGATTGAGGTTACCTAGCAGGAAATTTGGACCCAAGTTCATAAGTCCCTTCCCTATAGTGAAGGTGATTAACCCGGTGACTGTCCAACTTAGCCTCCCTCGAATATTAGGGAAAGTACACCCAATGTTTCATAGTAGCTTATTGAAACCAGCAAGAGGGTCTGACTTAAGGCCCTTACCAGGTGTCACCCTCCCTTTGAAAGTCCAAGGAGAGACTAAGGAGAGACATTATGAAATTAAGAAGATCCTTGACTCTAGGCTATACAGGGGTCATTTACAATATTTGGTCCACTTGAAGGGGTACCCATTGTCTGACACCACATGGGTGAAGAATTGGAATGTGAATGCTGATACGTTAGTAAAACAATTTCATGATAAATTCCCTAACATGCTTAAGGGTCCTCCTTGAGGGGGGAGAAGAGGTTAGGGGAGGGTGTACTATCGTTTGTATTTTGTCTGTCTTCTTTTTTCAGGATGTGTTTTCTTCTGCAGGGGGGACACCTGTCAGCTTTGGAAGCCATACTAGGCCAGAAGCTTCCCTGCTGCCATTTCCAAATGTGTGGGAAAGTTGGGGGGGGGAGTTAGTAGAATGGTCCACTAGACACAATAACATTCTTCCTGCCGGTCAAGGTCAGGCCGGTCCTGCAGCTGGACAAGGAGTGGTCGGAATGATGTATCGAGATGGGATGATTGGCAATTGGAGCATGTGATCAGCAGAGGAATTAGGGGTTGGGTTTGAAGTTTTGATTTACTGAGGGAAAACCCAGATTTCTTCAGTTTCAGATTTTCCCAGATGTGCCAGTTTACCTATCCTAGTAAAAGAACTTTGAAAGATGCCTGCTTCAGAGTTTTTACTTGGGGAGGGGGTTTTCTGGAATGCTGACAGAGAGTTTACAAACAAGAGACTTTACAAACAAGACAAAATATAATGGATAGGGTAGATAACTCCCAAATGCATCAAAATACAGAAAATATATATAGAATAATACAATCGAGGCTTATCAGGGTATTTGGAGTGGAATAACTGTAAAGGTTTCGGAGCTCTGTCATCTTGCTCATTCACCCATTCAGATTGAGAGGAAGGGAAATGTTTCCAAGCCCCCAAATACTGTGCTTTCCCCCTATGTTTTCTAGAATCAAGGTTCTCTTTGACCTCAAAATATTGCTCTCCTTCTATGTGGAGGGGAACTGGAGGGGCGGGTTTGGTCCGGGAAAATCAAGGTGGTATGTTCAGGTTTCAGTAAACTAATATGAAACACTGGGTGAATCCTCCAGAGGGTTTCGGGTAGCTCTAATTTTACCATGACTGGGTTTACAACTCATACAATAGGAAAAGGATCTACATATTTAGGCCTAAGTTTTTTCAACTTTTGGGTAGTTTGTAGGTACTTAGTGGAGAGGAAAACTCTATCCTCCACTTGGTTGTTCTTTGGCATAGCTCTTTTCTTATCAGCCTGTTTCTATGGGCTTGGTGAGCCTCATCTAATGCCTTATGAGTTATGGGCCAGGTAAACTGAAGCTGCTCAATCCAGTCCACCACGAAAGGGATTTGAGGTTTTTCTTGCAGTAGTTCTGGGATGGGCACAAAGTCTGACCAGACACCACCTTGAATGGGATAAAGCTGGTACTACTATGTATGGAGTTATTATAAGCAACCTCTCCAAATGGCAGTAAGTCTGCATAGTTATCTTGCTGATAATTTTCATAACATCTGAGGTATTGTTCTAGGTATTGTGCTAGTCCTTTCACAAGTCCCATTTGTCTGAGGATGGTGGGAGGAGCTTAGCCCTTGGGTGGAGCCTAAAAACCTCAGGAACTCCCTCCAGAAGTGGGAGGTGAACTGAACCCACCTGTCTGAAATAATTTGTTCAGGAAAACTGTGTAACCTAAACACATGTTAAATGAACAGTTTAGCCAACATCTTTGATGAGGGAATCTTGGGACATGGTACAAAGTGCAACTGTTTGGAGAATTAATCTGTAATCACCCAAATGACCGTATTTCCACCACATTCGGGTAGTTCAACAATAAAGTCCATGGATATCTCCTTCCAAGGAGCTGCAGGTCTGGCAACACTCCAGGCAGCTTCCCAAGTGGCCTCTTTGCAGAAGCACATACAGGGCAGCTAGCAATGTATGCCTCTATGCCCTTCTTTAGGGAGGGCCAACAGAACTGTTGTTTAATTAAGTGTAATGTCTTCACGAACCCAAAATGCCCAGCAGCTTTTGCATTGTGGGTGTCCACATGTCTCAGATCAGTGTTTAAGAAAATAAAGACCCAACTCCATCATTTTGAAGAAATTGGTAATTTATACTAAACAAGTCTGAATACAATACAAGCAAAGCCAGAACTGGAAGTAAATCAAAACCATAGAGTCATATCCTCTCCTGAACCCTCCCGCTACTAGAGGTCATACAGTAATAATCCAATGTCGTCTTCCTCCTTGGTCATGTGTAGTTTCACTTCCGATATTCTCCCTCTGTCAATCTTCTGGATGGAATGTGAAGCAAGGAGCTGCCGTTACATTCACGCGCCAAAACAGTTCCAACTTCTGTTAAAAAAAAACTGTCTCCCTCCCCCACACATGCAATGTCAGCCGAACGCTGGAAACAGTGAAAACCTCCCCCCTCCTCCACAAATCATGTAAGACACTCAGTAGAGCAAACTTTTAACAAGGTAATAAAACAGTCAGATAATCTAGTAGGAGAAATACGCTTAATTAAAGCGGAGGCTGACATTCGGCCCTCCTTCGAAAAAAGGACGTTAGTCCTGGAAAAGAAAAAAGAAATGTTAGGGTTTATCAGGATATTTGTTATAAAACTGTGCTAGCTTTTTAGGAGCACGAATATCTTCCTTGTTAACCCATTCAGCTTGTGATAGAGGAAAGTGTTTCCAAGCTACTAAATATTGGATTTTATTTCTATATTTTCTAGAGTCTAGGATTTCCTTAATTTCAAAATGTTCTTCCCCATTTATGAGGATTGGTACAGGGGCTTTAGTAGGATTAGCCCTAAGGGGGGATGTCTGTTCAGGCTTGACCAAGCTAACGTGGAAAACTGGGTGAATTCTTCTGAGAGATTTAGGTAGTTCTAGTTGGACAGTCACTGGATTAATGATTTTCACAATGGGGAATGGCCCCACATATTTGGGTCCAAGTTTTTTCGATTTCTGAGTAGTTTGCAAATATTTAGTGGACAAGAAAACTTTATCTCCTACTTGGAATTTTCTCTCAGGAGCTCTCTTTTTATCTGCTTGGTTTTTTTGTGTGTGATGAGCATCGTCAATTGCTTTGCGTGCAATTTTCCATGTACTTTGCAATTGCTCTATCCATTCAGCCAATGATGGAATTGATGGTTTTTGTTCAGGGAGTTCAGGCATGGGGACAAATTCTTGACCTGAAGCCACTTTGAACAGGGTGAACCCAGTGCTGCTATGAACAGAATTATTATAAGCTACTTCCGCAAAAGGTCAGTAGGTCAGATAATTAATGTAACATTGTACATATTGTTCTAGTACCGAGTTCGAGCATTCACAACCCCCATTAGTTTGAGGATGATGGGAAGAGCTTAATCCTTGGGCAGAGCCTATCAGCCGCAAAAACTCTTTCCAAAATTGAGAAGTGAATTGCACCTCCCGGTCTGAGATTATCCGTTTCGGAACTCCATGGAGTCTGTAGATGTGTTGCATAAACAGCTTTGCCAAAGTTTTTGAAGAAGGTATTTTGGAACATGGGATGAAGTGCACTTGTTTGGAGAACAGGTCCGTAACCACCCAGATCACTGTATTGCCTCCACTTTCGGGTAACTCCATTATGAAATCCATGGATATTTCTTTCCATGAGGCTTCTGGTTGGGCTACTGTTTGCAGCAAACCAGGAGGCTTCCCTGGTGATCTTTTAGCTGATTCATAAACAGGGCAACTCGCTATATAGGATTCAATGTCCTTTTTAAGTCCTGCCCACCAAAATTGTCTTTTCAAGAGGTGTAAGGTTTTCATGAACCCAAAATGTCCAGCCATTTTAGCATCATGACAACGTAGAAGTATGACCTCCCTCAGAGATGCAGGGACGTATAACTTTGCCCCCACCCAAGCCACTCCATCGTGAAGAGTGCACTCATGCAAATGGGCTAAGAACCAGTCATTCTTGTTTAAGGCTTCCTTGAACAAATTGGTGAGATCTTCTGGTAATGTTGGATCGGTATGTGCTTGGCTATGAGTAATTGCTGAAGCCGCTAATCATTGCACTGGGAGTATAGGGCGTGCTACTTCCTTGCGAGTACTGTTGTACTGAGGCAAACGGGAAAGGGCATCTGCCAGAAAGTTCTTTCCCCCAGAAATGTATCGCAAGGAAAAATTAAAACGGTTAAAGTATTGGCCCTTCGAGCTTGTTTTGGCGATAGTTTTCTGGGAGTTTTTAGGGCTTCTAAGTTTTTATTTTATTTTATTTTTATTGAAAAAGTTTTAAGAAACAAAAACATTTTCCCCCTTTCCCCCCCCTCCCCCCCACAAAACCCCCTTCCCCCCTCCCTCCCCCGGCTTCCCGGGTCAATCACAAGGTATTATTATACATAAACCAAACATAGAGTAAAATTTTCCCTTCTAATCCAATTAACCTCATCCAAATCTTTTCATCTCCCAACTCCCCCCCATTACATAAAATAATACTTCCTAATTATTCAAAGGCAATCTGATATTTCTTAATCTGATATCTGTTTTGTAAATAATCAATCCATTTTTTCCATTCAATTAAATATCTTTCCTGCGTATTGTCTTTCAAAAAAGCTGAGATTTTAGCCATCTCAGCCAAATTAGTGACTTTCAATATCCATTCTTCTATTGTAGGTATCTCTTCTTTGTTCCAGTATTGTCCAATCAACAGTCTTGCTGCTGTTATTAAATTCAGAATCAATTTAGTCTCAATCCCTGTACAATCCATTATAATTCCCAAAAGGAAAAATTGCAGCAGGAACTTTATCTTCTTCTTCAGTACATTTTGAATAATCCACCAAATTCTTATCCAAAAGGCCTTAATTTTCTTGCAAGTCCACCAAATATGAAAATATGTAGCATCATCACAGTCACACCTCCAACATTTCGCTTGGATATCAGGATACATACATGATAATTTTTTGGGATCTAAGTGCCATCTATAAAACATCTTATAAAAATTTTCCCTTAAGTTCTGTGCTTGTGAAACTTAACATTTCTAACCCAGATTTTCTCCCGTGTTTCCAACATTATTGGTTCCTGAATATTCTCTGCCCATTTTATCATACAGTCCTTTACCAAATCCTTTTCCGAATCTATTTCAAGCAACACATTATACAATCTCTTTATATGCTCCTGGGTCTGATTTCTAATTTGCTTTATTAAATTTTCCTCCCTTTGCATTATACCCATTTTTTGATCTTCTTTCCATCTAGCACTTAGTTGCCCATATTGAAACCAAGTATAATTCCTCCCTTCTTCATTTAATACCTGTAATGATTTTAATTGCAATCTACCTCCTTCAGCATACAAAAGTTCTTTATAAGTAATCATTTCCTGTTTCTGTTCTATATTTATATTCTCTATTGCATGTCTGGGGCTCGCCCATATAGGAATCTTATAGTCTAGTTTATAAGAATATTTTTTCCAGACCCGCAAAAGAGCACTTCTCAACACATGATTCTTAAAAGCCCTATCCACTTTTTTTTCATAAAATAAATACACATGCCATCCATATAACAAGTCATAACCTTCTATGTTCAAAATTCTTTCCTCTGTTAAATTAAACCAGTCACTTATTACTGAAAGGGCTACTGCTTCATAATATAGTTTAAAATTAGGCATTTTTAAGCCACCTCTTTCCCGTGAGTCCTGAATTATTTTCATTTTAACCCTCGCCTTTTTACCTTGCCATATAAATTTATTAATCCCAATCTGCCAATCCTCCAAATATTTATCTTTCTTAATTATTGGTATCATCTGGAACAGAAATAAAAATCTAGGTAACTCATTTTGATAGCCGCAATCCTCCCCAATAGCAACAACTGCAATTTTTTCCAGACACTCATATCATTCTGAACTTTTTGCCATAGCAAGTCATAATTATTCTTATAAAGTTTCTTGTTCGATGAACTAATATAAACCCCTAAGTATTTAACCTTTTTTACCACCTCAAATCCTGTTATTTCCTCTAGTTTTTGTTTCTGTTGTATAGACATATTTTTGATTATCACTTTTGTTTTATTCTGATTTATTTTAAATCCTGATACCTTTCCATATTTATTAATTGTTTCCAACAAAGATCTACTTGAATTTATAGGATTTGTTAAAGTAACCAGTACATCATCTGCAAAAGCTCTAACTTTGTACTCATATTGTCCAATTTTAATTCCCTCTATTTTTGTTAACTCTCGTATTTTATCCAATAATGGTTCCAGAGTCAAAACAAACAATAGTGGTGATAAAGGACATCCCTGTCTCGTTCCTTTCGCAATCTTAATAACTTCTGTCAAACCACCATTTATTATAATCTGAGCTGTTTGCTCTCCATAAATCGCTTTAATTGCCTTATACACTGTAAGCTGCCCTGAGTCTTCGGAGAAGGGCGGGATATAAATGTAAACAAAAAAAAAATTATTCTAACAAAACAATCTCCAAATTGCATTTTCTCTATTAATTTAAATAAAAAATCCCAATGCAATCGATCAAAGGCCTTCTCCGCATCCAAAAAAATAAGTGCTGCTGAAGTATTCTTCTTTTCCAAATATTCCAATATATTAATAATCTGTCTAACATTATTCCTCATCTGCTTCCCTTTTATAAAACCAGATTGATCAGTATGAATTCTTTGTTGTAAAACTAACATTAATCTATTTGCTATTATTTTAACAAAAATCTTATAATCATTATTTAAAAGTGAGATCGGCCTGTAATTACCGGGTTTAGAGCAATCTTGCTCCTCTTTTGGTATCAGTGAAATAAAAGATGTTTTCCATGATGGGGGTATTCCCCCTCCTAGTTGTATCTGATTAAATAATTCTTTAAGTGGGCCTAGTATTTCATCCTGTAGTTTTTTATAATAACTTGCTGTAAGACCATCTGTACCGGGGTTTTTCCCCATTTTTCCCCATTTTTAATTGTTTAATTGCCTCCACTATTTAACATAACATAACAACAGAGTTGGAAGGGACCTTGGAGGCCTTCTAGTCTAACCCCCTGCCCAGGCAGGAAACCCTACACCATCTCAGTCAGATGGTTATCCAACATTTTCTTAAAAAATTCCAGTGTTGGAGCATTCACAACTTCTGAAGGCAAGTCGTTCCACTTATTAATTATTCTAACTGTCAGGAAATTTCTCCTTAGTTCTAAGTGGCTTCTTTCTTTGACCAGTTTCCACCCATTGCTTCTTGTTCTACCCTCAGGTGCTTTAGAGAACAGCCCGACTCCCTCTTCTTTGTGGCAACCCCTGAGATATTAGAACACAGCTATCATGTCTCCTCTAGTCCTTCTTTTTATTAAACTAGACATACCCAGTTCCTGCAATCGTTCTTCATATGTTTTAGCCTCCAGTCCCCTAATCATCTTTGTTGCTTTTCTCTGCACTCTTTCTAGAGTCTCAACATCTTTTTTACATCGTGGCAACCAAAACTGGATGCAATATTCCAAGTGTGGCCTTACCAAGGCGTTATAAAGTGGTATTAACACTTCACGTGATCTTGATTCTATCCCTCTGTTTATGCAGCCCAGAACTGTGTTGGCTTTTTTAGCAGCTGCTGCACACTGCTGGCTCATATCTAAATGGTTGTCCACTAGGACTCCAAGATCCCTCTCACAGGTACTACTATTGAGCAGTAGCTATCAGCCGATTCAGCTCCTCCCTTTGTTCTAATGTTAGAGTATTAACCTTATAATCTTTCAAATAATCATAAATGTCCCTATTCGATATTTTATCTTTTGCATATAGAGTAGTATAAAATTCTGAGAATGCCTTTTTAATTTTATCCTGTTGATATATCTCTTTACCTTTATATTCTATTTTTTGTATGACACGTGCTTTCTGTTTTTTCCTTAAGTTATATGCCAGCCATCTCCCAGGTTTATTTGCATTACAGAAGGTATTATGTTTAGCATATTGTATATTCGTTGCCACTTGGTCTGCCATTAACATATTAAATTGACTCTGTAATATTCTTATAGCTTCTTTAAGTTTGTGATCTTGTGGGTTTTGAATTAATAACTGTTGCTTCTTTTGAATTTCTTCTTCCAAGTACCTACGCTGCCTTTGTTTATTATTCCTCTGCCTATTGTCCAAATATATCAATATACCTCTCATAAAGGCTTTACTCACCTCCCACACAGTTCCTATCGGTGTCCCCTTATCCATATTAAAATCAAAAAATTCCTTCATCTGTTTCTTACATTGATTTACATTATCCTCATATCTAAACAAATTTTCATTTAGCCTCCATGTTCTACCACCTTTATTCCCTTGTAATAATTCCATCCAAACTGGGCTATGGTCAGTTAAACACCTTGGAAATATCTTCATTTTCTACCTACGCTGCCTTTGTTTATTATTCCTCTGCCTATTATCCAGATATATCAATATACCTCTAATAAAAGCTTTACTCATCTCCCACACAGTTCCTATCGGTGTCCCCTTGTGCATATTAAAATCAAAAAATTCCTTCATCTGTTTCTTACAATGATTTACATTATCCTCATATCTAAACAGATTTTCATTCAGCCTCCATGTTCTACCACCTTTTTTCCCTTGTAATAATTCCATCTATACTGGGCTATGGTCAGTTAAACACCTTGGAAATATCTTCATTTTCTTCACCCTAGAAAGCAAGTCATTAGAAATTAAAATAAGTCAATACGTGAGAAAGATTGATGCCTATCGGGAAAAAAAGTAAAATCTCTCTCATCTGGATTCCATAACCTCCATATATCTCTAAACTCAAAGTCTTCCATCATTTCAAAGAAGGATTTTGGTAGGGGGCTTACAGTGACATCACCGCTCCTGCAGGGTGCTCTAACAGGGTGCTCCGCGTTAGAAGATCGTAAAAGTCAGTGAAACAGTATAAATCACTGTTCACTGACCTTAGCATACCCCTTGGGCATAAGGGGGTGTGTAGAGCTGTGGGGGAGTGGTAGATCTCTCCAGGGGGTTTGCTCTTAAGAGCGAATTTTTCTGGATTTAAGGTCCCATCGAACCTCATTATCTCTTTTTTTTTTATTACTTTTTTTATTACTTTTTTTACAACAAACAAACAAAAAGAAAATACATTATTACACCCTTGTGCTATACATAAAAGGAAGATTTGGGTCTTCGGATATATCCTCATGATTGCCAAAATCCACGTTCTCGAGGTACAGGTACTGAAGCGTCCAATGTTCCAAGCGCAAAGTCCACAAATGGTTTCCAAGTCTTCCAGAAAATATCTTCTTTATACACACCACTTTTAATTTTAATATCACATGTCATTTTATCATTTAAAGCTAGTTTCCACATTTCAGAATTCCACTCTTCTATTCTAAAAATCACATCTAGTTTCCAATATCTAGCTATTATAATTCTACCTATTATAATCATAATTCTAATCAATTCTTTTCATATTTTGTTAATTCTATTTCCTTAATTACCAACAATAATATAGTTTCCACTCTCAATGTTATTACTTTCGCCATTTCAAATATCATTTTCTCCAATTGTTGCCAAAACTTCTTAACCTTATCACAATTATACCACATATGTTCATAAGTCCCCACTTCCATCTCACATCTCCCACATTTTTACTAATTTTTTTATCCATTTGTGACAATCTTACTGGAGTCAAATACCATTTCCAAACAACTTTATAATTGTGCTCTTTAATCCTTATAGATAAAGTTCTCATAATTCTACTCTTCCAATTCACATTCCAATCTGACTCTGGTATTTCAATATTAAGATCTTTTTCCCAATTTGTCCTCATCACTCTTTGTAATTTTTCATCAGAATTTATAATCTTATAAACCCTACTAACGAGTCCCTTTAGCCCAATTTCATCTTTCATAATCCGAGATACTAAATATTCAAATTCAGTTTCACATCTATTTATCGAATAATTTTCCTTTAGTTTTTTTGTCCATTTTTCTATCTGTATTTTTTCAAACCAACTTAACCCTAATTTTTCAATAATTTCTTTATTCCTCCTTTCATTTCCCATAACTTTTATCCAATCTCTAATAATTTCTATATTTTCCTCTTTAATCACTTCATTACGTTTTATATTATTTTAATCGCCAAATTCAATTGTCTCCCCCAAAAAGATTATATCCGGAATTAAAATTTTAACAAATTTATTCCACATTTTACTTAATCCCTTTAACCAATAACTTCTACTTACGGATTTTAAATTTGCTTTATCTAAAAACCACCTTGATCCAAATTTCACTATATCCCTTAACTCTAAGTCTCTCCAATAGCTATCTTCACCTTTAAATATTTTTACCACTATCCGGATACCATACGCACAGTAATAATTAAATAATTTGGGGATTCCTAATCCACCTTCCTTTTGACTTTGATACCACATTTTCTTCACTAATCTAGGTCTTTTACCACCGTTACAAAATTTATCCAGTTTTTTCTGATATCCTTCAATATCTTTCTCTGTCAAATTTAGTGGTAGCATCTCGAATAAAAAGTTGAACTTGGGCAGCAACATCATCTTACACATTGCAATTCTGCCAAACCAAGACAACTTTAAAATTTTATATTTATCTATCTTCTTCTCAATTTCGTTAATCACCACATCATAATTAAATTTTTTCAATTCTTTAACCTTAAGTGAAAGCACTATACCCAAATATTTCAATATTTCTCCAGGGGGTTTGCTCTTAAGAGCAAATTTTTCTGGATTTAAGGTCCCATCGAACCTCATTATCTCTGACTTCAAACGTGCTCCTGTTTTTTCAGGGAAAAGGAGTAGGAGTCACTTCTGCTCAAAAGGACTTGTCAAATTGATTGATTTTCTAAGCAGACAGGAATTTCACAAGCGTTCGATCTTTGAAGTAGAAACAACACGGCAAGTATACCGACTCCCCCTTTTGAAATTTGAAACTTCTCTTTGTCTCTGATTAATTGACTTTTAAAATGGCGTCTGAAAGTGAAAGTGAATTTTTTAGTATAACAAAGTAGCGTTATTTGTGGATTGTTATAAACGGAGTTCTCTTATACTGAAAGGAGTAAAGGAAAGTTTTTAAGTTTAAATTCCTGATTCTTTTGAAGACAGAATGGCAGCTAAACCTTTAAAGCCTTCTGGAAAAAAGGGATCTGAACCAAATCTTGAGGATATATTGAAAGAACAATTAAAACTTTCTGAAGATAGGCAAAAAGAGATAATGGAGAATTTTAATGCAAAAATAAGAGAAGATATTTTGATGGCTGTTCAAGGTTTGAGTAAAAAAATTGAGGGATTGGAAGAGGAGATGCAACAGATCTCTCAGTCAAATAAGCACTTAGAAGACAAAATGCAAGGTGTTCAGAAAAAAGTGGATCAAAATGAAGATCAGGTTGTGATATTGCATTATAAACTTATGGAAGAATCCATGGCATGCAGGAACAGAGAGGAGAGGACCTATGAAAAATCATATCAGAAGCATTGGCTGAATTTATTGAAGTGGAACCCCAAGAGGTAGCTTATCAAATTGATAAAATATATAGAGTTAATTCTTGGATCGCAAGACAGAGAAAGCTTCCTCAGGACATTGTGGTTTATTTTGTGAAAAGAACTATGAGAAATCAGATTCTGCAAGTTTCATATCAGACAACTTTGAGAATTGGAGAACAGGAGCTGAAGGTCCTGAAAGAGATTCCTTCCAAGATGTTAAAAGATAGGAAGGAATTTGTTTTTTTTACACAAGAACTTAAAAAACATCAGATTCAATTCAGATGGGAGGTGCCAGTTGGTCTGACAGTATTTTATCAAGGAAGGAGATATAGAATTGACATTGTTTTAAAGGCAAAGGATTTTCTATCTACAGTTTTGAAAGTTGAAATAGAAGTGATAGAAAAACTTCAAGAAATCCAAGGTGTGGTGATCCAAGAGGCTTCATTGCTGCCAGCATCAGAGGAACCACAAGAGCAAAGGGTGACAAGAGAAGCTCTTAAGTGTAAAGAAGAGCAACAGCTTCAAAGTAAAAGTCAGGACCCAGTATGGAAGCTGTGGGAGGAGCTAGACAGAAGATACCGGAGGAGGATTTTCAGTTGTCTGCTTCAAAGCTTCAGGAGGCCAGTAATGGCAAATAGAATCTTGTCATGGAATGTTAATGGTTTGAATTCAGCTCAGAAAAGAAGGAAAATATTTCACTACTTGAAACAATTTAAAAATGATGTGATTTGCCTGCAAGAGACACATATCAAATTATCAGACCAAAAATACTTAATAAACTCAAAATTAGGTAAACATTTTGTTGCATCAACTTTGGATAAGAAGCAAAATGGAATCATTGTATATATCAGGAAGGATATACCAGCTAAGTTAATTGAGGCAGATATTCAAGGAAGATTTATTGCTATTGAACTGGTGATAGATGCAAAAAAGACTTTGCTGATAGGTATTTATGCACCTAATCAGCAACAAGAAAAGTTTTATAAAATGTTACACGAGACGTTGATCCTCTGGGATTAAAGTTCGTTTATTTTATTAGGAGACTGGAATGGAGTAATTGATACAAGAAGTGATAAGAGAACCCCTTCCAAGAAGATACCTATACAGGCTTCTAAGTTTTTATGATCAGTCCATACCTCGAAAGGGTGTTTGGCCCCCTCCAAGAATAGTCTCCTTGTTTGGAGAGCCCAGTGCACTGCAAAAGCTTCTTTCTCCCAGATGGCCCATCTCTGCTCTGCTTCAGTGAGTTTACGTGAGTTTACGTGCACGGTTGTAGCTCACCTTTAGCATTGTTTTGAAGTAAAACCTCTCCGACTGCTATATCGCTAGCATCTGCTTGAACCATGAATGGGGATTCCATGTCAGGGTGTTTTAGAACTGGCTCGGCGGCAAACAATTGCTTCAACTTTTCAAAAGCAGCCTGACAATCCATCAACCACTCCAGTGGTAAGGATGGTTTGGGTTTAATATTTCCTCTTGTTTTGAGGAGATTGGTGATTGGCAGGGCAATGTCAGCAAACAAGGGAATGAACTGACGATAAAAGTTAGCAAAACCCAGGAAGCTTTGTAATTGTTTGCAGGTGTGAGGAGGTTCCCACTCCAGTACTGCTTGGGCTTTGGCAGGGTCCATCTCCAATCCGTCAGAGGAAATACGGTATCCCAGATAATCGATTTTTGATTGATGGAATTCACATCTAGACAATTTTGCATAAAGTTCAGCGGCCAGTAATTTTTTGAGTACTGCTCTTACTAGCTTCACATGCTCCTCCATGGTCTCTGTGTAGATAAGTATGTCAGCAAGATAAACAAGAACCCCTTTAAACAAATGTTCATGGAGAACTTCATTTATTAGCTGCATGAAAACTGCTGGGGCCCCCTGCAACCCAAATGGTAGGACTCGGAATTGAAAGCAACCAAGGGGACAATTGAACACCTTTTTCCATTCATCCCCTTCTTTTATGCGCAGTCTATAATACGCTTCCCATAAGTCCAGTTTGGTGAAGAACTTTCCTTTGGCCAGGTGGGCGAGCATGTCTTTCATAAGAGGCATGGGCTATACATTTTCCATGCACACACAGTTCAGGATTCTATAATCAACTTCTCAGGTGCCATCTTTCTTTTGGAACATGACTGGGGCTGCAACCACACATTGATGAATCTGCTCCAAATTTTTATCTATAAAGTTTCGTAATTCTCCCAATTCCTTCTAGGTCATGGGGTAAGATTTTGGTTTCAGGAGTTTCACCCCCGGTAAAATGTCTATTGCACGCCAGAGGCCTTTTCACTAAAAACCTCTCGTAGGTCCCAGTACTTTTTAGGAATTTTTCCTTAGGTTCAAACATAAGTATCTCAATCTCATTTAACTTAAACTTTCTTCTGATTCTGAAGATGGCTTGCTGTCATCTGACCCAGAAGGAGTCCCAAGTTCATCCTTAATGGGAGGAGTGTTCTTGGCGGCATCTGCTCCCCTCTTTGCGACCTCTCGCATTTTAGGTTCCGCCTGCGGCATTGCTTTTTTGCCACTAGGGGTCGTCTTTGGCGCCAACTTTGCACGACAATCAGCTGCTCAGTGGCCTTCCTTTCCACATCTGAAACAGCCCATGGGTTTCTTTTTCCCACCTTCCGCTGCAGCAGAATCTTTGGCTGGTTCTCTCTGGAACTGAGTTGGGGTTTGCCTCGAAACGCGATCACTTCTCAGGCGGTCCTTGGCTAGGTCGATCTCTGTTTCCGCTGTCAGGGTGTACCAGCCATGCAGGGTAGTCGGGGATGCTCGGGCTCATCACAACTTATACAAATCCCTGTTTAGGCCATCTTTGTATATGTCCAAAAGAGCCACTTCTGACCACCCTCTCATGAGAGGCACCAGATCGCTGAACTCTTGGTTGTAGTCAGCCACTGGTCTCCTCCCTTGTCTGATGGACCTCATGCAAATTTTGGCCTTCTGCTCTGCCAGGGGGTCCTCAAATCTCATTTTCAGGGCCACCATAAAGTGGTGGTAGTTCCTCAAGAGAGGGGAATTTTCTTGGTACAAGGACACGTACCAGGAAGCCGCCCTTCCACTCAAGACTTGGGTCACGCTTCTCACTTTAGAGGCTTCTGACAGATAATCTTCACCCCATTCCTGCATGTGGCTGACCACCATTGCCTGGAATAAACCTAACTTCTTAGGGTCCCCGTCAAACTTCCTGGGAATTGAGGGAATTTTAGGTTTTTTCCTTCTGGAAGGCAACATTTGTCCAGCAGGTGTCCCCCGGCCTCTATCAAAAACTGTAGCCCCTGGACTACATAACTCAGGCTCTCGTTCCTCCAGAAATTCTCCTCTGTCTGACGCTCCCCCGGTGGCACTTAATAATTTTCTTTCCTCTTCTTCCCCCTCCCTCCAGGGAATTTGGGTATGGGCCTCATACCTTTCATGATCTGCTTGTCGCTCCATCACTTCTCGATACAGTCTGACTGCCTGAGCGATCTGCAATTGATCCTCAATTTGCTGTTCATGGTGCCTTTTGGAGAACCTTTTCTTCCCCTGTTTACGTGTTGTAACGTGTTGAGTGTTTAGTGATGGCCACTCCTCCGGTCCTGGGAGCTTTTCAATCTGCTGGGTCAAACTTTCCTTATTTGCCTCAGCACTGAATTCCACTCAAAATTTTTTTTCATGCTGAGGAGAGTGCATATGGCAGCCAAATTTCTTAGTTCTCTTTCTGGGGTTGGCCTTCTTCCCAGAAAAGATTTTTCGTCAGCTCCCTCAGAAAATTCCTGGGATGAGATGTCTGCCAGCTGCTCATTATCAGCTCCACATTCATGCTCCGACATCGTTAAGGAAAATTTTTTTCAGTCCCCTTGGTTGTGATCCGGGATGACTGATTTTTTGGTGAGTTCTGACTTAATGCCTCAGATCAGTGTTTAAGAAAATAAAGACCCAACTCCATCATTTTGAAGAAATTGGTAATTTATACTAAACAAGTCTGAATGCAATATAAGCAAAGCCAGAACTGGAAGTAAATCAAAACCATAGAGTCCTATCCTCTCCTGAACCCTCCCTCTACTAGAGGTCATACAGTAATAATCCAATGTCATCTTCCTCCTTGGCCACGTGTAGTTTCACCTCCAATATTCTCCCTCTGTCAATCTTCTGGATGGAATGTGAAGCAAGCAGCCGCCGTTACATTCACGCGCCAAAACAGTTCAAACGTCTGTTTAACGTTTGAACTTGATAAACGTTAAACAGTTCGAACAACTGTTTGGCTTGACATTGCATGTGTGGGGGAGGGAGATAGCCTTTTTAAAAATGCTATCTCCCTCCCCCACACATGCAATGTCAAGCCGAACGCTGGGAACAGTAAGAATCTCCCCCCTCCTCCATAAATCATGTAAGACACTCAGTAAGAGCAAACTTTTAACGAGGTAATAAAACAGAAATACACTTAATGGATGTCTGGACCGAAATTGGGATGATCCAAGCGAGGGAGAGGAGGCACGTCTTGTTGAGCCTGTTTGGGATGAGTTTGACCCTGTGGCTCCTGAGGACGTGGACAGGTTGTTGGGGAGGCTTCACGCCACTACATGTTTACTGGACCCGTGTCCTTCCTGGCTGGTACTGGCCACTCAGGAGGTGACACGAGGCTGGCTCCAGAGGATTATCAATGCTTCTTTGTTGGATGGGGTTTTCCCTGCTGCCTTGAAAGAGGCGGTGGTGAGACCCCTCCTCAAGAAGCCCTCTTTGGACCCAGCTATTTTGGGTAATTACCGTCCAGTCTCCAACCTTCGCTTTGTTGCGAAGGTTGTAGAGAGTGCTGTGGCGTGACAGCTACCCCAGTACCTGGATGAATCCATCTATCTAGACCCGTTCCAGTCCGGCTTCCGACCCGGATACAGCACGGAGACAGCTTTGGTCGCATTGGTGGATGATCTCTGGAGGGCCAGGGACAGGGGTTATTCCTCTGCCCTGGTCCTATTAGATCTCTCAGCGGCTTTTGATACCATTGACCATGGTATCTTGCTGCGCCGGTTGGGGGGATTGGGAGTGGGAGGCACCGTGTTTCGGTGGTTCTCCTTCTATCCCTCCGACCGATCGCAGACGGTGTTGACGGGGCAGAGGTCGACCGCGGTGCCTCACTTGTGGGTGCCGCGGGGTCGATTCTCTCGCCCTTCTGTTCAACATCTATATGAAGCCGTTGGGTGAGATCATCAGTGGCTTCGGGGTGAGTTACCAGCTGTACGCTGACAACACTCAGCTGTACTTTTCCACCCCGGGCCACCCCAATGAAGTTGTTGAAGTGCTGTCCCAGTGTTTGGAAGCCGTACGGGTCTGGATGGGGAGAAACAGGCTCAAGCTTAATCCTTCCAAGATGGAGTGGCTGTGGATGCCGGCATCCCGATTCAGTCAGCTGCAGCCGCAGCTGACTGTTGGAGGCGAGTTATTGGCCCCAAAGGATAGGGTGCGCAACTTAGGTGTCCTCCTGGATGAACGGCTGTCGTTTGAAGACCATTTGACGGTCGTCGCCAGGAGGGCCTTCCACCAGGTTCGCCTGGTTCGGCAGTTGCGCCCCTTCCTTGATTGGGATGCCTTGTGCACAGTCACTCACGCCTGCTACCTCGCTTGGATTATTGTAATGCTCTCTATATGGGGCTCCCCTTGAAGTGCACTCGGAGGCTTCAGTTAGTCCAGAATGCAGCTGCGCGGGTGATAGAGGGAGCTTCGCGTAGCTCCCACGTAACACCGCTCCTGCACAGGCTGCACTGGCTACCTGTGGCCTTTCGAGTGCACTTTAAGGTGTTGGTTACGACCTTTAAAGCGCTCCATGGCTTAGGGCCTGGGTACTTACGGGACCGCCTGCTGTTACCGTATGCCTCCCACCGACCCGTCACGCTCTCACAGAGAGGGACTCCTCAGGGTGCCGCCCAAGCAATGTCGGTTGGCGGCCCCAGGAAGGTCCTTCTGTGGGGCTCACACTTTGGAACGAACTTCCCCGGCTTACGCCAAATACCTGACCTTCGACCTTCCGCGCGAACTGAAGACACATCTTTTCATTCGCGCGGGGCTGGCTTAAATTTTAAATTTTAAATTTTAAATTACATAAATTTTATCGATTTTAAATTTTTTACTAATTTTAAATGGGGTTTGGTTTTTATAAATTTTTAAAGTTCTAGGCTAATTATAATAAGTTTTTTAATTTGCATTTTAAATTGTATACTGTAGTGTCTGTATTTTATTGTTGCCTGTACACCGCCCTGAGTCCTTCGGGAGAAGGGCGGTATAAAAATCAAATAAATAAATAAAATAAATAAAATAAATAATTAAAGCGGAGGCTGACAGTGCGATTGTTGTAACACTGCTCCCCTCAGGCTGGCAGGGACGTACAGCATGGCCCCCACCCATGCGAGACCATCATGAACAGTACACTCGTTGGAGTGGGATATGAACCATTCATCAGTTTTTAATGCTTCCTTTAACTGCTCGCTTAAGTCAGTGGATAGGTTCAGGTCCCCTTTTGCCTGGGCTCTAGTGACAACAGGACCAGCCAGCTGCTTCAAGGGAATAACCAGGCAGATTACTTCCAGTTGTGTGCTGTTGTATTGAGGCAATCTCAGACAGCATCTGCCATAAAGTTTTTTCCCCCAGGGAGGTAGCACAGAGAGAAATTAAAGTGATTAAAGTGTTGTGCCTAATGGATTTGTGTGAGTGACAACTTTTGGGGCATTTTTAGGGCTCTAGATTCTTATGGTCTGTCCATACCTCAAAAGGGTGTTTCGCCCCTTCGAGGAAATGTCTCCATGTTAACATGGTCCAGCAGACAGCAAAAGCCTCCTTCTCCCAGATTGCCCATCTCCTTTTGGTTTCAGTTAATTTCCGGGAGGTGTAGGTGCAGGTTTGTAAAGTTCCATCAGCATTTGCTTGAGGTAGTACCGCCCCCACAGCCACATCACTGGCGTCGGCCTGTACTATGAAAGAGGCCTCATGTTGGGGTGCTTAAGGACATGCTCGGCTGCAAACTATCATTTCAGTTTCTCAAAAGCTACCTGGCACTCCATGGTCCACTTGAGTGGCCGGCTAGCCTTTGACTTAGTGTCTCCCTTTGTTTTTAGGAGGTTGGTAATTGGTAATGCAATTTTTGCAAACAAGGGAATGAATTGTTGATAAAAGTTGGCAAAACCTAAGAAGCTTTGCATCTGTTTGCGGGTGCATGGAGATGCCCACTTCAAGACTGCCCGGACTTTCTCCAGTTCCATTTCTTTTTTTCTTTTTTTTCTTTTTTAAACTTTTTTTATTACTTTTTTTACAACAAACAAACAAAAAGAAAATACATTATTACACCCTTGTGCTATACATAAAAGGAAGATTTGGGTCTTCGGATATATCCTCATGATTGCCAAAATCCACGTTCTCGAGGTACAGGTACTGAAGCGTCCAATGTTCCAAGCGCAAAGTCCACAAATGGTTTCCAAGTCTTCCAGAAAATATCTTCTTTATACACACCACTTTTAATTTTAATATCACATGTCATTTTATCATTTAAAGCTAGTTTCCACATTTCAGAATTCCACTCTTCTATTCTAAAAATCACATCTAGTTTCCAATATCTAGCTATTATAATTCTACCTATTATAATCATAATTCTAATCAATTCTTTTTCATATTTTGTTAATTCTATTTCCTTAATTACCAACAATAATATAGTTTCCACTCTCAATGTTATTACTTTCCCCATCATTTCAAATATCATTTTCTCCAATTGTTGCCAAAACTTTTTAACCTTATCACAATTATACCACATATGTTCATAAGTCCCCAATTCCATCTCACATCTCCAACATTTTTTACTAATTTTTTTATCCATTTGTGACAATCTTACTGGAGTCAAATACCATTTCCAAACAACTTTATAATTATGCTCTTTAATCCTTATAGATAAAGTTCTCATAATTCTACTCTTCCAATTCACATTCCAATCTGACTCTGGTATTTCAATATTGAGATCTTTTTCCCAATTTGTCCTCATCACTCTTTGTAATTTTTCATCAGAATTTATAATCTTATAAACCCTACTAACGAGTCCCTTTAGCCCAATTTCATCTTTCATAATCCGAGATACTAAATATTCAAATTCAGTTTCACATCTATTTATCGAATAATTTTCCTTTAGTTTTTGTCCATTTTCTATCTGTATTTTTTCAAACCAACTTAACCCTAATTTTTCAATAATTTCTTTATTCCTCCTTTCATTTCCATAACTTTTATCCAATCTCTAATAATTTCTATATTTTCCTCTTTAATCACTTCATTACGTTTTATATTATTTTAATCGCCAAATTCCAATTGTCTCCCCAAAAGATTATATCCGAATTAAAATTTTAACAAATTTATTCCACATTTTACTTAATCCCTTTAACCAATAACTTCTACTTACATTTTAAATTTGCTTTATCTAAAACCACCTTGATCCAAATTTCACTATATCCCTTAACTCTAAGTCTCTCCAATAGTTATCTTCACCTTTAAATATTTTTACCACTATCCGGATACCATCGCACAGTAATAATTAAATAATTTGGGGATTCCTAATCCACCTTCCTTTTGATTTTGATACCACATTTTCTTCACTAATCTAGGTCTTTTCCACCATTACAAAATTTATCCAGTTTTTCTGATATCCTTCAATATCTTTCTCTGTCAAATTTAGTGGTAGCATCTCGAATAAAAGTTGAACTTGGGCAGCAACATCATCTTACACATTGCAATTCTACCAAACCAAGACAACTTTAAAATTTTATATTTATCTATCTTCTTCTCAATTTCATTAATCACCACATCATAATTAAGTTTTTCAATTCTTTAACCTTGGTGAAAGCACTATACCCAAATATTTCAATGTGTTTTAATCCTTATCCCAAATTGCTCTTGCATATTCTCAGACTCATTACCATTACTATCCATCAATAATTCTGACTTTGACCAATTTACTTTCAATCCTGTCATTTCCTCAAATTCTATCAAATGCTTATATATCTTTTCAAATCTTTTCTACATTTTCAAAATAATTAAAGTATCATCCATACAAATTTATCTTATACCCTTATATCCTTCTAATTCTTCATCTTTTCTATCATTTTGTCAATATTTCCATAGCCAATAAAAATAATGTTGGGGACAGGGACATCCTTGTCTCGTACCAGCTTCTAATTTTATCTCTTCAGTTAATATTCCATTCACCTTCACTCTTGCACTGCTCTTTTGGTACAATTTTGAAATAACATGTATAAACTTATTACCAAAGCCTAAAGCCTCCACAATTACTTTAATAGTTTCCCATTGTACAGAATCAAAAGCTTTAAAAATATCCAATGATACTATACCAATTTTATCACCATTATATTCAGCTACATCTATAATATTTAATACTCTTCTAACAATATCACTCATGTATCTACCCTTCACAAAACCTACTTGATTATAACTTATATATCTATCTATAAATCTATTTAATCTATTACTTATAATAGCAGTAAATATCTTTGCATCCTGATTAATTAAAGAAATGGGCCGATAGGACTCAATCCTTTCTAAATCTTTATCTGGTTTAGGAATTAGGGATATCACCGTTCTATTCCATGACGAAGGTACTTCCCACCATGTAATATTCCATTGAATAATTTTGCAATCTTGGTATTATTAATTCTTTAAATTCTTTATAAAACTCAACAGGTAATCCATCCTCACCTGGAGCTTTCCTAATTTTAATTTTGTATTATTCCATTAATCTCATCTTGTGTTATATCTTCTTCCATCAATTCCTTATATGTTTGATCAATTTTCACCACATACTTTTCTAAATAGCTTTGCAATTTTCCCCGATTAATTGGTTTCTTTGAATATAGATTCTGAAAAGTTTCTAACCACTTCACATTTCTCTAATTTTTTATAACATCTTATACCTCTATCATCTATCAAAACTCCAATTTCTCTCTTCTCTCTTTTATCTTTCGCCATCTTTGCCAATAATTTAGAATTTCTATTACTAAATTCAAAAATTCCTATTTAAAATCTCAAATTTCTTTTACTAACTCTGTATCTTCTTCTATCATTTTATTTCTTAACATATTAAGCTCCTGAAGAATTTTTTTCTTTAGTAAGCAAAATTGATTTTCCAATTCTTTAATCTGATTTTATCTCTTTCCATTTTAATTTTATAATTTTTATATTTCCTACTTGATAATTTAATACTCTCCTCTAAACACCGCTTTCATCGCATCCCAAACAATTTCAAATTTAACCTCCCGTTATCATTTAATCTCCAACTTTCCTCCAATTTTTAAGTATCCATTTTTATCCTTTTCATTTTATACAATTTCTCGTCATATCTCCAATAGCTTCTTTTTCTCAAAATTAAAATCTAAGTCCACCATAACTCTGCATGATCAGAATCTTTAAAATTCCACATCTACCTTATCCACATTATTCAACAAATCTTTAGAAAGAAAAATATAATCAATTCTAGAATATGTATTATATATCTTAGAAAAAGTGTATACTCTCTCAATTCCTTTAACCTCTCTCCACATCAACCACGCCTTTGAAGCATCCACATATTTAAAATCCCCATTTTATTTGCTCCTCCACAGCGGGTGGGATTAGTACTGTCTATTTTATCTCTGATTAAATTAAAATCCCCAGCCACAATTACTTTCCTACACTTTCATTCTCCAAAATTTTGTTATTTTTCAAGAAATTCTCTTTGTTTTCATTCGGTAAATATAAATTAACAAGTGTCACTTTTTCCTCATTAAGATTTCCAACAATTATTACATATCTTCCATCTTCATCCAAAATTACCTTATGTTTTCAAAGTACACCCTATCTGATATCAGTGTTGCAACTCCTCTAGCTTTTGAAGTTCCAAATGCTTTTCATATATTTGCATACCTTTTATATACATTCTATTTGAATCTTCAGATTTCTGATGGGTTTCTTGTAAAAATAAAATGTCTGGTAAATCCTTTTAATCTTAAGCTCCAATCTTCTTCTTTTAATCTGATTCCTGTACCCTTCACATTCCATGACATTATTTTATAACTCCCATTTAAAATATAAATTTTTAATCCTATCCCGCATCTTCCTTTCTGTGCCCACCACCCGACATTAAACTACATATAAACAACAATAAGAAAACAGAAAAAAAAAACAAAACAAACAATAAAGTACAAACAATCTTCTTCCCCACATCCTCATCGGTTTCGCCTCTATAAAGAGAATGGGGAGAGGGACGTGCCAATGCCGGGCCACTTCTTTCGGGCTGTCTATTTAAATTCATCACTCAAAAAAAAGATAGCGATGACCGCATTCAGCTTCAGTATTTTCCAAGACTCTTATCTGCTTCTTCTCTACTGTATCCTCACGACTCTTCTTCTGTTCAACCAACACAGGTGATATTTCTTTCCTCTTTAACCCTTTGAGTCTTGCCCTCCAATAGCCCCTTTTTCTTCTTCTGAGATTGATGTTTCGCGTATGTTCCACCCATCTGAAGCATTTGATCTTTTATCTCCATTAAATCCTCCATCTCAATCAGTCCAAGCTCCGTAAATATAATAATGCATCTATATCTGGGGTGATTATGCATCCTTCCTTTATAAAAAATTTCAATTGTTGTGGTGGCCTCAATTGTATTTAATTCCATTATCTCTCAAAACTTTTGTAATTGGTTTTAAAAAATCTCCATGCCCTTTCTTCTCTTGATATATCCGGAAGACTTGAATAGTCTTCCTTCAAACTCAAAGCATCTCCCAACTCTCTCACCTTGGCCATAACTTCCAACTTATCACCAAGATTTGCAACCTGACAAGCACATTCCTGTTAGAACCATTTTGCCTTCTATATCCAATTCTAAAACACTTGCCAGGTCTGCTATTGTGAGCGTAAGTTGCGTATCCAAATCATTAATCCATTTCAAAACCCGCTGTTTCAATTTATCCTCCTTTTCTTCGAGATTCCTCTGATAACAAATTATATTTCCTCATCTCTTCTTCCAAAAGACAAATTCTCTTATCTTGCTGCTCATTTTATAAAATATTTTGCCAATTTGCCGATCTACTTTTGCCTCATGCACATGCATCTGCTCCATTTCATCTTTAATCATTATCATTTCCTCTTTTTGTTTGCAAAGTTATCATTCATATCTTGCTTTAAATTTTGCATTTCAGATGTCAGTTTCAATGTCAAATTATCTATACGCTCTGATAGTCCTGCTATTTTTCCCCAATTTTATTTAAAGCTGCAGCAAGTTGCTGCGTTTCTGAAAGTTGTTGAGTCATTTTGAAAAAACCAAAAATTTCCAAACTAGGATTCCAAACCAATTTTACAGAGGGTCTTAGTGAAGATCAAGGACGACAGTCTTTTAATTGAAGCGGCTTATGCACTGTTATCTCTCAAGTTCAAGGATACTCCACAAAGAAACACAGAACTTCACAGCTAACATTAATCAGCGCCATTTTTCCTCCACGTCAGCAAAGCAGAAAGAAAGACAAACCAACTTAAACGAAACAAAATCCTTTTTTTTCTGTAATATAAACAAGCTATTAATTTGCTCTCAAGAAAAAAAATAAAGAAAAATTATCCGCTCAGTAAAATCTTCTTGCTGCTAAACAATCCAACAAAAAATCAGTTTCTCTTCTCTTCAATTAAATTCTGTGTATATTAAATTCTTCTCATTATCAGATTCAGTCCTTAATATTCACTCCTTAGCCTCAGCAATAGAAAAAAATTTTTTTAACACAGAACACGATAGTTAATTTTGCAAAACCAACACAATCCCAAATAACCTTATCACTCCTAGTTTTGGATCTCAGAACTCTGGGTTCAGCCTGACCTAACTCCAGGGTCAAGAACAGCGGCAGCCGCCCGCCCCATGGTCTATAACCTCCTTCTTCAATTCCTGGGTCATCTGATTCCAGGAGGGCTTTGTGTTCCTCCACGAGGCCGTAGCCTCCGCAATTGTACTAATTTTTCGTAATGCCCTCCCGGAAAATCATCAATCCCTCTGGCATCAGCCATCTGAAGCCCACTCCTTCTGGTACAATTTGCTTGACAAAAGTAATATTTCTTTCTCATTTCACGACCTGTCTGGGAATCTGCCTCAGAATGGCTATCTCCTGCCCCTGTAAATCAGTGCCCCACTCCTATGTTTTCTAAGAATTTCATCTCTCGCCTCTCTTCTCACAAATTTGACATGAACCTCTCTGGGAACTGCATGCGTGCATATTGTGAATTAACTCTATAAACTCGATCCACATCCCAATTCATGAAATCAACACCTCTCCCAAGAAATTCTCCCAACAATTTAGTCACAACATCTCTCAAATCTTCTTGGTCCACTTCTTCCAAATTTTGAAACCTAAGGAAATAAGACATTTTATCCATCTGTAGTCCAAGCACAGCATTGCCTGTCGTCTCCTCTCTTTTCTGCACTGCCGCATCTCACCCTCAAACCTTCCACTTTCTGCTTGTTTTCTGCTGAGACTTGTTGAGTATCCTTTAAATCCTTTTGGATAGTCACAATTTCTACTCTTATTTCCGTTTGGCCTCTTTGCAAATCATCCAATTTCTTGTCCATATTAGATAACTTTTCCAAAATTCTCCATCTCCAGCAGTTGGTCTCTGACCTTTTGCCATTGAAAAAAAAATACAAAATCCTCAGGCAGGCACAGTATCCTTGTAATTTCCTCCGGATCCACCAGGGGCACTCACAGGAGCAACGAGTCCAGAGTACAGTTAGTCAACCAGGAAGCCGAAGGAGTGATGTCATCAAGATTCTCATAGTGAAGGCGGAGCTGGACTCACCACTGTTCCCCAGAGGGAGGGGCCTCAAACCTCCCTCTAAATTTCTCCATCACCTCTTCTCCAGAGCTCCACAAAACCGGTAATCTTCTTATTTTAAGTTCTCTCTCTCCAGAATGACTCGTGCTCCTTCCAACCGCAGGGGAGAAAACCCCCGCACTCCGGAGCACTCCACTCGCGTTACCGATATCCCTTCCTTCTCCATTCCTCAATTCTTCTCCGTTCCCTGTTCACCACCAGGCTGCTGCAGTTATAAATCCAATGCCCCGGTGTCACCGGGCACAGCGGCCCAGGCGACGACCAAAGTAATGGCCGTGGCCCGTGGCCTCCAAACCCCGCCGAGCCTAGGACGCGCCAGCATCGGTCCCCACAGTCCTGTATGTCGGCTGGGAGACCCCTGGCGAGCCGTCCGTGCGGCAGGTGTCCTTTTCGGAACACCTGGCCCCTGAGGGCCTCGGCGGCGGCCGGATTCGGGCGCTGGAGGCAGGAGAAGCCTTCCAGACGACCGTTGCCGCTGGACACCGGAAGTCGTCCTGATTTATAGTTTTCATCCTGATTCTAACCTTTCGCTCAGCTAAGGGGTCATCTTACACCCTAAGCGTACTCAGGGGCCATCATAAACTGGTCATAATTCCTCAGCAGGGGAGAATCCTCATTATGAAGACCCACCATCTACTCAGCTGCTGTCCCCTCCAGGGCCATGGTGACGCACTTCAGGCATGCTGTTTCCAATGTAAAATCCTCTCCATATTTTTGCATATGGTTCCACAGTTAGGCTAGGAAGAATCCCAAAGCCTTGGGATCTCCTCCGTATTTTACTGCTAGCTGAGGAACCTTTGGAATTTGATGCCTTCAGAGGACTACCCCCCCCATGGGGGGGGGCTGCAGCCGCCACTTGAGTTCCAGCAGCCTGTGCTAACTCTGGCCAAGCTCTAGGCATCTCTTCTGGGCATGCAGTGGCTTCTGCTTCCCTCCTAGGTGTTCAACCTCCTCACATGCAGGCAAGGCATACCTTTCACATGTTCTCCGACTTTCAAGGGCTTCTTGCAGGAGCTGCAGGGTTTGAGTCACCAGGAGGTCTTCTTTGCCGGCTTCCTGCCAGGCTTCTTCTCCCCACCGGCATCTGGCAGCTGTTACCCCAGAGGGAATCTCCTCCAGAATCTCCATCTGGCCCACACCCAGAGACCATTTGGCTCGGACTGGCTTTTTCTCAATCTGCAGTTCAGACATCCATTCTGAAGCTTCCCAGCTTTGGTGCGACTCTGGGGGAGTTGAGCCAGCTGCCCCCCTGTCCTCTTGGTCTCTGCCTTGGTCAGACATTCTTTGCTCAGCCCCCATGGTAGCGTTTTCTCCAGGATGGCTGTTAAAGCAGATCTTGCTAAATGTCAGGTGTGCCTCCATTCAAAACTCAAGAAAGAAAAACCCCAACTCCATGTTTGTAGAGAAAAGTACTTTTACTGAGCATGAACTAATAGCAACAAAAAGAAAGATCTGAGGCAATAGGTGCAAAAATTACATATTGAAAGTATTCCCAAATCCCTCTCCCCAAGGACTCTGGCTGAATGTCCAATCCCCAGCTCCCCAAGGTGTCATGTGAGGTGCATCTTCAGATAGTCCCATCCATCTGATATGCCAGAACGGTTGACCTTGACTGGCTATCAACAAGTCCGTTCAGCTACACAGAAGACGATGAGAATATTCCTCCCTTTTCCTCCCTTTTGGTCACATGATCATGGGGATGTTGGTGCGAAAAATGGTCATAAGTCACTTCTTTTTTAGTGCCGTTGTAACTGTGGACGGTCACTAAATGAACTGCTGTTAAGTCGAGGACTACCTGTATTATGATGGCTTTGGAAATCGGGTTCTGTCAGGGGTGAAATCCTCTGAAGTCTGCTACCAGTTCTGTGAGTCTGCTACCGAGTGCACGTTTCACGAACACATGCGCACCTCAGGCGTGCCCGCACAGCGCTAAGAAAGAAACATTTTGAAGCCTTCCGAGTCTGCAAAGGTAAGTAGAACAGTGAGGGGAGAGGAAATCCACTGTGCCACGCGATTTAGATTAGCTAGAAAGCAAGAAATCTGACAATTCTAGCTAATATAAATTACGCATCACAGCTGATCATCGCCCAGCTGATCGTTGCCCAGCTGATCGTCAGAAATATGGGTTCGCCCGAACCAGTAGCATTTTTTACTACCGGTTTTCCCGAACAGTTCTGAACCAGTAGCATTTCACCTCTGGGTTCTATGCTAATGAACTTTGGAGATCAAGAGGGAAGTGTCTAACGAGACGCTCCACAGAAATACTCTGATCCTATGACAGAAATGTCCCCAGGGACTGTAAGTCTACTGAATCTCTATGATGTGGAACGCTAGCTCAGACTTTCCCTGATTGTAGTATTTGGTCAGGCAGAAATTCAACTATTCACCCACACATTTTTTTACAGATATCTAGATGGATTTGTGCTTGGACTATGACGTTAGAAATAGCATCGCACGAGTTAGCAGGGCGAGCATAAATATGTAATTTAAAGACACCCACAGAGGAAGTTCAGAAAATTAGCGGGGGCATTTTTAAAACCTTGATCCCTCTTGTAAAATCAGAGGACTTTTGTCTGTTTGATGACACTCATTGGTTGTTTGAAATAAGTGGAGGAAATAAGCAGCTATTTCAAATAGGTAATCCTATCCGACGACGTGAAATTTAAGGTGGAGAAAAGTAAGGTTTTATACCTGGACAGGAAAAACCAACGGTACAAGTACAGATTAGGCAACATCTGCTTCAAAAACAGTCACTGGGAGAGGGACTTTGGAGTCCTACTTAAACATGAGCCAGCTGTGTGTGGCAGCAACCCAAAAAGCCAATGCAATCCTTGGTTGTACAAACAGAGGCACAAAATCACATGAAGTATTAGTGCCACTTTATAAAGCCTTAGTAAGGCCACACCTGGAATATTGCATTCAGTTTTGGTCACCACATTACAAAAAAGATGTTGAGACTGTTGTGGTCTGCCAGCAGCCTGCAGAGCTGGCAGTGGAGTTGGACAGTGATGAGGCTGAGGAAGAACATGGGCCAGTCCTGGAGGCTGGAGAAGGCTAGATGACCGCTCTGCGTCAGAGGCAGAGATGGGACCAGGGCCATCTGGGAATGATGTGCAGACTCCAGAGCCTCCAGAGGCTGACAAAGGGAGTGGGAGGAGGAAAGCAGAATTCATTCCCATATCCAGGGAGTAGTAGATGGCCCGTAATGGCAATGTGCAAGCAGGAAGTATATATTCATCCTTCAAAGCATCGAACACTACAACCTGTATTCAGAGGGAAGTTCAGAAATTTGGACCTACATTTCTAGAATTTTGGACTCTACTGCCACTGGACGAGATCTAGTTTAGGATGTTGAGGTGACCCAGTCATTTGCAAGCAGAAAAATTGAGGTTCTCCACTCTTTTCTAATAAAAACCTGCCTATAAATCTTAAATTGATAATCAAAGCCTTGGATAAAGTTCCATTTACTAATATTAGTATATTTGGATGAGAACACAAGAATGACAGATTTTTAATTCATTGCATGTGAATTACATAAAACCTTCCCAAAGGCAATCAGCTTGGTTTTCTCTTGATTTTGTAGCAACCCAAAAACGATTGTGTTAAAACATATTTGCCCTAGAAGACATTTGGCAGCATATACTCTACATTGGCATTTCTAAAAAAAGAAGAAAAGCCAATTGAGGTTTGTTGTATTAATCAATGTGTTTTATTCACATATATAAACCAGCTTGGTGGCCTTGCCTCTGTGGAATGTAAACGGTCAAATTAGATTAAATAAAATAAGTTTACTTTGAAACAGCTATAACTATGATGCAGATGTTGCATTATCAAGCCGGGGCAGGGGTGAAATCTAAAAATTTCCCTACTGGTTCTATCGGTGTGGCTTAATTAGTGGGCATGACTTGGTGATCAGGTGACTGGGTAAGCGTGGCCAATAACAATAAATAATAAAAATAATAAACAAAGTACACAAAACAATAAGAGGTACCAAAAACCAACTTTCACACTTTACACCCACACAACACGACACAACTGACTCACACACAATGTAAAAGCAGCTGCACCTCACCCAAAATGGCCTCTGCAACAAGCAGGAACCTCACACAGCCACAAAAAGCCCAAAAATCAATTTTCACACTTTACACACACACAACACGATAGTGCTTTATGACAGTGCACAATGCATGGAAATCCCCCCCCCCGGACTCTGGAGCTTGGATGGGGGTTTGGACTTGGAGTTTTAGACTCCCCCCTAGACTCTGGAGCTTGGATGGAGGTTTTAGAGGGTCGTGACTGCCATTCCAGGCTTGCTTTAAGATCTGGCAAGGGCCCTGGGACAGCGTGTGTTTGCTGCCGGGACTGGCCCTATTTCGGGCATTTTATGTTAAGATCTGCCGTTTCCTGGCCTTTCCCCCCTCCCCATGCTCTCCCTGCTGATGGGGAGTGGGGTGGATTGCAGGGGAATAGATTGGCAGCTGCATCATCTTAAACATCTTCTATTTTAACATCGTTTTGTGGATTCCATGAGAGAGCACCCATCTTGTCTTCACCATCTCGCTTTATCATCTTTATCATCTTTATCATCTCTATTATCTTTATCATCTGTGGCCTTTTGTTATCGGCCCCTAAAACTATGACTGCCATACCATCACCAGTGGTCTGGGATGAACTCTTTTATGCCAATTGGCCCAATATGAGATATGAGATATTCTTCGTCGGAACTCCATCATCTGCGAGGTTCCCCCGTCTCGCAGGAATGGCCCCCTATGTTATCGGGGGCCTATCTCAAGGATGGGTTTTGGGACCCAAAGAGATGGCATGTGGCAAGAAGAAACCTTTGGGGTTTTTTAGATAGATTTTTAAGGGGAGGGAGGGGGAAGTCGGGTAATGGGGGATACTCGTCGGGGAGGGGTTTTTTAAAGGGGGGGAGGGAAGAGTTGGGTAAGGGAAGAAACCCATCTGGGAGGGTATGTCCAGTCCCTGCGTCTGCTCACGGCATTACTCCATCTAGTCTGAAGGGGGGGGAAGGGGGTGTCCATAGTGTAGAGTATCGTTCCATCTGTACGGTAAGTGGGAGGGGCAGATATGGCGGAGGCGAGGGGCCGCATTGTTCTTTGGGAGCACGTGTTTGCTGTTTTAAAGCGATCACGTGCTCCGGCCCCTCAGTCCTTACTCGTTCCCCGGATGGCCAAGACACTCAGAGCTTGGGTCTTCGGCTGATGCTGTGCAATGCCCGGTCCATGGCTAATAAGGCTCCCTTGATTTGTGATCTTATTCAGAGGGAGTCCGCGGACTTTACGGGCATTACGAGACCTAGCTGGGCACAGAAGGGGGTGTACCCCTGGTTGAACTGTGCCCTCCGGGTTTCTGAGCATTCCATCAGCCGAGAGCCCAAGGTAGGGGTGGAGGGGTTGCGGTTGTGATTAGAGAAAGTCTAAAGCCGAGGGAGTCCACTGTACCTCAGATAGCTGGTTGTGAATCCCTCCTTGTGAAGTGGGGCCATAGGAATCAGATGGGTTTGTTGATCACGTACCTGGCTCCTTGCTGCGTGACTACAGCCCTTTCTGAGCTGCTGGAGGTGCTTGCCGGAGTGGCGGTTGAGATTCCCAGACTCTTGGTCATGGGGGATTTCAACTTGCCATCGGCCAGCTTGTCATTAGTGGCAGTTCAGGAGTTCCAGGCTTCCATGATGGCCTTGGACCTGATTCAAGTAACTGGTGGCCCTACACACATTGGGGGTGGCACACTGGACTTGATTTATATCTCTGGACAGTGGTTTAATGATCTGGAATTAGGAGATTTAGTGACGGAACCTGTGTCATGGTCAGATCATTTTCTCCTTCGCTTGGACTTTCGGATTGCCGCTCACCACCGCAGGGAGACGGAACCAATGTGTTGGTTCCGTCCCAGGCGCCTGATGGACCCCGAGAGGTTCCTGACGGAGCTTGGGCCATTCCCTGAGGATCTTGCCCACGGCACGGCTGAAGAACTAGTGGCAGCCTGGGAACAAAGCTGGGGCTTTGGACCATGTCGTGCCTTTGCAGCCTCTGACCCGGCGTAGATCTCAATTGGCTCCTTGGTTTTCTGAGGAGCTGAGAGAGATGAAATGCCGGAGAAGACGCCTAGAGAGTACCTGGAGGTCTAGCCGTTCTGAAGCTGATCGGACACTAGTTAGGTCTTTTTCTAAGGTCTACCTAGTGGCACTGAGGGAGGCGAAATGCTCCTACGTTTCCACCCTCATTGCGTCGGCAGATAACCGCCCGGCCGCCCTGTTTCGGGTGACCCGCTCTCTCCTTTATCAGGAGGGGCGGGATGACCCCTTGCAGGGACGTGCTGAGGAGTTTAACGGTTATCTATACGATAAAATCGTTCAGCTCCGGGATAGCTTAGACCAAAATTGCGATGATCCAAATGAGATGACAGAGACGCGTCTTGTTGAGGTTATTTGGGATGAGTTTGATGCTGTGGCTCCCGAGGACGTGGACAGGTTACTGGGGAGGCTGCATGCGACCACATGTTTACTGGACCCGTGTCCCTCCTGGTTGGTGCTGGCCACACGGGAGGTGACACGAGGCTGGCTCCAGGGAATTATAAATGCTTCATTGTTGGAGGGGGTTTTCCCCGCCGCCTTGAAAGAGGCGGTGGTGAGACCCCTCCTCAAGAAGCCTTCCCTGGACCCGGCTATTTTAGGAAACTATCGTCCAGTCCCCAACCTTCGCTTTGTGGCGAAGGTTGTAGAGAGTGTGGTGGCATGGCAGCTCCCCCAGTACCTGGATGAAGCTGTCTATCTAGACCCGTTCAAGTCCAGCTTCCGGTCCGGACATAGCACGGAGACAGCTTTGGTCGCGTTGGTGGATGACCTCTGGAGGGCCAGGGATAGGAGTTGTTCCTCTGCCCTGGTCCTGTTAGATCTCTCAGCGGCTTTCGATACCATCGACCATGGTATCTTGCTGCACCGGTTGGAGAGCTTGGGAGTGGGAGGCACCATTTATCGGTGGTTCTCCTCCTATCTCTCTGACCGGATGCAGACGGTGTTGACAGGGGGGCAGAGATCGACCGCGAGGCACCTTACTTGTGGGGTGCCTCAGGGGTCGATTCTCTCGCCTCTCCTGTTCAACATCTATATGAAGCCGCTGGGTGAGGTCATCAGTAGCTACGGGGTGAGTTATCATCTGTACGCTGATGATACGCAGCTGTACTTTTCCACCCCGGGCCACCCCAACGAAGCTGTCGAAGTGCTGTCCCGGTGCCTGGAAGCCGTACGGGTCTGGATGGGGAGAAACAGGCTCAAGCTCAATCCCTCCAAGACGGAGTGGCTGGGATGCTGGCACCCCAGTACTGTCAGCTGCAATTGCAGCTGACTGTTGGGGGCGAGAAATTGGCCCCAATGGAAAGGGTGCGCAACTTGGGTGTTCTCCTGGATGGACGGCTGTCGTTTGAAGACCATTTGGTGGCCGTCTCCAGGAGAGCTTTTTACCAGGTCCGCCTGGTCCACCAGTTGCGCCCCTTCCTTGACCGGGATGTCTTATGTACGGTCACTCACACTCTCGTCACTTCTCGTTTGGATTATTGTAATGCTCTCTACATGGGGCTCCCCCTGAAGTGCACCCGGAGGCTTCAGTTAGTTCAGAATGCAGCTGCGTGGGTGATTGAGGGAGCCTCACGTTGCTCCCACGTAACACCGCTCCTGCGCAGTCTGCACTGGCTTCCTGTGGTCTTTCAGGTGCGCTTTAAGGTTTTGGTTACCACCTTTAAAGCGCTCCATGGCTTAGGGCCCGGGTACTTACGGTACTTACTGCCTGCTGTTACCTTATGCCTCCCACCAACCTGTACGCTCACACAGAGAGGGTCTTCTCAGGGTGCCGTCCACCAAGCAATGCCGGCTGGCGGCCCCCAGGGGAAGGGCCTTCTCTGTAGGAGCCCCTACTCTTTGGAACGAACTTCCCCCTGGTTTGCGCCAATTACCCGACCTTCGGACCTTTCGCCGTGAGCTGAAAACGTATTTGTTTATTCAAGCGGGACTGGCTTAAATTTTTAAATTTTAATTCTAAACAATTTTAAATCGGGGTTATTATGTATATATTTTAAGGGTTTTAAATTTGATTGTTTTAATTCCGGCCATTTATGAATTATATTTGTTTTAAGTTCTTGTTTTAATTGTATATTGTGCTGTTTTTTATGACTTGGCTGTGCACCGCCCTGAGTCCTTCGGGAGAAGGGCGGTATAAAAATTTAAATAAATAAAAAATAAAAAATAAATAAAAGCCGATGGGCATTCTGACCTCTGAAACATCAAAATACTTGAGTGACCAAGCCGAAGGCTTTCTTTACTTACTATTGACTATTAGGCAGGGGTGGGCTTCAAAAATTTTAGCAAGGGGTTTTCTGCCCGGTTGCTGGGTGGGTGTGGCCATAGTGGGCATGGCCTTGTCGGTCTCCTGCACCACGGTGGTGGTGGGGAGAGCATTTTTGCCCTCCCCAGGCTCCAGAGGCTTTGTTTTGTGAAAGTGAAGCCTCAGAGGGTCGAGTCCCGCATAATTCTGCTGAACTCCAAATCCAGCAAGCTCCTGCAGTAGCAGGAAAAGAAGAAAGCGACCACCTCTGCTCAAGTGATTTTTTTTTTGGATTTCTGGATGCAGACTGAACAAATACAAGTGATCGATCATTGGGATTGCAAGTATTGAACCTGACTTCTACCCTTTAAGAAAAGAAACTTTCTATTGTTTTAGTTAAGATTGCTGAAAATGGCGTCTGAGAGGAAGTGAAAGTTGGAAGCTGTTTGTGTAATCAAGTGGAGACTGTATTTGTGGATTGTAACAAAGTGGAGGCTCTCCTATACTGAAAGGAAGAAAGATAGAAAAAGTTTTTTAAATTTTATATCTTTTTTTATTGAAAAAGTTTTACAAAAAAATTTTCCCTTTCCCCCCTCTCCCGCTCCCCCCTCCCCCCTCCCCCTCTCTTCACAACCCCCCCTCCCCTCCGACTTCCTGGAACAAACACAAGGTATAGTAAAAATAAAACAAACATATACTAAAAAAATTTCCTTCCTAACTAAATTATAATCCTACAATTCTCATCAATTCCTAACCTCCCCCAAAACAATCAAAAATAATACATCCTAATCATTCAACGGCAGTCTGATAACTCTTAGTCTGATATCTGTTTTGAATATAGTCAATCCATTTTTTCCATTCACTTAAATATCTTTCTTGCGTATTGTCTTTCAAAAAGGCTGAGATTTTTGCCATCTCAGCCAAATTGGCAACTTTCAATATCCATTCTCCTATTGTAGGTACTTCTTTTTTCTTCCAATACTGTCCTATTAGTAATCTTGCCGCTGTTATTAAATTTAAAATCAACTTAGTCTCAATTACTGTACAATCCGTGATAATTCCCAGCAAAAAAACTTGTGGCAGGAACTTTATCTTCTTTTTCAAAACATTTTGTAGAATCTACCAAATTCTTATCCAAAAAGCCTTAATATTTTTGCAAGTCCACCTAATATGAAAATATGTAGCGTCATCACAATTACATCTCCAACATTTTATTGCATATCTAGATATATAACACGATAATTTCTTAAGATCTAAATGCCATCTGTAAAACATTTTATAAAAATTTTCCCTTAAATTCTGTGCCTGCGTAAATTTAACATTTCTAACTCAAATTTTTTCCCAACTTTCCAATAATATTGGCTCCTGAAAATTTTGTGCCCACTTTATCATACAGTCCTTTACCAAATCCCTTTCAGAGTCTATTTCAAGTAACACATTATACAATCTCTTTATATGCTCCTGAGATTGATTTCTAATTTGTTTTACCAAATTTTCCTCATTCTGGACTATACCAATTTTCTGATCTTCCTTCAATCTAGCACGTAATTGCCCGTATTGGAACCAAGTATAATTTTTCCCTTCTTCTTTTAATACGTGCAAAGATTTTAATTGCAAACTACCACTTTCAGTATACAAAAGATCTTTATATGTAGTCATTTCCTGAGTCTGTTCTAAATTTATGTTTTCTATTGTATGTCTAAGACTTGCCCACATGGGAACCTTATAATTTAATTTATAAAAATATTTCTTCCAGACACGCAAGAGAGCAATTCTTAACACATGGTTTTTAAAAGCCTTATCCACTTTTTTATCATAAATTAAATATGCATGCCATCCATATAATAAATCATAACCTTCTATGTTCAAAATTCTCTCCTCCATTAGATTAAACCAATCACTTATCGCAGAGAGAACAGCTGCTTCATAATATAATTTAAAATTAGGCATTTTTAAATGAATTTTGAATTATTTTCATTTTATTTATTTATTTATTTTATTTAATCGTATTTATATACCGCCCTATCTCCCGAAGGACTCAGGGCAGTTCACAGGCACTTAAAAAACACAAAACACATAAATACAATATAAAACAATTAAAAAACTTATTCTATAAGCCCGTTAAATTAAAATATAAAAATAAAAGCCAATTAAAACCCATAAATTTAAAATCTAGCTCAGTCCTGCACAATTAAATAAGTATGTTTTAAGCCCGCGGCGGAAGGTCCGAAGGTCTGGAAGCTGACGAAGTCCGGGGGGTAGTTCGTTCCAGAGGGTGGGAGCCCCCACAGAGAAGGCCCTTCCCCTGGGCGTCGCCAGACAACATTGCCTCGCTGACGGCACCCTGAGGAGACCCTCTCTATGAGAGCGCACGGGTCGGTGAGAGGTATTCGGTAGCAGTAGGCGGTCCCGTTAACCCTGGCCTTTTTACCTTTCCATATAAATTTGTTAATTCCAGTCTGCCATTCCTCCAAATTTTTGTCTTTCTTAATTATTGGTATCATCTGAAAGAGGAATAAAAATCTAGGTAAAACGTTCATTTTAATAGCAGCTATTCTCCCCAACAACGATAGCTGCAATTTTTTCCAAACCATCAAGTCCTTCTGAACTTTTTGCCATAAGACCTCATAATTATTCTTATACAATTTCACATTTGATGGTGTAATATAAACCCCTAAATATTTAACCTTTTTTACAATTTCAAATCCTGTTATTTCCTCTAATTTTTCTTTCTGTTGTTTGGTCATATTTTTTATTATCACTTTTGTTTTATCCTGGTTTACCTTAAACTATGAGACCTTTCCATATCAATCAATTATGTCCAACAGAGATACACTTGAATTTATAGGATTTGTTAGAGTAATCACCAAATCATCTGCAAAGGCTCTCACTTTATATTCATGTTGTCTAACTTTAATTCCCTCTGTCTCCTTTGATTCTCGTATTTTATCCAATAGTGGCTCCGGAGTTAAAATGAACAGTAATGGTGATAAAGGACATCCCTGTCTTGTTCCTTTCGCAATCTTAAAAGCTTCTGTTAAGTTACCATTAATTATTATCTGAGCTGTTTGCTCTCCATAAATTGCTCTAATTATTCTTACAAAACCATCTCCAAGTTGCATTTTTTCTATTAATTTAAATAAAAAGTCCCAATGCAATAGATCAAAGCTTTCTCTGCATCCAAAAAGATAAATGCTGCTGATATAAAATTTTTCTTTTCTAAATATTCCAATAAGTTAACAATCTGCCTAACATTATTCCTCATCTGTCTCCCTTTTATAAATCCAGATTGATCAGTATGAATTCTACATTGTAAAACTAACATTAATCTGTTTGCTATTATTTTAACAAAAATCTTATAATCATTATTTAAAAGTGAAACTGGCCTATAATTCGCAGGTTTAGAACAATCCTGTTCCTCTTTTGGTATCAATGAAATAAAAGAAGTTCTCCATGAAGGGGGAATTCCCCCTCCTAATTGTATTTGATTAAATAATTCCTTAAGTGGACCTAACATCTCATCCTGTAAGTTCCTATAATAACTTACTGTAAGCCCATCTGTACCAGTTTTTCCCATTTTTAATTGTTTAATTACCAAAATAATTTCTTCAGAAGTTATAGGCCAATTTAATTCTTCTCTTTCTTCTAAAGTTAAACTTTTAACCTTGTAATCTTTCAAATAATTATCAATATCCATATTCAATATTTTATCTTTAGCATATAAATTTGTGTAATATTCTAAGAAGGCTTTCTTAATTATATCCTGTTGATATCTCTCTTTACCTTTATATTCTATTTTTTCTATAATACGTTGTTTCTGTTTTTTCCTTAAAATGTATGCTAACCCCCTACCAGGTCTATTTGCATTAGAAAAGGTATTATGTTTGGCATATTGTATATTTGTTGCCGCTTAGTCAGCCATTATCATATTAAATTGACTCTGTAATATCTTTATTGCATCCTTAATCTTTTGGTCCTGCGGGTTATGTATTAGTAATTGTTGTTTCTTATAAATCTCCTCTTCTAAGTACCTATGCTGTCTTCGTTGCTTATTTCTCTGTCTATTGTTAATATAGAGGGAGCACCTTTTGGCTCCCATGTAACACCCCTCCTGCGTAATCTGCACTGGCTCCCAGTGGTCTTCCGGGTTCACTTTAAGGTACTTGTCATCACCTTTAAAACGCTCCATGGCCTAGGGCCGGGATATTTACGGGACCGCCTACTGCCACCATTAGCCTCTCACCGACCAGTGCGCTGTCACAGAGAGGGCCTCCTCCGGATACCGTCAGCTAAACAATGTCGGCTGGCGACCTCTAGGGGGAGGACCCTCTCTGTGGGGGCCCCTACCCTCTGGAACGAGCTCCCTCTGGGGCTTCGTCAACTCCCCGATCTCAAGTCCTTCCGCCGCGAGCTGAAGACGCTGCTGTTTCGAAGAGCAGGACTAGCCTGAATGTAGTTTTAAATTGGGATTTTTAAAAAAGGGGTTTAAATGAGGTTTTAAATTTGTATTTATAAGTTAGAGCATCAATTGAATTTAACTATCTATTCTTTAGCTGTTTTTATCTATTATATGTTTTCTGTTGTTTTTTGTCTGTGAACCGCCCTGAGTCCTTCGGGACATGGGCGGTATACAAATATAATAAATAAATAAATAAATAAATATATTAACACACCTCTCATAAAGGCCTTACTGACATCCCAAACCATTTCTATCAATGTTACCTTATTCAAATTATAATCAAAAAATTATTTCATCTGCTTTTTACATTGATTTACATTATCCTGATATCTAAACAAATTTTCATTTAATCTCCATGTTCTTCTGCCTTCTTTTTCATATTACAATTCCATCCAAACAGGACTATGATCAGACAAACATCTTGGAAATATCTTAATTTTCTTCACCCTAGAAAGCAAATCATTAGAAGTTAAAATAAAGTCAATACATGAGAAGGATTGATGCCTATCAGAGAAAAAGATATAATCTCTTTCCTCCAAGTTCCGCAGTCTCCATACATCTCTCAACTCAAAATCTTCTGTCATCTCAAAAAAAGATTTAGAAGCTTTGCATGTGCAAGTATCTTCTTAGAAGAAATTCTCTTGTCCTTTCGTGTATCTATTACTCCATTCCAATCTCCTAATATAATACACAATTTATAATCCCATAGAATCAACTTGTCATACAACATTCTGTAAAATTTTTCTTGTTGCTGATTGGGTGCATAAATACCAAGCAGAAGAGTTTTTTTTGTTTCTAATATAAGTTCGATGGCAATATATCTTCCCTGAATATCTGCCTCTATTAACTTGGCTGGTATATCTTTTCTCAAATATACTATACCATGATTTTTGTCCAAAGATGAGGCAGCAAAATGTTTACCTAACTTTGAATTTATTAAGTATTTTTTATCTGATAATTTAATATGTGTTTCTTGTAAGCAAATCACATCATTTCTAAACTGTTTCAAATAATGAAATATTTTTCTTCTCTTCTGAGCTGAATTCAAACCATTAACATTCCAAGTCAAAATTTTATTTGCCATTACTGGCCTGCTGAAGTCTTTGAGCGATCAGCTGAAGATCATCCTCCCGTATCTTCGGCCTTGCTCCTCCCACCGCTTCTGTAGCAGAATCCTGAGTTTTACTTTGAGTTTGTTGCTCCTTTTCTTTATGCTTGAGGGCTCTCCTCATCACTCTTTGTTCTTGTGGTTGGTCCTCAGATGGTAACATCACTGGGATCACCTCAGCTTCCACATCAATTTAAGTCTCTTGAATTCTTTTTTCTATTACGTCTATTTCAACTTTCAGCACAGTAGAAAGAAAATCTTTGGCCTTAACCACAGTTTCAATATGATTTCTTCCTTGATAACACACTGTCAAACCAACTGGAACTTCCCATCTAAATTGAATCTGGTACTTCTTAAGTTCTTGTGTAAAAAATATAAAGTCTTTCCTATCCCTTAACATCTTGGGAGGAATTTCTTTCAAAACCTTCAGCTCCTGTTCTCCTATTTTCAGGTTTTTCTGATATGCAACTTGTAAAATCTGATTTCTCACTGTCCGTTTCAAAAAATAAACCACAATGTCTCTAGGAAGTTTCTTCTGCCTGGCAATCCAAGAATTAACTCTGTAAATTTTATCAATTTGATAAGCAACCTCTTGTGGATCAAGTTAAATAAATTCAGCCAGGGCTTCTGATAAAAAATTTTTTAGATTTTCCCCCTTTTCTTCTTTTAACCCCCTAATTCTCAGAGCTCCTTCCATCATTCTATACTGCATCACCACCACTTGATCTTCATTTTTGTTCAATTTTATTTGCATTACTCCCATTTGATTATCTAATTGCTGGTTTGACTAAACAATTTCTTGCACCTCCTCCTCCACCCCCTCCAGTCTTTTTGCCAAACCTTGAAAAGCGATCAAAATATTCTTATCTTTTTATTATCTTCTTTTATTTCTTTTATGTCTTCCATCATCTCCTTAAACCTCTCTTCAAACACTTTTCCTTGTTCTTTAATCAAATCCTCCAAAGTTACTTCAGAACCCCTTCTACCAGAAGTCTTAGGTGGTTTAGTAGCCATTTCAATTTTTAAAAGTCAGAGAATTTAAGTTTAAAAACTTCTTTCTCCTTTAAGTATAGGAAAGCTCAGTTCATTACAATCCACAAGTAACGTTTCCTAGCTTCTTAGTTACGCAGCCTGCTCATTTTTACTTTACTTTCACTTCCTCTCAGACGCCATTTTAAACAGTCAGTTAAAGCAAGGAAAAAAAGTTTCTCTTTTTAAAAGGTAGAAGTCAGGAAATCAAAAATACTTGCAATCCAATAATTGTTCACTTGTGCTTGTTCAGTCTGCATGTATAAATACACAAAAAGAAATCAATTGAGCAGAGATGGACACCTTCCTCATTTTCTGCTTTTGCAGGAGCGCACTGAAGATCGGAGCTTAGCAGGATTCAATGGGTTTCAACCCTTCGGGGCTCTGCATAAGAAAAATAAAGCCCCTGGGGAAATCTACCACTCCCCCGCTGCTCAATTCTCTCCCTTTCTCCCAGAGAGGGAAATTGAAACCGGGAATAGCTGTTCTTCACTGTTTTCACCAGCTTTTATGATATCCAGTGCGGAGCGCCTTAATTAGGCACCCAGCGAGGAAGGTGGCGCCAACTGGAAGTCCTTTTATTTTATATCTTTGATTCTGACTTTATAACTGAATTTTAACTTGGAAATTGAAATGGCTTCTAAGCCACCTAAACTCACAAGAAGAAGGGGATCTGAAGTGGGTATGGAAGATATGTTTAAAGAACAGACCAAAATATCTGAAGAAAGGTTTAAAGAAGTTATGAACCATATTGAACTTACTAGAGAGGAAATGAAAGAATATAATAAAAAAATAAGAGATGGTATTTTGATGGCTTTTCAAGGTTTGGAAAAGAATTTGGAGCTTTTGGAAGAGAAAGTGGAAGAAATTAATCAATCTAATCAGCAACTCAAAAATAAAATGGGAGAATTGCAAATAAAAGTGGATAAAAATGAAGATCAGGTGGTGGTGTTACAATACAGGGTGATGAAAGGTGCTTTGAGAATCAGAGGCTTGCAGGAAGTAAAGGATGAAGATCTTAAGAAAATCTTATCAGAAGCTTTGGCTGATTTGCTAGGACGTGACCTACAAGAGGTTGCTTTTCAAATTGATAAAGTATATAGGGTTAATTCATGGATTGCTAGACAAAAAAAATTGCCAAGAGACATTGTGGTTTATTTCTTGACAAGAACAATGAGAAATCAAATTCTCCAAGCCACGAATCAGAAAAAGTTGCAAATAGGAGAACAAGAGGTGATGGTTCTGAAAGAGATTCCCCCTAAGATGTTAAAAGACAGGAAAGAGTTTATATTTTTTACACAAGAGCTCAAGAATCATCAGATTCAATTTAGATGGGAGGTTCCAGCTGGTCTCACAGTGTTTTTTCATGGAAGAAAATATTGTATTGAAACTGTGTTGAAAGCGAAAGACTTCCTTTTTAATGTGCTGAAAGTTGATCCTGAAGCAACAGATAAAAGCCCACGAGAGAGGCAAATGAGTATGGAAGCTGATGTGGCCCCTTTGATATTATTATCCCAAGAACATCCACAAGAACAAAGGATGACAAGAGCGGCTACTAAGCGTAAAGAAAAGGAGGATCAACTTCAAAGGAAAAGTCAAGATTCTACTACAGAAGCAGTGGGAGGAGCAAGGCCGAAGACAAAGGGGAGTGGGGATCTTCAGCTGATTGCTCAAAAGCTTCGTGAGGCCATTGATGGCAAATAAATTCTTGACTTGGAATGTTAATGGTTTGAATTCAGTGTAGAAAAGAAGAAAAATATTCCATTATTTGAGACAATTTAAAAATGATGTGATTGGTTTACAAGAGATACATATTAAACTATCAGATCAAAAATACCTAATAAACTCAAAATTAGGTAAACACTTTGTTGCTTCAGCTTTGGATAAGAAAAATGGTATAGTGGTATATTTGAGAAAAGATAGACCAGCTAAATTAATTGAAGCAGATATCCAAGGGAGATATATCGCTATTGAACTTGTACTAGAAGGAAAAAAGACACTCCTGATTGGTATATATGCACCTAACAAGCAACAAGAAAAATTCTATAGGATGTTGCATGATAAATTGACTCTTTGGGATTATAAATTGTTTATTATACTAGGGGATTGGAATGGTGTAATAGATACTCGAAAGGATAAGAGAATTCTCTCTAAGAAAATTCCTACATATGCAAAGCTGCCCAAATCTTTTTTTGAGATGATGGAAGATTTTGAGTTGGGAGATGTATGGAGAATGCGGAATCTTGAAGATAGAGATTTTACTTTTTTTTCTGATAGGCATCAATCTTTTTCACGTATTGACTTTATATTAATCACTAATGATTTGCTTCTTAGGGTGAAGAAAACGAAGATATTTCCAAGGTGCTTATCTGACCATAGTCCAGTATGGTTGGAATTTCAACAAGAAAAAGGTGGTAGAAAATCCTGGAGAATAAATAAAAATTTATTTAGATATGAAGATAATGTAAATCAATGCAAAAAACAAATGAAAGAATTTTTGATGATAATTTGAACAGGGGAACATCAATAGAAATGGTTTCGGACGCGAGTAAGGCCTTTATGAGAGGAGTCTTAATATATATTAATAATAAACAGAGAAGTAAACAACAAAAACAGCGTAGGTATTTAGAAGAGGAAATCCAAAAGAAACAATTATTAATACATAGTCCACATGATCAAAAACTTAAAGATGCAATAAAGATATTACAGAATCAATTTAATATGATAATGGCAGACCAGGTGGCAACAAACATACAGTATGCTAAACATAATACTTTTTGTAATGCAAATAGACCTGGTAGGTGGTTAGCATATATGTTAAGAAAAAAACAAAAAGCACGTATTATAGAAAAAATAGAATATAAAGGTAAACAACCTTTATTTTAATTTAATTTAATTTTATCAACAGGATAAAATTAAAAAAGCTTTTTTAGAATATTATACAAATTTATATGCTAAAGATACAATCTTGAACATGGATATTGATAAATATTTGAAAGAGTACAAGGCTAAAGGTTTAACCTTAGAACAAAGGAAAGAATTGAATTGGCCTATAACTACTGAAGAAATTATTTTGACAATAAAACAATTAAAAATGGGAAAAAACCCCGGTACGGATGGACTTACAGCAATTTATTATAAAAACTTACAGAATGAAATAGTAGGTCCACTTAAGGAGTTATTTAATCAGATACAATTAGGAGGGGGAATACCCCCATCATGGAGAACTACTTTCTTCTCATTGATACCAAAAGAAGAACAGGATTGCTCCAAACCTGGGAATTTTAGGCCGATTTCACTTTTGAATAATGATTATAAGATTTTTACTAAAATAATAGCGAATAGATTAATGTTAGTTCTGCAAAAAGAATTTATACTGATCAATCTGGATTTATAAAGGGGAGGCAGATGAGGAATAATGTTAGACAGATTGTAAACTTATTGGAATATTTAGAAAAGAACAATCAGATTTCTGCAGCATTTATTTTTCTGGATGCAGAGAAAGCCTTTGATCGACTGCATTGGGAATTTTTATTTAAATTAATAGATAAAATGCAATTTTGGGATTGTTTTATGAGAATAATTAGAACGATTTATGGAGAGCAAACAGCCCAGATAATAGTTAATGGTAGTTTGACAGAAGTTTTTAAGATTGCGAAAGGAACAAGACAGAACCCTTATCACCATTATTGTTTATTTTAACTCTGGAGCCATTACTGGATAAAATAAGAGAGGTAAAGGAGATAGAGGGAATTAAAATTAGACAACATGAGTATAAACTGAAAGCGTTTGCTGATGATTTGGTGATTATTTTGTCAAATCCTATAAATTCAAGTGTATGTTTCTTGGAAATAATTGATCAATATGGAAAAGCTTCAGGGTTTAAAGTAAATCAGAATAAAACAAAAGTGATATCAAAAAATATGACTAGACAACAGAAAGAAAAATTAGAGGAAACAATGGGATTTGAAATTGTAAAAAAGGTCAGATACCTAGGGGTTTATATTACTTCTTCAAATGTGAAATTGTATAAGAATAACTTTGAGGTATTATGGCAAAAAGTTCAGAAGGAAATGCTCAGTTGGAAAAAATTACAATTATCATTATTGGGGAGAATAGCAGCAATTAAAATGAATGTTTTACCTAGATTTTTATTTTTGTTTCAGATGATACCAATAATTAAGAAAGATAAAAATTTGGAAGAATGGCAGATTGGAATTAATAAATTTTTATGGGAAGGTAAAAAAGCGAGAGTTAAAATGAAAATAATTCAAGACATACGGGAAAGAGGAGTTTTAAAAATGCCCAATTTTAAATTATATAATGAAGCAGCTGCTCTTTCGGTAATAAGTGATTAGTTTAATTTAACGGAGGAAAGGATTTTGAATATAGAAGGTTATGATTTATTATATGGATGGTATGCATATTTATTGTATGATAAAAAACTGGATAGAGCCTTTAAGAATCATGTGTTAAGAATTGCTCTTCTGCGTGTTTGGAAGAAATACTATTACAAGTTGAATTATAAAATTCCTATTTGGGCAAACCCCAGGCATGCAATAGAGAATATAAATATAGAACAGAAACAGGAAATGATTACTTATAAAGAACTTTTATATTTTGAGAGAGGTAATTTACAATTAAAATCCTTGCAACAATTAAAAGAAGAAGGGAGAAACTATACTTGGTTCCAATACGGGCAATTACGAGCTAGGTGGAAAGAAGATCAGAAAATTGGTATCATGCAGAATGAAGAAAACTTGGTAAAACAAATTATAAATCAAACTCAGGCGCATATAAAGAGATAGAATAGAATAGAATAGAATTTTTATTGGCCAAATGTGATTGGACACACAAGGAATTTGTCTTGGTGCATATGCTCTCAGTGTACATAAAAGAAAAGATACGTTCATCAAGGTACAACATTTACAACACAATTGATGATCAATATATCAATATAAATCATAAGGATTGCCAGCAACAAGTTATAGTCATACAGTCATAAGTGGAAAGAGATTGGTGATGGGAACTATGAAACGATTAATAGTAGTGCAGATTCAGTAAATAGTCTGACAGTGTTGAGGGAATTATTTGTTTAGCAGAGTGATGGCCTTCGGGAAAAAACTGTTCTTGTGTCTAGTTGTTCTGGTGTGCAGTGCTCTATAGCATCGTTTTGAGGGTAGGAGTTGAAACAGTTTATGTCCAGGATGCGAGGGATCTGCAAATATTTTCATGGCCCTCTTCTTGATTCGTGCAGTATACAGGTCCTCAATGGAAGGCAGGTTGGTAGCAATTATTTTTTCTGCAGTTCTAATTATCCTCTGAAGTCTGTGTTTTTCTTGTTGGGTTGCAGAACCGAACCAGACAGTTATAGAGGTGCAAATGACAGACTCAATAATTCCTCTGTAGAATTGGATCAGCAGCTCCTTGGGCAGTTTGAGCTTACTGAGTTGGCGCAGAAAGAACAGTCTTTGTTGTCCTTTTTTAATGATGTTTTTGATGTTAGCTGTCATATCTTGCGATATGATAGAACCCAGAAATTTGAAGGTTTCTACTGTTGATACTGTGTTGTCAAGTATTGTGAGAGATTGTATAATGTGTTGATAGAAATAGACTCTGAAAGGGATTTAATAAAGGATTGTATGATAAAATGGGCACAAAATATTCAAGAACCAATATTTTTGGAAACCTGGAAAAATTTTTGGGTTAGAAATGTTTAATTTACACAAGCACAGAACTTGAGGGAAAATTTTTATAAAATGTTTTATAGGTGGCATTTAGACCCTAAGAAATTATCATGTATGTATCCAGATATGCAAGCGAAATGTTGGAGATGTAATTGTGATGATGCTACATATTTTCATATTTGGTGGACTTGTAAAAAGATTAAGGCTTTTTGGATAAGGATTTGGTGGATTATACAAAATGTTTTGAAAAAGAAGATAAAGTTCCTGCCACAAATTTTCTTATTGGGAATTATTACGGATTGTACATTAATTGAGTCTAAGCTGATCTTAAACTTAATAACAGCGGCAAGACTACTGATAGGACAATACTGGAAGAAAAAAGAGTTACCTACAATAGAAGAATGGATATTGAAAGTTGCTAATTTGGCTGAGATGGCTAAAATCTCAGCCTTTTTGAAAGACACTGCACAAGTAAAATATCTAACTGAATGGAAAAAATTGATTCAATATATGCAAAATAGATATCAGATTAAGAGATATCAGATTGCCTTTGAATGATTAGGATGTATTTATCTCTGATTTGTATGGGGGAAGTTAGGATGTGAGAAGAAGGGGGGGATTATGATTTGTGTTAGGAAAAATTTAGCGTATGATTGTTTTTTCTTTTGAATTATACCTTGTGTTTGTTCTGGGAAGTCGGTGGGGGGAGGGAGGAGGGTGGTTTTGGAGTGGGGGGGAGGGGGGAAAAGGGGGGTGAAAAATTTTGTAAAAACCTTTTCAATAAAAAAAAAATATGTAACAGGCAAGCACAGCAACTCAAAAAAAGTGAACGTGTCCCATTTTTGTGTCTTAGAATTTTTTTAAGTTTTATTTCTAGTGACTAAAATTTGTTCCCTTTTTTTCCATTCTGCATATAGATACTTAGATCTAAGACTTACCATTAGGAAGAATGAGGCAACTATTTCAGGCAGCAGGTCTGATAATCCAGAAAGGTCCAGGACATTTCTTCTCTTGAAGGAGAACGCTTACACTAGCCTACTACAATTAGTGTTTAGTAGATACCAAAACTGAAATTAAGTTTCCAGTCCACTTTCTAAGTATGGATGGACTTCATCTTATCGGATGAGCTCCCATTACTTGTCCCAGCTTCTGCCAACCTTCCAGTTTGAAAGCACATAAAAATGCAAGTAGAAAAATAGGGACCACCTTTGGTGGGAAGGTAACAGTGTTCCGTGCACCTTTGGCATTTAGTCATGCTGGCCACATGACCATGGAGATGTCTTCAGACAGTGCTGGCTCTTCGGCTTTGAAACAGAGATGAACACCACCTCCTAGAATTCGACCAGAAGTATCACGGCAAGACAGTCGGGGAAGAGTGAGCTCTGCCAAGCTTTGCAAATTCCTGGGCTGACAAACCACTGTCAAGGAGTCTTTGGACCAGATCTGTCCTGCAGGGATGGGGAAGAAGGAGAGGCATCTTGGATGACCAAGAGGAACTGGCAAGTTCCTTGGAGATCAGAGGAAATCTCTTTGATGTGGCAGCAGGGGCTATAGCAGCCATCATTAAGCTGGGGCAACCGGACCAAGGTTTTGAGCAGGAGCAGTGATTTGGATGGAATGTTGAAGCCAGGTGAGTGAACACCAACTCACAAGAAAATACTTTAATTTGAAATTGGCAAAAAAATAAAATAAAATTTGGCAGTGGAATAGCAGCTAAATTGAGAAGGTATATAAACACAGCAAGAAATAAGAGAAACAGAACTATTTACCCTAAGACCCGAAAGGAATTTGACTTTTTAAATTGAATTGGAGATCCCCCAAGCAGAAGGGGGGGAAGGAAAAAACCCTCAAATAAAGCTGGAGAGGTTTGGAGATTTTAAAACTTGTTCTGGAAAATAAATAAAGCTGGGGGATTTAAAACTACAACATGGAGAAATTTCTCTGACTTCCTTTTTCCCGGGTGAGTTGGATTTCAAATAATTGGGACATAGACTTTAAATTTTGCTCTATCAAATCCTGTTCCTGTCAAAAGTGGCATTCCCCAAGGCAGCGTTCTTGGACCAATGCTCTTCATATTATACATCACGATCTCTACGACCATATCACAAGTAATTGTGTTCTCTTTGCTGACGATGTCAAACTATTTAACACCAACAACAACACAACTACCCTACAAAAAGACCTTGACTTTGTATCTGAATGGTCTAAAACTTGGCAACTCCAAATCTCAACCAGCAAATGCTCAGTATTAAACATTGGAAAAAAGAACCCAAACACTAAGTATAAGCTTGATGGACATTACCTTACAGATGACCCCCACCCTGTTAAAGACCTTGGAGTTTTAATATCAAATGACCTAAGTGTGAAAGCCCACTGCAACTACATCAGAAAAAAGGCTCTAAGAATTGTAAACCTAATCTTACGTAGCTTCTTTTCCAAAAATACTACACTACTAACCAGAGCATATAAAACATTTGCTAGACCAATTCTTGAATACAGCTCGCCTGTTTGGAACCCATACCACATTTCTGATATCAACACAATTGAACATGTCCAGAAATATTTTACAAGAAGAATTCTCCACTCTTCCAAATACAACAAAATACCTTATGCCACCAGACTTGAAATCCTGGGTTTAGAAAATTTAGAACTCTGCCGCCTTCGACAGGACCTGTGTTTAACTCATAGAATCATCTATTGCAATGTTCTTCCTGTTGAAAACTTCTTCAGCTTCAATCACAACAATACAAGAGCAAACAATAGATTTAAACTTAATGTTAAGCGCTTCAATCTTGATTGCAGAAAATATGACTTCTGTAACAGTGTTATTAATGCTTGGAACACATTACCTGACTTGTTAGATTTGGGCAATAAAGAGGCAGGAGACCAATGAGTGACAACAGCTCTTTAGTTTATAGTGAACCCAGTAAAAACATCCGGCAAAAACCCCTCTTTATATACAGTTTTGGCTGAGGCTACAACCAATCAGCAACGTGCTATTTCCCGCCCAAGTTTCCCTCCAAAACTTTAAAGATACATTACACTCCTTCCCTCCCAGAACGCATTGTACCCATATTTACATAATTTTAGCATCTTATTTCTCTACGTAGTCACGCAAGTAGACAGGGCGTCTCCTAACTCTTTCGGACCTGCGCAATTCATTCTCTGGGAGTGAGTCGAGCTGGCCGGAGGGACTGTTAGTTCCTCCCAGTCCTCCTCTAGGCCATCCGGCCCTGGATTATTGGCAGCGTCGTCCCTGCTGTCTTCAGGAGGAACCGGTTGGTGTCGCTGGACCTCTCGGACTCAGATAAGTCCCAGGTTTGCCCCGGGTTTGAGTCAGCTGTGGATTCAAACATTTGGTAGTCAGGGCCTGACTGATCTGTTTCTGATTTACTTGTTATTCATTTCCTTATTTGGTCTATGTGGCGCTTCCAAACCCGGCCATCCTCCATATCTACGAGATATGATTTCGGCCCAGTTATTTCAAGAATTGTCCCTTTTAACCACGTTGGGCCCTCGCTATAGTTGTGTGCCCACACTGGGTCGCCCACTGTCATTTCTCTCGTTTTACCGTGTGCCCCCTTGTACCCATCTGGGGTGTAGGTTGGGTTTAGTCGGTCTAATGGGCACCTGAGCTTCCTGCCCATCAATAGTTCCGCCGGCTGCCAGTTGTCACACAGGGGTTCTGTGTTGGACAGCCAGGAAGGTATCGATTTTGTTTGCCAATCGCCTGGCCTTATCCTGGATAATGCTTCTTTGCGCTCGAACGAAACGTTCTGCAAGTCCGTTATTCGCCGGGTGGAAAGCGCCGAGAGGACATGTCTGATGCCCTCCGCCAAGTACCCCTCAAACTGGGTTGCCGTGAATTGCGGGCCGTTGTCGGAAACTAGGGTGTCGGGCAACCCATGGGTTACAAATAGGTGCCTCAGGACTGAGATCACTGACTCGGCCGTCGTGGATCTCATGAGGATGATTTTTAGCCATTTGGAGTAGGCATCTACTACCACTAGAAAGGTTTGCCCGTGGAATGGGCCGGCAAAATTGATGTGAATCCTAGACCATGGCCCCTGGGGTTTCTCCCACTCTTGGATTGGGGCCGTAGGGGGTAGTGGCCTTGACTCCTGGCAGGCTTGGCATTTCCCTACCCTGTCGCTAATTTCCTTGTCCATCAAAGGCCACCACACATAACTCCTCGCTAAACCCTTCATTCTCACGATCCCCGGGTAGCCCACATGCAGAAGTTCCAATACCCTTTTTCGTAATTTCTCCGGGATCACCACCCTATCCCCCCATAACAGACACCCCCCTTGAACCGATAGCTCCTCTCCGTTTTTCACAAAGTCCTTGAACGCCGCCCGGCGCAGTGGCCATCCCTTGTACCCAACCAATTACAGTCCTTATTGTAATGTCCTTGTAAGATGCCCTAGCCACTTCCTTGGATGTGACTGGGCCCGAGTCCAAAGAGTCAATTAGCAGGACGGGTGTCCCCGGGGTAGGGTCTTCGATGGTCTCCGGTAGCGGTCATCTGCTCAGGGCGTCCGCATGCCCTAACTCCTTCCCTGGCCGGTGAAGCAATTTGTAAGAGTATGCCGCTAGGAAGATAGTCCATCGGGTCAGTCTGGGTGAGAGGGCCACGGGCGTTGGGCGGTCGCCCGCCAATAGGCCTAGTAGGGGTCTATGGTCCGTGACTATCTCGAAGTCACGTCCGAATACATATTCGTGGAATTTCTTTACCCCGGAGACTATAGCCAATGCTTCCCTATCTAACTGACTATAGTTCCTTTCGGCCGAGGACATTGTTCGGGAGTAATACGCTATAGGGGCTTCTGTTCCATTTGGCAATCTGTGGCTGAGCACAGCCCCCACCCCGTAGGGAGATGCATCACAAACTAGCACTAATGGCAACGTGCCATTGTATTGAATAAGGAGGCTATCGCTGGACAGAAGGTTTTTTACTCCTTCGAATGCCTTAGTTTCCGCTTTCCCCCACGACCACACAGCTGTCTTTGCCAGTAATTTGTGTAGCGGTTCGGCTATAGTTGCCTTGTTCTTTAAGAATACCGCATAGAAGTTTACCAGGCCTAAGAATACCTGTAACTCCGTTTTGTTTTGGGGAGCAGGGGCCTTCCTGATGGCCCGCATTTGCTCAGTGGGTGGATCCCTTCCCTGTCTATCCGGTAGCCCAGGAATTCTATGGATCCTACCCCGATCTGGCATTTGTTCAGCTTAACCTTAAGCCCGGCAGACCGGAAAATGCCCAAAACCTTTCTCAGCCTTACCCCCAATTCCTCTAAATTCTCAGCAGATACCAAGACATCGTCGAAGTAGGGTACCACCCCAGGGAGTCCCTGCAATAGTCGCTCCATTAGGTTCTGGAATAACCCAGGAGCCACACTAACCCCAAACTGTAACCGGGTGCATTTAAAAGCACCCCGGTGCGTGAATTGTTTGCGCTCGCTGTGCTGCTATCTACGGGTAACTGCTGATAGGCTTGAGCCAAATCTAGCTTGGCGAAAACCTGCCCTTGTCCTAACAAGTGCAAGTGTTGCACTACTGGGACGGGTATGCACTCTTCTGCAATGCTTTGTTGCGCTGTAGTCAGCGCAAATCCGGACCGATCCGTCCGGTTTGACTGGGGTGACTATAGGTGTCTCCCATTTTGCATGGTCAATGGGCACTAGTATCCACTGGCTTACTAGTTTGTCCAGCTCCCGGTCAATCTTGGGCTTTAGGGCAAATGGAACCCTCCTAGCCTTTAACCGGATAGGGGCAACTTGTGGGTCTAGGTTAAAGGAAATAGGGGTCCCCTCGTACTTGCCCAGGCAGTCTTTGAAGACGTCCTCGAATTCCTTCATTAGTTCATCTTTGAGGTCGACTTCATTCCTGAAGACCCCGGACACTCCCATGCCCAAAGCTCGGAACCAGTCCAGTCCTAGCAAACTCGGTAAGGTTCCATCAACTATGGTGATTGGCAGGGTTTTCTTGAACTGTCCATACTTGACTTGGACGGACGTTACCCCTCGAACAGGGATCCGATTCCCTTGGTAGTCCTGCACCCTTAGCTTCTGGGTTTGTAGTTTGCGCTTCGCGATGGCAGGCAAGTCTCTCACGAGGGTGTCCCAGGACATAATCGTGATCGATGAGCCGGTGTCCACTTCCATTTGGCACGGCACCCCTTCAATGTATGTCTTGGTAAAAATCTTTTTCTCTAGTCGCGTTGATGCGTGACCCACTCTCACGGCAGTCTGGTTTAACTTCGCGCCCTTTTTGAATGGACCAATCCCGGGCCACTTCGCTGCTCCCGCACTCTGATTGGTCGGTTTGAATTTTTGGCGGGAAGATTTGGGGGCTCGACAGGCCTGCGCTATGTGGCCTTTCTTTTCGCACCGCCGCAAACGCGCCCCTTAAACTTGCAGTGTTGTCGTTGGTGTTGGCCCCGCAACTCATGCGCTCGCCCGTCCCCTCTCCGGCCTCCCGGTGGAAAACTCTTCCTCTTCCTCACCTTCCGATTCGGCCTGGACTTCCTCATTGTGGACCGGGGTTGTTTTTGCTCCAGCCCCTGGCGCATTGGGCATTTGCAGGGTCTCTGCCGCTTTGGTGGACATCTCGTGAGCCCTGGCCTCGTCCAAGGCTATTGCCAGCATCAGGTTGCTTCTAGACAGCAGCCGCCGAATCGGATGTCCCTGACCCCACAAATGAGCTGGTCGAGTAAGGCGTCTTCCAAATCTCTGTACTCACAATGGTTCGGCTTTCTCAACGCCGCCATGTACACACTAATCATTTCTCCTTGGCTTGGTCAAATGGCGCTGGCGGTGTGTAGCTGGACATCGCTGCTTTCCGCCCCTTACTGTCTGGGTTCGCTAATTCCTGGTTAGTTCAGCTCTTTCCGACGATCTTTCTGCCTCGATATCCCACCTTCGTCGCCAATGTTAGATTTGGGCAATAAAGAGGCAGGAGACCAATGAGTGACAACAGCTCTTTAGTTTATAGTGAACCCAGTAAAAACATCCGGCAAAAACCCCTCTTTATATACAGTTTTGACTGAGGCTACAACCAATCAGCAACGTGCTATTTCCCGCCCAAGTTTCCCTCCAAAACTTTAAAGATACATTACATGACTCTGTGGTCTCTTCTCAAAATCCCAAAATCTTTAACCAAAAACTATCTACTATTGACCTCACCCCATTCCTAAGAGGTCTATAAGGGGTGTTTATAAGAGCACAAACGTGCCTACCATTCCCTGTCCTATTGTTCCTCTTTATTATATCCAATTAATATAGTTATTACATACTTATGCTCATATATATGCTTATATATTAAATAGTTATTTCATGTTAATACTTATATATACTGCTATGACAAAATAAATAAATAAATAAATAAATAAATAAATAAATAAATAAATAAATAAATAAATAAATAAATAAATTGAACTATTGGGAGAAGTTAAAAAATAAATGCAAATTAAAGTGCAGCTTTAAGAAAAAGAAGCAAAATGGATACCTTCGCTAATTGCTGAGTGGAACCGTGGACCGGAAAGAGACACCCTCAGGTGGAAGGGAAAACTATATTGACTAACATCTGCTGTGGAAAATTTTCTTGTTGAAGCAATAAGGCTGGTGAGAATTTTAAGGGAGGATTTTATGCCTGCCGCTGTTTGACTCTGATAACAAAATAATAAGTACAACCCTGAAAATACAGAATGGCACAGGAAATAATCAAAATAATGAAAAAGATGCCTATGACTTTAAAGCGGGAAATAAAAGAAATAATTACAAGACCATATGGACAATTGAAACCAGAAGAAACAGGAGCTGCACAGGATCTTACAGAAAACAAAGAAACCATGAACCAAGAGAGGGCTTTGGAAGACAAAGGAAACAATATTGATTGTGAAATATGAAATGATTGTGAAATATTAATTGATTGTATGGGGAGAGATGAAGGGGCTAATAAGAAAGGGGGAAATAGAAAGGGAAAAAGCACAAAGAATTTAGAAGTTACACTGGGACTGACAGTGACAAAAGAGAAATTTTTAAAAGGGGAATGAGGAGATTAAATGGCAAAATATTGCAAACGGGGGGAGGGGGCAAACAAAAATAAGGAGGGAAGGAAGAGACAAGGAGAGAAAGAAGGGAAGAAAAAAATACAAAGTTAAAAAACTTTAACTTTGGGATTAATAGAGAAAAGATAAAAACGGGGGAAGAGGGGAGAAGGGGAACTGATGGAAATACAGGACAAGCAAAGAGAGTAGAGAATTTTAAGAGAAAAAAAGAAAGAGGAAGAAGAGAAAAAGGAGGAAAATAAAAAAGGATTGAATTATATACTGGTTGAAGTATCAATGGAATTCAAAGCATAAAAAAGAGTTGGCAATATATTAAATGATTTAATTATTTCAAAGGGAGTTTAAAATGAGAGAAAAAGTTTGAAGGTGATTATGGGTTTATTGACGATATTTAATAATGATATTATGAAGAAAAACTGAGTTTTTTCTTGTTTTTTCTTTCTTTTTTGATTATGGTTAACAATGTATAAATTATCACTGAAATGTAAATATATGATTGATGTTGATGTTGGATAAGTAGAAGATATAAAAGAATGCAACTATTAAATGGGAACATAAGGGTTTAATATAAATGGGAGTAGAAAAAGGGGGGAAGAGGGAAAATTTAATAAAAGAATAAAATTGGGGATGAAGGGTAGGATTAGATTTAAAAAGAGAAATGTAAGAAGGAAAATTTAAAAAATGAGAGAAAATATACTGATGAACACATGTAAGATGTGTTGGAGAAGACCTAAATTTGGTATGAATATGTACCTGACCGATATTCTGTTCAGAAAAGATGCATTGTATGTTGTTGTTTGTGTGTAAAAAATAAAAAAAAACTTTACAAAAAAAATCTCTTCTGCTTTTGTTAGGTCCCTACCAGGGGTGGGTTCTAAATTTTTTTACTACCGGTTCTGTGGGTGTGGCTTATTTTGTGGGTGTGGCTTGATGGTCATGTCACACTGTGCATGGCTTGGCAGTCATGTGACTGGGTAAGAGTGGCTTGACAATAATGTGACTGGGTGCCCGTGGCCAATAACAATAAATAATAAAAATAATAAAGTATACAAAACAATAAGAGGTACCAAAAACCAACTTTCACACTTTACACCCACACAACACGACACAACTGACTCACACACAATGTAAAAGCAACTGCACTTCACCCAAAATGGTCCCTGCAACAAGCAGGAACCTCACACAGCCACAAAGGCTCAAAAATCAACTTTTACACTTTACATACACACAACACAACACAACACAACACAACTGACATACAAATGTAAAAGCAGCTGCACTTCACCCAAAATGGCCCCTGCAACAAGCAGGAACTTCACATATCCACAAAAAGCTCAAAAACCAACTTTCGCACTTTACACATACACACACAACACAACTGACACACACAATGTAAAAGCAGCTGCACTTCACCCAAAATGGCCCCTTCAACAAGCAGGAACATCACACAACCACAAAAAGCCCAAAAACCAACTTTCACACTTTACACACACACAACACAACACAACTGACTCTCTCTCACACACACACACACAAAATGACACATACAGCTTTGTGAGATTTTGTGTGTTTGTGTAGTTAGAATGAAACATTACAGAAACACACCAAATCTCAGAAAGCTGCACAAATACTTTATTTTATTTTATTATTTTATTTTATTTATATTTTTTAGATCAGAGGTCTCCAACCTTAGTAACTTTAAGGTTTGTGGACTTCAATTCCCAGAGTTCCTCAGCCAGCAAAGCAAGCAGATTCAATTGCTAGCAGATTCAGGCAGATGGATTTTAGGTAGGCATATTCAGTTACTAGCTGATGCAATTAATTGCAGAAGCCATGGTTTGCGAGCCTGAAAGGAGCAGTAATGATAGGTAAGTGGGGGAGAGGGCGATTGGGTGGGCATGGGTGGGGACCCATGTTGTAAGAAGTTGTTGAAAAAGTGATTTTAAAAGCCTATGATGATAAGGAAACTCATCTGGGATCGCCAGAGGGAAAAAAGATTTTAAAAGGCTCCTCTGACGATCTCAAGAGGCTTGCCTTGTGGCAGCTCAGAACCTCTTAAAAGGATTTTTTCTACAAGCTTTTCGGCTGAAGAGCTTGTAGAAAACATGTTTTTTAAAGGTTCTGGTGCTCAGGCAATTCATCTGGGATTGCCAGAGGAGGCTTTTAAAACCTTTTTTTTTATAACCTCTTTGGCCAAGAGAACCGGTTCGGGGGCGTGGCCAGCTGGGGATCGATACCGGTTCCAGAACTTAGCCAGATTTTTGCCAGCGGTTCTTAAGAACCGGTCAGAACCGGTAGCAACCCACCACTGGTCCCTACCATTTTGGTCCTTTATCATGACCATCTTTGCATGAAACATTCCCTTCATATCTCCAACTTTCTTGAAGAGATCTCTGGTCCTCCCTATTCTATTGTTTTCTTTTATTTCTTTGCACTGTTCATTTAAGAAGGCATTCTTATCTCTTCTAGCTATTCTCTGGAATTCTGCATTCAACTGGGTGTATCTTTCTCTTTCTCCCTTGCCTTTCACTTCCCTTCTTTCCTCAGCTATTTGCAAAGCTTCCTCAGACAGCCATTTTGCTTTCTTGCCTTTCTTTTTCTTTGGGATGGTTTTAGTTACTATCTCTTGTACAATGTTGTAAACCTCTGTCCATAGTTCTTCAGGCACTCTGTCTATCAGATCTAATTCCTTAAATCTATTTGTCACCTCTACTGTATATTCATCAGGGATATGATTTAGTTCATACCTGAGTGGCCTGGGGCTTTTCCCTACTTTCTTCAATTTAAGTCTAAATTTTGCAACTAGAAGCTCATGATCTGAGCCACAGTCAGCTCCTGGTCTTGTTTTTACTGACTGTATAGAGTTTCTCCATCCTTGGCTGGAGCACATAGTCAATCTGATTTCTGTGTTGACAGTCTGGTAATCTCCATGTGTAGAGTCGTCTCTTAGGTTGTTGGAAAAGAGTGTTTGTTATGACCATCATATTTTCTTGACAAAATTCTATCAGCCTGTGCCCTGCTTCATTTTGTACTCCAAGGCCAAACTTGCCTGTTATTCTGGTTATCTTTTGGCTTCCTACTTTAGCATTCCAATCCCCCGTATTGATAAGGACATCATTTTTTGGTGTTAATTCTATAAGGTGCTTTAGGGCTTCACGGTCAATTTTATCCTCTTGTATCCCAGTATTGCTTTTCCTACTATTTTATTGATTATTTATTTCTTCTGAGGAATTCTTGCCCACAGTAGTATACCTGATGGTCATCTGAATTAAATTCACCCATTCTTGTCCATTTTATTTCACTGATTCCTAAAATGTCGATGTTCAGTCTTGTCATTTCTTGTTTGACCATGTCCAGCTTACCTTGATTCATGGATCTTACATTCCAGATTCCTATGGAGAAAAAATCTTTACAGCATCAGTCTTTCCTTTCACCACCAGATGCATCCATAGCTGAGCGTCCTTTCGGCTTTGGCCCAGTCGCTTCACTCTTTCTGGCACTACGAGTACTAACCCTCTGCTCTTCCCCAGTAGCATATTGGACACCTTCCAATCTGAGGGGCTCATCTTCCAGCATCATATCTTTTTTCCTTTTGGTACTGTCCTTGGGGTTGCCATTTCTTTCTCCAGTGGATCACATTTTGTCAGAACTCTCTGTTATGACCTGTACATCTTGGGTGTCCCTGCAAAGCATAGTTCATAGCTTCATTGAGCTATGCAAGCCCCTTTGCCACAACAAGGCAGTAATCCATGAAGTGGTAGTATAATGGGGGCCTGATTAAAAGTTAGAATAGAGTCCGACTTCCGGTGGCTCCACCTCTTCGCTGAGCTCCTAATTAAAGGGGCTCCGCACTGAACATCGTAAAGCCAGGAAAAGCTGGCTGTAATCTTTTTCCCTGGATGAAAGGGAAAAGATAAGAGCAGCAGGGAAGTGTTGGTAGACCTCCCCAGAGGCTTTGTTTTAATTAAGCAGAGCCCCGAAGGGTCGACGGGTCCCATAAATATTCCTGCCATGCTCCGACTTCAGTGCGTGCCTGCAAAAGCAGGAAAAGAAGAAAGTGTCCATCTCTGCTAATTGTCTTATCTTCATGGATTTCTTTAAGCAGACGGAATGAGTGCCAGCGGACAATTACTGGATTGCAAGTATTTTTGATCTCCTGACTTCTACCTTTTAAAAAAGAGAAACTTTTTTTCCTTTGTTTTAATTGACTCTTAAAGATGGCGCCTGAACGGGAGTGAAAGTGACGAATGGAATTTCAAACAGTCTGTGCAACTAAGAAGATAAGAAATGTTATGTGGATTTTAATGAAGTGAACTGAGCTCTCCTATACTTAAAGGGGAAAAGAGAAGTTTCTAGACTTATATTTTGTGAATTTTAAAAACTGAAATGGCTACTAAACCACCTAAGACTGGGGGAAGAAGGGGTTCTGAACCAGTTTTAGAAGACCTGATTAAAGAGCAAGGGAAAGTGTCTGAAGAAAGGTTTAAGGAGATTATGGATAATAATGAGAAAATAAGAGAAGAAATAAAAGAGAATAATAAAAAAATAAGAGAAGATATCTTGATGGCTTTTCAAGGTTTGGCAAAAAGACTGGAGGTGGTGGAGGAGGAGGTGCAAGAAATTGTTCAGTCAAATCAGCAAATAGAAAATAGAATGGGGGGAATGCAAATCAAATTGGACAAAAATGAAGATCAAGTGGTGGTGATGCAGTATAGAATGATGGAAGGAGCTCTGAGAATTAGGGGTTTGAATGAGGAGAAAGGGGAAGACTTAAAAAAATTTTTATCAGAAGCTCTGGCTGAATTTATTGAACTTGATCCACAAGAGGTTGCTTATCAAATTGACAAAATTTATAGAGTTAATTCTTGGATTGCTAGGCAAAAGAAACTTCCTAGAGACATTGTGGTTTATTTTTTGAAAAGAACAGTGAGGAATCAAATTTTGCAAGTTGCTTTTCAGAAAAACTTGAAAATAGGAGAACAGGAGCTGAAGGTTTTGAAAGAGATTCCTCCCAAGATGTTAAGGGATAGAAAGGACTTTACATTTTTCACACAAGAACTTAAGAAATACCAGATTCAATTTAGATGGGAGGTTCCAGTTGGCTTGACAGTGTATTATCAAGGAAGGAGATATCGTATTGACACAGTGCTTAAGGCCAAAGATTTTCTTTCTACAGTGCTGAAACTTGAAATAGAAATAATAGAAAAAAGAATTCAAGAGACTCAAATGGGTGTGGAAGCTGAGGTGATTCCAGTGATGTTACCATCAGAGGAACAACCACAAGAACAAAGATTGATGAGGGGAGCCCTTAAGCGTAAAGAAAAGGAGCAACAAACTCAAAGTAAAGTTCAGGATTCTGCTACAGAAGCGGTGGGAGGAGCACGGCCGAAGATACGGGAGGACGATCTTCAGTTGATTGCTCAAAAGCTTCAGCAGCCCAGTAATGGCAAATAAAATCTTGACTTGGAATGTCAATGGTTTGAATTCAGCTCAGAAGAGAAGAAAAATATTTCATTATTTGAAACAATTTAAAAATGATGTTATTTGCTTACAAGAAACGCATATTAAATTATCAGATCAAAAGTACCTAATAAACTCAAAGTTAGGTAAACATTTTGTTGCTTCAGCTTTGGAGAAAAAACATGGCATAGTGGTTTATTTGAGAAAAGATATACCAGCCAAGTTAATAGAGGCAGATATTCACGGAAGATATATTGCTATTGAACTTACAATAGAAACAAAAAGGACTCTCTTGCTTGGTATATATGCACCCAATCAGCAACAAGAAAAATTTTATAGAATGTTATATGATAAGTTGATTCTATGGGATTATAAATCGTGTATTATATTGGGAGATTGGAATGGAGTAATAGATACACGAAAGGACAAGAGAATTTCTTCCAAGAAGATACCTGCACATGCAAAGCTGCCTAAATCCTTTTTTGATATGATAGAAGACTTTGAGTTAAGTGATGTATGGAGACTGCGAATTTGGAGGAAAGAGACTATACTTTTTCTCTGATAGGCATCAATCCTTCTCACGTATTGATTTTATTTTAATTTCTAATGATTTGCTTTTTAGGGTCAAGAAAACTAAGATATTTCCAAGATGTTTGTCTGATCATAGTCCTGTTTGGATGGAATTGCAATATGGAAAAGAGGGTAGAAGAACTTGGAGATTAAATGAAAATTTGTTTAGATATCAGGATAATGTAAATCAATGTAAAAAGCAGATGAAAGAATTTTTTGATTATAATTTGAATAATGAAACATCGATAGAAATGGTTTGGGACTCCAGTAAAGCTTTTATGAGAGGTGTATTAATATATCTTAATAATAGACAGAGAAATAAGCAACAAAGACAGCGTAGGTATTTAGAAGAGGAAATTTATAAGAAACAACAATTATTAATACATAATCCACATGATCAAAAACTTAAAGATGCAATAAAGTTACTACAGAATCAATTTAATATGATAATGGCTGATCAGGTGGCAACAAATATACAATATGCCAAACATAATACTTTTGTAACGCAAATAGACCTGGTAGGTGGTTAGCATACACTTTAAGGAAAAGACAAAACAACGCTATAGAAAAATAGAATATAAAGGCAAAGAGATATCAACAGGATAAAATTAAAAAAGCTTTTTTAGAATATTATACAAATTTATATCTTAAAGATAATATATTGAATAGGGATATTGATAATTATTTGAAGGAATATAAGGTTAAAAATTTAACTTTAGAACAAACGGATGAACTGAATCGCCTATAACCTCGGAAGAAATTATTTTGGTAATTAAACAATTAAAATGGGGAAAACTCCTGGTACGGATGGGCTCACAGTTAGTTATTATAGGAATTTACAGGATGAGATGTTAGGTCCACTTAAGGAATTATTTAATCAGATACAACTAGGAGAATTCCCCTCATGGAGAACCTCTTTTATTTCATTGATACCAAAGAGGAACAGGATTGTTCTAAACCTGGGAATTATAGGCCAATCTCACTTTTAAATAATGATTATAAGATTTTTGTTAAAATAATAGCTAATAGATTAATGTTGATTCTGCAGCGAAGAATTCATAATGATCAATCTGGATTTATAAAAGGGAGACAGATGAGGAATAATGTTAGGCAGATTGTTAATTTACTGGAGTACTTAGAAAAGAAAAATTTTATTCCAGCAGCATTTATTTTTCTCGATGCAGAGAAAGCTTTTGATCGATTGCATTGGGATTTTTTATTTAAATTAATAGAAAAGATGCAATTTGGAGATGGTTTTTTAAGAATAATTAGGGCAATTTATGGAGAGCAAACAGCACAGATTATAATCAATGGTAGCTTAACAGAACCTTTTAAGATTGCGAAAGGAACAAGACAGGGATGTCCTTTATCACCATTATTGTTTATTTTAACTCTAGAACCATTATTGGATAAAATACGAGAAGCAAAGGAGATAGAGGAAATTAGAGTTAGACAATATGAATATAAGTTAAGAGCTTTTGCAGATGATTTGGTGATTACTTTAACAAACCCTATAAATTCTAGTAAATCTTTGTTGGAAATAATTGATCATTATGGGAATGTCTCAGGGTTTAAGGTAAATCAGAAAAGACAAAAAGTGATAATAAAAATATGGCCAGACAACAGAAAGAAAAACTAGAGGAAGTAACAGGATTTGAAATTGTAAAGAAGGTTAAGTACTTAGGGTTTATATTACATCGTCAAATGTGAAATTGTATAAGAATAACTATGAGGTTTTATGGCAAAAGTTCAGAAGGAGTTGATTGTTTGGAAAAATTGCAATTATCTTTGCTGGGAGAATTGCTGCTATTAAAATGAATGTTTTACCTAGATTTTTATTCCTCTTTCAGATGATACCAATAATTAAGAAAGATAAGGATCTTGAGGAATGGCAGAAGGGAATTAACAAATTCATATGGGAAGGTAAAAAAGCTAGGGTTAAAATGAAAATAATTCAAGATTCTCGGAAAGGGAGGTTTAAAATGCCTAATTTTAAATTATATTATGAAGCAGCTGCTCTCTCTGCAATAAGTGATTGGTTTAATTTAACAGAGGACAGAATTTTGAATATAGAAGGTTATGATTTGCTATATGGATGGCATGCATATTTAATTTATGACAAAAAGTGGATAAGGCCTTTAAAAATCATGTGCTAAGAAATGCCCTTCTGTGTTTGGAAAAATACTCTTATAAACTAAAGTATAAGGTTCCTATATGGGCAAGTCCTAGACATACAATAGAAAATATAAACATAGAACAGAATCAGGAAATGATTACATATAAGGATCTTTTTTATACTGAAAGAGGTAATTTGCAGTTAAAATCTCTGCAAGTATTAAGAGAGGAAGGAAAATTATACTTGGTTTCAATATGAGCAACTACGTGCTAGATGGAAGGAGATCAGAAAATTGGTATAGAGCAGAACGAGGGAAATTTGGTAAAGCAAATTAGAAATCAGTCTCAGGAGCATATAAAGATTGTATAATGTGTTACTTGAAATAGATTCTGAAAGGGACTTGGTAAAGGACTGTATGATAAAGTGGGCACAAAATTTTCAGGAGCCAATATTATTGGAAACTTGGGAAAAAATTTGGGTTAGAAATGTTAAATTCATGAGCACAGAATCTGAGGAAAATTTTATAAAATGTTTTATAGATGGCATCTAGATCCTAAAAAATTATCGTGTATGTATCCAGATATGCAAGCAAAATGTTGGAGATGTAATTGTGATGACGCTACATATTTTCACATTTGGTGGACTTGTAAGGACATAAAGGCCTTTTGGATAAAAATTTGGTGGATTTTACAAAATGTTTTGAAAAGAAGATAAAGTTCCTGCATAACTTTTCTTGTTGGGAATTATTATGGATTGTACAGTAATTGAGACTAAATTGATTTTAAATCTAATAACTGCAGCAAGATTACTAATAGGACAATATTGGAAGAAAAAAGAAGTACCTACAATAGAAGAATGGATATTGAAAGTTGCCAATTTGGCTGAGATGGCGAAGATATCAGCCTTTTTGAAAGACAATACGCAAGAAAGATACTTAAAGGAATGGAAAAAATGGATTGACTATATTCAACGTAGATATCAGACTAAGAGTTATCAGACTGTTTTTGAATGATTATGATGTATTATTTTTGATTGTTTTCGGGGGAAGTTAGGAATTGATGATTGTAGGGGTATAATTAAGTTGGGACGAAAATTTTTTAGCATATGTTTGTTTTATTTTTAACTATACCTTGTGCTCGTTCCGGGAAGTCGGGGGGGGGGGTTGTGAAGGGAGGGGGGAGGAGGGGGGGAAAGGGGAAAAAAAATTTTGTAAAACTTTTTGAATAAAAAAAAAAAGTTAGAATAGAAGTAAAAATAAAGATACACATTGTCAGCTCTGGCATGCTCAGCTCAGAGCTGCCATTCAGAGATGGGGAGAAAAGACCATCAATCCCAGCGGAGGCAGTCATGCTGTAAACAGCTGGACATTGTCAAGCCCGTTACAGCACCTCCAGAACTGCCTCAGAATGGTTCAAGCAGCAGGCGAACCTCAAAAGCACAACTTACAGCTGCAAGACAACTCAGAGTGACTCAGCACTTTTGGGAGCACTTGGTGATGGGGAGAGGGGTGTGTGGTGGTGGAAACTTTTTAAAGGGGGCAAGGAGCATTGGATGTTAGTTCTGTCAATCTTTCTTTGCATTATTTATGGCTTGGATGGTCAGCAAGTGCCAGAGAAGATAAAAGCTTCAAACCTAAACATTGTTTGGCTGGGTTTTTTCTGCGGAACCTGACACATATATTCTAAAAGTAATAAATAGATGGAAGATTAGAGGTTGAAAGATGGATCTAATATGTATGTATGTATGTATGTATGTATGTATGTATTTCATCAAGCATGTGTTTTATGACAGATACAAGTGTAAACATAATTATAAATACATGTAAAGAATATGAATAAAAGAAAACATTAGGATAGGGATGGTAGGTACGCTAGTGTGCTTATGCACGCCCCTTACAGACCTCTTAGGAATGGGGTGAGGTTTACAGTAGACAGTCTAAGGTTAACATTTTGGGGATTTGGGGAAGAAACCACAGTCTGGTAGTGTATTCCAGATTTTGACAACTCTGTTACTGAAATTATATTTTCTGCAGTCTAGTTTGGATTGGTTTACCATGAGTTTGTATCTATTGTGTGTTCTTGCACTGTTTTGGTTGAAGCTGAAGTATTCATTGGCTAGTAGGACATTGTAGCAGATGATTTTATGCTTAGGTCAGACCGAAGACAGCGAAGTTGTCTAAGCCCAAAATTTTGAGTCTGGGGGCATAAGGTATTTTGTTGCGAACAGAGGAGTGGAGGACTCTTCTTGTGAAATATCTCTGGACTCATTCAATTGTATTAATGTCCAATATGCAGTGTGGGTTCCAGACAGATGATCTGTATTCAAGAATTGGTCTGGCAAAAATTTTGTATGCCCTAGTTTGCAGTTCAATATTACTAGAGAAGAAGCTACGTAAGATTAGGTTAACAACTCTTAATGCCTTTTTAGCAATGCTGTTACAGTGAGCTCTGTACTTAGATCATTTGAGATGAGTACTTCAAGATCTTTCACAGAGTGAAGGTCATCTGTTAGGTTGTATCCATCCAGCTTGTATTTTGTGATCTGATTTTTTTTGCCAATATGTAAGACGGAGCATTTGTTGGTTGAGATTTGCAGTTGCCAATTGTTTGACCATTCTGACATATAGTCAAGGTCTTTTTGTAGATAGCAGCATTGTCAGTGGTGTTGAATAGTTTTGCATCATCTGTAAAGAGAATGCAATTGTTTATAATATGATTGCAAAGGTCATTTATATAAAGTATAAAGAGTGTGGGTCCTAAAACGTTGTGTGGGGGGACACTGCTGTTAACAGGTGCAGGGTTAGATAAGGCATTCCCTATTTTGACTATTAGCTGCTTGTTTGATAGGAACGCATCTATCCACTTATGCAGGAATCCGGAAATGCCATAAATTTTAGTTTTAGAAGTAGCTTGTTGTGTACCACTGAATCGAAGGCTTTACAGAAGTCTATATAAATTGCATCTTGCTTCATTCGAGGAATGAAGGAAGGAATGGAGACTTGCTGGTAAAGCAATAACTCTTTATTAATGACTAACAGGCAAACGCACAAGCGAACGGCAAGTAAAAAGCAGTATTACCCAGAGAGCCCAACTTTCTGTCACAGCTGCTATTTATATAGCAGCTGTCAAACTGTTGGCCAACGACGGCCGCTCATTTCTCCCACTGGCTGAGGGGAAGCGACGCAGCCAATAGGCAATGTTTCTCTGTTGCTGGGCAGAGGCGTAGCTGCATACGCTGCACTCCTCCCCCCTTGGATGGCACATGTGTAATCCTGCAAATATGTGGGGCACCTGCGCAATCGTCCCGATTGACGCAGTTCAGGGCTTCCACCAGGTTGAGTAGGAGGAGGTAGTTCCAGAACTGCAGGAACAACCAGGGCTGGTGAGGGCGGCACCTTCGGAGGGCTGGATGATGGAAGAGTTGAACCATCCAGTAAGTTGGCCGTTGGGAAACTAGTTTGTAGTGGTACATCGAAATCGCCGACTGGCTGAAGAATAGGAGCCGGAGGTGACCCACCAGGAGTCCTGGCCAGCAAGTCCCGTGGTATTGCAGGAGCGATGAATTTACATCCCCGAATCTGGTCCACATGACGCCGCCAAATCCGCCCATCCTCAAGCTCTACCCTGTAAGAACTGGGCCCTGTTACTAGGACAATTCGGCTGGGCAACCACAAGGAATCGCCCCCGTGGTTCTGGACAAAAACCCTTTCCCCCTCAGTGAAGGTCCTGATGCGGCTGGTCGAGTCCAGTGGGATATTGGAGGCGTAATTGGGATGCAACTGGTCTAGGGCTGTTCGCAGGCGCTGGCCCATGAGAAGCTCGGCTGGGCTGCGATTGGTCGTCGGGCATGGGGTAGTATGTTGTGCCAGGAGGTGTTTCGTTAGTTTCTCCTGCCATGTCCCCGACCCGACCCAGGTCAGAGCATCCTTAACGGACCAGACAGCTTGTTCAGCCCGGCCATTGCTGGCCAGATGGTAGGGCACAACCTGGGCATGCCTGATGCCCAAACTAGCCATGAACATCTGGAAAACGGCTGAGGTGAACTGTGGCCCATTATCTGAAACTACCACATCAGGCAAACCGTGGGTGGCAAACAGTTTGCCCAGCGCCCTATAGACTGCCTCAGAAGTGGTTGATGTCATGAGAACTGCCTCCACCCAGTTAGAGTATGCATCAACCACTATCAGGAAGTTGTGCCCATGGACCAGGCCAGCCAGGTCAATATAAACCCGGGACCAAGGACTCCTGGGGGCCTCCCACTCTAAAGGCGTGGCCATGGGTGGCACTGACCAGGACAGTTGGCAACTCCAGCAATTCTCTACCCATTCTGAGATGGCCTGATCCAATCTAGGCCACCAAACGTAACTGCGGCCTAGAGCTTTCATCCTGGCAATGCCAGGATGCCCTTCGTGTAGGTATTGTAATACAGAGGTGCGTAAGGGATGAGGGACCACTACCCGACTGCCCCACAATAAGTAGCCCCTCAAGACGGACAGCTCATGCTGTCTAGTCTTGTAAGGTTGGAACTCCCCCGGCAGGCGGTCCCGTGGCCACCCCCATCACACCCAGTCCAGAACCTGCGCAAGAGTAGGGTCATGCTTGGAATGATACACAATATCAGCTGCAGTCATCAGGGCAGGAAGCTCATCCACCAAGAAAATGGATGAGGCAGGGGTCCTCGACACCCAGAGGGAGAGGACAATGGCTAAGTCCATCTGCATTGGAGAGCTCTTTCCCCGGGCGATAGATCAATTGATAATTGTATGCTGCCAAGAAAATATACCATCTAGATAGGCGAGGGGACATAATCTGAGGAGTCTGTTTGCCACCGGCTAACAACCCCAAACGAGGCTTATGATCAGTGATCAATTGGAAAAAATGGCCATAAATGTAGTCATGAAACTGTTTAACAGCAGCTACAATGGCCAGAGCCTCCTTGTCTGGTTGACTATAATTCCACTCTGCCAATGACAGAGTCCGAGAAAAGTAGGCAACTGGAGCCTCAGATCCATTTGGCAGTAGGTGGCTCAAAACAGCCCCTATGCCATATGGTGAGGCATCACAAGCTAGAGTATGGGGGACACTGTCACTGTATTGGACCAACACGGCATCCGAGGTGAGGAGAGCCTTGACAGCAGTGAAAGCAGACCCCTGGGCCTTGCCCCATGACCAAGGAGTCCTACTGTCGAGCAACCTATGAAGAGGCTCTGCCACAGAAGCCTTATGGGGTAGGAACATGCTATAAAAGTTAAGGAGCCCCAAGAAAGCCTGCAAGTCAGCCTTGCTTATAGGGGTAGGGGCACTTTTTATTGCCTCCACCTTCAACGGGCTTGGGTGCAACTCATCAGCATCAATTAGGAACTCCAGGAACTCGACCCTAGGCACCCCGAATTTATACTTAGACTTTTTAAGTTTAAGGCCCATTTGTTGGAAATGGGTGAGAACCTGTCACAGGCGGCTAATGAGGGCAACCCGGCTGGTGGCAGAGTCCAACACATCATCAAAATATGGAACGACCCCAGGTATGCCCTGCAATAGTCGCTCCATGAGGCTCTGAAACAACCCAGGGGCCACACTGATCCCAAACTGCAGGCGGCGGCATTTAAAAGTGCCCCTGTGAGTGACAATGGTTTGGACAGCCGCCATAGCATCGTCCACAGGAAGCTGCTGATACGTCTGCACCATATCTAGCTTAGCAAAGATAGACCCCTGGCTCAAAGAGTGGAGAAGGTATTGGACTACAGGAACTGGATAAGGGTGTGCCTGCAAAGCACGATTCAATGTGCATTTGAAATCACCACAGAGGGACTTCCGGTGGCTCTGCTGGTCATTGCGGATGGTCTTTTTAGACCGCCAGCCCTGGATCGCGTAGAGCTGCTAAGACAGTGAAAATCAGCTGTCTAGTGGCTTGGAAACCTTTCCCCCGGCTGAAGGGGGAAAGGTGAGTGATCAGATGGAGGTAGAGCTCCCCCAAAAGTACCAGGAATGATCCTGGAGGATCATTGAAGGGAAGAGCTCCCTTGGTAACCCGAAGAGCCCCAGATCCAGGACGCCTCTGTCTTTTTTGGCAGAGCAAAACGCCATGACCACATCTGCGATCAATATTGAGTTTAAATGGATTTTTGACTTAACCAGACAGAGCAATGTCAGGAGGCAAGGTAGATGTAAGTACCAGACCTCAACCCCATTTGTGGATTCCGTTTGACAAGAAAGGAAATGGCGTCTGAGTATAATGGGTGTGAAAGTGAAAGTCAAAGAGGTGCTTATTAACATTGTTACCATTTATAACCTTGCTTAAACTTGCTGGATTTTACGTTTATATGAAGAAACTATAAAGTGAAAGCTGGAAAGATTATACAACTGATTTATTCAACTTAAATACTGTATTTATGAAAAGATTTGACTTTGTTCCAAATTATAAAATCAAAGTAAGATGGCTTCTGTAGAAATACATCCTGATGTCTTCAAAGAAGTTGGAGCCCCACTAGTTCAACTACATAAATTACAAGAGGAGCTGAAGGAATTTCTGAAGGCTCAAATTTTTGCTCGGGATATCCAGTTCCTTGTCCACCTTTGGACTTAGCACAAAAGGCACCCGTCGAGGCGTAAGCCTGATAGGGGACACCTGGGGATTAAGGTTCAGGGAGATAGGGTTGCCCTTGTATTGACCCAGGGAATCATTGAATACCTCAGCAAACTCAGAAATCAGGGCCTCGAACCCGTCTGTGGTGATAGAATGAATGCCTATGATGTTGAGGCCCAATGCAGAGAACCAATCCAATCCCAATAAGCTGGGGTGGTTACCCCTAACTACAAGCAGTGGGAGGTGACCAGAGAAAACACCTTTCTCCACCTGGAGGTTGGCACCCCCAAGAATGGGAATGTTGTTCCCTTGATACTCCCTCAGCCTGGTGGTGCAGGCATTCAACTGACTTTTAGTGAAGTTTGGGGCTATCTTTTGTAAGGTGTTCCAGGCAATAATAGATCTAGAGGAGCCTGTGTCCACCTCCATTCTACAGGGCACCCCCTCTATCTTGATAGTAAGAAAAATATTCTTGTTGGAGCCAGTCGAAGCCTGGCTGATCGACACCGCAGGATTGGTGTTTCCTCGGTTCACGGTGAAGCAATCATCTTGGGACATGGGAGGACCTCTCTGGAACCATCTAGCCAGACGAGGACCCGATGGAGTGTTGTCCAGTGGGGTGGAGCGGCAGACTCTAGCCAGGTGTCTCTGTTTGCCACATCTGCAGCAGACTGCAGTCTTGAAATGGCACAACAAGCGAGGGTGATTCTCTCCGCATCCCAGGCAAGGCGCCGTCTGTGGTTTCTGCTCTGTTGGCCGCTTGGTTCCCGGGGCTGCTCGGAGGCGGTCCACCTCGTCTTCATCACTCTCTAATTCATCGGAAAGGACATTGTCATAGTAAACGGCAGCAGAGTGGGCTGCCGCATGCGTGGCTGGAGCCCTGTGCATCTCTGCCGACGACTTCTCCAACATTTCATAGGCACATGCCTCATCCAAGGCAGACTGGAGGGTAATGTCCCTTCTAGATAAGAGAAGGCATTGCAATCTCAAACTCCTCACATCGCACACCAGCTGCTCAAGAAGGGAGTCATCAAGGTTAGGGAACTCACACTCTATAGCAGTGGTCCAGAGAGAAGCCATATATGAATTGATGGACTTTCCTTCCATCTAGACCCTCTGTCGAAAGGTGACTCATCTGAAAATGCGCGAAGGAGCCAATGCATAATGAGCCTTCAATTTGTCCATCAAGGTGGCCCCAGGCACCGCAGAGACTGGTTGAGGTGCCAACAGAGCTCTGGCCATTGCAAATATTTGTAGGCCGCAGGCATTCAGGAAATGGGCACGTTTCCTATCTCCTGATAGCTCGGTGAAATTGTTGGCTTGGAGATAACAGTCAAATCGCTCGACATACGCGTCCTATGTCTCATAGGCCAGTTTATATGGAGTAAAAGATGCCTTGTTAGCCATGGAACGATGTGGATTGACAGGCACAGAGTGTGATTGAACTCCCCTACCGTGACCAGTGCTCTACCGTCGCCTCAGGAATCCCACCTTCTCGTCACCAGTGCTTCATTCGAGGAATGAAGGAAGGAATGGAGGCTTGCTGGTAAAGCAATAACTTTATTAACGACTAACAAGCAAAGGAACAAGCAAACGGCAAGTAAAAGGTAGTATTACCCAGAGAGCCCAACTTTCTGTCATAGCTGCTATTTATATAGAAACTGTCAAACTGTTGGTCAATTTCTCCCGCCGGTTGAGGGGAAGCGTTGCAGCCAATAGGCAACGTTTCTCTGTTGCCGGGCAGAGGCATGGCTGCATACGCTGCACATCTATTAATTTACTCTGGTCGAGTTTTGAAGTCCATATGTTTTTGCAGTGTAATAGTTGCAGGTTGCAGGAAAACATTTTTCTAAAGCCAAATTGTTTGTTAGAGAGTAGGTTGTTAGTCTCTAAGTAGAGGGTAATGGATTGGTTTATGATTGATTCCATGACTTTGCAGGTGACACAACATAATGAGATTGGTCTGTAATTATCAGCTAGGCTGGGGTCACCCTTTTTGAAGATAGAGATGACCGTGACTAGTGATTATAAGTTAGGTAAGGAGCTGGTTCTGAAAGATATTTTGTAGATAATAGAATAGAATTCTTTATTGGTCAAGTGTGATTGGACACACAAGGTCAAACATATGTCTTGGTCCATATGCTCTCAGTGTATATAAAAGAAAAGATACGGTCATCAAAAATTTTAAGGTGCAACACTTAATGATACTCACAGGGTACAAATAAACAATCAGGAAACAATATCAATATAAATCGTAAGGATAAAAGGAAACAAATTACAGTCATCCAGTCATAAGTGGAAGGAGATGGGTGATAGGAATGATGAGAAGATTAATAGTAGTGCAGATTTAGTAAAGAGTTTGACAGTGTTGAGGGAATTATTTGTTTAGCAGAGTGATGGCCTTCAGGAAAAAAACTGTTCTTGTGTCTAGTTGTTCTGATGTGCAGTGCTCTGTAGTGTTGTTTTGAGGGTAGGAGTTGAAACACTTTATGTCCAGGATGTGAGGGGTCTTTAAATATTTTCACAGTCCTCTTTTTGACTCATGCAGTATACAGGTCCTCAATGGAAGGCAGGTTGGTAGCAATTGTTTTTTCTGCAGTTCTAATTAAACTCTGAAGTCTGTGTCTATCTTGTGGGGTTGCAGAACCAAATCCGACAGTTATAGAGATGCAGATGACAGACTCAATAATTCCTCTGTAGAACTGAATCAGCAGCTCCTTGGGCAGTTTGAGCTTTCTGAGCTGGCGCAGAAAGAACATTCTTTGTTGTCCTTTTTTGATGATATTTTTGATGTTAGGTTTCCATTTTAGGTCTTGAGATATGGTAGAACGTAGAAATTTGAAGGTCTATACTACTGATACTGTGTTGTTTAGTATTGTAAGAGGTGGAACTATGGGAGGGTTTCTCCTAAAGTCTACCACCATTTCTACAGTTTTGAGTGTGTTCAGTTCCAGATTGACCCGGTCGCACCACGAGGCTAGTTGTTCAACCTCCCATCTGTATGCGGATTCATCATTATCTCGAATGAGACTGATCACTGTTGTGTTATCTGCAAACTTTAGTAGTTTAACAGATGGATCGTTAGAGTTGCAGTCATTGGTATACAGAGAGAAGAGAAGTGGGGAGAGCACACAGCCTTGGGGGCTCCCTGTGCTAATTGTACAGGTATCTGATGTGATTCTGCTTTGCTTCATCTGCTGCTTCCTGTTAGGAAACTTATGATCCACTTGCAAGTGTAGCTGGTTTAGCTTAGTTAGAATTGTGTCTGGAATGATGGTATTGAATACCGAACTAAAGTCTACAAAGAAGACCCTTGCATAGGTCTTTGGAGAGTCAAGATGTTGTAGGCTGAAGTGCAGACCAATATTAACAGCATCATCTGTTGATCTATTTGCTCGGTATGCAAATTGCAAGGGGTCCAAACAGTGGATCCGTGATGGTTTTCAAGTGGGACAGCACTAGCCTTTCAAAGGTTTTCATGACTACAGATGTTAGAGCAACTGGTCTGTAGTCATTCAGTTCCTTGATGGTGGGCTTCTTTGGCACTGGGATGATAGTAGAGTGTTTGAATCAAGAAGGATAAATAAACTTAGAAAAAAAATACTAGCATGTATACAACCACGTCTCACAAATCTTGAAAAAAGAATTAGTACAGTACAAAAAAATGGAAACTCCATAGAACAATATCTCTTCCCAATCCAACAAACATTACCTAATCCACAACCTAAACCACAAATATATTCTAATCAATCAATCAAACAAACAACGTAGCCATTTTAATTAAAGATACAATTGAAAGAGAATAGAAACGTCAAAATGCAATATTATTTGGATTAGATAATACTAGTGAATCTGATATTACTAAAGTTTGTAACATTATTACAAATTAAATTTCACCTACCTCTCCCTTTCACCTCTCCCCTGACGAAATAACTGAAGTCTCCAGAGATGGGCCTGAATACACAAAAAGTGATGGAACAGTGGCACCTAAATTCTGTAGAGTCATCTGCAAAAATGAGATCAGCAAACGGAAGTTCATTCAAGCCATAAACAAAATTGCCAAAACCAATCTCACTTAGAGCAAGACCTGATTTATCTTTTCTGCAACAGATTTGCTCCCATGAACTTCGCACAGAACTCAAATGAAGGCAGGACGAAGGAGAAACCAACCTTTACATCGACTACCGTGCTGACTGCATAAAAAGAAAAACCAGCAGTCAATTGGCCAACATCCAACCCCCCCCCATCAATCAAAGCATCCAACGATCTGTCGCATCGAACATCAATCAAAACATCCAACCATCTGTCACACCGAACATCAATCAAAGCATCCAACCATCCATCGCACAACCAACCTCCAACTGCCCATTGAACAGAACCTCCAACTTTTCGTAGCTCAACCAACCAACCTCCAACTGCCTGTTGAACAGAACCTCCAAACATTTGTGGATCAAAACCCCCAACCAACTATCATCAATAACTAGGTAAGCACGCCCCTTATTTCCTCTTCACCAATCACTGCAGACCTTAAACGCAAATTGATAAATGCAAGAAGCATTGTAAACAAATTGCCTGAATTTATCCTCATGTTAAAAAATGGTACTTTTGATATTATATTTGTATGCGAAACATGGCTTAACTCATCCATCCCTGACTCCATTATTTCAGACAAATAGTACTACTTTTTAGATCAGACCATGAAACCCACAGAGGAGGTGGAGTAGCTATCTTTCATTAAAAAATCACTGAATCTAAAAAATATTCAAGTTGCATATAATCTAGCTATCCCAGAATTGTATGCGACCTATCCCTTAACACCACACTTCGATTCCTACTATGCTACAGAGCCCCTGACTACGACATTGCACATGCAAACAAGTTAACCTCACTACTATCTTGGGCTACCTCTTGCCCATATCCTCTCATCTTCCTGGGTGACATCAATCTACCTCTTATTAACTGGATAACAAATGAATGTACAACTGAACCTATCCATGCTACCCTATACAATGCTGTTACAAATCTAGGTCTTGATCCATTAGTAACTAACCATACAAGACTCAACAACTGCCTTGACCTCATCTTCTGCAATAATACAAACTCAATTTATGGGCTACAAATAAAAGAATCCTTTTCCAACAGTGACCACAGCATGATAGACTTTTGCCTCAATATACGCCCTTGCAAAAATCAATAATAGTATTCCAATCTACAATTTCAAAAAAGCCAACTATGACCTTATAAACACCTACCTCTCATTTCTGGACTGGCAAAATCTATTCTCAACCTGTATCACTGCTGAAGACCACTAAAAAGTTTTCCTACTTGAAGTCAATAGAGTCATTAAACTCTACGTACCACAAACCACCACTAAAATCAGGAAAAACAAATTACCCATATCAATAAAAAAGCTTCAATCCAAAAAAAAATCCCTTTGGAGAAAAAACAAAAAGGGGCATGTAGCTAATTTCAAAAACCGCTATAGAGATATATGCAACCAAATAAAAATTGAATGCATAAATTACCACACCAAGCAAGAAGACCTTCTGCACACAAATTCTAATCGTGCTTTTTATAATTTTGTGAATAACAAACTTAATGACTCGAGAGCCATCCCACCACTAAAAGAATCTAACAGCAAAGAAAATAATGATGAAACAGTTAAAGCAAACCTCTTTAACACATTCTTTGGCTCAGTCTTTGTTAACAGTAATGGCTCATACCCGAAATTTCCCAACCGCACCAAAAACAACCTAACACATATAGATTTCACTGAAGAAAATGTTGAAAAAGCTCTTCACAAACTGAAACCATCCCTATCTATAGGACCTGATGGACTATGTGCATACTTCTTAAAAAAGCTTTCCACTAATATAGCTGAACCCCTAAGCATAATCTTTGAAAAAGCCTTTACGACCAGTTCCCTTCCCAAACTTTGGTCACTAGCCACAGTCATCTCTGTCTTCAAAAAAGGAGACCCCAGCCTAGTTGAAAATTACAGACCTATCTCTCTATGCTGTGTCACTTGTAAAACTGAACAATGGTAGATCCAAGATGGTAGATCCAAGATGGCGCCGACGAAGGCTGCCTTGGTGAAATGCTCTCTAATAGTTTCTTTATTTCTAATTGTTCTCTGTGACTCACTACAGATTTCCTACTCATGAGATCATCTGCTAAAAATTAAGCAACATTTCTTTAAGGAGCAGCTTTCTTTGCTCTCAGCCCCGCCTGTCTTTACAAACACGGAGGAGATTCTAACACAGGAGGAGGCAATTCCCACGGAGCCATGGATTACTAAAAAAAACCAAACAACGGAAACGAAGGAAGAGAGATAAATGAGCTGGGATCTTAAACAAATTAAGAAATCGCGTTAAAACTCCTCTGCCTTCAATTTTCCTAACAAATATACGCTCACTTGCAAATAAGATGGATGAAATACTCCTCTTAAACAAATACTATTCTGATTTTCGCAATTCAGCAGTCCTATGATTCTCTGAAACCTGGTTAAATGAATCAATTGAAGATAGCAGCCTGAACATTCCAGGGTTTCAGATTGAACAATCAGACAGGATTACAGAAACATCTGGTAAAAAGAAAGGAGGAGGCTTATGTCTATACATTAACAACAACTGGTGTCAAGATTTTAAAATAATTTACAAATTCTGTGACAACAATTTAGAGACTTTAATTATCAACTGCAAACCATACTATTCGCCTCGTGAATTTTCCTCATTCCTTCTAATTGCTGTTTATGTCCCACCACAAGCCTGTGTAAACAAGGCATTACGAACTCTAGCTGACCAAATCATGGAGGCTGAAGCCAAACACCCTGATTCACTGGCCATTGTTTTGGGAGATCTAAACAAGGCAAACTTAAGGAAAGAGCTACCAAAATACTTTCAGCATGTCAATTGTCCCACCAGAGGCAAGAATACTCTAGACCATTGCTACACAACACTAAAAGATGCTTATCGGTCTTTACCACGTGCAGCTGTAGGACACTCTGATCATTGCATGATTCACCTTGTACCTGCTTACAGGCAAAGACTTATAACCACAAAACCAACAATTAAATCAGTGAAGACCTGGACGGAGGAATCAAAATTAAAGCTACAGGCCTGCTTTGACTGCACTGTTTGGAACATTTTTAAGGATACCTCAGCAGACCTGGATGAACTCACAGGTACTGTAACATCATATGTCAGCTTCTGTGAAGACCTATGTCTACCTACAAGGAACTTGCGAATATACAGTAACAACAAACCTTGGTTCACACCTAAACTTAAGCAGCTACAACATTCCAAAGAGGAAGCCTACAGAAAAGGTGATAAAATGCTGTACAATCAGGCCAGAAATGCACTAACAAGGGAAATCAGAGCAGCAAAAAGAGGCTACTCTGAAAAGCTAAAGAATCAGTTTTCAGCAAATGAATCAGCAAACTTGTGGAAAACTCTTAAAAATATCACCGGCTATGGCAAACCTCCTTCCCAGGCTGAAGGTAATCAACAACTGGCAGATGACCTGAATGAGTTTTACTGCAGGTTTGAAAGGAAATTACAGCCACCTATCTCCACAACCCCTATCTCAGACACACCAACAACAGCCAAGCCTCCTACAACTGACCCCATTTCATTGGGTTCACAACCCCTAGTGATCACAGAAAAGGAAGTGCAGGACCTATTTCACAGACAAAAGCCAGGAAAAGCTCCAGGCCCAGGCAAGATAACTCCTTCTTGCTTAAAAGTCTGTGCTGACCAATTGGCTCCCATCTTCACCCATATTTTCAATAAATCACTAGAGATGTGCTATGTTCCTTCTTGCTTCAAACGCTCTACCATCATCCCAGTGCCGAAGATGCCCACCATCAAGGAACTGAATGACTACAGACCAGTTGCTTTAACATCTGTAGTCATGAAAACCTTTGAAAGGCTAGTGCTTTCCTACTTGAAAACCATCACGGATCCGCTGTTAGACCCCTTGCAATTTGCATACCGAGCAAATAGATCAACAGATGATGCTGTTAATATGGCTCTGCACTACATCCTACAACATCTTGAGTCTCCAAAGACCTTTGCAAGGGTCCTCTTTGTAGACTTTAGTTCAGCATTCAATAGCATCATTCCAGACACTCTTCTAACTAAGCTAAACCAGCTACAGGTACCGGAACAGACTTTTAAGTGGATCACAAGCTTCCTAACAAACAGGAAGCAGCAGGTGAAGCTAAGCAAGATCACATCAAATACCTGTACAATTAGCATAGGGGCCCCCAAAGGCTGTGTGCTCTCCCCACTTCTCTTCTCTCTGTATACCAATGACTGCAACTCCAACGATCCATCTGTCAAGCTACTGAAGTTCGCAGATGACACAACAGTGATTGGTCTCATTCAAGACAATGACGAATCCGCATATAGGTCGATTGACTAGCCTTGTGGTGCAACCAAAACAATCTGGAACTGAACACGCTCAAAACCGTAGAAATGGTGGTAGACTTTAGGAGAAGCCCTTCCATACTTCCACCTCTCACAACACTAGACAACACAGTATCAACAGTAGAAACCTTTAAATTTCTAGGTTCTATCATATTGCAAGATCTAAAATGGACAGCTAACATCAAAAACATCATCAAAAAAGGACAACAAAGAATGTTCTTTCTGCGCCAACTCAGAAAGCTCAAACTGCCCAAGGAGCTGCTGATTCAGTTCTACAGAGGAATTATTGAGTCTGTCATTTGCACCTCTATAACTGTCTGGTTTGGTTCTGCAACCCAACAAGAAAGACACAGACTTCAGAGGATAATTAGAACTGCAGAAAAAATATTTGCTACCAACCTGCCTTCCATTGAGGACCTGTATACTGCACGAATCAAGAAGAGGGCCGTGAAAATATTTACAGATCCCTCACATCCAGGACATAAACTGTTTCAACTCCTACCCTCAAAACGACGCTATAGAGCACTGCACACCAGAACAACTAGACACAAAAACAGTTTTTTCTCGAAGGCCATCACTCTGCTAAACAAATAATTCCATCAACACTGTCAGACTATTTACTTAATCTGCACTACTATTAATCTCATTGTTCCCATCACCAATCTCTTTCCACTTATGACTGTATGACTGTAACTTTATTGCTAGCAATCCTTATGATTTATATTGATATATTGACCATCATTTGTGTTGTAAATGTTGTACCTTGATGAACGTATCTTTTCTTTTATGCACACTGAGAGCATAAGCACCAAGACAAATTCCTTGTGTGTCCAATCACATTTGGCCAATAAAAATTCTATTCTATTCTATTCTATTCTATTCTAAAGTTATGGAATCTATCATCAACCAATCCATTATCCTCCATCTAGAAACAAACAATCTACTCTCTAATAAACAATTTGGTTTCAGAAAAAAATTATTATGTAACTTACAACTTCTTCACTGCAAAAACATATGGACTACAAATCTTGATCAAGGCAAAACAATAGATGCAATATACATAGACTTCTGTAAAGCTTTTGTCTCAGTGGTACATGACAAACTTCTCCTAAAACTAAAATCCTACGGCATCTCTGGACCCCTCCACAATTGGATATAAGCGTTCCTGTCAAACAGACAACAAGTGGTCAAAATAGGCAGTGCCCTATCAAATCCTGTTCCTGTCAACAGTGGCATTCCTCAAGTCAGTGTTCTTGGACCAACACTCTTCATATTATACATTAATGATCTCTGTGACCATATTACAAGTAATTGTGTTCTCTTCGCTGATGATGTCAAACTATTTAACACTACCAATAATACAGCTACTCTTCAAAAAGACCTTGACTTTGTGTCAGAATGGTCTAAAACCTGGCAATTTCAAATCTCAATCAGCAAATACTCTGTCTTACACATTGGAAAAAAGAATCCAAACACTAAATACAAACTCGATGGACATTACCTTACAGATGACCCTCACCCAGTCAAAGACCTTGGAGTCTTCATATCCAATGACCTAAGTGCCAAAGCCCACGGCAACTACATCGCAAAAAAGGCATTAAGAGTTGTTCACCTAATCTTACGTAGCTTCTTCTCCAGGAACATTACACTACTAACCAGAGCTTATAAAACATTTGCTAGACCAATACTTGAATACAGCTCACCTGTCTGGAACCCATACCACATTTCAGACATCAATACAATTGAACGTGTCCAGAAATATTTTACAAGAAGAGTTCTCCACTCCTCTGAATATAACAAAATACCTTATACCACCAGACTTGAAATTTTGGGTTTAGAAAATTTAGAACTCCGCCGCCTTCGACAGGACCTTTGTTTAACTCATAGAATCATCTATTGCAAAGTCCTTCCTGTTGAGGATTACTTCAGCTTCAATCACAACAATACAAGAGCAAACAATAGATTTAAACTTAATGTTAACCACTTAAAACTTGATTGCAGAAAATATTACTTCAGTAACAGAGTTATTAATGCTTGGAACACACTACCAGACTCTGGTATCTACTCAAAATCCCCAAAGCCCCAAATGACCAAAAACTGTCTACTGTTGACCTCACCCCATTCCTAAGAGGTCTTTAAGGGGCATGCATAAGAGCACAAATGTGCCTACCATTCCTGTCCTATTGTTTCCTTTCATTATATCCAATTTATATAGTTATTTCATACTTATACTCATATATATGCTTATATACTAGATAGTTACTTCATGCTTATGCTTATATATACTGTTGTGACAAAAATAAATAAATAAAAAGAAAAATAATTTAAAAGGAACATAGCACATTCCTAGTGGTTTATTGAAGATACGGGTGAAGATGGGGACCAATTGGTCAGCACAGATTTTTAAGCAAGAAGGCGTTATCTTGTCTGGGCCTGGAGCTTTTCCTGACTTTTGTCTGTGAAATAGGTCTTGCACCTCCTTTTCTGTGATCACTAGGGGTTGTGAACCCAATGGGATGGGGTCAGTTGTAGGAGGTTTGGCTGTTGTTGGTGTGTTTGAGATGGGGTCAGTTGTAGGAGGCTTGGCTGTTGTTGGTGTGTCTGAGATAGGGGTTGTGGAGATAGGTGGCTGTAGTTACCTTTCAAACCTGCAGTAAAACATGTTCAGGTCATCTGCCAGTTGCTGATTTCCTTCAGCCTCGGAAGGAGGTTTGCCGTAGCCAGTGATATTTTTAAGAGTGTCCACGTTTGCTGGTTCATTTGTTTTTTTTTTTTTTTTTTTTTTTTTATTCAAAAAGTTTTTATTAGTCAAAAAAGGTTTATACAAATACATATCAGGTATGGTAAATTTTCATTTTTCTTATCTAAAATAAGAATTTTACTCAAATTTTTTAACACATACAACAGCCATAAGGCAAGCAGGTGACACGAAGTAGCTAAGTTTGCAAATTTTAAATACGTAATAAAGAAGAGTCAAGAATAAACAGAATATCGTACAAAAGAGAATAAGGAAAACCAACACAATCCCAAATATCTTTATCACTTCCTAGTTTTGGATCTCAGAACTCTGGGTTCAGCCTGACCCAACTCCAGGGCGCAACAGCGGCAGCCCTCAGCCCCATGATCTATAACCTCCTTCTTCAATTCCTGGGTCATCTGATTCCAGGAAGGCTTTGTGTTCCTCCACATAGGCCGTAGCCTCCGCAATTGTACTGATTTTTTCGTAATGCCCTCCCGGAAAATCATCAATCCTCTGGCATCAGCCATCTGAAGCCCACTCCTTCTGGTACAATTTGCTTGACAAAAATAATATTTCTTTCTTTTTCACGTACCTGTCTGGGAATCTGCCTCAGAATGGCTATCTCCTGCCCCTGTAAATCAGTGCCCCACTCCTATGTTTTCTAAGAATTTCATCTCGCCTCTTCTCACAAATTTGACATGAACCTCTCTGGGAACTGCATGCGTGCGTGCATATTGCAATTAACTCTATAAACTCGATCCACATCCCAATTCATGAAATCAACACCTCTCCCAAGAAATTCTCCCAACAATTTAGTCACAACATCTCTCAAGTCTTCTTGGTCCACTTCTTCCAAATTTTGAAACCTAAGGAAATAAGACATTTTATCCATCTGTAGTCCAAGCACAGCATTGCCTGTCGTCTCCTCTCTTTTCTGCACTGCCGCATCTCACCCTCCAAACCTTCCACTTTCTGCTTGTTTTCTGCTGAAACTTGTTGAGTATCCTTTAAATCCTTTTGGATAGTCACAATTTCTGCTCTTATTTCATCCAATTTCTTGTCCATATTAGATAACTTTTCCAAAATTCTCTCCATCTCTCCAGCAGTTGGTCTCTGACCTTTTGCCATTAAGGAAAAAAATACAAAATCCTCAGGCAGGCACAGTATCCTTGTAATTTCCTCCGGATCCACCAGGGGGCACTCACAGGAGCAACGAGTCCAGAGTACAGTTAGTCAACCAGGAAGCCGAAGAGAAGTGATGTCATCAAAATTCTCATAGTGAAGGCGGGAGCTGGACGCCACCACTGTTCCCCAGAAGGAGGGGGCCTCAAACCTTCCCTCCTAAATTTCTCCATCCTCTTCTCTCCAGAGCTCCACAAACCGTAATCTTCTTATTTTAAGTTCTCCTCTCTCCAGAATAACTCGTGCTCCTTCCAACCGCAGGGGAGAAAACCCCCGCACTCCGGGCACTCCACTCACGTTTACCGATATTCCTTCCTTCTCCTCCTCAATTCTTCTCCGTGCCCTGTTCACCACCAGGCTGCTGCAGTTATAAATCCAATGCCCGGTGTCACGGGCACAGGCCAGGCGACGACCAAAATAATGGCATGCCTGTGGCCTCGAACCCGCCGAGCCTAGGCGCCAGCATCGGTCCCCACAGTCCTGTATGTCGGCTGGGAGACCCCTGGCGAGCCGTCCGTGCGGCAGGTGTCCTTTCGAACACCTGGCCCCTGAGGGCCTCGGCGGCGGCGGATTCGGCGCTGAGGCAGGAGAAGCCTTCCAGGACGTCCGTTGCCGCTGGATACCGGCAGTGCCCTATCAAATCCTGTTCCTGTCAACAGTGGCATTCCTCAAGTCAGTGTTCTTGGACCAACACTCTTCATATTATACATTAATGATCTCTGTGACCATATTACAAGTAATTGTGTTCTCTTCGCTGATGATGTCAAACTATTTAACACTACCAATAATACAGCTACTCTTCAAAAAGACCTTGACTTTGTGTCAGAATGGTCTAAAACCTGGCAATTTCAAATCTCAATCAGCAAATACTCTGTCTTACACATTGGAAAAAAGAATCCAAACACTAAATACAAACTCGATGGACATTACCTTACAGATGACCCTCACCCAGTCAAAGACCTTGGAGTCTTCATATCCAATGACCTAAGTGCCAAAGCCCACGGCAACTACATCGCAAAAAAGGCATTAAGAGTTGTTCACCTAATCTTACGTAGCTTCTTCTCCAGGAACATTACACTACTAACCAGAGCTTATAAAACATTTGCTAGACCAATACTTGAATACAGCTCACCTGTCTGGAACCCATACCACATTTCAGACATCAATACAATTGAACGTGTCCAGAAATATTTTACAAGAAGAGTTCTCCACTCCTCTGAATATAACAAAATACCTTATACCACCAGACTTGAAATTTTGGGTTTAGAAAATTTAGAACTCCGCCGCCTTCGACAGGACCTTTGTTTAACTCATAGAATCATCTATTGCAAAGTCCTTCCTGTTGAGGATTACTTCAGCTTCAATCACAACAATACAAGAGCAAACAATAGATTTAAACTTAATGTTAACCACTTAAAACTTGATTGCAGAAAATATTACTTCAGTAACAGAGTTATTAATGCTTGGAACACACTACCAGACTCTGGTATCTACTCAAAATCCCCAAAGCCCCAAATGACCAAAAACTGTCTACTGTTGACCTCACCCCATTCCTAAGAGGTCTTTAAGGGGCATGCATAAGAGCACAAATGTGCCTACCATTCCTGTCCTATTGTTTCCTTTCATTATATCCAATTTATATAGTTATTTCATACTTATACTCATATATATGCTTATATACTAGATAGTTACTTCATGCTTATGCTTATATATACTGTTGTGACAAAAATAAATAAATAAAAAGAAAAATAATTTAAAAGGAACATAGCACATTCCTAGTGGTTTATTGAAGATACGGGTGAAGATGGGGACCAATTGGTCAGCACAGATTTTTAAGCAAGAAGGCGTTATCTTGTCTGGGCCTGGAGCTTTTCCTGACTTTTGTCTGTGAAATAGGTCTTGCACCTCCTTTTCTGTGATCACTAGGGGTTGTGAACCCAATGGGATGGGGTCAGTTGTAGGAGGTTTGGCTGTTGTTGGTGTGTTTGAGATGGGGTCAGTTGTAGGAGGCTTGGCTGTTGTTGGTGTGTCTGAGATAGGGGTTGTGGAGATAGGTGGCTGTAGTTACCTTTCAAACCTGCAGTAAAACATGTTCAGGTCATCTGCCAGTTGCTGATTTCCTTCAGCCTCGGAAGGAGGTTTGCCGTAGCCAGTGATATTTTTAAGAGTGTCCACGTTTGCTGGTTCATTTGTTGAGAACTGATTCTTTAGCTTTTCAGAGTAGCTTCTTTTTGCTGCTCTGATCTCCCTTGTTAATATCTTTCTGGCCTGATTGTAGAGCATTTTATCATCTTTTCTGTAGGTTTCCTCTTTGGAATGGCGTAGCTGTTTAAGTTTAGCTATGAACTAAGGTTTGTTGTTACTGTATATTTGCAAGTTCCTGGTCGATACACATAGGTCTTCACAGAAGCTGACATATGATGTTACAATCTCTGTGAGTTCATCTAAGTCTGCAGAGGTACTTTCAAAAACATTCCAATCAGTGCAGTCAAGGCAGGCCTGTAGCTTTAACTTTGCCTCCTCCATCCAGATCTTCACTGATTTAATCGTTGGTTTTGTGGTTTTAAGTCTTTGCCTGTAAGCAGGTACAAGGTGAATCATGCAATGATCACAATGTCCCACAGCTGCTCATGGTAAGGACCAATAAGCATCTTTTAGTATTGTATAGCAATGGTCTAAAGTATTCTTGCCTCTAGTGGGACAATTGACAAGCTAAAAGTATTTTGGTAGCTCTTTCCTTAAGTTTGCCTTGTTTAGATCTCTCAAAATAATGTCCAGTGAATCGGGGTATTTGGCTTCAGCCTCCATAATTTGGTCAGCTAGAGTTTGTAAGGCTTTGTTTACATAGGCTTGTGGTGGGACATAAACAGCAATTAGAAGAAATGAGGAAAATTCCTGAGGCAAATACTATGGTTTGCAGTTGATAATTAATGTCTCTAAGTTTTCGTCACACACTTTGTATATTACAGTTAAATCCTGACACCAGCTGTTGTTGATATATAAGTATAAGCCCCCTCCCTTCATTTTACCAGATGTTTCTGTAATTCTGGCTGATCATTGAATCTGAAACCCTGAGGTATGTAGGCTGCTATCATCAATTGATTCATTTAACCAGGTTTCAGAGAAGCATGGGGCTGCTGAATTGTAAAAGTGAGAATTGCAAGACAGGGGGAAGTGAGATCACAGAAAGCTGTTCCTTAAAGAAACGTTGCTTAATTTTTAGCAGATGATCTTGTGAGTAAGAAATCCATAGTGAGTCACAGAGAATAATTAAAAATAAGGAAACCATTAGAGAGCATTTCACTGAGGCAGCCTTTGGCAGCGCCATCTTGAATCTTTGCTAAGTATGTTTAAATAATATGGTGATTGTTGTCAGGATGAAGTAAGGGGATTAGATTTTAATACAATATGTGTACTATACTAGGATTAGCAAGGATGGCCTGATTAAATATGTCTATATCACTATGTCAAGGACCTAGGAGTACTCATCTCAAATGATCTAAGCTCCAGAGCTCACTGTAACAGCATTGCCAAAAAGGCATTAAGAATTGTTAACCTAATCTTGCGAAGCTTCTTCTCCAGTAACATTGTATTGCTAACTAGGGCATACAAAACTTTTGAAAGACCAACTCTTGAATATAGCTCATCCACCTGGAATCCACACTGTATATCACACATTAACACCATTGAGTGAGTCCAGAGAGAGAGTAGTCCACTCCTTTACTCACAATAGAATCCCTTATGCCACCAGACTTGAAATTCTGGGCTTGGACAATCTGGAACTGCGCCGCCTGTGGTCCAATCTAAGCATCGTACACAAAATTGTCTGCTACAACATCTTATCTGTCAATGACTTTTACAGCGTCAACCACAATAATACATGGACAAACAATTGATACAAACTCACGGTAAACTGCTCCAAACTCGATTGCAGAAAATACAACTTCAGCAACAGAGTGGTCAGTACCTGGAATGCTCTACCTGACTCATTGTTACATCCTCAAACCCTCCCAGTTTCAACCTCAAACTGTCTACTGTAGACTTCACCCCATTCCTAAGAGGTCTGTAAAGGGGGTGTGCATAAGTGTACCTGTGTGCCTACCGTCCCTGTCTTACTGTCCCCATTTATCTGTACTTACTTCCTTTGTTTATGTTTATGTTTATACCTATACCTGCTATCTTGTACATGTTTGACAAATAAATAAATTAAAAAAATAAATAGAATAAATTAAAGAATTAAATGGAAAGATTAGAGGTTGAAAGAGTATTATTATGTATGCTTAAAAATGTTGTAATTGGCATTAGAACAATATATTGAAATATTGAATAATTAAATAATGAAGATTTATATCTTAATTCAAATAGGAGTATTAATACTAAGAGTATATAAGATTAATCAATGTAACAAACATTATTGATATTAGTATTGTTATTTGTATCAAAATGAATGATAGTCAGATGCCACACTGCTCATGTATTGATGTTGATGTATATAAAAAAATAAAATAAACATATAACAAAAAAAAGAAGAAATATTCTTTAAATATTTCTAAGAAATCTTGCCAGTAAGAATTTGATTTAATTTTCTTAAAAACACCATTGTGTTTAATTTTCTAGCTAAATTATTCTAGTACAATATATGATATATTGCTATAGCATATTGCAGTCAGCTCCTGCCAACACTATGTGATCTAGAAAATAATTAGTTCTGAAAAGATATGTGAAACTGCAGACGCTATTGATTACATTTCGTTAACCTAATTACCAGGGGTGAAATGCTCCCGGTTCGCACAGGCTCACCTGATTAGGTAGCGATGGCAGCTGTTGGTTCGGAGGCCCGTAGCAAAAATCCCTGCCCCACCCCCCCTCTGCTGAGCCGCACCATCAGCAGAGGGGTTTTTTTTACTTTTAAAAGTTTTTCTTCAGCCGAAACATGCTTTTAAAAGTAAAAAAAAAAACCTCTGATGATCGTGGGGCTGAACAGAGATCAAAACCCTTTAAAAGATTTTTTTAAAAAACCCTCTTCAGCCGAAGGGGAAAAAAAAACAAGAAAAAAACCCCAAGATTTAAAAGCCTTCTCTGGTGATCCCAGAGGAGTTTCCTGATCCTCACAGGCTTTTAAACTCACTTTTTAACAGCCCCCACTTACAAGAGCCACCCCCCATGCCCAGCCAATTCCCCCTCCTCACTTACCCATAATTACTGCTCCTTTCCAGCTGCAACTGCATGCTTTTCTTCAGCTAGTGAGGGGTCGTGACGTCTCGCCTGGATTACTGCAATGCTCTCTACATGGGGCTCCTCTTGAAGGGCATCCGGAGGCTGCAGTTAGTCCAGAATGCGGCTGCGCAGGTGATAGAGGGAGCCCCTCGTGGCTCCCGTATGACACCTATCCTGCGCAGACTGCACTGGCTACCTGTGGCTTTCCGGGTGCGCTTCAAGGTCTTGGTAACCACCTTTAAAGCGCTCCATGGCATAGGGCCGGGTTATTTACGGGACCGCCTACTGCTACCGAATACCTCTCACCGACCCGTGCGCTCTCACAGAGAGGGACTCCTCAGGGTGCCGTCAGCGAGGCAGTGTCGTCTGGCGGCGCCCAGGGGGAGGGCCTTCTCTGTGGGGGCTCCCACCCTCTGGAACGAACTACCCCCAGGACTTCGTCAACTTCCGGACCTCCGAACCTTCCGTCGCGAGCTTAAAACACACTTATTCATCTGCGCAGGACTGGATTAGATTTTAAATTTATTGGTTTTAAATGGGTTTTATTTTTTATATTGTTTTTAAACATTCGGCCTTTTAGAATAAGTTTTTTAATTGTTATTTTAATCTGTATTTATGTGTTTTTATTGGCCTGTGAACTGCCCTGAGTCCTTCGGGAGATAGGGCAGTATATAAATACGATTAATAAATAAATAAATAAATAAATAGCAGAGATACATTCTCCATTTCATCATAAGAAAGTTTCCTCTTATTTCAAACTTAATCAGGCTTTCATGGCCAGCTTAAGTCCAATACTTAAGTTAATAGTATTTCAGTTCAATGAATTTACTACTTTAAGCATAATTTAGAGCTTTTCCTGATTAAATCTTAACCTTTTTTCTTCATACCTCAGTTCAAGTATTTTCTACTCAACCTTACATTTGCGGAATCTAAATCACTAGAAACTTTGGTGTCTATATTTCAGATCACAACAAATTCTGGCCTGACTTACATCTGAGTAAAGAAACATTGAAATCCAGCATCCAAGGTATGCACACAAAGTAAAGTAGTTAGTGGACTCTTATAGCTTTGCTGCCTTGCCTTTTTCCAAGCATCATCAATCAACAGAAAAAGATCAAACAGAATGACATTTTGGTTCATGTCCTAGTTATAGTCATATTTTTGATAGTTCTATTTGGCTTACACTTGGCAATAAAGAATTCTATTCTATTCTATTCTATTCTATATTGGCTATTATGTAAGATAGTGGAGGAAAAAGAAGCAGGTCTCTATAAGCTGAAAGCTTTATTAGATTACTTAAAGGGGTGCAAAAAAGACAGTTGCCAGATTTCTGCTTTGCTTAGCAGATTTGCAGGTCTGCAGAGCTATGAGAGGCCATTAGACTGTGGTCTCCTGCCTAGCATCAATATATTGGATTTTCAAAAGTTTTATAACTGCATAGCTTCCTCCTTCTGTGTATTCCATCTATTTCTATTTCACTCTACATTTTTTGTGCATGCATATAAGTATTATTTTACAGAAACAGCTTTTTACAGAATAGTTTTGGTTTATTGGTTTTTCAGTTGTAGTGTGCCTTTGGAAATAAAAAGGGTAGTTAAGTGAAAGCTTTCCCAGAGTTAATGCTTAGAAGGAGACTGGCATGGAATGACTGCCATATCAGAGTGGTTTAAGAGGTTTGGGAGACAAGAAGCTATTTCAGGTTGCAAAACATAGTTTTTAAATGACTATGGATAAGTGGATTATAACAATAATCTTGAAAGCTTCTCCACCTACTCTGGAAAAAATTTCTTATTGTGGAGCAAATCTATTTACTGTATGCAGGAATTAAGACAAAAGGAAGGCTGAAAGCAGAATAGGGGAGAAAGGCAAGTTCTACCTTCTAACTTCATCCTGCCTTTATATTTATTTTATAACTTGTGCCCAAAATTAATAAGCAATACAGTGATAACCAACAATTTGTTGAGCTATAGTTGAAAGAAAGGAAAAAAGAAGGGGGTAAGATGAATAGAATCTACCTATAGATCTGTGCTGGCTGGGAAATTCTGACAGTTGAAGTTCACCAATCTTAAGGTTATTGAGATTTAGAAGCATTGCTATAGAGAGAGAGAGAGCGAATAGCAAGTGGACAGCAAAAGTCCAGGCATTCTCTTCACTCTTCCTCCCCCTTGGGTTTTCTGGGTGAGATGAAAGAAAAAGACAAAAGCCTTTTCCAAGTTGGAGCACAGTATTTCTGTAAATATTGGGGGATATTGCCCTACTGCAGTTGCCATTATTACTTCTGCATCTACATCTTGCTGTGGCCACCTCCTAGAAATCCTACAAGCTTTTTGCTTTAAAGAGCACCTTTGGCCACTCAGTGAGTGGACCTGAATAGGTAATAGGAAAATAATCACTTCTACTGAGCCGAAGAGAGAAATCATCTCAATGTTTCCTTTAAACATTTCATTTTCGATGTGTCTTCTTCAGACCAACCATCATGAAGGCATGGAGACACATCTAGTTTTCCTATGTTACTCTGTAGCATCTCCAGATTCCCAGTCAACTGTGTTGCTGAGATACTGCTAAGCAAAGTTTTTCCCCACAGAAAACAACAGTAATAGGGGAGTTTGTCTGAGGACCCCAAAAGGGGAATATTTCTACAGCAGTCTGAAGTGGACAACAGGTGATCCACCCTTCTGGAATTATCTGATCCCAGCACCATCAGAATGGTAAGCAAAGCATATCAATTTGAATGATAAAACAAAAATATTCTAGTAAGTTGCCCAATCTATGAAAGTGATTTTTTAAAATGTCTTCCCCCTTTATGCTTTCCATTGAAAGAAAATTACCAAGAAGAAAGAATAATTTCACACTTGGTAAAACTTGGCATTTGGCTCCAATTTGTATAACACCACAGGAAAAAAAAAGAAAATGACTTATCCTTACTCTATAACATATTTTCTATTCTTTTTTGGAAATGCATATATTTTGGGATTTTTCTTACCATTTTTCCTACTTATAAAATGCTAAATCAACCTGAAAATGAAGTGATATTTCCTATGTTTAATATTCAGAGTGCAATCAACTTTAGAGCAGATCAACTACTTTCACTAAGGGTACAGCCAGAGAGACACATTCACATATATTTCTCCAGAAGAGTATGCTAACATACATTGCAATGTCCCACAGGGAAAACTCTTATTTGCCTCAGTAACAAGCAATTAAAGTTGCACTTTCCTTATAATTATATTGCATTTTATTTACTATTAACTACATTTATATTACTGCCAATCTACAACAGTAATTCTCTCAATGTGGGACAAGTTAATGAAAGATATTGATGGATTCTTCAGCATCGCCTGCCACTGGAAAAACAACCAATATATTACAGGGAGGTCTGGATGAGTATAAAAAAGTGTGTGAAACAGAGAATTTAGCTTTCTTTCAAGTCACCAAAGTGAAAAGTCACAAACCCAGAAGTATTTCTTACCAGGGACCTTTCAGGATCTTTCTGATAATGGCTCAACCCACTTCTAAAAGAAGGTAAACTTGTTCATTGAACCAAAGATTCTAGTATTGTTCTGCTAAACCTATGTCCAGAAAAAATAGTCCAAAACATAGGGTGAAAAGGATAAAATTCTTCCAACACATCTGGACAGCTCCCTATTCTTCATCCTGTGTCCAGAGGTGGTATTCAGCCAGTTCATACCGGTTTGGGCAAACCAATAGTGGAGATCACTGGTGGGCCCACCCACCCACCCCAGCTCTATGCCATCCTATTTAGGCACAGTTTTGAGGCCGGGCGCATGTGCAGAAGACGTGCATGTGAGCAAATGTGTAGAAGGCCAGGTGCATGTGCGAAAGGTGCATGCACAAAGCAAGTGTGTGCGTGCATGGCGAACTGGTAGCAACAAAGTGTGAAATCCACTGCTGCCCATGTCTCCTGTAAACTATCACAACTTGCCAGTCACAGTCACAGGGGAGGTGCTCAGGATGAAGAGATGGGAAGCTATTGATAAATGCTGCAAGGAAATAGTATTTCCTGACAGACAATGACCAGCAACATTCAGAAGTAGCCCATGAATGAACAGATGGCATATGAGTAAGCATAATAATACACACCACAGAAAAGAAATTAAAATAGCAAAAATATATGCCCATATGAAATACCTTGTAGAAGCAACAAAAAACCCCTGTTGTACACAGTCATGTATTTAATTACTCTTAAATACCAAAAGACTGGGCAGATATTATGCAGACAGATGCCTCTGCATAAGCCCAGTGTCCAATCTGTAGTGCAAGCCAAAATGCCATGAACATACAGCCAGAAGAAGAGAACAGTGGTCTCAGATCAGCCTAACATTGCCAATAGGAGCTAAGCTGTCAGAGTTTCTTGCAAAAATCAAATCCAGAAGCACACACAGACAAACTGATTCAGCAGGATTCATTAACTTCTTTATAAAGAAGAATATATATACAATACCAACAGCCGTGTTCTTTCAACATGTTAACAGTTAGTTTCATTTCAGCAGAGCAGACAAACAAGTTCACATTGATTTAAGTTTCAATTCTTTGCACAGACTCAGAAGCTGCAGACTAAGACACACCATGGCTGCAGTCTGTCTCAGCTTCCATTGGCTGATTTAGTTGCTATGTCTATTCATTGGCTGACCTTGTTACCATGTCTGTGCCAGTTCATGAATAATCTGACACTCCTCTCTGCATGACTGGAAGAGACATAAATCCAATTAACTTAATGTTCTTCCCATGGTACATTCCACCCAATGGCTTGGTCATTATGTCTGCCAAATTGTCCTCTGAAGAACAGTGAAACAAGCTAATCAATTTACATTTTATGATTTCCCTGACATTACAATATTTAATGTCCAATGCTTGCTTCTATTCTTTACTCTGTCATCTGTTGCCATTTTAATGCAAGCAGCATTATCTTCATACACCATTACAGCTTCATTTATCTTTACATTTAAATCCTGTAACAGCTGTACATACCAGGTTACCTCTGAACAGAGTTCAGACGAAGGAATAAATTCTGCCTCCGCAGTAGAAATTGTGACAGTTGTTTGCTTCCTGGACTTCCCACCAATTAAAGCCCCTCCAAATAATACCACAATCCCAGAATTGGACTTTCTGGTTTTTACATCATTTGCATAACCACTATCAACATAGCATTTCAATTTTAATTTTTCAGAGATCTGTATTTGAAGACCCAAATTCACAGTTCCCTTCAAATACCTGGGAATCCTTTTTACACCCATTGCATTGGTTCAGCAGTAAAGCGACTTAAAATGTTTACTGCACAAGCTATGTCTGGTCTGGACCACCGTGACAGATATAACAGGCTCCCAAATGCTGACTGATATATCTCTTGATCACAGGCTTCACTTTCATCCTCACCCAAACTGTTATGGAAATTGTGCTCATAGGTGTTGGAGCAGTATTACAATCTTTCATGTTATATCTCTCCAACAACTGTTCAATTTTTCTTTTTTGCCTAAGAACATAACCACCTTTCTCAGTCTTTTGTATCTCTACACCAAGATAATTTTGTATTTCTTCCAAATTCTTGAGTTCAAATTTCTTCTCCAACTTATTAGTAAATACTTTTATCTGTGATACATCCTTTGCAATGAAGCAAAGATCATCCACAAATGCTAATAATTGACAGTCCCCACCTTGTAACTTTCCAGTATATATGCAACCATCAGCCTTGCAACTCTTGAATCCAAGACCCTTCAATGTCGCATCTAAACAGATATTCCAATTCCTGGCTGACTGCTTCAGCCTATAAATGGCCTTGTTCAATTTATACAGCATTAGGCTTTTTACTTTCATACCCTGGTGCCTGAACCATGTAAATATCTTCCTCTAATTCTGCATTGAGGAATGCAGTGGTTATGTCAAAATGCCAAATTTCATGGTCATGTGCCGCTGCCCACGCTAGTGATGCTTTCACTCTTTACAGTTGGCGCGAATACCTTGTCATAGTGCACATTTTTCATCTGTGAAAAACCTTGTGCCACTAACCTTGCTTTATAGTGGACCTCGTTATTGGGCAGTACTTTCTTCTTGTATACCCATTTGCATCCTAAAGCTTTGCTACCCTGTGGCAAAGTCATAGATGTGAACACTTTATGTTCACCCATGGATTTCATTCCGTTGTCCACTTTATTTGTTCAATTTTGGGTAATGCCAATACTTCCTTATAGTTCCTTGGCTTATACCATACATTACACACCTTTACTTTCCTAGCAAAATACCTGTCAGATGGAATCCCCTTGTTCCATCGCTCTCACCTGCGTGGCATTGACTGCTCCTGTGTTTCAATCTTCTCTTGCTTCATATCTTTTCCAGCTTCTCCTCCCGAACACTGACACCATCACTCAGTGAGTTACCATCACTAAGTGGATCACTGTCACTAAGTGAAAGTCACTAAGATCATTCCATAAATTTGCATCAATTCTGTTCCAATTTTGCTCTGCAAAGCTAGCAGACCTTGAAATCACTATTCTTTTGCTACCATCGCTAAAGCGATAGCCTTTTGAACCAGGCTCCTAGCCCACAAATTTGAGCTTTCTAGCCTTTGGTTGTCCCTTTCTTCTAATTGCTTTTGAAATATGCACCCACGTATTGCTTCCAAAAACTCTTAAATGAGCCACAGATGGTTTTCTCCCATATAGCACTGCATATAGAGTATCATTAATAGAGGAACTCCACAGCCTATTAGTTAAATAGTTAGCAGTCAACATGGCTTCACCCCAATATGACCTACTCAGACCAGAATCCTCCAGCACTGAGTCCTTCATGGTTTGTAAGACTCCATTTCGCCTCTCAACTACACCATTCTCAGCTGCTGTTGATGGATTTGTGTGTCTGTGTTTTATTCCTAACTGTCCCAACCACTGCTGAAAACTTGTTGACATGAATTCTGAACCTCTGTCAGTCTGCAGCTGACATACCTGCTGTTTATATCTTCTTTCTGCAAAGCTTACCCATTGCTTAAATTTTTGCAGCACCTCTGTTTTACTCTTTAGTAAATAGCAGAACCCAAACCTGCTGTAGTCATCTACAATGACCAGCGCATACTTTGCTCCTCCCAAACTGGCTTGCATTGGCCCAACCAAATCTGCATGTACTAACTCTAGAGCTCTTGTTGTCTGCCTTGTGCTACATTTGCTTACTGGAAATGTTTTGGATTTTGATGTCTTGCATATGGCACAATCCAAGTATGCCTTACATCCCTTTAAACTTAACCCTTCTGCAAACTCTGGCATTTTTTGCTAAACTCTAAAGCTAGCATGGCCAAGCTTTTTGTGCAAGAGATGAACACATGAATCGTGCTGTGTCACATTTCCAAATGTTTGGGCACATTGAACCTTTTGTCCGTGCAACACCTAAAGATTATCCTTTTTGGATTATCCTGTGCACATACATTCCCATTTTTCTTTATGAGACACCTTCCATTTGCAAATGTGGTCCCAAATCCTTGCTTGTCTAAACTAGAGACACTCAGCAAATTATGCTCCATTTCAGGCACACATAATATATCATTAAACTTATTTTCTAGATATGGAATTTGCACACTGCCTCTTCCAATGACTTTAGCCTTCTGGCCATTTGCCAAGGCTACTGCACCTCCAAGAGCTGAATCCATTCTGAAAAACAATTTAGAATTATTAACAATTGCTTGACTTGCCCCACTGTCTATCAACCATTTGTCTCTGCTATTGCAACAGCTAACTTTTGCAACAGAAACCTGTCCATCATGCAATTGTCTTCCTTGCAAATAATTTCTTCTTTGCAAACAGCTTTTTCTTTGCAAACAGTCCTTCTTTAAATGTGGTCTTTCACCACAAATGAAGCACTGCCTCTGTTGCTGGGCTGTAATCTGATATCTTCTGCTGCTATATTTCTCTTTGGAGACATCCAGTCTGTGGATTTTCTACTCTTCTCACTCTGCTCCTTGGGCCCTCACCTCAGGAATTTCTCCTCTTGGCTCTTTCTATAATGATGCTTGTTCTCCTCAGCAATCAAACAAGCTTTTAAAGCCTCCAAATTCAATTCCTGCTCTGATTTGCATTCAAATACTGCAGAAATAATGTCCCACATTTCATTCAGACTGTTCAACACCAGCAGCACCTTCTGGGATTCAGGGATCCACATCCCATGCTGTTCTAACTCCAGAAAACAAAGTAGGCATCTCTAAAATGTTGTTCCCCAGATTCCCCTGATTGCAAACAGGCTCTATATAATTTTCTTGATAATTGAACTATATTGCATGCTGACATACGCATGTGCACATTTCTTAATTTCAGCCAGACCTCCTTTGCAGTCTTTAAATCAGCTACATTGAGAAATTGTTCATCTTATAAACTCAAGATGATATAAGCCATTGCTTTATCATACTGACTCTGCTCTGCAGCTGCAAAAGCCTGGTGTGGATTGATAACCATATCCCAGAGCTCCTTAGCCTTCAGGAAACATTCAATCTTTGCAGCCCAAATAATATAGTTTTTCTATCCCAAACAAGGCAGAGTGCTCTCCTTAACTTTAACAGCATCCATCTTGCAAAAACCTTTTCTGCCTGATATCTCACACAGGCAGTCTTTTAGCTTAATTACAATTCAATCTTCTGTGTGCTCAGGGCCCATAACCTGTCAGAGTCAAATCCAGAAGCACACACAGACAAACTGATTCAGCAGGATTCATTAACTTCTTTAGATGCAAGAATATATATACAATACCAACAGCAGAGTTCTTTCAATGTGGTAACAAGTAGAGAGATCAGTTAGTTTCATTTCAGCAGAGCAGACAAAGAAGTTCACATTGGTTTCAGTTTCAATTCTCTACACAGACTCAGAAGCTGCAGACTAAGACATGCCCTGGCTCCAGTCTGTCTGAGCTCCTATTGGCTGATTTAGTTGCTATGCCTATTCATTGGCTGACCTTATTACCATGTCTCTGCCAGTTCATTAATAATCTATTTTTATTTATTTTATTTGTCACAACATTATATATAAGCATAAGCATGAACTATATGATATATAAGCATATATATAAAAATAAGTATGTAATCACTATATGAAATTATATACAATCAAAGGGAACATTAGGACAGGAACGGTAGGCACGTTGGTGCTCTTATGCACGCCCCTTACAGACTTCTTAGGAATGGGGTGAGGTCAATAGTAGATAGTTTTGGGTTTATTTTATTATTTATTTATTTATTTGATTTTTATACCGCCCTTCTCCCGAAGGACTCAGGGCAGTGTACAGGCAAAATAAAACAAGCAATACAAAATACAATTAAAATGCAATTTAAAAAACTTATTAAATTAGCCTGAGAATTTAAAAAAATTACCTTACACTAAAAACCCCATTTAAAATTAATAAAAATTTACCATTTAAAATTCAATTCAAGCCAGCCCCGCGCGAATAAAAAGGTGTGTCTTCAGTTCGCGGCGGAAAGTCCGAAGGTCAGGTATTTGGCGTAAGCCTGGGGGAAGCTCGTTCCAGAGTGTGGGAGCCCCCACAGAGAAGGCCCTTCCCCTGGGGGCCGCCAGCCGACATTGTTTGGCGGACGGCACCCTGAGAAGTCCCTCTCTGTGAGAGCGTACGGGTCGGTGGGAGGCATGTGGTAACAGCAGGCGGTCCCGTAAGTACCCAGGCCCTAAGCCATGGAGCGCTTTAAAGATCGTAACCAACACCTTAAAGTGCACCCGGAAGGCCACAGGTAGCCAGTGCAGTCTGCGCAGGAGCGGTGTTACATGGGAGCTACGCGGAGCTCCCTCTATCACCCGCGCAGCTGCATTCTGGACTAACTGAAGCCTCCGAGTGCACTTCAGGGGGAGCCCCATGTAGAGAGCATTACAATAATCCAAGCGAGAGGTAACGAGCGCATGAGTGACTGTGCACAAGGCATCCCGATCAAGGAAGGGGCGCAACTGCCGAACCAGGCGAACCTGGTGGAAGGCCCTCCTGGAGACGGCCGTCAAATGATCTTCAAACGACAGCCGATCATCCAGGAGGACACCCAAGTTGCGCACCCTATCCTTTGGGGCCAATAACTCGCCTCCAACAGTCAACTGCGGCTGCAGTTGACTGAATCGAGATGCCGGCATCCACAGCCACTCCGTCTTGGAGGGATTAAGCTTGAGCCTGTTTCTCCCCATCCAGACCCGTACGGCTTCCAAACACCGGGACAGCACTTCAACAACTTCATTGGGGTGGCCCGAGGTGGAAAAGTACAGCTGGGTGTCATCAGCGTACTGTTGATATCTCACCCCGAAGCCACTGATGATCTCACCCAACGGCTTCATGTAGATGTTGAACAGCAGGGGCGAGAGAATCAACCCTGCGGACCCCACAAGTGAGGCACCTCGCGGCCGACCTCTGCCCCCCTGTCAACACCGTCTGCGACCGGTCGGAGAGATAGGAGGAGAACCACCGATACACGGTGCCTCCCACTCCCAATCCCCCCAACCGGCGCAGCAAGATACCATGGTCGATGGTATCAAAAGCCGCTGAGAGGTCTAATAGGACCAGGGCAGAGGAGTACCCCCTGTCCCTGGCCCGCCAGAGATCATCCACCAATGCGACCAAAGCTGTCTCCGTGCTGTAACCGGGTCGAAAGCCGGACTGGAACGGGTCTAGATAGACGGCTTCATCCATGTATTGGGGTAGCTGTCGTGCCACAGCACTCTCTACAACCTTCGCAACGAAGCGAAGGTTGGAGACTGGACGATAATTTCCCAAAATAGCTGGGTCCAGGGAGGGCTTCTTGAGGAGGGGTCTCACCACCGCCTCTTTCAAGGCGGCAGGGAAAACCCCTTCCAGCAAAGAAGCGTTGATAATCCTCTGGAGCCAGCCTCGTGTCACCTCCTGAGTGGCCAGTACCAGCCAGGAAGGACACGGGTCCAGTAAACATGTCGTGGCGTGAAGCCTCCCCAACAACCTGTCCACGTCCTCGGGAGCCACAGGGTCAAACTCATCCCAAACTGGCTCAACAAGACGTGTCTCCTCTCCCTCGCTTGGATCATCCCAAATTCGGTCCAGACCGTCCCGGAGCTGAGCGATTTTATCGTATAGATAACCACTAAACTCCTCGGCTCGTCCCTGCAACGGGTCATCCCGTACCTCCTGATGAAGGAGAGAGCGGGTCACCCGAAACAGGGCGGCCGGGCGGTTATCTGCCGACGCAATGAGGGTGGAGGCGTAGGAACGCCTCACCTCCCTCATTGCCACTAGGTAGGTCCTAGAATAGGACCTAACTAGTGTCCGATCAGCCTCAGAACGACTGGACCTCCAAGTGCTCTCTAGGCGTCTTCTCCGGCGTTTCATCTCCCTCAGCCCCTCGGAGAACCAAGGGGCCGGGCGAGATCTGCGCCGGGTCAGAGGCCGCAAAGGCGCGACACGGTCCAAGGCCCCAGCCGCGGCCTGTTCCCAGGCCACGACTAGTTCCTCAGTCGTGCCGTGGGCCAGATCCTCAGGAAATGGCCCAAGCTCCGTCAGGAACCTCTCAGGGTCCATCAGGCGCCTGGGACGGAACCAACGTATAGGTTCCGTCTCCCTGCGATGGTGAGTGGCGGTTCGGAAGTCTAGGCGAAGGAGAAAATGATCGGACCATGACATTGGTTCTGTTACTAAATCATCTAATTCCAGATCATTTAACCACTGTCCAGAGATAAAAATCAAGTCCAGCGTGCCTCCCCCCGTGTGCGTAGGGCCATCGTTTACTCGAATCAGGTCCAAGGCCGTCATGGAAGCCTGGAACTCCTGAGCTGCCGTCGATGACAAGCCGGCTGATGGCAGGTTGAAATCCCCCATGACTACAAGTCTGGGGGTCTCAACCGCCACCGCGGCAAGCACCTCCAACAGCTCAGGCAGGGCTGTGGTCACGCAGCAAGGAGCCAGGTACGTGATCAACAAGCCCAACTGTTAAACAACAGTTTAACAAGCCCAACGGGTTAAAGCTTTGGGGATTTTGGGAAGAGACCATAGAGTCTGGTAGTGCATTCCAGGCATTAACAACTCTGTTTCTGAAGTCATATTTTCTGCAATCAAGATTGGAGCGGTTCACATTAAGTTTAAATCTATTGTGTGCTCTTGTATTGTTGTGATTGAAGGTGAAGTAGTCTTCAACAGGAAGGATGTTGTAACAGATGATTCTATGGGTTAAGCTCAGGTCATGTCGAAGGCAGTGGAGTTCTAAATTTTCTAATCCCAGGATTTCAAGTCTGGTGGCATAAGGTATTTTGTTGTAATCAGAGGAGTGGAGAACTCTTCTTGTAAAATATTTCTGGTCACGCTCAATTGTATTAATGTCTGAAATGAGGTATGGGTTCCAGACATGCAAGCTGTATTCAAGAATTGGTCTAGCAAATGTTTTATATGCTCTGGTTAGTAGTGTAGTGTTTCTGGAGAAGAAGCTATGGAAGATTAAGTTTACAACTCTTAAAGCCTTTTTTGCGATGTAGTTGCAGTGGGCTTTGGCACTTAGATCATTTGATATGAAAACTCCAAGGTCTTTAACGGGGTGGGGGTTATCTATAAGGTAGTGTCCATCGAGCTTGTATTTAGTGTTCTGATTCTTTTTTCCAATGTGTAAGACAGAGCATTTGTTGGTTGAGATTTGAAGTTGCCAAGTTTTTGACCATTCCGACACAAAGTCAAGGTCTTTTTGAAGGGTAGCTGTATTGTTGTTAGTCTTTGTTCTGCTTATGTCAGAACCAAAGCTGGTTCTGACATAAGCAGAACCAGCTTTGATCAATACTGTTGAATGTTGAATGAAACACTGTTGATTTTGTTTTGGCAAGGCTTGTGTCTGAAGGAAAGAACATTACTTTAAAGCTGGAATAGCTAATACCAAGTCTACAAATATCTTATGCAGTTTTAAGTTTTAATAACACAATTTCTACATAAGTGAAATGAAAAGAAGAATTTATTGAAAATGTAAAAAATATTAATATTGAATAATTTTTAAGATAACAAATATGATCATCACTATGTCAAATACAAGTGCAGAAATTGAGAATTATCCTACTGCTTTGTATCCTAAATTATGTGGATATCTTGAAAGTTAACTGTCAGACATAAGCAGTCTGATCTCTGAAGGAAGTAAAACTCTCAACTCCATTTGGTTGAAGTGAAAGGATACTTTTACCAAGAAATGCTGATTGCAGTAAACTCAAGTGGAATCTAAAATTCTTATGCACCAATGCTTCCCCTAGCCCTGCCCCCCTCCCCCCAGTTCTTCTGTGTGTAGCAAATCTGGCACCACCGAGATGTTTTGGGAAATTCTGAAGTGTTTGGCCTGGTGAAATTCCACACTCAGTCTTTCCATCATGCATGTCAAATTTTTCAACTTTCAATTTCCAAACATTAAGGGTACTTAAAAGTTCTGACATACCTTGTAAAGATATTTTGGTTATTTTTGTTTCATTTTATAGGTTCAGCTGTCTTTCTCTTTTTGTTAAATGATATTTTGTCTGAGTATTAATACTGCAGGCCTCATTTCCGGTGAGTGTGATAACTAATCTGTAATGGCTTCTAAAAAAAGAACAAGACTGGGAACATTCATTCATATGAGCACCTAATTGGGAGTGGCAGAGACTTGTTGCCATCTGAACTCCAAACACAGCAAGACATTCTCAGATATAACCTACAACAGTAGAGAACAAAATAGTGATTAGTAGAGAGCATTAGCTAGACACTACCTAGCAGCCAGTCTTGCAAGAGACATATATCCAAAAGTGCTTGAAAAGTGGGGCGAGCAAACAGTTATTTTTTGACCCCTGTTGTAAATTCACAAGTGACAATTGTGAACAAGATCCAAAAGAGCTGGGATCAAGCCAAAAACGTATTTCTTGGTAGAGGAAAGCTAGATATCAAAGAGACCTTCATTGTGAAACCTGAAAAACTGTTCGACACTGCAAGTGTCAAATTGTTCCATGTGCCAAATTCAGTTGCCCTGCTGGCTGCAAAAAAGAAGCTCACATTAATTGTATCTGCCCTAAGGAGATGAACGTGGTGCTCAGAGAGACAAGAGACAAGAGTGGTTCTTTTGGATCACACTAGATTGGTTTGCCAGATGTGCCCAGGCAGATACAATTAGGCAAAAGGCAAAAGCAGCAAGACAATGAAAGACAAAGGCTCACTAAATATAAACAGAGAACTTTTCCAGACATTTCAATAGTGACAAATGAAGTAATTATCTCTTATGATGAAAATGAAGGATAGACAACTATCCTTCATTTTCATCATTGATGATGAAGAGGAATGTGATGGAGGTTATGAAGAGGCCTTAGACCAAGGGTCTGCAACCATAAACATTCAAAGAGCCATTTGGACCCATTTCCCACAGAAAAGAAATCACTGGGAGCCAATAATTTAACAACTGGTGTGACTGGGTGGGTGTGGCCAACTCAATGTCACTCACTCCCACCCAGTCACATGACACACCTACGCAGTTGGTCATTAGGGCAGAGAACTGGTTGTTAAATTATTTACCACACCCGGCCCGGCCCGGCTCAGCGTCATCCCTCCCCTTTCCTCCCAGCCACCTCTGGCCACACTTGGCCTCAGGTGTGTTGTTCACCTTTCTCTCTCTCTCCCTTTCTCTCTCTCTCTCTCTCTCTCTCTCTTTCTTTCTCTCTCTCTGCCTCTTTCTCTGTGTTTCTCTGTGTGTGTCTCTGTGTGTGTGTCTCTCTCTCTGTATCTCTGTCTGTGTGTCTCTCTCTGGGTTTCTGTCTCTATGTGTTTGTGTGTGGTTGTGTGTGTGTGTGTGTTTCTCTCTCTCTCTGTGTGTGTGTGTGTGTGTCTCTCTCTCTCTCTCTCTCTCTCTCTCTCTCTCTCTCTCTGTATCTCTCTCTCTCTGTGCCTCGCTGCCTGACAGACTGCAGCAGGAAACACTGGGTGGCTACTTCTGGTTTTTGTTGGTGCTCGACACACCTCAGTCACTTGGGGAGATGCACAACTTGCTCTCTGCCCCAAGACACTGGCTCAACCTGCACTGCAGCTGATGCCGCTGCTGTTGACAGGGATGAATGGGGCAGGGTCACATTGTGGCTGCACATTATAATGAGCTCCAGGAGGAGGAAGGGACCCCGTCTCCCCAATTGTGAAATGTGCTAAATTTCACTGTGTTCCGCAAGGCACTGCAAGAGCAGTGGGCAGGCCATGGAGGTAGCAATAGCAGCGGGGTCAGTGGCTTGTCTCTGCAGCAGAGGGATGAAAGGAGGGAGCCACAGCAGATGGATAAAAAAGCTACATGTGGCTTCAGAGCCATGGGTTACCAACCCCAGCCTTAGACCAAACACACACGTCCTCTACTTCAAAAGAAAAGACAGAATCCAATAGATTAAAAATGACAAATGTCACTATGCAGAGCATAAGAAACTGCTGCCATTACCACAGCTGCCTTCATAGATGCTGGCTTGATCACCAAAGAAGACAAGATACTTGTAGTTGACCACAGTAAAGTCAATAGAATCCAGGAAAATATTATGAAGTCCCTAGATCAAAATTATGATTAGCTCTGTAAGAAGGATGAAATAGAATGCATCTTCTTCGACGGCCATATAGATGCAACTAAAGTTATGCTGAAATTCAGACCATCAATTCCTCCGTTTCATCAAAGATGAACGTTATTCTTTGTTCAGTGAGCCGGATGGAAGATATCTTTATCATTTCACTCCAGAGAGGCTAAAAAACAGGAACACCTGATGAAGTGATTGCAGATAATCTGGTGTATTTCATGAAGAAGAAAGGCAAGAAAGTCAATGAGAAAAGCTTGAAGGCCATTGGAGGAGATGCTATAAATGTTAATACTGGCTGTAAAGGTGGTGCCATGCACTGGGTAGAGGTCAAGCTTGACCTGAAGTTAATCTGGTTGGTGTGTGCACTCCACACTAATGATTTACCCCTATGACACTTAATCAAAAAATTGGATGGGAAAGACCTTGTCTAACAACAAATGGACAGGTAAAATTGGCAATATGCTGGTCCCTGCAACAAAATTTGATATTGATCCTTCATTCACCAGAGTTTCAATTGGTGAGCCTCTTATTTCACTGAGCGACAAGGTTATAAAGGATCTCTCTACTGATCAAGCATATCGATATAGGATCACACAGACAATAAGGACATAAGAACTTCCCACAGATCTGGCTCTTCTGGAAATTGGCCCCATAAGCCATTAACACTGGTTGATAACTGCAAGTAGGCTTTGTTGAACATAGGTTTCAAAATATGGTTTTAAAGGCAAAACTCTTTAAAACTTTGGTTAAAGCTTTGGGGATTTTGAGAAGAGACCACAGAGTCAGGTAATGCATTCCAGGCATTAACAACTCTGTTACTAAAGTCATATTTTCTACATTCAAGACTGGAGCAGTTCACATTAAGTTTAAATCTATTGTGTGCTTGTGTATTGTTGCAATTGAAGCTGAAGTAGTCTTCGACAGGAAGGACATTGTAGCAGATGATTTTATGAGTTATACTCAGGTCATGCCGAAGGCGGCGGAGTTCTAAATTTTCTAAACCCAGGATTTCAAGTCTGGTGGCATAAGGTATTTTGTTGTGAACAGACGAGTGGAGAACTCTTCTTGTAAAATATTTCTGGACACGCTCAATTGTATTAATGTCCGAAATGAGGTGTGGGTTCCAGACATGCGAGCTGTATTCGAGAATTGGTCTAGCAAATGTTTTGTATGCTCTGGTTAGTAGTGTAATCTTTCTGGAGAAGAAGCTATGGAAGATTAAGTTTACAACTCTTAAAGCCTTTTTTGCGATGTAGTTGCAGTGGGCTTTGGCACTTAAATCGTTTGATATGAAAACTCCAAAGTCTTTGATGGGGTGAAGGTCATCTACAAGGTAAGGTCCATCAAGCTTGTATTTAGTGTTCTTATTCTTTTTTCCAATGTGTAAGACAGAGCATTTGCTGGTTGAGATTTGGAGTTGCCAAATTTTTGACCGTTCTGACACAAAGTCAAGTCTTTTTGAAGGGTAGCTGCATTGTTGGTAGTGTTAAATAGTTTAACATCATTGGCGAAGAGAACACAATTACTTATAATATGGTCACAGAGGTCGTTAATGTATAATATAAAGAGTGTTGGTCCTAGAACACTGCCTTGGGGGACACCGCTATTGACAGGAGCGGGATTTGATAGGGCGCTGCCTATTTTGACCACTTGTCTGTTTGGCAGGAATGCTGTTATGCAATTATAGAGGGTCTGTAGATGCCGTAGGATTTTAGTTTTAGGACAAGTTTGTCATGTACCACTGAGTCAAAAGTTTTACAGAAGTCTATGTATATTGCATCTATTGCTTTGCCCTGATCAAGATTTGTAGTCCATATGTTTTTGCAGTGTAGAAGTTGTAAATTACAGGATAATTTTTTCCTGAAACCAAATTGTTTATTAGAGAGTAGGTTGTTTGTTTCAAGGTGGAGGATGATGGATTGGTTGACCATCACCTTTCCAGGTGACGCAGCATAAAGAAATTGGTCTGTAATTTTCAACTAGGCTGGGGTCTCCTTTTTTGAAGACAGGGATGACCGTGGCTTGTGACCATAGTTTGGAAAGAGAGCTGGTTCTAAAAGATTTTCAAAAATTATGCTTAGGGGTTTTGCTATAACAGTGGAAAGCTTTTTTAAAAAGTATGCACATTTATTTTTTTTAATTTTTTATTTTTGTCACAACAGTATACACAAACAATTGTCATAGATAAAACAACATATTTTGAAGAAAATATAGTAATATGTATAAAAATATGCATCAACTATATCAATTTGATATGATCAAGGGAACAATAGGACAGGAACGGTAGGCACTTTTGTGCTCTTATGCACGCCCCTTATAGCCCATGATGGTCTATACATAGACCATCAGGTCCAATAGATAAAGATGGCTTCAGTCTGCGAAGGGCCTTTTCAACATTATCTTCTGTGAAATCTATTTGTGTTACATTGTTGTAATCATTTTTGGTACGACCTGGGAATTTTGGGTATGAGCCATTACTGTTAACAAAAACTGAGCCGTAGAATGTGTTAAAGAGGTTTGCTTACTTAAGAATGATAGTGGAATACATCTTCGGTGTACTACCCTTGCTGGTTCAAAATCAAAGTAAAACATTCCTGGATTGAAGGCCCGTGTCATGTTGTTTCAGCTGCAACAAGTCAGACTGCAAAAGAAGGCTGCAGTAGATGCTGTTTTGCCAACCATTCAGTGCTCAGCATGGTATGCTTTCAGTGAAATGATAATATCATATCTTTTATCTAAGGCAAAGAGGAGGACAGTGGAGAAAACTGCCCTGGGCAATTCCAGTACCTTCCTTGAAAGGATATTTTTCCTAGATAGGCAAACTGTCTGGATCACAGGAAGGTGAGGCTCAAAAAAACCCAACCCCACCGGGATCAGCTCTCCTTTCCCAGAGATTCCCTGACCTGTTCTGATTCCAAAGGCACTTATTTGACTGCATCACTGCCTGGATCACTACCTGGATTGCGGGAAAACCCCAACTCCACCAGAATTTTCCCTCCTTTCCTGAAGATTCGCTTAGTAAACTGAGACTGAGTGATCAGGATTGTCCAGTTCCAGAATGAACTGGACAATTCTGTTCACAAGAGAGTGAAATAGAAAGGGTCAGCAGGCCATGAGAGAAATATAAATAGAAATCTAAAGGCTCAGCATGCCATGAGAGAGATAAAGAGGCTGGGAGCAAAAGAAAGAGACTGGGTGCCCTGAAATGAGAGTGAATGCCTGCTACATTTATGCTCCTCAGAAGACCCTCGCCCACCATCTTTGTTCTCTCTTATGCTGAGCCACCCACCATTTTTGATGGCCTTTGCTCTCCCTTTGATCCCCTTTGCTCTCCCTTTGATCCCCTTTGCTCTCTCTTATGCAGAGCCGATATCTGCTAGGCTACATATGTCTCAATTGGAGCAGCTTCTAGAGGCATAGCAGTAGCCTCAAGCAAAGAAGATAAACCTACCGAAGATCATAAAAGGCAAACTGAATCCAACAAAATAAACAATCAAATAAATAAATAAATATACAAATAAACAATCAAATAAATAAATAAACCAAAAAAATCCTTCCTTTCAAACTGCACCAGTGCCTCCACAACAAACATACCATGCCATCAAAAAAATACTTCAAAAAGAAGGTGATCTCTACTGATGACCCACACAACTCCTGCATATGCTTCATCTGTACAGAAGCCTTCAAGGAGGGTGAGAGTACCATTGGTTCGCTGAACTGGTAGAATCATCCCTGGCCCTGCCCATGTCCACCCAATTGCCTGGTTGCCTACTTGCCGCTCGCCGCTTCCTTCTGGCTCGCTCACTGCTTCCAGCTTGCTCGCTTTTGCTGCCACTTGGCTTGGCGCTTCCGACCCACCCGGCCTATATAAGTTCCCCTTTGTCATGCGGCCCAGCTACTCGCTTCGCTGATGCCTACCTGTTCAGATGCCTCACCTCACTCAGATGCCTCATTTCACTTGGATGCCTCGCCTCACTCGGATGCCTCACCTTGCTCAAACGCCTCACCTCACTTGGACACCTCGCCAACAGCCACTCACTCAAAAATGTAAGCATTGCATGCATGCTTGGCATGGCGTGCTTATCCAGCACTACATCAATATTTTCATGCGAACACAAAATACTCAGGTATGGCTGCCTGTCTGGAAAATAAATATTTCTTAAATGATTTGGTGTTGATGATCGACATTGTGGAAGAAATCTCACTTCTTTCAACTGCACTGCAAGCACGCAATATGGACATTATTAAGGCTGAAAAACTGGTGAGAAGATCAATGAAGGCATTTGAACTGCTTACAAAGGGAAAGGGCCCATATGAAAGAAAAGTTGATGGACTTCTTACTTCAGAAACCTTTAAAAATATAAACTTTGTAGAAAATCATCGCTTTGTTGGACTTCATCGGGAAAGACTTTTAGGAAGCATCATAGCAAATTTGCAGAAATGACTGATGGACTGTGAACATTTAAAAACAGGTAGCCAATTGCAAGACACAACAAACAAATTACAATTTCTACAGTTTTTGGTGCCAAAGTACTGGGATTTTGTGGAAGTAGTCGTTCCATGGACAGCAGCTGAAGAACAACTGTGCACATTTGGTGACATTTTCAATTACAACATTAACATCAATGACTATAGTGATTTTGTGGAGAATGTGTTAAAAGATTTGAAGAAGTATGCAGTTCCTGACAGAATTAAAAAAGCAAAAGATATTGTCAGAACAATTGCTGTAAGTTCTGCAGAAGTGGAAAGGGGTTTTTCAAAAACGAACTTCATATGTTCAGAGAGCAGAAGTTGCCTAACTGTTTCCAATTTAACCAACCTCATGATCATCAGCATTACCGGGCTACCTGTTCTGTTTCCCTCCCCCAATACTCCCAACAAAGAGTCAGTCAAAGGCCTCCTTTTCTAATTTATTTACATAGATAAATGTTCTGGCCACGTCTACCCACACGCCTGCCAAGTCTCTGGAGATAACGAGGAAATTATAGATAAGGCCAGAATTACTCACGAATATATTCTTCCCTCCATTGATACAGTTTGCCCACGCAAATTCACTGCTTTGTCCAAGACAAAAAGCCAGGAAGTTCTGCCTACTCTTTTATAGTCTAAGTAGATGTCACTGCATGACTCATTCTTTGGCTTTGTCCCAACGCTTCCTCTGCTGCGCGCGCCAGTCACGTCTGCGCAGTCTTGCATCAAGCCAAAACTCTTCTTGGGGCGTTGCCAAATCAGAAGAAGGCCCGGGAGAATCAGGCCTTGCCGGCCCCTCCTCCTCCCTTTGAGTGGGTGCCAGGGAGGGAGAGGGCCCAGGAGAAGCAGACCTTGCCAGATCTTCTCCCTCACTTTCTGAATCATCCGAGTCCAGGAGTCCAAGTCCAGGAACCTGGGTCACAACAGTACCTCTTCCAAAATGGGAAAGTTCAGCGTCAAGTTCAAGAAAAGTGGAAGTTAGGAAAGTGCCACTGAAATATCTATGTGGAAACATCTTAAAGCTAAAGATGATTAGCAGATTTATTTAGATGCAAATAAATTGATTATGGTGAGTTCTAGTGTAACAGACTGCAGTTCCTTTGTTCCTTTGTTCTCCTGATGACATTGAGAAAATACCAGCATTGAAAAGTTTTTCAAAATTAAGAAAAAATTGTAGTTAAAATTGTTTCACACTGACAGGATGCCAAACCCCTAAATGCCATAATGTCACTAACACTGAACTAGCCTGCAACAACATTGAAGCCATCACCTTTTCTTACACCATTTGAGGCTATCTTCAGGATGGTTTTTGCTGTGTGGCTTAAAGGCTGACTCCTACCTACCAGCAAACTCCACAGGGGGACCCCTTGGCACTTCAGGGTGATTAACCATGGCAATGCCCACTCTGCAAAAATGGCAAGAGGAACTTCCACACATTGACTCCCGACTCAAAGGTCTCTCTCTTCATTATGGCTGAATAGGTTGCATTGGCTGTCTCTCTAGTGGGAGTGCCAGGATTAGCAGTACGGAATACTAGAAATATAAACAGCCTGGCATGTAAAGTTTAAACACGACCTCTCACACCCTGTATGCTCTGAACGAAAAATTAATGCAGGTGAGGGAAGCAGCCCTTGAGAACAGGGCTGCTATAAATTATCTCTTATGAGGCATAATCATGGCTCCAAAGAGTTCCATGGATTTTGATGCTTTGATTTGAATGACGAATCTGGCTTAATTGAAAAAGACATCAAACATTTAAAAGAACTAGCACAAAATATTGGCCACAACCAGCCTTCCTGGTTCTTCTCATGGCTTTTTTCATGGCTCCCAGACTTCCATTGGTTACAAATCCTAATTGGGAATCATCATTTGTTGTTTCTGCCAATGCCTACTCCCATGCCTTAGATGTCAAAGAAAGTGCATGACAAAATCCAGCAATCAGGCCAATAAGGTTTCACCAGGGGTGAAATGCTCCCAGATCGGACTGGCTCGTGCGATTTGATAGCGATGGCAGCTGCTGGTTCGGAGGACTGGTAGCAAAAATCCCTGGCCCCGCCCCCCCCCCCGCCTCTGCTGAGCCCCACCATCAGCAGAGGGTTTTTTTTTACTTTTAAAAGAAGGTTTTGCTTCAGCCGAAACATGCCTTTAAAAGTAAAAAAAAGCCTTTGAGGATCCCGCCCCTCAACTGAAATCGGCAGAGCCTTTAAACGTAAAAAAAAAATTAAAGGCTACTCTGTGGATCTCACCTGAGTTCCTCATCAGCAGAAACTTAAAAAACATGTTTTCTGTAGAAAACATGTAGAAATCCTCCTTTTAAGAGAGTCTAAGGCACTTACCTGATTAGTGATCCGACCTCATGGCTTTTTTCCCAGCCGAAAGCCCCAGTTTCATTTTCAGCACCAGAACTAATCCAATTTAGCTAATCTATTTCATCACTGAGTGATTAATGCTGGCTGGCTTTGCTGGCTGAGGAACTCTGGGAACTGAAGTCCACAAACCTTAATAATAAAATAAAATATTTGTGCAGCTTTCTGAGATTTGGTGTGTTTCTGTAGTGTTTCACTCTAACTACACAAATGCACAAAATCTCAGAAAGCTGTATGTGGTATTTGTGTGTGTGTGTGTGCGTGCGTGCGTGTCAGTTGTGTTGTGTGTGTGTAAAGTGTGAAAGTTGGTTTTTGAGCTTTTTGTGGCTGTGTGAAGTGTGAAATGCAGCTGCTTTTACATTGTATGTGAGTCAGTTGTGTTGTGTTGTGTTGTGTGTGTGTGTAAAGTGTGAAAGTTGGTTTTTGGTACCTCCTATTGTTTTTTATACTTTGTTTATTATTATTTTTATTTATTGTTATTGGCCATGCCCACCCAGCCATCTGACCACCAAGCCACGCCCACCAATTAAGCTACGCCCACAGAACCGATAGGGGAAATTTATAGATTTCACCCCTGGGTTTCACTAATGATGAGCCAAATCGACAGCCCCTATCAAGTTTACACTCCACCAGTTTAAATCTTGTACTAATTACTGAATCATCAGTAATAGTACAAAATGGGGAATTGAAGGAAGGCCCCACTCTCCAGATAGAAGCAGACACCATGAGGCAGCAAATAATTCAAACACAATACAAATAAATCAAATACAAATGATTAAATCACATTTTAATCCTTTCAAACTAAAACACTAATCTTCTCTGACTCATTTCCAGAACTGACAGCCCCGGGGGGGGGGGGGGCTAACCAGAAGAACTAACAAAACCACCAGAATGTAGCAACAAAGTAGTCAGATGTGTAACACAGTGGCTGACACGTACACAGTAGTGATATCTTGTGAAGCCGATTGCCATCTTCTTAAAGCAATTATTAGAATAAACAAGGCACAGGAACTAGTTAGATTCCCCAACTTCATTTCTTTTCAACAGAGCTATACCCTTTTTCCTTCCAAACAAAGCCAAACTAAGAAAAATTGTCCCATCAATAGATATAGAATTGAAATGTCACCAAATACAGGATTTAATTATCAAAAGCATGTGTTAAGCTGAAAGGCTCAGAAAGAATATATAAACTCATGTTTGGATGTCAATCAGTCTGTCTAACAGACAACAAGTGGTCAAAATTGGCAATGCTTTATCAAGTCCTGTTCCTGTCAAGTGTGGCGTTCCTCAAGGCAGCGTCCTTGGACCAACACTCTTTATACTATACATTAATGATCTTTGTGACCATATCTCAAGTAATTGTGTTCTCTTTGCTAACGATGTCAAACTATTTAACACCACAGACAACACTTCTATCATTCAAAATGACCTTGACCATCTAACCGCTTGGTCTAAAAATTGGCAGCTCCAAATTTCAACCAGCAAATGCTCAGTCTTACATATAGGAAAAAGGAACCCAAACACTAAGTACATACTAGATGGACATTACCTTACAGACGACCCCCATCCCGTTAAAGACCTTGGAGTTTTCATGTCAAATGATCTAAGTGCCAAAGCCCACTGCAACTACATAGCAAAAATAGCTCTAAGAGTTGTAAACCTAATCTTGCGTAGCTTCTTTTCGAAAAACACCACACTACTAACCAGAGCATATAAAACATTTGCTAGACCAATTCTGGAATACAGCTTGCCTGTTTGGAACCCTCACCACATCTCTGACATCAATACAATTGAACGTGTCCAGAAATATTTTACAAGAAGAGTTCTCCATTCCTCTGAAAACAATAAAATACCTTATCCCACCAGACTTGAAATCCTAGGCTTAGAAAACTTGGAACTCCGTCGCCTTCGACAAGACCTAAGTTTAACTCACAGAATCATCTATTGTAATGTCCTTCCTGTCAAAGACTACTTCAGCTTTAATTGCAATAATACTAGAGCAACTAATAGATTTAAACTTAATGTCAACCGCTTTAATCTAGATTGCAGAAAATATGACTTCTGTAACAGAATCATCAGTGCTTGGAATACTTTACGTGACTCTGTGGTCTCTTCTCATAATCCTAAAAGCTTTAACTAAAAACTTTCTACTATTGACCTCACCCCATTCCTAAGGGGACCATAAGGGGCGTGCATAAGCGCACAAACGTGCCTACCATTCCTGTCCTATTGTTTTTCTTTTCTTCTTCCTCTATATATATATGCTTATACCTCCTTATATTTACTCATATAAGTGTTTATATACTATATAATCTTTTGTATGATACCTACATATATTGTTGTGACAAAATAAATAAATAAATAAAATAAATCAACCTAGCTAGCCAAGAAACTTTGCTGAATGTCACTTGTCTTGGTTTCTTGCCATTAAAAGACTTCTTTCTGGCAGCTCTGCTTCACTATTCCATTTATTCTTCGAAGTGTAGTTTCCCAGCTGGAAGAATCCTCATGGGGAGGCATTTTCCTTCCAACAAAATGAATCAGCCAACACCTAGAAGCAAACAAAGTAATAACCAAAAGCCAACATGGGTTTGTCAAAAACAGATCATGCCAGACTAATCTTATTGCATTATTTGACAAAGTAACAAAATTAGTGGACCAGAGGAATGCTGTCGATGTAATTTACTTGGGCTTCAGTAAAGCATTTGATAAAGTAGACTATAACCTATTACTTGATAAGATAGAAAAATGTGAGTGTCAGGTTTCAGATTGGCGTGAGACAAAACATTACAACCAGGTTTATTTGCTGTGAAAAGTCTTCGTGCAGTGCTCCAGCACCCTCTGACAATCACCCATAAAAATGAATCATTATCAGTGCTATTTGTGCTGTGCTCCCCACCATGTTTTAAAGTTTCCCGCCTCCATCCCTGACTCCAACCCGTGGCTCCACCCATAACCCGACTTCCGCCTACCACCCCCACTCTAGCCAACAATTAGTTCTGATTTTTCAGTCCCGGCAGCCAGCAATGGCAGAGCTGTGTTTCTTTTTTTTTTTTATTGAAAGAGTTTTAAAAAACAAAAACATTTTCCCCCTTTTTCCCCCCCTCCCTCCCCCCCCCGGCTTCCCGGGTCAATCACAAGGTATTGTTATACATAAACCAAACATAGAATAAAATTTTCCCTTCCAATCCAAATAACCACATCCAAAGCTTTTCATCTCCCAACCCCCTCCCCATTACATAAAATAACTTTCTAATTATTCAAAGGCAATCTGATATTTCTTAATCTGATATCTGTTTTGTAGATAATCAATCCATTTTTTCCATTCAATTAAATATCTTTCCTCGTATTGTCTTTTAAAAGCTGAGATTTTAGCCATCTCAGCCAAATTAATGACTTTCAGTATCCATTCTTCTATTGTAGGTACCTCTTCTTTCTTCCAGTATTGTCCAATCAACAGTCTTGCTGCTGTTATTAAATTCAGAATCAATTTAGTCTCAATCCCTATACAATCCGTTATAATTCCCAAAAGGAAAAATTGTGGCAGGAACTTTATCTTCTTCTTCAGTACATTTTGAATAATCCACCAAATTCTTATCCAAAAGACCTTAATTTTCTTGCAAGTCCACCAAATATGAAAATATGTAGCGTCATCACAATCACACCTCCAACATTTCGCTTGGATATTAGGATACATACTTGATAATTTTTTGGGATCTAAGTGCCATCTATAAAACATCTTATAAAAATTTTCCCTTAAATTCTGTGCTTGTGTAAACTTAACATTTCTAACCCAAATTTTCTCCCATGTTTCCAACATTATTGGTTCCTGAATATTCTGTGCCCATTTTATCATACAATCCTTTACCAAATCCTTTTCCGAATCTATTTCAAGCAACACATTATACAATCTCTTTATATGCTCCTGGGTCTGATTTCTAATTTGCTTTATTAAATTTTCCTCCCTTTGCATTATACCAATTTTTTGATCTTCTTTCCATCTAGCACTTATTTGCCCATATTGAAACCAAGTATAATTCCTCCCTTCTTCATTTAATACCTGTAATGATTTTAATTGCAATCTACCTCCTTCAACATACAAAAGTTCTTTATAAGTAATCATTTCCTGTTTCTGTTCTATATTTATATTCTCTATTGCATGTCTAGGGCTCGCTCATATAGGAATCTTGTATTCTAATATTTTTTCCAGACCCGCAAAAGAGCACTTCTCAACACATGATTCTTAAAAGCCCTATCCACTTTTTTTTCATAAAATAAGTACGCATGCCATCCATATAACAAGTCATAACCTTCTATATTCAAAATTCTTTCCTCTGTTAAGTTAAACCAGTCACTTATTACTGAAAGGGCTACTGCTTCATAATATAGTTTAAAGTTAGGCATTCTTAAACCACCTCTTTCCCGTGAGTCCTGTATTATTTTCATTTTAACCCTCGCCTTTTTACCCTGCCATATAAATTTGTTAATCCCAATCTGCCAATCTTCCAAATTTTTATCCTTTTTAATTATAGGTATCATCTGGAACAGAAACAAAAATCTAGGTAACACATTCATTTTAATAGCCGCAATCCTTCCCAATAGGGATAACTGCAATTTCTTCCAGACACTCATATCATTCTGAACTTTTTGCCATAGCAAGTCATAATTATTCTTATAAAGTTTCTTGTTCGATGAGCTAATATAAACCCCTAAGTATTTAACCTTTTTTACTACCTCAAATCCTGTCATTTCCTCTAGTTTTTGTTTCTGTTGTATAGACATATTTTTAATTATCACTTTTGTTTTATTCTGATTTATTTTAAATCCTGATACCTTTCCATATTTATCAATTACTTCCAACAAAAATCTACTTGAATTTATAGGATTTGTTAACGTAACCACTACATCATCTGCAAAAGCTCTAACTTTATACTCATATTGTCTAATCTTAATTCCCTCTATTTTCATTAATTCTCGTATTTTATCTAATAATGGTTCCAGAGTCAAAACAAACAATAATGGTGATAAGGGACATCCCTGTCTCGTTCCTTTCGCAATCTTAATAACTTCTGTCAAGCTACCATTTATTATAATCTGTGCTGTTTGTTCTCCATAAATCGCTTTAATTATTCTAACAAAACAATCTCCAAATTGCATTTTCTCTATTAATTTAAATAAAAAATCCCAATGCAATCGATCAAAGGCTTTCTCTGCATCCAAAAAAATAAGTGCTGCTGAAGTATTCTTCTTTTCCAAATATTCCAATATATTAATAATCTGTCTAACATTATTCCTCATCTGCCTCCCTTTTATAAAACCAGATTGATCAGTATGAATTCTTTGTTGTAAAACTAACATTAATCTATTTGCTATTATTTTTACAAAAATCTTATAATCATTATTTAAAAGTGAAATCGGCCTATAGTTACCAGGTTTAGAGCAATCTTGCTCCTCTTTTGGTATCAGTGAAATAAAAGATATTTTCCATGACAGGGGTATTCCACCCTAATTGTATCTGATTAAATAATTCTTTAAGTGGGCCTAATATTTCATCCTGTGTTTTTATAATAAGTTGCTGTAAGACCATCTGTACCAGGGTTTTCCCATTTTAATTGTTTAATTGCCTCCACTATTTCTCCAGTAGCTATCGGCCGATTCAGCTCCTCCTCTGTTCTAATGTTAGAATATTAACCTTATAATCTTTCAAATAATCATAAATGTCCCTATTCAATATTTTGTCTTTTGCATATAGTGCAGTATAAAATTCTGAGAATGCCTTTTAATTTTATCCTGTTGATATATCTCTTTACCTTTATATTCTATTTTTTGTATGACACGTGCTTTCTGTTTCTTCCTTAAATTATATGCCAACCATCTCCCAGGTTTATTTGCATTACAAAAGGTATTATGTTTAGCATATTGTATATTCGTTGCCACCTGGTCTGCCATTAACATATTAAATTGACTCTGTAATATTTTTATAGCCTCTTTAAGTTTGTGATCTTGTGGGTTTTGAATTAATAACTGTTGCTTCCTTTGAATTTCTTCTTCCAAATACCTACGCTGCCTTTGTTTATTATTCCTTTGCCTATTGTCCAAATAAAATAATATCCCTCTAATAAACGCTTTGCTCGCCTCCCACACAGTTCCTATAGGTGTCCCTTTGTACATATTAAAATCAAAAAATTCTTTCAACTGTTTCTTACAATAAGTTACATTATCCTCATATCTAAACAGATTTTCATTCAACCTCCATGTTCTACCACCTTTTTTCCCTTGTAATAATTCCATCCATACTGGGCTATGGTCAGTTAAACACCTCAGAAATATCTTCATTTTCTTCACCCTAGAAAGCAAGTCATTAGAAATTAAAATAAAATCAATACGTGAGAAAGATTGATGCCTATCGGAAAAAAAAGTAAAATCTCTCTCATCTGGATTCCGTAACCTCCATATATCTCTAAACTCAAAGTCTTCCATCATTTCAAAAAAGGATTTTGGTAATTTTGCATGTATAGGTATCTTCTTGGAGGAGGTTCTCTTATCCCTTCTTGTATCAATTACTCCATTCCAGTCTCCTAATAAAATAAACGAACTATAATCCCAGAGGGTCAACCTCTCGTGTAACATTTTGTAAAACTTTTCTTGTTGCTGATTAGGTGCATAAATACCTATCAGCAAAGTCTTTTTTGCATCTATCACCAGTTCAATAGCAATAAATCTTCCTTGAATATCTGCCTCAATTAACTTAGCTGGTATATCCTTCCTGATATATACAACAATTCCATGCTTCTTTTCCAAAGCTGATGCAACAAAATGTTTACCCAATTTCGAGTTAATTAAATATTTTTGGTCTGATAATTTTATATGTGTCTCTTGCAAACAAATCACATCATTTTTAAATTGTTTCAAGTAGTGAAATATTTTCCTTCTTTTCTGAGCTGAATTCAAGCCATTAACATTCCATGACAAGATTCTATTTGCCATTACTGGCCTCCTGAAGCTTTGAAGCAGACAACGGAAACTCCTCCTCCGGTATCTTCCGTCTAGCTCCTCCCACAACTTCCATACTGGGATCCTGGCTTTTACTTTGAGACTGTTGCTCTTCTTTACGCTTAAGAGCGCCTCTTGTCACCCTTTGCTCTTGTGGTTCCTCTAATACTGGCAGCAATGAAGGCTCTTGGATCACCACGCCTTCTTGAATCTGTTGAAGTTTTTCTATCACTTCTATTTCGACTTTCAAAACTGTAGAAAGAAAATCCTTTGCCTTTAAAACAGTGTCAATTCTATATCTCCTTCCTTGATAGAATACTGTCAGTCCAACTGGCACCTCCCATCTGAATTGAATCTGATGTTTTTTAAGTTCTTGTGTAAAAAGCAAATTCCTTCCTCTCTTAACATCTTTGAAGGAATCTCCTTCAACTCCTGTTCTCCAATTTTTAAAGTTGTCTGATATGAAACTTGCAGAATCTGATTTCTCATAGTCCTTTTCACAAAATAAACCACAATGTCCCGAGGAAGCTTTCTCTGTCTTGCAATCCAGGAGTTAACTCTATATATTTTATCAATTTGGTAAGCTACCTCTTGGGGTTCCACTTCAATAAATTCAGCCAATGCTTCTGATATAATTTTTCTTAAGTCTTCTCCTCGCTCTTCTTGCATACCACAGATTCTAAGAGCTCCTTCCATAAGTTTATATTGTAATATCACAACCTGATCTTCATTTTGATCCACTTTTTTCTGAACATCTTTCATTTTGTCTTCTAAATGCTTATTTGACTGAGAGATCTGTTGCATTTCCTCTTCCAATCCCTCAATTTTTTTACTCCGACCTTGAACTGCCATAGAATATCTTCTCTTATTTTGCATTAAAATTCTCCATCATCTCTTTTTGCCTATCTTCAGAAAGTTTTAATTGTTCTTTCAATATTTCCTCAAGACTTGGTTCAGATCCCCTTCTTCCAGAAGGCTTTAAAGGTTTAGCTGCCATTCTGTCTTCAAAAGGATCAGGAATTCAAACTTAATAACTTTCCTTCCCTCCTTTCAGTATAAAAAAACTCCGTTTGTAACAATCCACAAATAACGCTACTTTATCGTACTAAAAAATTTTACTTTCACTTTCAGACGCCATTTTAAAAGTCAATTAATCAAAGACAAAGAAAGGTTTCAAGTTTCAAAAAGGGAGTCGGTACTTGCCGTGCTGATTCTACATCAAAGATCGAGCGCTTGTGAAATTCTGCCTGCTTAGAAAATCAATCAATTTAATAAGTCCTTTTGAGCAGAAGCGACTCTCCACTCCTTTTCCTGATAAAAACAGGAGCGTGTTTGAAGTTGGAGGAGTGGAATTCGTGGGTCATAAATCCAGGAAAATTCGCTCTTAAGAGCAAACCCCCTGTCAGACCTGCCACTTTCCCACAACTCTGATAACCCTCTTTTGCCCAGAGGGTATGCTAAGCTCAGTGAACAGTGATTTTTTTTCTGTTTCACTGACTTTTACAATCTTCTAACACGGAGTGCTCTGTTAGAGCACCCAGCAGGAGCGGTGACGTCACTGGAGCCGGCAGAGCTGTGTTTCAACCGATCCTGCAGGCCCCGAACATCAACAGTCTGCCTCTCAGCTGTGAGGCAGCAGCAAAAATGGTGCCACCCATCACAATGGCTCCGGCACCAGTCCTCTGGGATCTCCACGGCAAAAGTGACAGGTTGGGTATGCAGAGGAATGTTAACAGGGCCGCAATGGTCAGGACAGCAGCGGCCAAATTAGCAGCAGGCTCTGGGTGGCTAGGCTTGCTAGCTGGCAAGCTACACCCTCCAGAATGGCAGCCTGTTGTTCTGGAGCTGACATGTGGCCCCCCTACCATGAGGCTGGCATCTGGAATGACAAAAGGCGAGGTTAGTTCAGTCAGGGTGTTGGTGTCCCAACCCCCCTGGTTTGGCTGGGTGTTTCAATGGAACCAGGTGATAAGCCATGCAGCATTTACGTCCTGGCACGGGACCCAGAATGCTTCTGGGTACCTATGGGTATCCTTCCCATAGGATAAGGTATTACAGATGGCTCCTATGCCAACAGGAATCTAATATCTCAACTACCAGGAAATGATGGTGTGTCCCCCACCATGATGGGAGGAGGGGATTTTGGTGGTATGCCCCTCAATGGGGATGTTTTGACTGGATGGAGAAGGCTGCTGTGGAAAACTGGATGCATCTTCCCCAATAAAGGCACCTTTAGATTAAGATATTTTGTTGATAAATATACCTTTGGGCCCACATGGAAAGGGAGTTGTGGCCACCTCTTTTTATCAGCCTGGGCTTTATACTTTTGTTCTGCCTTCCTTAATGCTTCCCTGACTGTCTCCAAGACTCACTGCAATTGGGATATCCATCCCTGCACTCCCAGACCAGGCACCTCTGATTGGGGACACTGGTATAGGAACAAACTCCATTCCTGTAGCTACCCGGAAAAGAGTAAACCCAGTGCTGCTGCGAAGGGCATTGTTATAGGCCACCTCAGCAAAGGGGAGCAAATCTGCCCAGTCAGTTTACTGGTGTTTAATGTAGCACCGGAGATATTGCTCCACCATCGTGTTCGTTCTCTCAACCGCTCCATTAGTAGAAGGGTGAAATGCTGAGCTGAGACCTTAGGTTGAGCCTATCATGGTCAGGAAATTGTGCCAGCACTGCCAGCGGTGAATTGAACATCCCTGTCCAATACTATTCTTCACAGCACACTGTGTAACCGGTACATAAGAGTGATAAACATCTTAGCCAATTTGCAAGTGGACGACAGCCCCTCATAGGCCACAAAGTGAGCCTGTTTGGAGAACAGGTCGAACACTGTCCAGATCACCGTCTGTCCCTGGCTGGCTGGCAGATCCACAATGAAGTCCATGGCTATCTCCTCCCATTGCCTGAGAGGAGATGCCATGGATTGGAGCAAGCTGTGGGGTGGGGTGGGTTGCTTCTTTATTGTGGTACATGTTATGCAACTGTGTACGTATTCCTCCACATCCTTTTTTAGGTGAGGCCACCAGAACTGCCGATTGGTTCAATGCAAAGTCTTCAGAAAACCAAAATGACCAGCAGTCCGGACATAGTGACACCGTTTCAGTACCTCCATCCAGAGGGTGCTGGCAACATATAACATTTTGATCCTTTCTAGGCAAACCTGGCCCTCTGACTAAGGGTGTTCCGATTGGCCTGGAACCATTCATCAGTCAGAAGGGATTTTTGTATCATCTCATTCATTTGACTCCTTGACCGGGTGGTACCCACCATCTGTCTTGTTGGATCACCGATTACTGATGATGCTGGGATAATGGCCTGAATGACTTCCTCACGGTCACTGTCATACTGAGGCACATCAGATAGTGCATCCCCCAGGAAGTTCCTCCCACCAGGTATATACTTCAGCCAGAAATTAAATCCTCTGAAGTATAACGTCCACCTGACCTGTTTGGGCAACAGTTTATGAGGGGTTTGGAGGGCCTCCAGGTTCTTATGATCTATCCACACTTCGAATACCATACCTCCCCCCCTCCAGAAGGTGTCTCCATGTCAGCAATGCCCACCGAACCGCAAATGCCTTCTTTTCCCAGATGGCCCATTTGCGTTCAGTTTCATTTAACTTGCAGGAGGTGTAGGCACATGGTTGCAAGTTTCCCTTTTCATTTGTTTGGAAGAGAAGCAGTGCAACAGCTACGTCGCTGGCATCCACTTCAGTGGTGGGTTGCTCCCGGTTTGCTCCAGTTCTGGAGAGTGATGTAGGAATGCAAAAGGAGGCTACCGATGAATGAAGGGGATCCCCAACTCCAGGGGCATCTACTGAAATCACAGGGGCTACTGGTGAACCATTGCTGCCATGGAAGATCCACTGTCGTGTCCCACTCCTCCGCTGACGGCCGGGTCAGGGAAATCCGAATCAGGCTTGCCTCTGCAGCTCTGCCCAAAGTCCTAGCAAAGTCCTCAGAACAGGCAGGAGACCAGAAAGTGACTTCAGCAAGATAAGTTCGACTTTGCCTGACTCAGAGACTGCCAGAAAGCAGATCCTTTATATAGGCCATGGGGTGTGGCTCCATGACTCAGCACTCATTAAGGCCTGCCCCTCCCTTCCTTCTGTTGCCTCCGCCTATCCAGTCTTCTGATGCGAGGGTCACTCCAATCAGCAGCTGTTGGAAATAAACTTTCCTCAGGCTCACATGCTGTGGAGGAGGGGGAGGGGTCTAGCTGCTCCGTTTGCCTGGGCATGGAGCCAGGGCTGGGGCCGGGGGGTGCTCCCTCCTCTGCAGCCTGCTTGGGCATGGAGCCAGGGCTGGGACCGGGAGGTGCCCCCTCCTCTTCAGCTTGTCTGGGCATGGAGCCAGGACTGGGGCCGGGAGGCATACATTCCTCCGTGTTCGGGAGCAGATAAGAAGGCCCCGGCTGCTGTGAGAGTGGGCAAGACACAACATCCACCCAGGAGACATCTCAATGCAAAGCAAGGCCTGCGACTCAATGGAAGGAGACCTCCACTTTTAGAACACCCCCTCTTGGCATCAAATTAGCTGGGAATCCAAAGCAAATGGTTTTTTCCTTGCACATGTACTGACCTACATGTAGGAGTATGGGAGGGACAGAAGGGGCCAAAGTCAGGGTTGTCAAACTAGCTCTAGAAGATCAGCTGCACTTTGGATGGTGAGCCTCCATAATGCAGATACACCAGAGCTCTGCAATTTCAACCACTTCATGACATCCCTGAGCTGGAGATTTGAGGACCCCCTAGCCAACCGCAAGGCTAGAGACCACATAAGGAACATCAGACAGGGCCGCCATCCAGTCTCCAAGTACATCGAAGAGTTTTGTGACCTGACTTGTGAGTTAATTCAAAGATGGCTTAAATGATGACCTGTACAGGCCTGGGTTGCTGGTGGAGCCCCAGTCCACCTGCATCGCTGGTATGTCTTGGCTGAGAAAGCTGAAATCAACCAAATTCGAAACCAGTACTGCACAAGCTCTCCTGGAAGAGATCCTCACTGGAAGGGAGAAGGGAGGGAACCAAACCTCACTCTACCCTGCTGCACTCAGCTGCCTGCTTCAATTGTGGGAAGGAAGGTCACTGTGCAGCCATTGTGGGTCATTGTGATCATTGTGGGAAGGAAGGTCACTGTGCAGCCAAGTGCCATACGAGGATGCCTATCCAGAAGGGAGAAAAGCAGGTGGGAGGGAAACCCTCAAAGCCACCACCACATTCTAGAGACACTGCTCTAAAGACCCATGTGGTCACTGAGTTCCCGCCAGAATTAATTACGGTGCGAGAATCTCTGACCCCTTCGGTGGAGGAACCCAATCACTCAGAGAGCAATTCTGAAGACCCTTTGGTAAGTGGAGTTGTCGAACCCCTTACAACCCCTATAATTATGTTAATTCCGTTAGTGGGAGCAAAGTGAGACTTAAAGCATTGGTGGATTCGGGGTGCATGAGAAGCCTCTGGTCAGGGAACTGGGCATTCAACTAAGGCCACTAAAAACCCCAGTCTCATTCTGCCAACTTGATTGGTCCATTGTGAGGGGGGGGCATCCTGGCCACATTTGCACTGAACGACTCGAACAAATGATGGGAAATCACTTCGAAACCATTGCTTTCGTTGACACCAGGGATGGACTGGCCCCTAGTTCTGGGACTAACCTGATTAAAGAAGTGAAACCCAAGGGTGGACTGGATGGAGGGGACCCTCCAATTCCCTAATAGTGAGTTAATCTGGAGTGAGGAACCCCACCAGACTAGAATGAGGAGGTAGCTGCAACTGCAGCAAATGGACCCCTACCAGGCATTCCCAGGGAATACTGATGGATGTTTACTGATGGATGATTTGATGGATGTTTTTAGTGAAGCGGCCTCAGATGATCCCCCGCCCCCCCCAGGTCTACAGATTGTGCCATCGAGATTTTACCACGGGCCAAACTACCTAAGCCAAAACTTTATGCTGTGACTCCCCAGAAACTGGATGAACTGAGGCAATTTATAGACAAAAACCTCAAGCATAGGTTCATTGAACCAGTGAGACCCAAGGTGGCCGCCCCAGTCCTGTTCCAGGAGAAAAAGGGTGGCTCATTATGCTTATGTGGGGATTATAGAAATTTAAATGCTATTTGCAAGGAAAATCTCTATCCCTACCCCTAATGAAGGACATGCTGGCCCATCTGGCGAAAGGAGAAAATTTTTCCAAACTAGACTTAAGGGAGGCTTATTACCAGATTTGGATCCAGGAGTGGGATGAATGGAAAACAGTGTTTAATTGTCCGTTAGGGTGTTTTCAGTTCAAGGTTTTGCCATTTGGGCTCCAAAGGGCTCCTGCTGTTTTCATGCAGCTGATTAATGAGGTGCTACATGAGCACTTGTATAAGGGAGTTTTGGTTTATAAATATATTGATTTATACTGAAACTAAGACTCAACTTGTTAAATTGGTGCAGGAGGTCTTGAAGAAACTAAGGGCAGCTAAGTTGTTCGCCAAACTCTCCAAATGTGAATTTCACCAAGATAAAAAAGATTACCTAAGGTACCGAATCTCTCATCAGGGGGTGGAAATGGATCCTGCAAAAGTCAGAGCAGCCCTTGAGTGGGAACCCCCCCTCCCTCGGCACTCACAAGCAATTGCAGAGCTTCCTGGGGTTTGCTAGCTTTTAAACCCTTGGGCAGTTTATCCCCTTTTTTGCCCAAATGGTGTTGCTGATTACAAATCTGTTAAAAACCAAGAGGGTAGATAATCCGAAAGCTAGCCAACCACTGAAGTGAGCTATGGACTGCTAACCGGCATTTGAAAAACTAAAAAAACCTCTTTTCGGCTGAACTTGTATTAAAATACCCAGACCCAGAGAAACCATTTGTAATCCAGGCCAATGCCAGTGATGTGGCAATCGGTGCGGTTTTACTCCAAGAGAATGAAGGCAAATTACCGCCATGTGCATACACCTCTAGGAAATTAACTGAAATTGAACAGAGATGGGCAACATGGGAAAAAGAGGTTTTTGCAGTCAGGTGGGCACTCCTAACTTGGAGACATTTCTTGGAAAGAAGTAAAATACCTTTCCAAGTATGGACTGACCACAAGAACTTGGAAGCGCTCAAAACCCCATGGAAAATGTCCCCAAAACAGGTCCGATGGGCACAGTACTTCCAACCAGTGGTGGGATTCTACCAGTTCGCACCGGTTTGGTAGAACCGGTTGTTAAGTAGTTAAGCAGTTTGGAGAACTGGTTGTTAGAAATAATCTTTTGTTTTTTTCCACTTTTCAGGATTAATCCTTATTTATTTATTTATTTATTTATTTATTTATTTATTTATTTATTTATTAAATTTTTATACCGCCCTTCTCCCGAAGGACTCAGGGCGGTTCACAGCCAAATAAAACCACAATGAATAAATACAGAAAGAAACAATAATTAAAAAACTTATTAAATATGGCCCCAAATTTAAAATGCATTTAGAACAATAAAACCCACTTTAAAATTTAAAACCAAATAATAAAAACTTCTAAAAATCCTATGCCAGTCCTGCGCGAATAAATAAAAACGTCTTCAGCTCGCGACGGAAGGTTCAAAGGTCAGGAAGTTGACAAAGTCCTGGGGGAAGTTCATTCCAGAGGGTGGGAGCCCCCACAGAGAAGGCCCTTCCCCTGGGGGCCGCCAGCCGACATTGCTTGGCTGATGGTACCCTGAGGAGTCACTCTCTGTGAGAGTGCCCGGGTCGGTGGGAGGCAAACGGTGGCAGTAGGTGGTCTCGTAAGTAACCCAGTCCTAAGCCATGGAGCGCTTTAAAGGTGGTAACCAACACCTTGAAGTACACCCGAAAGACCACAGGCAGCCAGTGCAGCTTGCGCAGGAGTGGTGTTACATGGGAGCCACTCGTGGCTCCCTCTATCACCTGCGCAGCTGCATTCTGAACCAACTGGAGCCTTCGGGTGCTTTTCAAGGGGATCCCCATGTAGAGAGCATTGCAGTAGTCCAGGCGAGAGGTCACAAGAGCATGAGTGACTGTGCACAAGGCGTCCCGGTCAAGGAAGGGGCACAACTGGCGAATCAGGCATACCTGATAAAAAGCTTTCCTGGAGACGGTCGTCAAATGTTCTTCAAAGGACAACCACCCATCCAGGAGAACGCCTAAGTTGCGCATCCTCTCCATAGGAGCCAATGACACGCCCCCAACAGTCAGCCACGGTTGCAACTGACTGTACCAGGACGCCGGCATCCACAGCCACTCCGTCTTGGAGAGGGTGAGCATGAGTCTGTTTCTCCCCATCCAGACCCGTACGGCTTCCAGGCACCAGGACAGCACTTCGACAGCTTCGTTGGGGTGGCCTGGGGTGGAAAAGTACAGCTGCGTATCATTAGCGTACAGTTGGTAACTCACCCCAAAACCACTGATGATCTCACCCAGAGGCTTCATATAGATGTTGAACAGGAGAGGCGAGAGAATTGACCCCTGTGGCACCCCACATGTGAGGCGCGGTCGATCTCTGCCCTCCTGCCAACACCGTCTGCGACCAGTCAGAGAGATAGGAGGAGAACCACCGATAAACGGTGCCTCCCACTCCCAAACTCCCCAACCGGTGCAGAAGGATACCATGGTCAATGGTATCAAAAGCCTCTGAGAGGTCTAACAGCACCAGGGCAGAGGAATAACCCCTGTCCTGAGTCCTCCAGAGATCATCAACCAACACAACCAAAGCTGTCTCTGTGCTGTATCCAGGCCGAAAGCCGGACTGGAACGGGTCTAGATAGACAGTTTCATCCAGGTACTGGGGTAATTGACATGCCACCACACTCTCTACAACCTTTGCCACAAAGCGAAGGTTGGAGACCGGACAATAATTTCCTAAAACAGCTGGATCCAGGGAAGGCTTCTTAAGAAGGGGTCTCACCACCACCTCTTTCAAGCAGCAGGAACAACCCCTTCCAACAAAGAAGCATTAACAATCCCCCAGAGCCAGCCTCGTGTCACCTCCTGCGTGGCCAGCACCAACCAGGTGGGACACGGGTCCAATAAACATGTGGTAGCATTCAACCTCCCCAGCAACCTGTCCATGTCCTCAAGAGCCACAGGATCAAACCCATCCCAAATAGTCTCAACAAGACAAGTCTCTGACGTCTCACCTGGATCAACCCAATTTTGATCCAACCCGTCCCGAAGCTGAGCGATTTTATCGTGCAGATACACACTGAAATCCTCAGCACGCCCTTGTAGGGGGTCATCCCACACCTCCTGCTGAAGAAGAGAGCGGGTCACCCGAAACAGGGCGGCCGGGCAGTTATCTGCTCATGCAATGAGGGAGGAAACATAGGAACGCTTAGCCTCCCTCAATGCCACTAAGTAGGTCTGAATATGTGACCTAACTAGTGTTCGGTCAGCTTCTGAGCGGCTGGATCTCCAGACACTCTCTAGGCATCTTTTGGGTGCTTCATCTCCCTCAGCTCCTTGGAAAACCAAGGAGCTGGTTGAGTTCTACACCGGGTCAGAGGCTGCAAACGCACGACACAGTCCAAAGCCCCAGCCACAGCCTGTTCCCAGGCTGCGACTAGTTCTTCGGCTGTGCCGTGGGCTAGATCCTCAGGGAACGGCCCAAGCTCTGTCAGGAACCTCTCTGGGTCCATCAGGCACCTGGGACAGAACCAACTCATTGGTCCCATCTCCCTGCGGTGTTGAGTGGCGGTCCGAAAGTCCAGACGGAGGAGAGAATGATCTGACTATGACAAAGGCTCAATAACTAGATCTCCTAAATCCAGATCATTCAGCCACTGCCCAGAGATAAAATCAGATCCAGTGTGCCTCCCCCGATGTGAGTAGGGCCATTAACTACTTGAGTCAGGTCCAAGGCCGTCATGGAGGCCATGAACTCCTGAGCTGTCATCGATGCCACACCGGTTGATGACAGGTTGAAATCCCCCATGACCATAAATCTAAGGGTCTCAACCGCCACCCCGGCAAGCACCTCCAACAGCTCAGGCAGGGCTGTTGTCACGGAGCAAGGAGCCAGGTACGTGATCAACAAGCCCACCTGAATCCTATGAGCCCACTTCACAAAGAGGGATTCACAACCAGCTATCTGAGGTACAGTGGTCTCCCTCGGTTCTAGACTCTCCTTAATAACGACTGCCACCCCCCCACCCCTACCTTGGGCCCTAGGCTGATGGAATGCTTGGAAACCCGGTGGGCACATTTCAATGAGGGGAACCCCCCCTTCCGTGCCCAACCAGGTTTCTGTAATGCCCATAAGGTCCGTGGCCCCCCCTGTATAATGTCACAAATCAGGGGGGCTTTGTTCACCACGGACCGTGCATTGCACAGCATCAGCCGAAGGTCCAAGCTCTGAGGATTCTGGCCACTCGGGGAACAGAAGAAGTCTGAGGGGCCGGGGCACGCGATCGCTTTTAAACAGTGGGCACGCACCCCCGAAGAACAACATAGCCCCCGCTTCTGCCATATCTGCCCCTCCCACTTACCGTGCAAATGGAACCACCCTCACAGACAGGAACATGATCCTCCCCCGTTACCTTTGAACCTGCTAGAAAAACACCGCGAGCACACGCATGAATTGGTCCCCTCCCCAACGGGTTACCCCCAATGCCAGTCCTTTCCCACCCACCCCCTTAAAAATTACCTATTTAAAAATCCCCAGAGGTTCTTCCTGGACACATGCCACCTCTCTGGGTTCCAAGACCCATCATTAAGGCCGGCCCTCGGTAATGTGGAGGGCCACTCCTGCGAGACGGGGGCACCTCGCAGGTGCAAGAGTTCAAGCGGAGAATATCGCATAAAAACAGAAATCAGCAGACGAGTGGATCCATCCCAACCGGCAAAGATGTAAACAAAGATGGTCAAAGATGGTTATCTAATTAGGACCCGGCGTAAGTTGGAAAAAATGGACTGTCAGTCTTCATGGAACGATGTAAAATAGAAAATGTACAATATAAGATGTACACGAAATCCATGGTACAATCCTGGTCAGTTGGTAAACTAAGATCTTAAACAGTCCAGGGCACATCTTTCCAGTAATACCCGAGTCCTAAAAGTACTAGAAGGGGGGGGGGCTGGCATTTCCGTCGCCCACATCGCTGTCCATCGCTGTCTCCAAACAAATCTCCCATCGTCTCCCAAACAAGTCCCAAAGGGACCAGGCAAGGCCATAAAAGACCCAAAGAGCCAGGAGAGGCCGCAGCAGAAATTGCGGCAAGGGAAAAAGGCCGAAGAGCAAACCAGGACGCCTCCATCGCCTGCCTCCGTGGCCTCCATCGCCTGCCTCACCTCTGACGCCGTCCTCCAATCCTGTAATCCTGTAAGGAATTACAACTTTCTGGTGTTGTTTCCTAGTCTAATATTGCCCTGTTTACAGAAACTGCCTCTCCCTTAACCCTTATTACATTTTTGGAAGTAGCCTAAACTTACTGTCACTTCCAGTTCTGGAGCTTCTGGGAGGTTTTTTTTTCCTTGACTTTCTTAAAGGGGAAGGATTGTTTTAAGTTTTTTACACTACTGTCTCCCCTGTTGGAGTTCTTCCAACCAGGACGCAATGATCAGCACTTTGAAGAAATAATTGAATAACGAAGCAGAAACTTTTGATGAGAAGGAACCAAGATGAGTGACATTCAGCAAGGCTTATTGGCTAGCTAGAAAGACTGATATTCGAACGTGAGCTTACATACCCTTTCTGACTTTTGGTCTAAAACTGGTTTTTGGTGAAGTTTAATTCTGTGCTTGGTGATGTTTAATCTTGTGTTTAGTGATGAGATAATTTTCCCTAGTCAGCTTTGTTTGGAAGGAAAAAGGTTAATCTCTGTTCCTGAAAAAAAGCAGCTTTGGAAATCTGACTAGTTCCTATGTTTATTTGTTCTGGTAATTGGTTTAACAAGCAGCAAATACTCTGTTTGCTCCTTTGCTTCATTCTGGAGAGCTTAAATGACCTCTCTGCTAAAGGGTTTCACTTTATGAGCAAGAGTTGGCTGCTGATAGTTATCATTGCATTTTAACTAATTCCTCAAGGTGCTCTGGCACCCTGCCTGATTTGTAACTCCAGTTTGCAGGTATTTCTCATCTAATGATTGGTATTTAGGGCAGCTTTTTGCAAGCAAAAAAGCTTTTTGTGTTTTTGTACAAGTAATTGTTGTGACCAAGGTTCCTGGACCCGGACTCCTGGACTCGGATGATTCAGAAAGTGAGGGAGAAGACTTGGCAAGCCCTGCTTCTCTTGAGCCCTCTCCCTCCCTGGCACCCACTCAAAGGGAGGAGGAGGGGCCGGCAAGGCCTGATTCTCTGGAGCCTTCTTCTGATTGGCAACGCCCCAAGAACAGTTTTGGAGTGATGCAAGACTGCGCAGACGTGACCGGCGCGCGCAGCAGAAGCAGTGTTGGGATAAAGCCAAGTAATGATTGTCATGCAGTGACATCTGCAGAGACTATAAATAGGAGGCAGGACTTCCTGGTTTTATGTCTTGGACAAAGCAATGAATTTGCGCGGGCAAACTGTATCAATGGAGGGAAGAATATATTCGTGAGTAATTCTGGACTTATCTATAATTTCCTCGTTATCTCCAGAAACTTGGCAGGCCCGTGGGTAGATGTGGCCAGGACATTTATCTATGTAAATAGATTAGAAAAGGAGGCCTCTGACTGACTCTTTGCTGGGAGTATTGGGGGGAGGGAAACAGAACATTTTGTCCAAATTTTGTCCATTTTACCCCGACTAAAACATCTATCACCAAAGATGGACCAGCAGCAGGTACAGCAGCAGTTACAGCAGCTACAAGCGGCTAATCAACAGCTCCAGCAGCAAGTGGCTCACTTGGCAGGCCAACTTGCTGCCGGGAATGTGCCTGCAGCCCCCCCCCCCGTCCTCCCACTCCTCCTCATCATCGCAAGTGCCCAATAACCGTGCCGCATAAGTTTTCTGGGCAGCCTGAGATGTTCCCGACCTTCTTGGGACAGTGCCAGCTCTACATGGCTATGCGGCCAGAGAATTTCCCAGACGACCGGGCTAAGGTGGCCTTCGTGATTAATCTTCTTTCCGGCTCGGGTGCTCGATGGGCCACGCCCCTCTTGCTCCAGGACAGCCCCCTGCTGGCGGACCAACAGCGTTTTTGGCAGCACCTGCGCACCATGTACAAGGACCCCGTTCGAATGCTGACGGCAACCAGGCGCCTTAAGGAACTCCATCAAGGGAAACGCCCCCTGCAGGAGTACATCGCCGAATTTCGTCTTTTGTGCCAGGACTCTGACTGGAATGATGCAGCGCTGGTGGATGCATTCCAGGAGGGACTCTCAGAGGAATTCCAAGACGAGCTGGCCCGGGTGGAGGCGCCGCGGACCCTCGACAACTTGGTGCCCCTTTGTCTCCGCCTCGATGCCCGTCTGCAACAGTGACCGTCCCGTCGCACCCCCCGGGACCCGCCGTCGACATCTGCACCCCCACTTCCTGCACCACCAGCACCCCGGGTCGCCCCACGTTTTGTAACCGCTGCGGAAGAGCCCATGGAGTTGGGAGCGGCCAGACCTCGCCTGACAGCCCAGGAGCAGAACCGGAGGCGCCACGGGGGATTGTGCCTGTACTGTGGGGAGCCCGGCCACTTCGCCGCTTCTTGCCCCAGAAAGCGAAGTGGGGCACGCACACCAGTCCCCGAATCACAGCGTGACCAATCGGGAAACGGAGCAGGCCCGACCTCGGGGAAACCCTAGGTCGGGCATATACTAAGCCCCCACTGGACGTTGCGGAAGTAGACTCTGGGCCCCCTCGGCATCTGATTCTGGACACACGGATATGGTTGGGGAACCAGTCGGACGGACTCCAGGCGCATGCGCTGGTGGACTCAGGGGCCACAACAAACTTTATGGACCAGGCCTTTGTGACCCAGTTTGCGGTCCCCGTGGTTCCGGTGGACCCTCCGATGCGGGTAGAGACAATTGATGGAGAACTGGTGTCTGGCCCCATTAAATTCGTCACCCAGCCTTTGCGACTGGCTATTGGGGACCATGAGGAGGCGATCCAGTTTTATGTCACGGCGGACCTTCATTTTCCCTTGGTCCTTGGGTTGGCCTGGCTTCGGACCCACGATCCTCAGGTGGCCTGGTCGCGGAATGCCATCTCTTTCCCGAGTCTGCAGTGCGTTGACCACATCCGCCACACCTGTGCTGGCCAGAACGTCCCCACCGCTGCCATCACCTTGCCTTCTGAGCTGACGGACTTCGCCAACGTGTTCAGCAAGAAGGAGGCGGACCGACTACCCCCGCATCGGCCCTACGATTGCCCCATGGACCTTCTGCCCAATGCACCACTGCCTGTGGGACACCTGTATTCCATGTCGGAGCCCGAGTTGGCCGCCCTCAGGGACTTCCTGGACAAAAATCTGGCCCGAGGGTTCATCCGGCCTTCAAAGTCCCCTCTCTCAGCCCCGGTCCTCTTCGTGAAGAAGAAGACAGGGGACTTGCGCCTGTGCTGTGATTACCGCCGGCTAAACGCCATTACGGTGCGGAATTGCTACCCACTGCCGCTCATCCCGGAGCTGCTGGAGAGGTTGCGGGAGGCCACGATCTTCACCAAGCTCGATCTCCAGGGGGCCTACAACCTGGTGCGGATGCGAGAAGGAGACAAATGGAAGACGGCATTCGGCACCCGATACGGACACTACGAATACACTGTCATGCCATTTGGGTTGACCAACGCTCCCGCCGTTTTCCAGCACTTCATGAACGACGTGTTCCGAGACATGTTGGATCGGTTCGTGGTTATCTACCAGTACGACATCCTGATTTACTCCCACCTTCGACACATCGGTCTGGTTCTGCAATGCTTGCGGGAGCAACAACTCAATGCGAAGCTGGAAAAATGCGTCTTCTTCCGGACTTCCATAGAATTCCTCGGGCATATCATCTCGCCCGAGGGCATAGCCATGGACCCATGCAAAGTAGAAGCTTTGTGTAGCTGGGAAGCCCCTCGTCTGGTGAAGGATGTTCAGTGCCTGCTGGGCTTCGCCAACTACTAACGGACCTTCATCCTGGGCTTCACCACACTGACGGCTCCACTTACCCAGCTCCTCAGGAAGAAGGTTGTGTTCCGGTGGGGTCCCCCGCAGCAAGAAGCATTCACAGCCCTCAAGAAAGCGTTCGTAACGGAACCCGTCCTGAGGCATCACGACCCTCTCCGGCCTTTTGTGGTGGAAACGGATGCGTCCAATGTGGCTCTGGGAGCGGTGCTGCTACAGGCTCCGACAAATGGTGGCACACTTTTTCCCTGCACTTACTACTCCCGGAAACTCAATCCTTCCGAGCGCAACTACACCATCTGGGAAAAAGAGTTGCTGGCTATCAAGGCTGCATTCGAGGCTTGGCGACACCATCTGGAGGGGGCCCGACATCAGGTGGAGGTCCGAACGGATCATCGGAATCTCGAGCACCTCACCACAGCTCGGAAGTTGAACCAGCGGCAGATCCGGTGGTCGTTGTTTTTTGCCCGGTTCAACTTCCGCGTGACCTACATTCCCAGCGGTCACAGCCGGAGGGCGGATGCCCTGTCCCGCAAGCCAGAGTACCTATGTGCCAAGGACCCCCTTCCTCCACGGACAGTGCTGCTGGCAGAAGCCTTGGCCGCAGCACGGGAACCAGTGGACTTGCGGGCCCAGGTGCGAGAGGCGCAGCGCCAGGACGCCTGGTCACAGCAAAGGAGAGCGGAGGTGGGCCCCGCGTCTCCTTGGAACTTGGAGGAGGACTTACTCAAGTTTCGGGGGCGATTATATGTGCCCACAGGACCACTCCGAGCCCTTGTCATGACCCAGTGCCACGACAACCCTGCAGCAGGACATTTTGGGTTCTTCAAGATCCTCCACCTGGTGACACGGACCTTTTGGTGGCCCCGAGTGCGGCATGATGTACATGCCTACGTGACATCCTGCGTACCATGCCGGCAAGCCAAGGCCGCCACAGGGGCCCCTCCCGGGCTCCTCCAGCCCTTGCCGACACCCGACAGACCCTGGGGGGCGATCTCCATAGACTTCCTGACGGACCTGTCGCCGTCCTCTGGGTTCACCACGGTGCTGGTGGTGGTGGACATGCTCACCAAGATGGCACACTTCATCCCATGCCGCGGACTGCCCACAGCCGCAAAAACGGCCCGTCTCTTTCTGCAGCACATCTTCCGCCTCCATGGTCTACCGGACAGGGTGGTTTCGGACCACGCAGTTCAGTTCACAGCTCGCTTCTGGAAGAGCCTGATGGCCGCATTGGAGGTGCAAGTGTGTCTGTCGTCATCGCACCATCCGGAGACCGATGGGGGTACAGAGAAGGTCATCGGTATCCTGGAACAGTATCTCCGTTGCTTCATCAACCAGCAACAGGACAACTGGGCCGATTACCTGTCCCTGGCGGAGTTTGCTTTTAACAACTCTCAGCACACCTCTACTCAGATGACCCTGTTCTTTGCTAATGTGGGGTACCATCCGTGGCTCTTCCCTCTGGCACCACCGGATTCTCCTGTTCCCGAAACGCAGACCTTCCTGACGGAATTGCATGCGGTCCAACAGTTGGTACGTCAGCAGCTGGATCGGGCAAAGGAGGACTACAAACGGTCCGCCGACCTCTCCCGACGGGCAACGCCCCCGCTGGCAGTTGGAGACCGGGTGTGGCTCTCCACCAAACACCTCCCGTCCGACCGCCCGGTAAAGAAGTTGGACCACCGATTCATCGGCCCGTTCCCTGTCGAGGCAGTCATCAACCCAGTAACCTACCAACTGACCCTGCCACGATCCATGCGGATCCACCTCGTCTTTCACCGGTCCCTTCTGGTTCCTGAGGCCACACCGAGTCCCCTTCAGTGCCCAACAGCACCCGTCACTGTCGCCGAGGACGGGTCAGAGGAATACGAAGTCCACAGCGTACGAGATTCCCACTGGCTGAAGGGTCGTTTCCAATATTTGATCGCGTGGAAGGGATACGGGACTGATTTCTCCTGGGTAGATGCCTCCGATGTTCATGCCCCTGACCTGGTGAGGGTCCATGAGCAGAACCCAGCCTGACCACATCCCGATCGTCAGCCCCGGGGGAAGGGCCCTGAGGTGAGGGATAGTGTTGTGACCCAGGTTCCTGGACCCGGACTCCTGGACTCGGATGATTCAGAAAGTGAGGGAGAAGACCTGGCAAGCCCTGCTTCTCTTGAGCCCTCTCCCTCCCTGGCACCCACTCAAAGGGAGGAGGAGGGGCCGGCAAGGCCTGATTCTCTGGAGCCTTCTTCTGATTTGGCAGTGCCCCAAGAACAGTTTTGGAGTGATGCAAGACATAACATAACATAACATCAGAGTTGGAAGGGACCTTGGAGGCCTTCTAGTCCAACCCCCTGCCCAGGCAGGAAACCCTACACCATCTCAGTCAGATGGTTATCCAACATTTTCTTAAAAATTTCCAGTGTTGGAGCATTCACAACTTCTGAAGGCAAGTCGTTCCACTTATTAATTGTTCTAACTGTCAGGAAATTTCTCCTTAGTTCTAAGTTGCTTCTTTCCTTGATCAGTTTCCACCCATTGCTTCTTGTTCTACCCTCAGGTGCTCTGGAGAACAGCCCAACTCCCACTTCTCTGTGGCAGCCCCTGAGATATTGGAACACTGCTATCATGTCTCCCCTAGTCCTTTTTTTTTGTTAAACTAGACATACCCAGTTCCTGCAACCGTTCTTCATATGTTTTATCCTCCAGTCCCCTAATCATCTTTGTTGCTCTTCTCTGCACTCTTTCTAGAGTCTCAACATCTTTTTTACATCGTGGCGACCAAAACTGGATGCAATATTCCAAGTGTGGCCTTACCAAGGCATTATAAAGTGGTACTAGCACTTCACGTGATCTTGATTCTATCCCTCTGTTTATGCAGCCCAGAACTGTGTTGGCTTTTTTAACAGCTGCTGCACTGCTGGCTCATATCTAGATGGTTATCCACTAGGACTCCAAGATCCCTCTCACAGGTACTACTATTGAGCAAGGTACCACATATACGGTACTGGTGCATTTTGTTTTTGGCCTAAATGTAGAACCTTACTTTTTCACTGTTGAATTTCATTTTGTTAGATAGCGCCCAATGTTCAAGTCTGTCAAGACTTGAGCCTATCTTCTGGAGTGTTAGCTATTCCTGCCAGCTTGGTGTCATCTGCAAATTTGATGAGTTCCCCATCTATCCCTCGTCCAAGTCATTGATGAAGATGTTGAAGAGTACTGGGCCTAAAACAGAGCCTTGGGGTACTCCACTGCATACTTCCCTCCATGTGGATGTAGTTCCGTTGAGGACTACGTTGAGTCGGTTGGTCAGCCAGTTACTGAATCCATCTGGTGGTGGTGCTGTCTAACCCACATTTTCTACTTTATCTAGTAGTAGGTTATGGTCTACTTTATCAAATGCTTTACTGAAGTCCAAGTAAATTATATCAACAGCATTCCTCTGGTCTACTAATTTTGTCATTTTGTCAAAGAATGCGATAAGATTAGTCTGGCATGATCTGTTTTGACAAACCCATGTTGGCTTTTGGTTATTACTTTGTTTGCTTCTAGGTGTTCGGTGATTCGTTGCTTGATTATCTTTTCCAGAATCTTCCCCGGTATTGAGGTCAGACTGATAGGTCTGTAGTTTCCTGGATCTGTTTTTTCCTTTTTGAAGATGGGAACTACATCAGCTCTTTTCCAGTCCTCTGGCAGCTCCCTGTGCTCCAGGATCTTTGAAAGATATAGTTCAGTGGTTCTGAGATCACGTCTGCCAGTTCCTTCAGAACCTTGGGGTGTAATCCATCCGGTCCTGGTGATTTGAACTCGTCTAGGGTAGACAGGTGTTCACTTACCATTTTCTTCCCTATTTTAACTTGTGTTTCTAATCTGTTTTTTGTAGTGCTGTGTTTGATAGGTTGGATTGTTTTTCCTTTTGTGTAAAGACAGATGCAAAATATGAGTTAAGTAGATCTGCTTTCTCCCTGTTGCTTGTCATCTTCTTGCCACTTTCTCCCAGCAATGGGCCAATTGTTTCCTTGACTTTTTTCTTGTTTTTAACATGTTGGAAGAAGCTTTTTTTATTATTTTTTACTTTTGTCGCTAGCCTTTGTTCATTGTGAGCCTTAGCTTTCCTCACTTCATCTTTACAGGCTCGGGCTATTTGCTGATATTCTGCCTTAGTTATTTGCCCCTCTTTCCACTTTTTATATTTGTCCTTTTTGTCTTTCAATTTGTCAGATAGTTCTTTATGCATCCATGCTGGTTTCTTTTGTGATCTACTATTTTCTTCTTCATTGGTATTGTGTTAGACTGTGCTTTTATAATCTCACTTTTCAAAATTTCCCAAGCTTCTTGAGTTGTTTTCCCCCTGAGGATTCTCATCCATTGAATCCTTCTCAAGATCTCTCTAAGTTTATTGAAATTAGCTCTCTTAAAGTCCAAGACTCTAGTTTGACTTTGTTCTACTACTTGTATTTGCTTAATGTTGAATTCCAATATTGCGTGGTCACTTGCCCCAAGGTTCCTGTAGCTCCAACACCTTCTATCATTTCATCTCTGTTAGTGAGAATTAAGTCCAATATGGCTGATCCCTTGTCGCCTTCTCTATTTTTTGGGAAACAAAGTTGTCTGCTAGGTTTGTTAGGAACCTGTTGGATTTTCCACTTGGTGCAGAGTTTGTTTCCCAGTTGATGTCAGGGTAGTTAAAATCCCCCATTACTACTGTGATGTGCTTCCTACATACCTTAGTTAGCTGACTAGCAAAAAGTTCATCTACTTCCTCTGTTTGGTTGGGTGGCCTATAGTATAGACCTATGGCAATATCGTTTTCACCCCTTTTATATTGACCCAAATACATTCAAGATGATTTTCATCATTGTTGTGCTCTATTTCTGTAGAGATGTAGTTATTTCTTATATATAGTGCAACTCCACCTCCTCTTTTATTTGGTCTATTTCTTTTAAATAATTTATATCCCTCTAGCTGTATGTTCCATTTGTCAGTTTCATCCCACCAAGTTTCCGTAATGGCAACAATATCATATCTACCCTCATTTACTTGGATTTCTAATTCACCCTGTTTATTCCTCATACTCTGTGCATTGGTGTATAGACATTTGAGTCCATTTGGATTGATCTTGTGTTTACTGTCTACATAACCTGTGTTGACTGTACCTACTTTCATGCCACCTGTTGGTTTAGTGCACATGGTATGGCACTCACTGTTAAATGCTTGGTTTTGCTTGATAGCATGGTTGATAGTCTTACCCATACAGACATCTATGTTACATGCACTGATAACCCTTTTAGTTTTCGATTGCTGGGGACAGAAATTTTCTATATCAGTTAATTCTCTGTCCCCACTGTTCAGTTTAAATGTTTATCCAGAAAATCTGTGAATGTATTGCTAAGTAACTCAGTCCCTTTCTTTGTTGGATGCAATCCATCTCTTTTGGACAATTTTCATTGGACCAGTTGCAGACATCATGACTAATAAAACCAAAGCCTTCCCTTTTACACCACTCCTTTAGCCACACATTAAACTCCACTACACGCTGGCCTTTACCTTTTGTTCCTTATGTACTGGTAAAACCTCTGAAAAGTTAAGCCTACAACCTATGCTATTAAGTTCATACCCTAAGCTCTGGAAATCATTCTGCACAGAAAGCACATCCTTTTGGGACAGATCATTTGTGCCAAGGTGTATAATAGCATCAACATCAGAATCCTTACTGGCATTCTTGACTATCTTAAGAATTCTCTTGTCTCTGCTGGCAGTAGCACCAGGTAGACACCTGACGTCTTTCAAAACCTCCATATCCTTTCCTAAATTTACATCCCTTACAATTGAATCACCAATCAGAAGGTGGCTTCTCTTTTGGATACCTTGCTCTTCTTGTGTGACCGATCTGTAATACTTGATACACTTTTCCAAAGTAGGTTCACACTTTTCCAAAGTAAGTTCTTCATCTTGAACCATAATCCCTTGATTGTTTGAGTTATCAGTATCACAACTACCTTGATCTGTCACTTTAGTGTTCCTATTTAGGTCAGCAAGGGCACTATATCTGTTATACTGGGACACTGTAAAAGCTTTGTGTTTTTCTGAAGCAAATCAGAAGAAATGCAGAAATTTTCCTCCCCACTTTACCTTAAAGCAGCTCAAACTCACGTGTTTTTCTGAAGCAAATCAGGAAGAAATGCAGAAATTTTCCACCCCACTCACCTTAAAGCAGCTCAAACTCACGTGCTTTTCTGAAGCAAATCAGGAAGAAATGCAGAAATATTCCACCCCAATTTACCTTAAAGCAGCAGCTCAAACTCACGTGTTTTTCTGAAGCAAATCAGGAAGAAATGCAGAAATTTTCCTCCCCACTTTACCTTAAAGCAGCTCAAACTCACGTGTTTTTCTGAAGCAAATCAGGAAGAAATGCAGAAATATTCCTCCCCAATTCACCTTAAAGCAGCTCAAACTCACGTGCTTTTCTGAAGCAAATCAGGAAGAAATGCAGAAATTTTCCACCCCAATTTACCTTAAAGCAGCAGCTCAAACTCACGTGCTTTTCTGAAGCAAATCAGAAGAAATGCAGAAATTTTCCACCCCACTTCACCTTAAAGCAGCTCAAACTCACGTTTTTCTGAAGCAAATCAGAAGAAATGCAGAAATTTTCCTCCCCACTTTACCTTAAGCAGCAGCTCAAACTCACGTTTTTCTGAAGCAAATCAGAAGAAATGCAGAAATATTCCACCCCAATTTACCTTAAAGCAGCTCAAACTCACGTTTTTCTGAAGCAAATCAGAAGAAATGCAGAAATTTTCCACCCCAATCACCTTAAAGCAGCTCAAACTCACGTGTTTTTCTGAAGCAAATCAGAAGAAATGCAGAAATTTTCCTCCCCACTTTACCTTAAGCAGCAGCTCAAACTCACGTGCTTTTCTGAAGCAAATCAGGAAGAAATGCAGAAATTTTCCACCCCAATTCACCTTAAAGCAGCTCAAACTCACGTGCTTTTCTGAAGCAAATCAGAAGAAATGCAGAAATTTTCCTCCCCACTTTACCTTAAAGCAGCTCAAACTCACGTGCTTTTCTGAAGCAAATCAGAAGAAATGCAGAAATATTCCACCCCACTTTACCTTAAAGCAGCAGCTCAAACTCACGTTTTTCTGAAGCAAATCAGGAAGAAATGCAGAAATTTTCCACCCCACTTCACCTTAAAGCAGCTCAAACTCACGTGTTTTTCTGAAGCAAATCAGAAGAAATGCAGAAATATTCCACCCCACTTTACCTTAAGCAGCAGCTCAAACTCACGTGTTTTTCTGAAGCAAATCAGAAGAAATGCAGAAATTTTCCACCCCACTCACCTTAAAGCAGCTCAAACTCACGTGTTTTTCTGAAGCAAATCAGAAGAAATGCAGAAATATTCCTCCCCAATTCACCTTAAAGCAGCAGCTCAAACTCACGTTTTTCTGAAGCAAATCAGAAGAAATGCAGAAATTTTCCTCCCCACTTTACCTTAAAGCAGCTCAAACTCACGTGCTTTTCTGAAGCAAATCAGGAAGAAATGCAGAAATTTTCCTCCCCAATTCACCTTAAAGCAGCTCAAACTCACGTGCTTTTCTGAAGCAAATCAGAAGAAATGCAGAAATATTCCACCCCAATCCACCTTAAAGCAGCTCAAACTCACGTGTTTTTCTGAAGCAAATCAGAAGAAATGCAGAAATTTTCCACCCCAATTTACCTTAAAGCAGCTCAAACTCACGTGCTTTTCTGAAGCAAATCAGAAGAAATGCAGAAATATTCCACCCCACTTTACCTTAAGCAGCAGCTCAAACTCACGTTTTTCTGAAGCAAATCAGAAGAAATGCAGAAATTTTCCACCCCAATTTACCTTAAAGCAGCTCAAACTCACGTTTTTCTGAAGCAAATCAGGAAGAAATGCAGAAATTTTCCACCCCAATTCACCTTAAAGCAGCTCAAACTCACGTTTTTCTGAAGCAAATCAGAAGAAATGCAGAAATTTTCCACCCCAATCCACCTTAAAGCAGCAGCTCAAACTCACGTGCTTTTCTGAAGCAAATCAGAAGAAATGCAGAAATTTTCCACCCCAATTTACCTTAAAGCAGCAGCTCAAACTCACGTGCTTTTCTGAAGCAAATCAGAAGAAATGCAGAAATATTCCACCCCACTTTACCTTAAAGCAGCAGCTCAAACTCACGTGCTTTTCTGAAGCAAATCAGGAAGAAATGCAGAAATTTTCCACCCCACTTTACCTTAAAGCAGCAGCTCAAACTCACGTGCTTTTCTGAAGCAAATCAGAAGAAATGCAGAAATTTTCCACCCCAATTCACCTTAAAGCAGCAGCTCAAACTCACGTGCTTTTCTGAAGCAAATCAGAAGAAATGCAGAAATTTTCCACCCCACTTTACCTTAAAGCAGCAGCTCAAACTCACGTGCTTTTCTGAAGCAAATCAGAAGAAATGCAGAAATTTTCCACCCCAATTCACCTTAAAGCAGCAGCTCAAACTCACGTGCTTTTCTGAAGCAAATCAGAAGAAATGCAGAAATTTTCCACCCCAATTCACCTTAAAGCAGCAGCTCAAACTCACGTGCTTTTCTGAAGCAAATCAGAAGAAATGCAGAAATTTTCCACCCCACTTTACCTTAAAGCAGCAGCTCAAACTCACGTGCTTTTCTGAAGCAAATCAGAAGAAATGCAGAAATATTCCACCCCAATTCACCTTAAAGCAGCAGCTCAAACTCACGTGCTTTTCTGAAGCAAATCAGAAGAAATGCAGAAATTTTCCACCCCAATTCACCTTAAAGCAGCAGCTCAAACTCACGTGCTTTTCTGAAGCAAATCAGAAGAAATGCAGAAATTTTCCACCCCACTTTACCTTAAAGCAGCAGCTCAAACTCACGTGCTTTTCTGAAGCAAATCAGAAGAAATGCAGAAATTTTCCACCCCAATTCACCTTAAAGCAGCAGCTCAAACTCACGTGCTTTTCTGAAGCAAATCAGAAGAAATGCAGAAATTTTCCACCCCACTTTACCTTAAAGCAGCAGCTCAAACTCACGTGCTTTTCTGAAGCAAATCAGAAGAAATGCAGAAATTTTCCACCCCACTTCACCTTAAAGCAGCAGCTCAAACTCACGTGCTTTTCTGAAGCAAATCAGAAGAAATGCAGAAATTTTCCACCCCAATTCACCTTAAAGCAGCAGCTCAAACTCACGTGCTTTTCTGAAGCAAATCAGAAGAAATGCAGAAATTTTCCACCCCAATTCACCTTAAAGCAGCAGCTCAAACTCACGTGCTTTTCTGAAGCAAATCAGGAAGAAATGCAGAAATATTCCACCCCAATTCACCTTAAAGCAGCAGCTCAAACTCACGTGCTTTTCTGAAGCAAATCAGAAGAAATGCAGAAATATTCCACCCCACTTTACCTTAAAGCAGCAGCTCAAACTCACGTGCTTTTCTGAAGCAAATCAGAAGAAATGCAGAAATTTTCCACCCCACTTCACCTTAAAGCAGCAGCTCAAACTCACGTGCTTTTCTGAAGCAAATCAGAAGAAATGCAGAAATATTCCTCCCCAATTCACCTTAAAGCAGCAGCTCAAACTCACGTGCTTTTCTGAAGCAAATCAGGAAGAAATGCAGAAATTTTCCACCCCACTTTACCTTAAAGCAGCAGCTCAAACTCACGTGCTTTTCTGAAGCAAATCAGAAGAAATGCAGAAATTTTCCACCCCAATTCACCTTAAAGCAGCAGCTCAAACTCACGTGCTTTTCTGAAGCAAATCAGAAGAAATGCAGAAATTTTCCACCCCACTTTACCTTAAAGCAGCAGCTCAAACTCACGTGCTTTTCTGAAGCAAATCAGAAGAAATGCAGAAATTTTCCACCCCAATTTACCTTAAAGCAGCAGCTCAAACTCACGTGCTTTTCTGAAGCAAATCAGGAAGAAATGCAGAAATTTTCCACCCCAATTACCTTAAAGCAGCAGCTCAAACTCACGTGCTTTTCTGAAGCAAATCAGAAGAAATGCAGAAATTTTCCACCCCAATTCACCTTAAAGCAGCAGCTCAAACTCACGTGCTTTTCTGAAGCAAATCAGAAGAAATGCAGAAATTTTCCACCCCAATTCACCTTAAAGCAGCAGCTCAAACTCACGTGCTTTTCTGAAGCAAATCAGGAAGAAATGCAGAAATTTTCCACCCCAATTCACCTTAAAGCAGCTCAAACTCACGTGCTTTTCTGAAGCAAATCAGAAGAAATGCAGAAATTTTCCACCCCAATTCACCTTAAAGCAGCAGCTCAAACTCACGTGCTTTTCTGAAGCAAATCAGAAGAAATGCAGAAATTTTCCACCCCACTTTACCTTAAAGCAGCAGCTCAAACTCACGTGCTTTTCTGAAGCAAATCAGGAAGAAATGCAGAAATTTTCCACCCCACTTTACCTTAAAGCAGCAGCTCAAACTCACGTGCTTTTCTGAAGCAAATCAGAAGAAATGCAGAAATTTTCCACCCCACTTTACCTTAAAGCAGCAGCTCAAACTCACGTGCTTTTCTGAAGCAAATCAGAAGAAATGCAGAAATTTTCCACCCCACTTTACCTTAAAGCAGCAGCTCAAACTCACGTGTTTTTCTGAAGCAAATCAGAAGAAATGCAGAAATTTTCCACCCCACTTTACCTTAAAGCAGCAGCTCAAACTCACGTGCTTTTCTGAAGCAAATCAGAAGAAATGCAGAAATTTTCCACCCCAATTCACCTTAAAGCAGCAGCTCAAACTCACGTGCTTTTCTGAAGCAAATCAGAAGAAATGCAGAAATTTTCCACCCCACTTTACCTTAAAGCAGCAGCTCAAACTCACGTGCTTTTCTGAAGCAAATCAGAAGAAATGCAGAAATTTTCCACCCCACTTTACCTTAAAGCAGCAGCTCAAACTCACGTGCTTTTCTGAAGCAAATCAGAAGAAATGCAGAAATTTTCCACCCCACTTTACCTTAAAGCAGCAGCTCAAACTCACGTGCTTTTCTGAAGCAAATCAGAAGAAATGCAGAAATTTTCCACCCCACTTTACCTTAAAGCAGCAGCTCAAACTCACGTGCTTTTCTGAAGCAAATCAGAAGAAATGCAGAAATTTTCCACCCCACTTTACCTTAAAGCAGCAGCTCAAACTCACGTGCTTTTCTGAAGCAAATCAGAAGAAATGCAGAAATTTTCCACCCCCAATTCACCTTAAAGCAGCAGCTCAAACTCACGTGCTTTTCTGAAGCAAATCAGGAAGAAATGCAGAAATTTTCCACCCCCACTTAACCTTAAAGCAGCAGCTCAAACACACGTGCCTTTCTGAAGCAAATCAGAAGAAATGCAGAAATTTTCCACCCCACTTTACCTTAAAGCAGCAGCTCAAACTCACGTGCTTTTCTGAAGCAAATCAGGAAGAAATGCAGAAATTTTCCACCCCCACTTTACCTTAAAGCAGCAGCTCAAACTCACGTGCTTTTCTGAAGCAAATCAGGAAGAAATGCAGAAATTTTCCACCCCCACTTTACCTTAAGGCAGCAGCTCAAACTCACGTGCTTTTCTGAAGCAAATCAGGAAGAAATGCAGAAATTTTCCACCCCCACTTTACCTTAAAGCAGCAGCTCAAACTCACGTGCTTTTCTGAAGCAAATCAGGAAGAAATGCAGAAATTTTCCACCCCAATTCACCTTAAAGCAGCAGCTCAAACTCACGTGCTTTTCTGAAGCAAATCAGAAGAAATGCAGAAATTTTCCACCCCACTTCACCTTAAAGCAGCAGCTCAAACTCACGTTTTTCTGAAGCAAATCAGAAGAAATGCAGAAATTTTCCACCCCAATTCACCTTAAAGCAGCAGCTCAAACTCACGTTTTTCTGAAGCAAATCAGGAAGAAATGCAGAAATTTTCCACCCCCACTTTACCTTAAAGCAGCAGCTCAAACTCACGTGCTTTTCTGAAGCAAATCAGGAAGAAATGCAGAAATTTTCCACCCCCACTTTACCTTAAAGCAGCAGCTCAAACTCACGTGCTTTTCTGAAGCAAATCAGGAAGAAATGCAGAAATTTTCCACCCCCAATTCACCTTAAAGCAGCAGCTCAAACTCACGTGCTTTTCTGAAGCAAATCAGGAAGAAAAAAAAAGACTGCGGAGACGTGACCGGCGCGCGCAGCAGAAGCAGTGTTGGGATAAAGCCAAGTAATGATTGTCATGCAGTGACATCTGCAGAGACTATAAATAGGAGGCGGGACTTCCTGGTTTTTTGTCTTGGACAAAGCAATGAATTTGCGCGGGCAAACTGTATCAATGGAGGGAAGAATATATTCGTGAGTAATTCTGGCCTTATCTATAATTTCCTCATTATCTCCAGAAACTTGGCAGGCCCATGGGTAGACGTGGCCAGGACATTTATCTATGTAAATAGATTAGAAAAGGAGGCCTCTGACTGACTCTTTGCTGGGAGTATTGGGGGGAGGGAAACAGAACAGTAATCCTTGATTTACAACAGTTACAATGGCACTGAAAAAAGCGACTTATGACTGTTTTTCGCATTATGACTGTTTCAGCAAACTGTTATTAAGGCAAAGAACTGGTGACACACGACTGCCTGGCCACGCCCACCCGGCCACATGAAGCACCTCAGTTGTGAAATGAGTGACACGGTTGTTAAGAATGCTGCAGCAGGCATAAATGATGACTGGTCATAAGTGTGACGACTGGTCAAAAGTGTGAGGACCTGTCAGAAATCTCTTTTTTAAGCCCTCTGGGTAGTCCCTATGTACATAGGGACTACTCAGAGGGTTGAAAAAGTTATTTTTGCCTGGTCTTCACACTTTTGACCAGTCCTTGCACTTACAACTGTCTTTACATTTTATGTTTTGAGCCCTACCTTGTAACCATGGTGAAGACAAGCAGTTGTGAAATGAGTGACATGGTTGTTAAGAATGCTGCAATGGGCATAAATGTGATGATGGTCATAAGTGCAAGGACCAGTCAAAAGTGCGAGGACCGGTCAGAAATGACTTTTTTCAGCCCTTTGAGTAGTCCTTATGCACATAGCCACAACCACCCAGTCACATGACCAGCTATCCATGCCTACCCAGTCACATGACCACCAAGCCACACCCCAAATAAGCCACACCCACAGAACTGGTTGTTAAAAAAATTGAATCCCACCACTGCATCCAATGCTTTAATTTCACTTTGAAGTATTTACCAGGAGGGAAAAACATTCTGGCAGATGCCTTGTCCAGGTTACCCCAATACAACAGTGTCAAGGTAGAAGTAATTAAGCCCATGTTCCCAGCCTCCCAATTAGCAGCTAAAATTGTCATATGCTCTCAGACAAAGAATGACCCCTTCATCTTATACAATGCCACCACCACAGAATTCAAAAAGGCGTTGGAAACATATGAGTGGTTTAATGCCCATAGACATACTTACATAACAAAAAATGGGTCAGCTTAGGTGGGAAATAAATTGCATGTCCCAGTTAGGGAACGTCTGAAAGCTATGCAAGCTTGTCATAATTCCAAATTAACTGATCACTTTGGTTTTGTTAAAACATTACATTTACTGAAACGGCAATTCTGTTGGCCCTTATTAAAAAAGGACAGAGAAAGCTATGTAGCAAGCTCCCCATTTGAACTGCCGCTGGATGCAGGCAGGGTAAAAACCCTGGTCTACTGCATCTGGTGGCTGACCCTTCAGCACTATGGAGAGAGATCTCCATGGATTTCATTGTAGAATTCTGGATCTGGGTGTCACAGACCTTTTCTCAAAGCAGGTTCCCTTTATCCCATGCCAAAAGATCCCTACAGCCAAAACTTGGCTAAGCTGTTTTTAGCCCACATATACTGCTTACCTGGGGCCCCACAATGTATTATTTCAGACAGAGGAGTCCACTTCACATCCAAGTTCTGGAAAGCCTTTTTGGACCTACTTGGAACTGAACAGGCATTTAGTTCTAGTCATCATCCACAAACAAACAGGACCACAGAACAAATTAACTCACAGGAACTGTACCTCTGCTGTTTTATTAACTATCAGCAGGACAACTGGACTGAGCTATTGCCTTTTGCAGAAGTAGCCTATAATAATGCAGTTCACTTTAGCACAGGTTTCACCCCATTCAGAGTGGCCACAGGGCAAGAATTTAATGTTATGCCTGAAGGAGGCTTCCGGCTGACATTGTGATGATACAGACATAGAGGAACGGGTCTCTGCATTCCCTGTGCTGAATTCTTCATATTTGTTGACTCCGGAGGGAGCCTAAACTGCCCTGATGGGGCGGTGAAGCACAGAGGAGCACCCTGTGAGGTCAGGGAGAGCCGCAGCTCTCCTGTCTGGCCCAGGTTTTTTTTCCCTCTCAGCCATGGCAAGAAAAAAAAGCAGCCTAAAGATGGCCAATACAAAGCTGGGACAACCGAAGAACAGCAGGTAGGACTGATGCTGGAGCAAAGAAAGTGAGTGGTGGTGGAACTGGGAAAGGGGATTTTTCTTTTGTGTTAAATTGAACCCCAAGAATTAACTCAGAACTATTTGCCCAGAATTGAGTGTTAAAGCAGCGCCTAAGCATTTTGGGATGTTTTGGGGGGGGGGAACCTAACCAGAAATGAAAGCTGTAGGAGAATAAACAACAGATTATGAAATAAACAGACTCCTAAACTGGGAAGAAGCACTACTGGGAAGGTATTTTTAAACATTGGAATTATCTATATAAAAAACATACTCTGTTTTTGTATTTGTTGTACAACCCAAATGACAATGGATTTATAAACTAGTAAAATGTAATTTAAATGGAAAGTGCCACCTGCTGACAAGAGAGGAAACTACAAGGAAGTGATTTAAGTAGAGACACTTGAACACTATATTAGAGGATTGAATTTGCAAAGAGGATATCAAAGAGCTTGTTTTATAACCTCTGGGACTACTTGAATGGAACTGAGTGCCAATTTATGAGATATAAAGAATTGGGACTAGTGTACTCCTTGAAGGGTAGTTTAAAGACTAAATTAATAATTCTTGGACTGTTGGACAAAAATCAACTTTCTTAAAAAATAAAATAAGATACTGAAGAAGGAGAAATAAGTGGAATTGTCCAGGAGATGGATTTACTTTATCAAAATATAATTATGGACAAAGGATTTAAGAATATTGTAGAAAAAATGGAAAACATTATACAAGGGATAATGATTACAGAACGAGACGCCCAGGAAAGGGAGGAGCCAAAAGAAGAAATAGAGAAGGAAGAAGACAAGGAGGAGATTATAACAAAAATAATAATGATTAATGAATTAAACTAGGGGAAAAACATATTAAGAGAGTTGGAAGATAAGTTTGAAATGGAGGCAGGGGCCTCAGTAAATATTTTAGAAAATAGGCAGTGGAAGAGGGTAGAGGTGGGAGGAACCCTTAGATTGGATATCCAAGAAATAGAAACAGATGTAGAGTTAATAGAGGAATGGGGGAGGCAAGTAAAAAAAAAAAGCATAGCAATTGAAGTATTGAAGCGGGCAAGAGACGATGGGTACATGATTTCTTTTTTCTTTATTGTTTTTTCTTTATTATTGTTGTTTTGACTTGCATTTCCTTTTACCCCTCTTTCTTTTAAAGTATAACAACTAAAGTATAAAGAAGGCAAGAGATGATGGTTGGATGATTCCTTTTCTCGGTTGCTGTTTTGAATTGGGTTGCAGAACTGAACCAGATAGTTATAGAGGTGCAGAAGACAGACTCAATAATTCCTCTGTATCTGCAGCTCCTTGGGCAGTTTGAGCTTTCTCAATTGGCGCAGAAAGAACATTCTTTGTTGTGCTTTTTTGATGACATTTTTGATGTTAGCTGTCTACTTTAGATCTTGCAAAATGATAGAACCTAGAAATTTGAAGATCTCTACTGTTGATACTATGTTGTCTAGTATTGTAAGAGGTAGAAGTATGGAGGGGTTTTTTCTAAAGTCTACCACCATTTCTACGGTTTTGAGTGTGTTCAGTTCCAGATTGTTCTGATCGCACCATGAGGCTGGTTGTTCAACCTCTCATCTGTATGTGGATTCATCATTGTCTCGAATGAGACCGATCACTGTTGGGTCATCTGCAAACTTCAGTAGTTTAACAGATGGATCGTTAGAGATGCAGTCATTGGTATATAGAGAGAAGTGGAAAGAGCACACAGCCTGGTGGGGCCCCTGTGCTAATAGGGTATAGTATAGGTTATCTAGTATAAGAATCTAATGTGATTCTGCTTAGCTTCACCTGCTGCTTCCTGACTGTTAGGAAGCTTATGATCCATTTACAAGTGTGTTCAGGTACTGCTAGCTGCTTTAATTTAGTTAGAAGAATGTCTGGAATGATGGTGTTGAATGATACGCCCTCTAATGGCTTCCCTTATCTGGGCAGTTTCTTACCCAGCTTCTTAAAGTGGCAGTAACCCTGCTGCCTCATTCCAATTGCATCAGCTTTCAGTTGCTTCCGCTTACAACCTTCCATCAGCTTACAGCTATTAAATCTACATTCCCTGACATGAAACTTGCCAAAACTTTAAAATACCCACAAGTAATTAATATAGTGCTGCTCATGATAGTTTACAGAACAACCTCTAAGTATATGTGCTATATTTCTCAATCATATCAATATGTAAAATAGTTAATTTAATATACTAGAATGTACACTGAGAGCATATGTACCAAGACAAATTCCTTGTGTGTCCAATCACACTTGGCCAATAAAAATTCTATTCTATTCTATTCTATTCTATTCTATTCTATTCTATTCTATTCTATTCTGTATTTATTTATAAAATATATAGATTGCTTCAGTACAAAAAAACCTAGGAGATTATCAAAGAGCAGAAGCAGCTCTTTGCAATAAATAGAAAATTACTATAGTAGAAAATATTTAAGGCAACTCTCCAGTTTCGTTGGCCATCTGAAGTGGCAGATCTCCTTCTAAGATTTTTAACTGACTTCTGTCAGACTCTCTAGTTTAAGATTATACTTCAAAACATGAAACAGTCAATCAATCACAACTTATTCCTAAATGAGCGGTAAAGGGAGACACCATTCAGTAGTTCCTAAGACAAAATTATATTTTAATTAAACCATATACTGTATGGATTATTGTGACATAAAAGTAAAAGAATTCTGGCAGTTAATAACCGTTACTTTACTCTGTCTCTCAGCAGTGCTTCTTTTAAGAAAACTGTGTCTAATGTATGCAAATGAAGACTCAATCATCCAAGCCTGGTATGAAGAGTTGGTTCATTCCAATGATTCTCTGACTCTCTGCCTACCCAAAATTTTCATTCTGACTGAAGAAGTTACTTTGATGAGTAATGAAACGTCTCAGTTTTAATAAACTTTGGTCCAGTTGCCATAATTTAGATGTTCTTTAGATGCTTTTGGCGTGAATGATTGAGTCTTCATTTGCATGTTTCTTTTCATATTGGGGAGAAACGCCCTGCAGTCTGTATGGCAAGAGTTGTTCATGCCAACAACTCTCTGACTCTCTGCCTACCCAAAATTTCACGTGTCATACTCTAAAAAAAAAAATATCTTTTTAGATGTGCCTGGAATATTAAGGGCTGCCATGAACTTGAGAAAACACAGGATGGGAATGGAGATTTTGAGTATTCTTTCCTTGCCACGCCCACCATGCCACACCATGCCCATCAAGCCACTACTACCACAGAACCGGTAGTAAAAAAAAATGGATTTCACCACTGATCTACCCTATAAATGTTTGATGTTTCCTTCAAAAACAGTTGTAAACAATTAATAAAGCTAAAGTAGCTGAGTAATAGTCCAACACAATATAAAATAAGGGAATATTTTATCTATTTGAATGTTGAAATTTCTCATCCAATAGATTCTCATATTTTTAAAATAATAGTTACCTAGGAATTGTGGACCCTATTGTTTTCAACTTGTTGGCCTCATTTGTGGATCATTTTGTGATAAATGATGCAATTTGGATTCAAGGATGGCATGGTAATGATACCTGAGTCTGAGAAAAGAGATTTTCACTGTGTATTTTTTCTCCTGTTGTCATATCCCAGGATGTTTTTCCAAACAAAATGAAACAAAAAAAAATCAAACCAGCAAGCCTCCCTAATGGCCCTCCAAATTAATACATTTTAGTGTGATTGTTTGCTAAATAATAACAAATTATTTCTAACAAAATTGTCTTGCTGAAATAATAGGCTTCAGACTGATCTTTAATATAGCATTTGCTGCATTAAATGGCATCAATAGCTTATATTCATTTGTTTTTATTTTTTTCCTATTTGACAAAGACATATCATGCTTAAAAATAACTTCATCTTCAGTGTCATCAGGTTCAACTATTTACACATCATTTGGCTTCTAGAGATGGCCTGTTTTTCTCACAAGCAATTTTAAATAATGTCAAAATGTCATGTCGTTTAGAGAACTGTATCCCAAATATTAGTTTTTGAAAAGCACTACGGAAGATAGAAGCCATATTCTATCTAGAAACCAGTATATATTCCTGCTTGTTAAAGCTATGCTAATTAGTCAAATGTCATGTTGATCCTAAAAGTATCATATCTAAGCCTGTATATTACTGACAGTGTAGAAAAATATATATAACACATGCTAACCAATAAGCAGCACTTTCCAATATTTCCTGCAAATATATTATTATCTAATATGGGAATGAAGCCTTGCTCAAAGAAGTCTAACAATATAATTTTAGAATCTGTACTAGGTATCAAACTGCCTTGAATTCACAGAAAGCACTTTGGATTTGAAACCAAACAAATCATGTACAGATATTTTAGCATATATCCTTTTCCTGTACTTATCTGTATATAGCAAAGCCCAATACTAATAGCAAATAATTATAAAATTTCAAAACAAATGAAAGTGATGGTCTGGATGTTTTGGAATTGTACCCAAAGTACTTGTTACTACATATAGATTCCATCTTCGCTTTCTTTTGCCACACCCATTCTATTTACAGGTCTTTATATTTTATAATTTTCTGCAGTTCTTTCTCTTCTATTCTGCTGTCTCTAGGTACAAATATCACTTTAGCTTCTTCATTTTCATTTTCTATTACTTTGTCAGTCTTTTGGTCCTACCCATTCTTGCTTGGAGGCAAGTGGTATTTCTTGCAGATATTCCAACATACCATTGTAGCTATTTTGTCATATTGTTGTTTTTAGTATTAATAATATTGTTATTAACAATTATTTATTCACAGCAATATCAAAGTCATAGCCGCCAGTTCTTTCCTTCATAGGCACCAAATTCTTTCCAAGAACATAAGATGTCATAATATATCAATATAGTATATACAGTATGTAAATCCAAACAATAAGGCTGTTTTCAATTGACAGATGGAAATGTTATCAATACGCAGATTTTCTAAGATATTTTTGGGTATGGTACCTAGTATGTCAAAATCACTGGGACCACCACAGTCAGTCTACGCTTAATCTTTCAGTTTTGATTTTCAGATCTTGGTGCTTTGTGATCTTCTCCAATTCTTTGCCTTCTACTTTATTGTTTCCTGGTATTTGTACATCATTGTCCTGAAGGTGCTTTTACAAGAGGCAACTATACTTTATTTGTTTTTCCTTGAAGACATTTCATTTCTCATCCAAGAAACGTCTTCAGTGCTGACTGAATGGTAGGGAAATGGAAGGATTTATATTCCTTGAAGTCATATGATCATCAGTACCCTTTCTGAGAGTCATTGAGGCCACTTGCAGGTTTATCTGTGCCCTCGGGGTCACCTGAAGAGTGCAAATGGATGTGGAATCTTTCTGGATCTGCTGAGAGGACTATGTTGTAAACAGAAGATAGGTGGTGTCATATCCCTCTCCCTTTGTTGAGAAAGGGCTGTTCAGGTGGGGCACAAATAAACCTCCAAGTGGCCTCAATGACTCTCAGAAAGAGTATTGGCTCAGATAAATGCCAGACATGAGTGATAACATCTAGAAGCTGGGCCTAATCAGTACATGCTTTGGATTCTTTTCACACATTCACGTTTCTTGAGTTGTTCAATATTAACTGATCATTCTAGCACAATCTTTCCCAAGATCTCTACCAGCTGATTCATATTCAATGGAGCAGAAAGCTCAATGACTGAAAACTCATATCATTTTTCAGACAGCTCACCCTGCTGGTTAGACACTTGAAAGGTGACCAATCAAATAATTTTAAATGTGGCACCAAGTTTGACTGCTTTATTATTTTTAGACTAAAGGGTGATAATCAGCTTACATTTTTTCCATATCTGCTGACAAGAAAACAACTGACAATTGGTTTATTTATGATATACTTTGAAAACAGGAAGTTGATGGAGGGTAGATAAAGAAAAGGAAGCACTAGAGCAAGAATCAAAAACATAATTTATAGCAGAGAAGAAAAAGGATGCTGTTACAAAAGAGAGACAGAGAAAACCCCACACATTATTCACTCGTGCCTAATGACTAATAAATGCTGTTTAGCGAATAACTATTGCCTTCTGCCTTTCTCATAACATTAGAACAGCTTCACCCTCAGTTATCAAAACTGCTTTCTAGTTTAAGTGCTAGAATGATTAAAATCTCATTGTTCCACAAAGTCAACGTGAGATGCTGATTCTAAATAAGGTGACAGCTCATCTGTTCGATAACACTTTCTAATGCATAGCAAGTAAGTGTGAGCTAAACTCTTCCAAGACAGGCTGTGTATATGATAACTGTAGTGCATTAGCAGCATTAGAGTTTTACTCTGGAAGGTATTTCTGTTACCAACCAAGGCTTGATGTCAAAAGATTTGAGCCTCATTATAGCCTTTTTAAAGGGAAAGCTGGGTGATTTTTAATTTTAAATAGTTCAATGTGACTTTTAAGATCCAAAAATCTATAGGTGTGGTAAGAAAAAAGTTTCAGAATATAATAACTACCCTATTTGTAGTAATATCATATTACTTTTATTTTAAGCAGTCTTCAATTTACATTCATAAATTCATTTGAGGAATATTTCTTAATTTCAGTTCATTTCATTCTAAAATAACCTTTTGAAACACAATGTCAGGGTTCCAACGAATACCCCTAACGATTAACTCCATTAATCAATTGCATGAATACTGCAGGGGCTCCTTGAAGACCAAAAGGCATGACTTTGAATTGGAAGCTACCTAATGGGCAGTTGAAAGCAGTCTTCCATTCATCTCCTTCCTTTATGTTCACCCTATTGTAGGCTTCTCTCAAGTCAAGTTTAGTAAACACTTTGCCTTCTGAAAGTAGGTCTTTCATGAGGGGAAGGGGGTAGATGTTTTCCACGCATACCATATTTATTCCATGAAAATCCACAAGGAGCCTCATCACCCCATCTTTCTTTTTCTTAAACAGCACTGGGGCGGCTGCTCTGGATTTTGCAGGCTGGATGAACCCTCGGGCTAGGTTAGTATCAATATACTTCCTCAGCTCAGCCATCTCTTTTGGAGTCATTGAGTACATCTTTGGTTAGGGAGTTTGGCCCCGGTCTCAGTCTCGATTGTACAGTCAGTGTGGTGATGAGGGGGAAGGATGTTGCATTCCTCCTCACTGAATGCTTCAGCCAGGTCCCTGTATTCCTTGGGGACCTTGGGAGTCCCACGTACAACTTCGATGGCCATCGTGGCTGCTTCTCATTTGTGGGGCTCCTGAGGGCTCATCTCAGTGGGTTCGGTTTCAGGAAGGACAGGAGGCCCCACCCCTATCCTTACTTTTCAGTAGCCATCCTCCCATTTGATTGTAAGGGCCCATTTGTCTAGCCAGGTGAGTCCCAGGATGACTGACTCTGCCATTTTTGGGGCTACTATGAATCGAATGAGTTCTGTGTGGATCCCCAGTTCCAATCTGACAAGCTCAGTGACCTGAGCTTTTAAAGTCCCATCTACTTGCTGAAAGCATATGGGGCAGCTTAAGAGGTGTGTCTTTATGCCTAGCTGTTCAACAATGGGGAAGCTAATCAAGCAACGAGTGCAGCCGGTGTCTATTATTGCTGCTACCTCTCCATGCACCCTGTCTCTGGTACTGTCAGCTTGACTTTGACCACAAAGGGGTGGATGGTCCCACTTACCATCGGGTTGTCTTCGCCACTGCTACTGCTGGCCGGCCCGGGCAGCAGGTCATTGGTCAAGGTCTCTTCACTCTCTCCAGTGGGAGGGAAAGTCTCAACTGCCTGCCGGGCAATTGACTCTGTAGTATCTTTATCGCATCTTTTAGTTTTTGATCATGTGGATTATGTATTAATAATTTTTGTTTCTTTTGGATTTCCTCTTCTAAATACCTACGCTGTTTTTGTTGTTTACTTCTCTGTTTATTATTAATATATATTAAGACTCCTCTCATAAAGGCCTTACTTGCATCCGAAACCATTTCTATTGATGTTCCCCTATTCAAATTATCATCAAAAAATTCTTTCATTTGTTTTTTACATTGATTTACATTATCTTCATATCCAAACAAATTTTCATTTATTCTGCAGGATTTTCTACCACCTTTTTCTTGTTGCAATTCCAACCATACTGGACTATGATCAGATAAACACCTTGGAATTATCTTCGTTTCCTTCACCCTAAGAAGCAAATCAATAGTGATTAATATAAAATCAATACGTGAAAAAGATTGATGCCTATCAGAAAAAAAAAAAGTAAAATCTCTATCTTCAAGATTCCGCATTCTCCATACATCTCCCAACTCAAAATCTTCCATCATCTCAAAAAAAGATTTGGGCAGCTTTGCATGTGTAGGAATTTTTTTAGAGAAAATTCTTTTATCCTTTTGGGTATCTATTACACCATTCCAATCCCCTAGTATAATAAACGATTTATAATCCCAAAGAGTCAGTTTATCATGCAACGTCCTATAGAATTTTTCTTGTTGCTGATTAGGTGCATATATACCAATCAAAAGTGTCTTTTTTCCTTCTAACACAAGTTCAATAGCGATATATCTCCCTTGGATATCTGCTTCAATTAATTTGGCTGGTATATTTTTTCTCAAATATACCACTATACCATTTTTCTTATCCAAAGCTGAAGCAACAAAGTGTTTACCTAATTTTGAGTTTATTAGGTATTTTTGATCTGATAGTTTAATATGTGTCTCTTGTAAACAAATCACATCATTTTTAAATTGTCTCAAATAATGAAATATTTTTCTTCTTTTCTGCGCTGAATTCAAACCATTAACATTCCAAGTCAAGAATTTATTTGCCATCTGTGGCCTCACAAAGCTTTTGAGCAATCAGCTGAAGATCCTCACTCCCTTTTGTCTTCGGCCTTGCTCCTCCCACTGCTTCTGCTTCTGTAGTAGAATCTTGACTTTTACTTTGAAGTTGATCCTCCTTTTCTTTACGCTTAGTAGCCGCCCTTGTCATCCTTTGTTCTTGTGGCTGTTCTTGAGATAATAACATCAAAGGGGCCACGTCAGCTTCCATACTCATTTGCCTCTTTTGTGGGCTTTTATCTGTTGTTTCGGGATCAACTTTTAGCACATTGAAAAGGAAATCTTTCACTTTCAACACAGTTTCAATACGATATCTCCTTCCATGAAAAAACACTGTGAGACCAGCTGGAACCTCCCATCTAAATTGAATCTGATGATTCTTGAGCTCTTGTGTAAAAAATATAAACTCTTTCCTGTCTTTTAACATCTTAAGGGGGATCTCTTTCAAAACCATCACCTCTTGTTCTGCTATTTGCAACTTTTTCTAATACATAGCTTGCAGAATTTGATTTCTCATTGTTCTTGTCAAGAAATAAACCACAATATCTTTTGGCATTTTTTTTTCTCTAGCAATCCAAGAATTAACCCTATATACTTTGTCAATTTGAAAAGCAACCTCTTGTGGGTCACATCCTAGCATTTCAGCCAAAGCTTCTGATAGGATTTTCTTAAGATCTTCATCCTTTACTTCCTGCAAACCCCTGATTCTCAAAGCCCCCTCCATCGCCCTGTATTGTAACACCACCACTTGATCTTCATTTTTATCCACTTTTATTTGCAGTTCTCCCATTTTATTTTCCAAATGCTGATTAGATTGATTAATTTCTTCCACTTTCTCTTCCAAAACCTCCAAATTTTTTTCCAAACCTTGAATAATGATTTTAAGATTTTTGCTAAAATAATAGTGAATAGATTAATGTTAGTTCTGCAACAAATAATTCAAACTGATCAATCTGGATTTATAAAGGGGAGGCAGATGAGGAATAATGTTAGACAGATTCTAAATTTATTGGAATATTTAGAAAAGAACAATCAGATTTCTGCAGCATTTATTTTTCTGGATGCAGAGAAAGCCTTTGATCGACTGCATTGGGAATTTTTATTTAAATTAATAGATAAAATGCAATTTGGAAATTGTTTTATGAGAAAAATTATAGACAGGGGTGCCCCTTATCACCATTATTGTTTATTTTAACTCTGAAGCCATTATTGGATAAAATAAGAGAGGTAAAGGAGATAGAGGGAATTAAAATTAGACAACATGAGTATAAAGTGAGAGCGTTTGCTGATGATTTGGTGATTATTTTGTCAAATCCTATAAATTCAAGTGTATGTTTCTTGGAAATAATTGATCAATATGGAAAGGCTTCAGGGTTTAAAGTAAATCAGAATAAAACAAAAGTGATAACAAAAAATATGACTAGACAACAGAAAGAAAAATTAGAGGAAACAACGGGATTTGAAATTGTAAAAAAGGTCAGATACCTAGGGGTTTATATTACTTCTTCAAATGTGAAATTGTATAAGAATAACTTTGAGGTATTATGGCAAAAAGTTCAGATGGAAATGTTCAGTTGGAAAAAATTACAATTATCATTATTGGGGAGAATAGCAGCCATTAAAATGAATGTTTTACCTAGATTTTTATTTTTGTTTCAGATGATACCAATAATTAAGAAAGATAAAAATTTGGAAGAATGGCAGATTGGAATTAACAAATTTTTATGGAAAGGTAAAAAAGCGAGAGTTAAAATGAAAATAATTCAAGACATACGGGAAAGGGGAGGTTTAAAAATGCCCAATTTTAAATTATATAATGAAGCAGCTGCTCTTTTGGTAATAAGTGATTGGTTTAATTTAACGGAGGAAAGGATTTTGAATATAGAAGGTTATGATTTATTATATGGATGGCATGCATATTTATTGTATGATAAAAAACTGGATAGAGCCTTTAAGAATCATGTGTTAAGAATTGCTCTTCTGCGTGTTTGGAAGAAATACTATTACAAGTTGAATTATAAAATTCCTATTTGGGCAAACCCCAGGCATGCAATAGAGAATATAAATATAGAACAGAAACAGGAAATGATTACTTTAAAGAACTTTTATATTTTGAGAGAGGTAATTTACAATTAAAATCCTTGCAACGATTAAAAGAAGAAGGGAGAAACTATACTTGGTTCCAATATGGGCAATTACGAGCTAGGTGGAAAGAAGATCAGAAAATTGGTATCATGCAGAATGAAGAAAACTTGGTAAAACAAATTATAAATCTAACTCAGGCGCATATAAAGAGTTTGTATAATGTGTTGATAGAAATAGACTCTGAAAGGGATTTAATAAAGGATTGTATGATAAAATGGGCACAAAATATTCAGAACCAATATATTTGGAAACTTGGGAAAAAATTTGGGTTAGAAATGTTAAATTTACGGAAGCACAGAACTTGAGGGAAAATTTTTATAAAATGTTTTATAGGTGACACTTAGACCCTAAGAAATTATCATGTATGTATCCAGATATGCAAGCGAAATGTTGGAGCTGTAATTGTGATGATGTTACATATTTTCATATTTGGTGGACTTGTAAGAAAATTAATGCTTTTTGGATAAGGATTTGGTGGATTATACAAAATGTTTTGAAAAAGAAGATAAAGTTCCTACCTCAATTTTTCTTATTGGGAATTATTATAGACTGTACAGTAATTGAGACTAAGTTGATTTTAAATTTAATAACAGTGGCAAGACCACTGATAGGACAATATTGGAAGAAAAAAGAGTTACCTACAATAGAAGAATGGATATTGAAAGTTGCTAATTTGGCTGAGATGGCTAAAATCTCAGCCTTTTTGAAAGACACTACACAAGAAAAATATCTAACTGAATGGAAAAAATGGATTGAATATATACAAAATAGATATCAGATTAAGAGATTTCAGATTGCTTTTGAATGATTAGGATGTATTTATCTTTGATTTGTTTGGGGGAAATTAGGATTTGAGAAGAAGGGGAAGATTATAATTTGCGTTAGGGAAAATTTAGCAAATGATTGTTGTAATGTATCTTTAAGAGTTTTGGAGGGAAAACTGAGCGGGAAAAAGCACGTTGCTGATTGAATAAAGCCTCTGGCTAAACTGTATATAAAGAGAGGGTTTTCCCAGCCCGAGCCGCTGGGTTCACCAGATAGTAAAGAGCTGTTGTCACTATCCTGGTCTCCTGCCTCGTTATTGCCCGAATTTAACAATTGTTTTTTTCTTTTGACCTATACCTTGTGTTTGTTCTGTCGGGGGGGAGGGAAGAGGGTGGTTTTGGGGGAAGGGGGGAGGGGATGGAATGAGGGGGAGTGGGGGAAAAGGGGGGTGAAATTTTTTTTAAATACTTTTTCAATAAAAAAAATGCCTTGACTCATCACCTGTATTTTTGCTTCACTCTTGTTGATTCAGTCTTGATCTTCAAATCTGGCCTGGAGCAGCTCAACAAAACCTGCCACATCATTTAATTCAGCAACCCCCTCATTATGCAGCTGGGCTTCACATTCAGCAACATTTCCCTCATTCATCCCTTCTGAGATCACAGATACTAAGTCACAATCTATTTCGTATTGTTTTCCATACTGATCTATATGAGCCCGTATTCGGCTGAGGAAATAGGCCAGTTTGGTAGGCTTACCGTCAAACATTGCTCTAAACCGTGGTGGTGGGGCCCTTGCTGGTGGAATTGCCATGGCGACTGGAGATGGGGCAGGGACCTGTTGGAGTGCTGCAGTGGGCAGTGTGGTGAATGCCAGCGGCTGAACTGGAACCTGTGGCGGTGGCACTGCTGGCTGCTGGATCAGACCCCACAGCAGTGCTGGGATTGTTGGGGCAAAATGGGCCCATGGTGATCCTGTAAGTGGGGAGCAGAAAGCACTGGCATCCACTGGCACTGGACCCACCCCTGACCAGGATAGAATCCCCATCCTGGGGGGATAAATTCCGTAGGGGTTAGCATGAAGGCAGGTTGATGAGGGCTGGATATGGGATGACATCCCAGCGATCATTCTTTCGGACCCATCTCTGGAGTTGGATCCGGCTGGCAAGTTTTCCTGGAATCTATCTCCTGGATCGAGCGCCTAGGCTTTGTATCATCTCTGCAACTTCAAGGCCTTGTACCACGCCTTCAGAAGGAGAATACCAAGTCTCAATAAACCTTCCAGTATGTGCTCCCATGGGTCCCTCTGCAATCTCCTCTCTCTCTTCTATCTTTGCTGAGTCTTCGCACCACCCAAGCTTTAGGTTGGTGCTGGGGCTCAGCACCCCATTCTGCCCCCTTTTGGGGTGCTGCTTAGTTATTTAGGGGATTGGGTTAATGTCAGGGTTCCAAGGAACATCCCCAATGAAATAAAGCTCTGAGGCTTGAGGTTCCTCAAAGTTCCAATTTATTAAAGATGTCATGTTGGCACATCTGGAAAAACCCAAATCTGAAAGCTTCCAGGTTTTCCACATCCAGCTGACAGTTCATAGCCCTGCCCCACACCCACAAGTTCATCACAGTGTCCAATCAACTCTTCACACTCAACTGGATACAATCTTCAGGCAGTCTCCATCAGATGCAGGCAAAAGTCCTTGAATACAGAATGTTGTTGTGACTAACTTTCTACTGCTCCAACAACAACCCCCTCCCAACTTCCCCAGCCAAAATATGTGGCAGTTAAGAAGCAAAAAAGAAAATTGTCTTCCAAAACTGACACACATACTCAAAATACTTGTCAACTTTTATTAGCAAGCAAATGGAACCTCTGCCAATTTCCAGTAGCAAAATGTTTGCCTCTGTTCTGTTGTTTCAAAGGCCTGAACATTTCTCAAATTTCTCTCTGTGAAGCTTTTATGTTTATCCAGGATAATATACACATAAACTCCCTCTTCAGACATTCCCTGTTATTTTCAAAAGCTGCTGTCATGAAGTGTTCCACAGATGGATAAGCAAATAAATGAGCCGGTAAAGAGGTTCCATACAATCCAGTTTTGGCCAAGCAACCAGTTTGCTTTGTTCCATTTTACATGAACACTTCCATTCCAATTGCCTCCACCCTGCCACATTTGTACCTCTGCCTTCTGCCACCGTTTTCCTGAAGTCTGAAGAAAATGGCTTCCTACTACAAAAAAAAACCCTTGAAAATTGTTTTTGTTTTATTTTGTTTACAGCTAGATGAAATTTAAACTGTTTCTGCCAAGTTTCTTCTTCTAGCACAAGTTAGAACTTCATTTACTTTTTCCCTCTGGTCCTCAAAAGGCATGCACAGAAGGGAAAGCATTTGTGAAAGGAAATTTGAGGTATCTTCCTCCAGGTCTTTTTTGATTCAATCATTCTGCTTATTTTACACTGAAGGACCACTGAAATGCAATCAGATTTCTATCCCATAGCACATATACAAAACTGAATGTCATTTTGTTTCAACCGAATTGATATTGATGATACAATTGACAATCAAGGTCATGAAAATACTTTATGGTGCTGGAATTTACTCAGTCCTATTAACATGCACTCCGATTCCATTTATCTATATACATGACAGACTACTAAATCAGTAACATTTCCTACATTAAAAAGCAGGCTGTTATATCCCATCATGCTTCATCCATTTTACAACCATGAAGGTTAAACATCTCAACAGCACAGTTTAAAACTGGATTAAGCATTTTCAAATCACATTCCCAGCCTTTCCATTTTCTGTCACTTTAGCATCACACTAATCAATCAGGTTTTGTAGAGGGGCATCCATCTTTACATTTGAAATGCAAAATAATAACTATAAATAGAATAGAATAGAATAGAATAGAATATGTATGACTATAACTTGTATGACTATAACTTGTTGCTGGCAATCCTTATGATTTATATTGATATATTGACCATCAATTGTGTTGTAAATGTTGTACCTTGATGAACGTATCTTTTCTTTTATGTACACTGAGAGCATATGCACCAAGACAAATTCCTTGTGTGTCCAATCACACTTGGCCAATAAAATTCTATTCTATTCTATTCTATTCTAAATTCTATTCTAATAACTATAAATAAATATATACATACATAAAGCCAAAAATTAAGGTCTGAAGAAACCAAATTCTTTCTCTTTCTGGGAAAATAAATGTGACAATTTTTGACAGTATAATTTAAATGCTTTTTGGTGAGCATTCAATGCCCCGGCCTCCATCTACTTTTCTTAGTACTCTAAATTGTCCTGGCTGTTGAATATGGGAAATAAGCAAATTCTATAACATGTGTTTAAATTGTAAGAAATTATTTGAAATATCATCTAAAAGTTTTTCAAAGAACAAAACTGGCCATTTCTTCTCCCCGTGCACATGTATAAACTCCTTCATGTACACAAAATATGAAGTACCATCTGCTTTACTTTTATCCTAGATATCAAAGGAACAAATATATTTCTACATTATTTGCAACCAAACTACTATTTCATTATAGCTCTAATCTGAAAGTCAGCAAATAAAAAAGTCCCTAGAGAAGAAGAAACAGTGCTTTTGAATATGTGCTTCTTACCCGATTTTAATTTTTACATCATACTTGCATTTTTAATATCAGCAGTCATCCACAATTTGGAATTATCCAGTTATATTTAATGTGACTTTAAGAATTTCAAGTAGGAGGCGGAGCTGACGTCGCTACAACACATCCAGTTTCCTGGTTGCTCCAGGGCAACTGGCGATATTCTCTTCATCTGGACGGTCCAATCCGGACCTTACTGTCCAGTCGGGACAGTGATAGTTTAGGGCACCTCCTGTGGACCCTGGGGATACCGCAAACCCCCCCACCCAGGTGGACTCAGAAAAAGCCCTTTTTTCCGGGGAAGAAAATCCGGCTCTAGAAGCTGCTGAAGTTGGGACAGCTCCCCGACAGAAAGACGGAAGTAAATGTGCTGGTGTAGTGAGAGATTTTTCTATCAAAACTTGTCTTTTTGAAACACCCTGAGAATTAAAGAAGAAGATAAAATAGAGGAAAAAGAAAGTGAGCTGTGAAATTTAAGACTTCGAAGGAAAAATTTACTATCCTGCCATTTTTTTTAAAAAAAATTGTGCTGGAGAGAATGGCCATATTTGAGAAAATATTGAAACTGGACTGAAGTCTGTTAAAATTTTAATTTGTATTTTTTAAGGATTAATGATAGTTAAGGCTCTTCTTGGATCAATTGTTATATTTTATTTCTATTTTTTCTACTCTTTTTCTTGCCTTATTATGCAAGTAATAAATTTTTAAGGGAGGGGAACAGCGAAGAATTAACCAATACTGCCATCTACTGGCCTGAAAAATTATTTTTTTTAATGTTTCGATTATCTCTGTGTTATTTTGCAACTTTGTATACTGACCTTGGAGGGCTTGATACCTTGTTATATTTAGATAGTGGGTGAGAGCTTCAAAGAAATTGGGAAACATTTTTTATACAGGTGCTCCACTGGATACTATCAGTGGTAAGAGCCTGGAAAAAAAGGACTTATTTCCAAAGAACACAGTGACTCACGAAGAGAGCTGTTTGATAAACATTGGTGAACTGTTAAAAGAGAGATTCTACTCTTTTTTTTTGTACTCCCCTCCCTTGGGTTTTTCTTTTTTACTGGCAATTTTTTTATTGACAATTTTTTGCTTTTTCATTTTTTATATTTTTTTATTATTATTGGCTTGCTATTTAGGTTCTCTCTCCCCTTTTAGTGATAGGTGTAGACTATTGGATTAAGACATACAAGAGTCTGAAGAACCCTTATTGGAATTTTTGTATTTTTTCACTTTTTCTCTCTTCCTCATTCTCTCTCCCTTCTTATTTTTCTCTTTTTGGGCCTGCCTCTGTTTTTTTTTTTCCTTTTTGGCTGTATCTTGGATATTTTTTATATCACAATGAGTAGGAAAGCCATGACACATGGACTTGCTTCCTCGCCATCTGGTAGTCAACATTCAATACAAACAATGCTTCAACAGGAGAAAGAAATCTCACTTCAAATGATTTGGCAGGGAATTCAAAAGTTACAGACTGACGTGGGAAATATTGAATTGAAATCAGAGAAAATTGAACAAAAAATAGAAAAAATTGAGCAAAGAACACAAACAATTGAGCAAAGAATGGCGAAAACAGATGAAAAAGTTGAGAACATACATCAAATGATGAAAAAAAATGAAGATAGACTTCAGGCGATTGAAGAAAGAGGGGAACAAAAAGACAAAAAAGTCAGAGACATTGATATTAGATTGGAAGAGGTTGAAAGAGACAAGAGTAGAGCCTTAGGGTGGGAGATGGATAAAGCAGAATTTTATCTTAGATTTCAAAATATTGAAGAAGAGAAGAGAGAAAATTTGGCAGAGAAAATGATAGAAATCTTGTCTGAGGCCTTGGAAATTGACAAGGAGAAGATGATGGATAATACCAAAAAGATTTTTAGAGTTTATACAAGATATGCGACAAGACACAATCTTCCAAGAGAGGTTCATATCAGATTCACTAAAAAGTCTATTAAAGCACAAATATTACAGGTGGCAAGAGGCAAGCCATTGAAATACAAAGGCAAGGAAATTGTTGTTCTGAAACAAGTTCCAAGGAGAGTGAGAGAGATGCGAAAAGAATATTCTTTCTTGACTAAAATTTTATTACAGAAAGGCGTGAATTATAGATGGCTGGTTCCAGAAGGACTGATGTTTACTTGGCAACAGCAGAAATATAGAATTGATTCACTAGATAAAGCCAGAGAATTCCATGCAGAACACCTTAAGAAGACAGAAATGGATACAAGTGGAGAAGTCTCTGATTGAATTACAGGAGACAGAACTGTTGGCATTGCTTGGAAAAGAACAAGGAGCAGTGGGTGGTAAGACGGAAGCTAGACCTCAATGTGAACCAAGCTCAACTAGAGAAATAAATCCTAACTACAAAGTGTAATATGGAAGAGACAAAATGGATAACAGTAAACATAAATGGACTTAATTCGGCAACTAAAAGAAATAAAATATTTCACAAATTAGAGAAACTGAAGGTAGATATAATTTGTTTACAAGAAGTACACATTAAAAGACAACATGAACATCTATTAACACATCCAAAATTGGGGAAAGTATTTACCTCATTGCCACAATGCAAGAAAAGGGGAATAGCTTTGTACATAAATGATTGGGGGGAAGAAAATATACACTGATGAAAATGGTAGAATTTTGATGGTGGAAATAATAGAAAATAATATGAAAATACTTATACTAGCAGTATACACTCCAAATGATAATCAAGAAGACTTCTATAGAAAACTTCATATGAAAATTATAGAATTGGAATATGAAAATATCTGCATGCTGGGAGATCTTAATGGGGTAGTTGATGGAAACGTTGATTATAGAACACAAAAGACAAGGGGAAAAAAGTAGGAAAACCCTTCCAAAATCCTTTTTCAGGATGGTGGATGAAATAAACTTAAAGGACGTTTGGAGAGAAAGAAACCCAACAAATAGACAATATAATTTTTATTCAAATAGACACTTATCATGGTCCAGGATAGATATGATATGGATGACAATGGAATTGACTCTCCTTCTTCATAAAAAAGTTTTATTTTTACAATCATGTCAAACAACTCATTCAATGTACAGTTATATACAATTAGTCGGGCTTGCCCAGTCACCACCCCCTTTTTTAACACTCTTCCCTCTTCTACCTTCTTTTACTTTCCAGACCTTCCTCTCCTTCTCTTATCTACATCCTCTCCTCCCTCCACCCTACACCTTCCTTCTCCCTCTTCTACCCCTCTTCCTTCCTCTTCTCCTCTTTCCTACCTCCTACTCTCTCTTTTCTCCCTCCCCACCGTTCTAAAATGGTAACTGGGCAGACCCGACCCTACATTAATTATATTTATACATCTTCAATAATCCCTGTACATTAACCATCACTCCATCTCTAGCCTCAACCCCCCAATTCAAAATGCAGGGTATCAAAACTAACAATCATAATCTAAAATAATTCCTAAATTATAATCTCTAGTCTCTCCACACTTAATCACACTCTCAATTCCCCTCTCCTTCAGAAATATATCTAATACAAAATATTTCCTAAATTTACTCATATGCTATTCGATATTTTTTTATCTGATACTTATTTTGAATATAATCAATCCACATTTTCCATTCTAAAATATATTTTTCTTGTGTATAGTCTTTCAAGTAAGCAGAGATTTTTGCCATTTCTGCCAGATTTGATACTTTAAGTGTCCATTCTTCAATTGTAGGTAATTCTTCTTTCTTCCAATATTGAGCAATCAAAAGTCTTGCGGCTGTTATTAAGTTCAAAATCAATTTAGTCTCTATAGCTGTACAATCCATAATTATTCCTAGTAAAAAGAACTGCGGGTAAACTTAATCTTCTTTTCAAAATATTCTGCATGATCCACCATACTTTAATCCAAAATGCTTTAACTTTTTACAAGTCCACCATATATGGTAATAAGTGGCATCTTCACAATCGCATCTCCAACATTTAGCCTGTACATTAGGATACATACATGACAATTTTTGGGGTCTAAATGCCATCTATAAAACATCTTATAAAAATTTTCTCTTATATTTTGCGCTTGTGTAAATTTAACATTCCTCACCCAAATTCTTTCCCAAGTTTCCAACATTATTGGTTGCTGAAAATTTTGTGCCCACTTAATCATACAATCCTTAACCAATTCAGTCTCTGAGTCTATTTCTACTAATACATTATACAACCTCTTAATATGCTGTTGGCCTTGATCTCTCATTTGTTTTAACAAATTATCCTCAATTTGCTTAACACCTATTTTTTGATCTAATTTCCATCTAGCTTGTAATTGTCCATATTGGAACCATGTATAATTTTTCCCTTCTTCCCCCATCTTTTCTCTAGATTTTAATTGTAATTCCCCCTTTTCCATACAAAGAAGTTCTTTATAGGTAACTACCTCCATCTTTTGATATATATTTATATTTTCTATCATGTGTCTCGGGATTGCCCATATTGGAATCTTTCCATCTAATTTATATTGATATTTCCTCCAAACCCTCAATAATGCATTTCTAATTATATTATTTTTAAATATTTTATCTACTTTCTTATCATATAATAAATAGGCATGCCACCCATATAACAAACCATAACCTTCTATATTCAAAACTCTTTCCTCAGTTAAATTAATCCAATCAGTAATTAATGATAAGACAACTGCTTCATAATACAATTTTAAGTTAGGCATTTTAAGACTCCCCCTTTCCCTTGTATCCTGCATTATTTTTAATTTTATTCTTGGTTTTTGCCCATCCATACAAATTTATTAATCCCTTTTGCCATTCCTGTAATTTAATATCATTCTTAAGCACCGGTATCATTTGAAACAAAAATAAAACCTGGCCAAAACATTCATTTTTATAGCCGCTATTCTTCCCAGCAAAGATAGTTGTAACTTCTTCCAACTCTCCATTTCTTTCCATACCTTCTGCCACAATACCTCATAATTATTTTTGTATAATTTAACATTTGAAGCTGTAATATATATTCCTAAATATTTAACCTTTTTAACAATTTCAAAACCTGTAGTTCTTTCTAACTCTTCTTTTTGTTGTATATTCATATTTTTAGTTATCATCTTTGTCTTTTGCTGATTCACCTTAAATCCAGATACTTTGCCATACTGACCAATTATATCTTTTAAACCAGTAACTGAGTATATTGGTTGAGATACAGTAACAACCAGGTCATCTGCAAAAGCTCTTAATCTGTAATCTTGATGTTTAACTCTAATTCCCTTTATTCAATCGGAACCACGTATTTTATTCAGAAGAATTTCTAAAGTTAAAATAAAAAGTAATGGGGACAAGGGACATCCCTGTCTCATCCCTTTCCCAATTTTAAAAGTTTCTGTTAACCCACCATTTACTATTATTTGTGCTGTTTGCTTCTGATATATTGCTTTAATTGCATGGATAAAATAATCCCCAAATTGCATTTTTTCTATTACTTTAAACAAAAACTGCCAATCCAATCTATCAAAAGCTTTTTCAGCATCCAAAAAAAGGAATGCCGCTGAGACTTGGTTGTTTCGTTCCAAATATTCAAGTAAATTTACGATTTGCCTCACATTATATCTCATCTGCCTACCCTTAATAAATCCTGACTGATCATTATGAATTATTTGATTCATCACTGGCATTAATCTATTAGCAAGTATCTTGGTAAATATCTTGTAATCAGTATTTAAAAGTGATATAGGCCTATAATTCTCTGCTTTAATACCATCTCGATCTTCCTTCGGTATTAACGAAATAAAGGCTGTCCTCCATGAAGGGGGAACATCTCCTCCCATTTGAATTTTATTAAATAACTCTTTAAGTGGTTCAACCATCTCATTTTGTAAATTTTTATAATAAACAGCTGTTAAACCATCTGTACCTGGTGCTTTACCGATTTTAAGTTGCTTAATTGCTAACAAAATTTCCTCTGAAGTAATTAATTGATTCAGTTCTTCTCTTTGATTTTCTGTAAGCTCACAAATATTTTGTTGTTGTAAATATCTTTCTATCTCTGTATCATCAATCATATCCCTAGTATATAACTTACTATAATACTCTAAAAATGCTTTTTTAATCAAGTTCTTTTGATAAACTTCCTTACCCCTATATTCTATTTTATCAATCGTTCGTGATTTCTGTTTTTTCCTTATTAAATAGGCAAGCCATCTTCCTGGCTTATTGGCATTATTAAACGTATTATGTTTTACATATTGTAAATTAATTGCTACTTGATCTGCCATCAACATATTAAACTGACCTCTTAATATATTTATTGATTCTTTTATTTTACTATTTCCTGGGCTATTTATCAATAATTGTTCTTTCTTTTTAATTTCCTCTTCCAGTTCCTTTTTCTTTTTCTGCAATTTATTTTTGTATTTAATATTCATTTGTATAAGATTTCCTCTCATATAAGCCTTGCTGGCGTCCCAAATCATCTCTATAGATGTCTCTTTTTTCATATTCATAATAAAAATTCTTCATTTGCTTTTTACATTCATTTACATTTTGTTCATATTTAAACAAATTCTCATTCAACCTCCATGATCTCCTAGCCTCCTTTTCCGATCAAATTCAATCCAAACGGACTATGATCAGATAGAGTTCTTGAACAAATCTTAGTCTTCTTCACTCTAGAATACAAATCATTAGTAATCAAAATAAAATCAATCCTCGAAAATGATTGGTGCCTGTCAGAAAAGAAGGTAAAATCCCTCTCTTTTGTATTATGTTCTCCAAATATCTCTTAATTCCAAATCCTCCATCATTTCAAAAAAAGTCTTTGGTAATTTCGCCCGGCTTGATATCTTCCTTAAACTTTTTGTCTTTTTGAGTATCCAACACACCATTCCAATCACCCATTAATATATATGATTTATAATCCCAAAATACTATTCTTTTATGTAAAAACTTGAAAAATTTTCTTGTTGTTGATTCGAGCATAAACTCCTATTAATAATGTCTTCTTTCCTCCAACAAAAGTTCAATAGCAATGTATCTTCCTTGCTTATCCACCTCAATTAATTTTGCTGATATATCCTTCTTTATATATATAACTAAACCATTTTTTTCCAAAGAGGAGGCAACAAAATGTACTCCCAGTTTTGAATTTATCAAATATTTCTGGTCTAAAGATCTAATATGTGTTTCTTGTAAACAGGTAATGTCATTTTTAAATTGTTTCAAATAGTGAAATACTTTCCTTCTCTTCTGCGGTGAATTCAAACCATTAACATTCCAAGATAATAGTTTAATTGCCATTATCGGCCAAAGGAAACTTTTGGAACACTAGCATAAATCACATTTTGCTTTAGGCCTTGCTCCTCCCACTGTTTCCGTTGTAGTAGTTGCCAGTTGTTGTTGTGCCTTCATCTCTTGTTCCTTGCGTTTAGCAGCAGCTCTTGTCAGCCTTTGTTCTTTTGAGTCTGAACCCGTCGTAGGTATTTCCAACACTTGTAATAAATCTTCTTCCATCACAATCTGTTCTTGTACCTGCTTCACTTCTCTTTCCTTCACTTCAGTCTCCCTTCTTCTAGCTTCCAATGGAGGAAGACTTCCAACTTTTAATGCCTCAACATAAAATTCTCTTGCTTTTCCAACTGTATTGAGACAATGTACTTTCCCTGCATAATATACTATTATACCAGTTGGAATATCCCATCTATATTCAATCTGACGTTTTTTAAGTTCATTCACCAGGAAGGCAAATTCCTTCCTAGCCCTTAACATTTTTGGTGGAATTTCCTTTAATATTAAAATATCTTGACCAGCAACCTGAATCTTCTCCCCCTTATATGAGGCTTGCAAAATCTGATTTCTCACTGTTCTATTTGTAAAATAAATAACAACATCCCTTGGCAACTTTTTTTGCCTTGCTATCCAAGAATTCACACGATATATTTTATCAATTTGATAAGCCACATCTGCTGGACGAACTGCTAATATCACAGCAAATACTTCAGAAAAAATTTCCCTTAAATTCTCTTCTTTATTCTCTTTCAAACCACGGATTCTTAGAGCAAATTCCATATTTCTATATTATATCAAAATTATTTCATCATCTGTTTTTTCCATTTTACTTTGAAATTCAGCCATTTTATTTTCTAATTTTGAATTATGTTGCTTAATTTCTTCAACTTCCTCTTCTAATAAAATCACATTTGTTGCCAAACTTTGTACTGCAATTACAAATCCTTCCTTAACTTCTTTATTTCCCACTTGAATTTCTAATATCTGCTCTTTCATTTCAGATAGCTCATCAGTTATTACTTTAAATTTTTCTTGCATAAAGTCTTTTAAGTTCTCTTGTACCGCCTCTAAGTTCAATGTTCTAGTCTCTGCTGTATGAGCTGGAGAAGCACCAGCTGATGAAATTCCAGAGCCCTTTGTTACAGTAGACTTTAATTGTTTGGCTGCCATCTTCTATAAAATTATTTATTTATTTCCAACTTAATATTCACTTTAAATCTTCGGTTAAGAAACACAGTCTTTTAAAGCAATATTTTAAAATCTCCCCTAGATTCGATCAGCAGGCAGCAAAGAGTTAAAGAGTTAAAGTAGCAAATAACATGCAATTTACCAGCAGCAGACGGCAAACGCTAAAAGTATCACTTTCGCTTTCCACTCATTAACTTGGAATGGAATTGACTCTCAATAGTCAAGAAGTTGTATAGAAACTAGCACTTGGTCAGAACATAATCCTATTTTTATTTATTTTTATTTTTGTCACAACATTATATACAAGAACATATATTGAAAGGAAACAATAGGACAGGAACGGTAGGCACTTTTGTTCACTTATGCACGCCCCTTATAGTCCTCTTAGGAATGGGGTGAGGTCAATATTAGAAAGTTTTTGGTTAAAGCTTTTGGGAGTTGGAGAAGAGACCACAGAGTCAGGTAATGTATTCCAAGCATTAACAACTCTGTTACAAAAGTCATATTTTCTGCAATCAAGATTGAAGCGGTTAACATTAAGCTTGAATCTATTGTTTGCTCTTGTATTATTGCTATTGAAGCTGAAGTAGTCTTTAACAGGAAGGACATTGCAATAGATGATTCTGTGTGTTAAACACAGGTCTTGTCGGAGTCGGCGGAGTTCTAAATTTTCTAATCCCAGGATTTCAAGTCTGGTGGAATAAGGTATTTTGTTGTTTACAGAGGAGCGGAGAACTCTTCTTGTAAAATATTTCTGGACTAGTTCAATTGTATTAATGTCAGAGATGTGGTATGGGTTCCAGACAGGTGAGCTGTATTCAAGAATGGGTCTGGCAAATGTTTTGAATGTTCTGGTTAGTAGTGTAGTGTTTTTGGAAAAGAAGCTATGCAGAATTAGGTTTACAATTCTTAGAGCCTTTTTTGCTATATAGTTGCAGTGGGTTTTGGCACTTAGATAATTTGATATGAAAACTCCAAGGTCCTTAACAGGGTGGGGGTCATCTGTAAGGGGTCATCTAAGCTTGTACTTAGTGTTTGGGTTCTTTTTTCCAATATGTAAGACTGAGCATTTGCTGGTTGAGATTTGGAGTTGCCACGTTTTAGACCAATCAGATACAAAATCAAGGTCTTTTTGAAGGGTAGTAGTATTGTTGGTGGTGTTAAATAGTTTGACATCATCAGCAAAGAGAACACAATAACTTGAGATATGGTCACAGAGATCATTTATGTATAATATGAAGAGCGTTGGTCCAAGAACGCTGCCTTGAGGAACAACACTTTTGACAGGGACAGGATTTAAGAACAAGAAGAAGAAGAAGAAGAATTTAATTTCTATACCGCCCTTCTCCCGAAGGACTCAGGGCAGTTTCCAGCCAGGTAAAAACACAATAAAACATACAATATACAGTTAAAAACCCATTAAAAAACCTATTCAATTTGGCCCATTAGTTAAAATACACACTAAAACCATAAAAAACCCAATTAAAATTACTAATAGTTTTATGCCAGCCCTGATAGAGCATTGCCAATTTTGACCACTTGTTGCTCTGTTTGACAGGAATGCTGTTATCCAATTGTGAAGAGGTCCAGAAATGCCGTAGGATTTTAGTTTTAGGAGAAGTTTATCGTGTACTACTGAGTCGAAAGCTTTGCAGAAGTCTATGTAGATTGCATCTGTTGCTTTTCCTTGATCAAGATTAGTAGTCCATATGTTTTTGCAGTGGAGAAGTTGTAAGTTACATGATAATTTTTTTCTGAAACCAAATTGTTTGTTTGTTAGAGAGTAGGTTGTTTGTTGCTAGGTGGAGGGTAACAGTGAAATGGAAAAGCCAAAGAACAATGAAATGGAAAAGCCAAAGAATAAGAACTAGATGGACCTTAAATACTACAATACTAAAAGATAAGGAATTTGTACAGAAAATGGAGAAGGAATTGGCCTATTTTTTTAAGGAAAATAAAAAAGAGGACACAACATTACAGAACCGATGGGATACAATGAAGGCTAATGCAAGAGGTATAATGATAAACTATATAAGGAAAAGAAATGCAATAAAAAGACAAACCTACAAAACATTAGAAGCCAATCATAAGAAATTAGAGGAAGGGAGACGACTTCCGGTGTCCAGTGGCAACGGACGTCTGGAAGGCTTCTCCTGCCTCCAGCGCCCGAATCCGGCCGCCGCCGAGGCCCTCAGGGGCCAGGTGTTCCGAAAAGGACACCTGCACGGACGGCTCGCCAGGGTCTCCCAGCCGACATACAGGACTGTGGGGACCGATGCTGGCGCGTCCTAGGCTGGCGGGTTCGAGGCCACAGGCCGCGCCATTATTTTGGTGGTCGCCTGGGCGCTGTGATGACACGGGGCATTGGATTTATAACTGCAGCAGCCTGGTGGTGAACAGGAACGGAGAAGAATTGAGGAGGAGAAGGGAAGGGAATATCGGTGGCGTGGTGGAGTGCTCGTGCGGGGGTTTTTCTCCCCTGCGGTTGGAAGGAGCACGAGTTATTCTGGAGAGGAGAACTTAAAATAAGAAGATTACCGGTTTTGTGGAGCTCTGGAGAGAAGAGGTGATGGAGAAATTAGAGGAAGGTTTGAGGCCCCTCCTTCTGGGGAACAGTGGTGGCGTCCAGCTTCGCCTTTACTATGAGAATTTTGATGACATCACTTCCCTTGACTTCCTGGTTGACTAACTGTACTCTGGACTCGTTGCTCCTGTGAGTGCCCCTGGTGGATCCGGAGGAAATTACAAGGATACTGTGCCTGCCTGAGGATTTTGTATTTTTTTCCCTTAATGGCAAGGTCAGAGACCAACTGCTGGAGAGATGGAGAGAATTTTGGAAAAGTTATCTAATATGGACAAGAAATTGGATGAAATAAGAGCAGAAATTGTGACTATCCAAAAGCATTTAAAGGATACTCAACAAGTTTCAGCAGAAAACAAGCAGAAAGTGGATGGTTTGGAGGGTGAGATCGGGCAGTGCAGAAAAGAGAGGAGGCGACAGGCAATGCTGTGCTTGGACTACAGATGGATAAAATGTCTTATTTCCTTAGGTTTCAAAATTTGGAAGAAGTGGACCAAGAAGACTTGAGAGATGTTGTGACTAAATTGTTGGGAGAATTTCTTGGGAGAGGTGTTGATTTCATGAATTGGGATGTGGATCGAGTTTATAGAGTTAATTGCAATATGCACGCACGCATGCAGTTCCCAGAGAGGTTCATGTCAAATTTGTGAGAAGAGAGACGAGAGATGAAATTCTTAGAAAACATAGGAGTGGGGCACTGATTTACAGGGGCAGGAGATAGCCATTCTGAGGCAGATTCCCAGACAGGTACGTGAAAAAGAAAGAAATATTACTTTTGTCAAGCAAATTGTACCAGAAGGAGTGGGCTTCAGATGGCTGATGCCAGAGGATTGATGATTTTCCGGGAGGGCATTACGAAAAAATCAGTACAATTGCGGAGGCTACGGCCTATGTGGAGGAACACAAAGCCCTCCTGGAATCAGATGATCCAGGAATTGAAGAAGGAGGTTATAGATCATGGGGCTGAGCGGCTGCCGCTGTTGCGGCCCTGGAGTTGGGTCAGGCTGAACCCAGAGTTCTGAGATCCAAAACTAGGAAGTGATAAAGATATTTGGGATTGTGTTGGTTTTCCTTATTCTCTTTTGTACGATATTCTGTTTATTCTTGACTCTTCTTTATTACGTTTTTAAAATTTGTAAATTTAGCTACTTCGTGTCACCTGCTTGCCATATGGCTGTTGTATGTGTTAAAAAATTTGAGTAAAATTCTTATTTTAGATAAGAAAACTGAAAATTTACCATACCTGATATGTATTTGTATAAACCTTTTTTGACTAATAAAAACTTTTTGAATAAAAAAAAAAAAAGAAATTAGAGGAAGATTTACAAAAATTTTCGGATAAAAAAAGATATTAAAATGAAAATGGATTTAATTAAACATAAAATGACTTTAATTGAAAAAGAAGAACTTGCACAAAAAATTAGAAATGAGAAGCAGAATTATTTTGAAAATGCTAATAAGCTGGTAGGTGGCTAGCCTATAAACTGAAAAAGGAGACAGGGTTACTCCTCTGCCCTGGTCCTATTAGATCTCTCAGCGGCTTTCGATACCATCGACCATGGTATCCTGCTGCGCTGGTTGGAGGGGTTGGGAGTGGGAGGCACCGTTTATCGGTGGTTCTCCTCCTACCTCTCTGACCGGACGCAGACGGTGTTGACAGGGGGACAGAGATCGACCCCGAGGTGCCTCATGTGTGGGGTGCCGCAGGGATCGATTCTCTCACCTCTCCTGTTCAACATCTATATGAAGCCGCTGGGCGAGATCATCAGTGGTTTTGGGGTGAGATACCAACTGTACGCTGATGATACACAGCTGTACTTTTCCACCCCGGGCCACCCCAATGAAGCTATCGAAGTACTGTCCCGGTGTCTGGAAGCCCCGTCTGGATGGGGAGGAACAGGCTCAAGCTTAACCCCTCCAAGACGGAGTGGCTGTGGATGCCGCCACCCCAGTACAGTCAGCTGCAGCCGCGGCTGACTGTTGGGGGCGAGTCATTGGCCCCTATGGAAAGGGTGCGCAAGTTGGGCGTTCTCCTGGATGGACGGTTGTCTTTCGAAGATCATTTGATGACTGTCTCCAGGAGAGCTTTTTATCAGGTTCACCTGATTCGCCAGTTGCGCCCCTTCCTGGACCGGGATGCCCTATGCACGGTCACTCATGCTCTCGTGACTTCTCGCTTGGACTATTGCAATGCTCTCTACATGGGGCTCCCCTTGAAGAGCACCCGGAGACTCCAGTTAGTCCAGAACGCAACTGCACGAGTGATAGAGGGAGCGATTCAGAGCTCCCATGTAACACCCATCCTGCGCAGACTGCACTGGCTGCCTGTTGTCTTCCGGGTGCGCTTCAAGGTATTGGTGACCACCTTTAAAGCGCTCCATGGCTTAGGACCAGGATATTTACGGGACCGTCTACTGCCATCTTCTATCTCCCAGCGACCAGTGCGTTCTCACAGAGAGGGACTCCTTAGGGTGCCGTCAGCCAGACAATGTCGACTGGCGGCCCCCAGGGGGAGGGCCTTCTCTGTGGGGGCTCCTACCCTGTGGAATGAACTTCCCCCTGGACTTCGTCAACTAGCCGACCTTCGGACCTTTCGCCGCGAACTTAAAACCTATTTATCCCGTTTAGCTGGACTGGCTTGATTTTAAAAATTTTAATTTGTTTTTATGGGTTTTAAATTTTTGTAAAATTTTTATAGGGTGTTATTATATTTTAAATGTTCAGCCAACTGAATAAGTTTTTTAAGGGGTGTTCTTAATATTATATGTATTGTTTTTCTTTGTATTTTTATTCTGGCTGTGCACCGCCCTGAGTCCTTCGGGAGAAGGGCGGTATAGAAATTAAAATATTATTATTATTATTATTATTATTATTATTATTATTATTATTATTATTATTATTATTATTATTGTTGTTGTTGTTGTTGTTGTTGTTGTTGTTGTTGTTGTTGTTGTTGTTATTATTATTAATCCCAGAAAATTACATGACTAGCGGATGATCAAGGTCAATTCAGATACGGGAATGACGAGAAGAAAAAAATTGTACAAGAATTTTATAGGAAGCCAAATGAACAAGAAAATATAGAAGAAGAAAAAGTAAAACAATACTTACAGAAAGTGAATCTACCACAGATTTCTAAAGATACTCAAATAATATTGGAAGGGAATATAACAATGATGGAATTGACAGAGGCACTTAAAAAGTCAAAAAAGGGGAAAGCACTGGGTTCTGATGGATTGCCAGCAGAGTACTATAAAACATTTCAGGAGTCATTGGGGCTCCCATTACTAGAAGTCATGAATGAAGTAATGTTAAAGAAGAAATTACCGGAGACATGGACTGAGGCTTATATAACACTTATTCCGAAAGAGGAGACATACTTGCAGCAAATTAAGAATTATAGACCTATCTTTGCTAAACTCAGATTATAAAATCTTTGCTTTAATACTGGCGGAAAGACTTAAAAGATACTTAAATAACTTTATACATTCTTATCAAAATGGCTTTCTGCCCAAGAGACACATTAAAGACAATATGAGGATAGTTTTAAATACATTAGAATACTATGAGGCCCACTCGGAAAAACAGATGGCCTTGATATTTCTTGATGCACAGAAAGCATTTGATAATGTGAATTGGCGTTTTATGCTCTTGCAATTGGAGCAGATGGGCTTTGGTGGAAAGTTTATCAAGGCTATAGAAGCCATATACCAGAAACAATCAGCTAAAATAATGATTAATGGGGAATTGACAGATTCGATCCAAATTAAAAAAGGCACAAAACAAGGCTGTCCGCTGTCACCTTTACTGTTTATTTTAACATTGGAAGTTCTAAATAGAAATATAAGAGAGGATAAAGAAATAAAGCACATGAAAATTCAAAAAGAAAAATATAAACTACAAGCCTTTGCGTATGACTGTCTTTATTATGGAGGATCCATTAGAATCTATAACTAGACTGATAGATAAGATATGAGAATATGGTAAAGTAGCTGGACTGAAAATAAATAAAGAAAAAATGAAGATTTTAACAAAAAATATGTTAATTATGCAAAAAACTGAGTTGGCAGAACGCTCGGAGATGCGGATTACAAACAAGGTTAAATACTTTGGAATATATCTGACAGCAAGATGCAGTACACTTATAGAGAATAACTAGAATAAACTAAAACAACAAATTACATCTGATCTGGCAAGATGGCAGAATTTGCAATTATCATTGATTGGAAGAATTTCAACAATTAAGATGAATATATTGCCTAGAATTTTATATTTGTTTCAGATCATTCCAGTTAAGTTGGGTAAAGGTTACTTTGATGAACTGAATAAGATAATACTGAAATATATCTGGCAGGGCAGGAAAGCAAGGATAAAATTAAAATTGCTGCAAGATGTAAGGTTAAGAGGTGGTTTTGGTCTGCCAAACTGGGAATTATACTATCAAGCTGCAAGTTTAATGTGGATAAAAGAATGGATAAATTTAGGAAATTCTAGAATTCTTACATTGGAAGGTCATGATCTTTAATGAGTTAGCATGCATTTCTATGGTATGAAGAAGCGAAATTATAAGTGTACTTTAGAAGACACTTTATAAGAGAGGCCTTATTATTAAATTGGGAAAGAATTAAGAAAGACTATTATTTAAAAATTCCACTTTGGGTTTCAACAATTGAGGCATTTTCATATTCATTAATATTTAGAAAGGAACAAATTGTTAGATATAATGAATTGTTGAATGAAAAGGGTGAATTAAAAACAATTCAGGATCTAGAAACACTAGGTATAAAATTGAATTGGTTTACATATTTGCAAATACTCTCTAGATATGATAAAGATGCAAAAATAGAAGGTTTCTATAACAATTTATTTATTTATGTATGTATTTATTTATTTATTTATTTATTTATTTATTTATTTATTGAATTTTTATACCGCCCTTCTCCCAAAGGACTCAGGGCGGTTTACAGCCAAAAAATAAAAACAACAACAATATACACATAAAACAATGAATTAAAAAACTTAGTAAACAAATGGCCGAATTAAAACATTAAAATGATAGAACCCCATACAATTATAAAATTATAACAAATATTAAAATATTAAAACTATTAAAATCCTATGCCAGTCCTGCGCGAGTAAACAAATAGGTCTTCAGCTCACGGCGGAAGGTCCGAAGGTCTGGCAGTTGACAAAGTCCAGGGGGAAGTTCGTTCCAAAGGGTGGGAGCCCCCACAGAGAAGGCCCTTCCCCTGGGGGCCGCCAGCCGACATTGCTTGGCGGACGGCACCCTAAGGAGTCCCTCTCTGTGCGAGCGTACAGGTCGGTGGGAGGCATTCGGTAACAGCAGGTGGTCCCGTAAGTACCCTGGCCCTAAGCCATGGAGCGATTTAAAGGTAGTCACCAAAACCTTGAAGTGCACCCGAAAGACCACAGGTAGCCAGTGCAGTCTGCGCAGGAGTGGTGTTACATGGGAGCCACTTGCGGCTCCCTCTATCACCCGCGCAGCTGCATTCTGAACCAACTGGAGTCTCCAGGTGCTCTTCAAGGGGAGCCCCATGTAGAGAGAAGCATTGCAGTAATCCAAGCGAGAGGTAACCAGAGCATGAGTGACCGTGCATAAGGCATCCCGGTCAAGGAAGGGGTGCAACTGGCAAACCAGGTGAACCTGGTGAAAAGCTCTCCTGGAGATGGTCATCAAATGATCTTCGAAAGACAACCGCCCATCCAGGAGAACGCCCAAGTTGCGCACCCTTTCCACTTGGGCCAGTGATTCGCCCCCAACAGTCAGCCGCAGCTGCAGCTGACTGTACCGGGGTGTCAGCATCCACAGCCACTCCGTCTTGGAGGGATTGAGCTTGAGCCTGTTTCTCCCCATCCAGACCCGTACGGCTTCCAGACACCGGGACAGCACTTCGATAGCTTTGTTGGGATGGCCTGGGGTGGAAAAGTACAGCTGTGTGTCATCAGTGTACAGTTGGTACCTCACACCAAAGCCATTGATGATCTCATCCAGCGGCTTCATATAGATGTTGAACAGGAGAGGCGAGAGAATCGACCCCTGTGGCACCCCACATGTGAGGGGCCTCACGGTCGATCTCTGCCCCCCTGCCAACACCGTCTGCGACCGGTCAGAGAGATAGGAGGAGAACCACCGATAAACGGTGCCTCCCACTCCCAAACTCCCTAACCGGTGCAGCAGGATACTATGGTCGATGGTATCAAAAGCCGCTGAGAGATCTAATAGGACCAGGTCAGAGGAATAACCCCTGTCCCTGGCCCTCCTGAGATCATCAACCAACGCGACCAAAGCAGTCTCCGTACTGTATCCGGGCTGGAAGCCGGACTGGAACGGGTCTAGATAGACAGATTCATCCAGGTATTGGGGTAATTGACGTGCGACCACACTCTCAACAACCTTCGCCACAAAGCGAAGGTTGGAGACCGGACGATAATTTCCCAAAACAGCTGGGTCCAGGGAAGGTTTCTTGAGGAGGGGGTCTCACCACCGCCTCTTTCAAGGCGGCAGGGAAAACCCCTTCCATCAAAGAAGCATAGATAATCCCCTGGAGCCAGCCTCCTGTCACCTCCTGCGTGGCCAGCACCAATTTGACTAACCTAGATAAAATTTTAACAGGTACAGATGATAATCTAATAAGGAAGCTATATAGCTATCTATTAGAGATAAAATTAGAAGAAGAACAAGTAAAAAAGACTATGATAGCTTGGGGGAAAAACTTTGGGCATGGTATTGATTTAGAAATATGGCAGAAACTGTGGACACAAAATTATAAGTTGACAGTGTCTACTGCATATAAAGACAATTTGTATAAGATGTTTTATAGGTGGCACTTACCCTTGACAAGGATAGCCAGAATGTTCAAGAATAAATCTGAAAAATGTTGGAAATGTCAACAGATACCTGGATCCTATTACCATATGTGGTGGACTTGCGTAGAAGCTAAAAGATACTGGACTAAAATACATACATGGTTGGAGAAAATGATAAAGAAATATATAGATTTTAAACCAGAAGTTTTTCTACTGGGAATTATACCAGAAACCTATACTAGAGAACTGAGATATTTGATTGTGAATGTAGTAACAGCAGCTAGAATTGTATTTGCAAGGAATTGGAAAAATGAGAAATTGCCATTGCAAGATGAAATTATTAGGAAAATAATGGGCTGTGCAGAAATGAGTAAACTGACATTTGAAATTAGAGAACAGAAAGATAAGCAATTTTATAAAGTATGGGACTTATTTTACCAATGGTTAGAAAGGAAATTATGATAAAGAAGATTTCAGTTTTTAATAAGTTAAAAATTATTGATGATAATGAATTGGATACAAATGAATGATATCATTGTTTTAAAATGATGGATAAAATAGGATGATTTATTTATTTATTTATTTATTATTCGTATTTGTATACCGCCCTATCTCCCGAAGGACTCAGGGCGGTTCACAGGCAAATAAAAAACATATATATACAAATTAAGAAAACCATTAAGAAACTTATTCAAAAAGCCAAATTATTAAAAATAGTATAAATATTAAAACCAATTAAAACCCCTATAAAATTTAAAAACTAGTCCAGTCCTGAGATAAAATAGGTGTGTTTTAAGCTCATGACGGAAGGTTCGGAGGTCTGGAAGTTGACGGAGTCCTGGGGAGTTCGTTCCAGAGGTGGGAGCCCCACAGAGAAGGCCCTTCCTGGGCGTCGCCAGATGACACTGCCTAGCTGGCGGCACCCTGAGGAGTCCCTCTCTGTGAGAGCGCACGGGCCGGTGAGAGGTATTCAGTAGCAGTAGGCGGTCCCGTAACCCGCCCTATGTCATGGGCGCTTTAAAGGTGGTTACCAAAACCTTGAAGCGCACCGAAGGCCACAGGTAGCCAGTGCAGTCTGCGCAGGATAGGTGTCATCGGAGCCACGAGGGCTCCCTCTATAACCCGCAGCCGCATTCTGAACTAACTGCAGTCTCGGATGCCCTTCAAGGGAGCCCCATGTAGAGAGCATTGCAATAATCCAGGCGAGGCGTCACGAGGGCGTGGGTGACCGTGCATAGGGCATCGCGGTCTAGAAAGGGGCGCAACTGGCGCAGCAGGCGAACCTGGTAAAAAGCTCTCCTGGAGGCGGCCGTCAAATGATCTTCAAAAGACAGCCGTTCATCCAGGAGGACAACCAAGTTGCTCACCCTCTCCATCGGGGCCAGTGACTGCCCCGACAGTCAGCCGTGGACTCAGCTGACTGTACCGGGATGCCGGCATCCACAGCCACTCTGTCTTGGAGGATTGAGCTTGAGCCTGTTTCTCCCATCCAGACCCGTCGGCCTCCAAACACAGGGACAGCACTTGATAGCCGTTGGGGTGGCCCGGTGTGAAAAATACAGCTGGGTGTCATCAGCGTACAGCTGGTACCTCACACCGAAGCCACTGATGATCTCACCCAGCGGCTTCATATAGATGTTGAACAGAAGGGGCGAGAGGATCGACCCCTGCGGCACCCCACAAGTGAGGCGCCTCGGAGCCGACCTCTGCCCCCCTGTCAACACCGTCTGCGACCGATCGGAGAGATAGGAGGAGAACCACCGATAAACGGTGCCTCCCACTCCCAATCCCCCCAACCGGCGCAGCAGGATACCATGGTCGATGGTATCGAAAGCCGCTGAGAGGTCTAATAGGACCAGGGCAGAGGAACAACCCCTATCCCTGGCCCTCCAGAGATCATCCACCAACGCGACCAAAGCCGTCTCAGTGCTGTAGCCGGGCCAGAAACTGGACTGGAACGGGTCTAGATAGACAGTTTCCTCCAGGTGCAAGGGAAACTGATATGCCACCATACTCTCTACAACCTTCGCCGCGAAGCGAAGGTTGGAGACCGGACGATAGTTACCTAAAGCAGCTGGGTCCAGGGAAGGCTTCTTGAGGAGGGGTCTCACCACCGCCTCTTTCAAGGCAGCCGGGAAAACTCCCTCCATCAAGGAAGCGCTCGTAATTGCCTGGAGCCAGCCTCGTGTCACCTCCTGAGTGGCCAGCACCAACCAGGAGGGGCACGGGTCCAGTAAACACGTGGTGGCATTCAGCCTACCCAACAACCTGTCCATGTCCTCGGGAGCCACAGGGTCAAACTCATCCCACAAAATGTCACCAAGACCACCCTCAGACGCCTCACCTGAGTCGCCGCAATTTTGGTCCAGACCGTCCCGAAGCTGAACGATTTTATCGTATAGATAACCGTTAAACTCCTCAGCACGTCCCTGCAACGGGTCATCCCGCTCCCCCTGGTGAAGGAGGGAACGAGTCACCCGAAACAGGGCAGCTGGGCGGTTATCTGCCGATGCAATGAGGGAGGAGGCGTAGCTACGCCTCGCTTCCCTCAATGCCACTAGGTAAGCCCTATTATAGGACTTCACTAGTGTCCGATCAGCCTCCAAACGGCTAGACCTCCAGGAACTCTCTAGGCGTCTTCTCCGGCGCTTCATCCCTCTCAGCTCCTCGGAGAACCAAGGAGCCGGTTGGGACCTGCGCCGGGTCAGAGGCCGCAAAGGCACGACACGGTCTAGGGGCCCCGCCACGGCCTGTTCCCAGGCCGCAACAAGTTCCTCAGCCGTGCCGTGAGCCAAACTCTCAGGAAGTGGCCCAAGCTCCGTCCGGAACTTCTCCGGGTCCATCAGGCGCCTGGGACGGAACCAACGTATTGGCTCCGTCTCCCTGATAAGGCAAAATATTGTTCCAGAATGATTATTCAGAAATTAATTGAATAAAATATTTGATTACAGTTAGATGATAAAATGGATGATTAAATAAGTTAATGATAGATAATTGTTGTTTGCACAAAAAATGTAATTCACACACCGACACATTTATTGAAATTTGAATGGAAGATGTTTTTATGTTTGTTTTTAAAAAAATAAAAAAAAAGAATTTCAAGTATTGAGATTACAGTGACGCATTTCTGGTTAACAGTTCTCAGGTCTGGCTTCCCTAATTTCTTGTCTTCTTTATTTAATAAAAACACAAGTTTCTTCATTTTTAGATCACACAGAAGAAGAAAAAAAGACAGTTCTACAACTCAACAACCAAATGTCTACCTGGCCAAAACCAAAATCCTCTTGTAGAAAGATTGCTTTATTTTTTAACATCATCTTTTTTTCCAATCTCTTTATTAATTTAAATGTTATGTAATATCTAAATTCTTAAAATATTTTCTTCTTTTTAATAACTTGCTTAGTGGGTGCTTTGGAGCCAATTATTTTCTCTCAGCCCATCTACCTCACAAAGTTGTCACTGTGTGGATAAAACGGAAGGTAAAGTGCCATATGTATTGCATTGAGTTCCGGGGAAAAAATAAATCTAATGACTATAATAACAAAAGATGCCTTTATGGAATTATTTTCCATATTATCACAGCTATTTTTATGGGAATTTAATGAAGTTCTCATCAGGGACTGAATGTTAATACCAATGAAATTGTTATAGTACATTAAGACTCCATACATTTCCATGCTGAATCCACTTGGGAAGTAAAATATGGATCACATCCTGCACCCTACTAGTCTTCCCTTCTGCCTTATTTTGTGTAAAATCTAACATATATCATTTTCTTTAATATTTGGTGACTTTACAATTATAATAATGGTGTCCCTTTTTCACTTTAAAAATATAATAGTTAAATTGTGTGGCAATTAAATTATGGCTAATGAAATGGAGTTAGAAGAAATGGAGAACACATTTCATAACAAAGAGACTGTCTGACAGAAAGCAAAATTTAGACATTTCAAACAAATATATAAATATAAATTGAAATCACAAGATGATAATACCCATGGAAAGAGATAACCTTTGGAATTTACTCTTGCCCCAGCTCTTAAACATTCTCCAACAAGGGTGAGTAACCTTTTCAATCATAAAATGTAACATTTACATCTATCCACATTAAAAGGGAATTAAACTCCTGTGTATAAAGAAAGCGCATGTTCTTTATGAGGAAGAGAATCATTTGAAGAAACACAAGATTAAATCTGCAATTAAAATGATTTTAAACAGGTATGTAGGAGGAAGAGCAGAAGACTACAAATTGAAAAATGGAAGTAACTGGAAAATAAATATGGGATGTTAGCAGCTAAGTGTTTTTCTGTCTTTACAGTAGCAATTCCTGTTTCTAAGTACCGTATTTTTCAGACTATAAGACACACTGGAGTATAAGATGCACCAAGATTTCGAAGAGGTAAACAAGAAAAAAAGTTTTTGCCCTCCCCAGCCCTCAGGAGCATTCTGCAGGCCTCCCAAACTCTCTGTGTGTCCCATTTTTGTGAAAAACTGGTCTGTTTTTTGCAAAAATGGGATATGCAGAGAGTTTGGGAAGCTGTTGGGGCTGGGGAGGGCAAAAATGCGATGCATGGGGGGTTTGGAAAGCCAAAAACGGGGCCTGCAGAGTGCTCCTGGGGGCTGGGGTGGGCAAAACGCCCTGTTTTTGTGAAAAATGGGCCCATTTTGGCCTCCCAAACCTCCCATGCATTGCATTTTTCCCTCTCCAGTCTGCAGGAGCACTCTGCAGGTCTCCCAAACCCTCTGCACACCCTGTTTTGTGAAAAAACAGACCTATTTTTGGCAAAAACTGGACACATGGGGTAGGATTTCGAGAGGCAAAAAAATGGCTGTATTCAGTGTATAAGATGCAACAACATTTCCACCCTCTTTTGGTGGGGGAGTGTATCTTATACTCTGAAAAGTACAGTATATGTCATTGATGCAGTTAGCTATACTCCTATTTGTCTATTGAAGGAAGACATCCTTTATCTGGTTCAGTTCCAAGCCGGGGAAAGACACTGGAAACATGGAGGATGATTGGAAAGATGGTTTTAATGATGAAGCAGAAGCACATGGGTTCTGGGCAGCTGACCACATGGAGTTGAGAGTGGGAGGTATTTATACCTTCTCTTGGGCTTTGCACCTGAACTTCCTGTTCAAGAACATATATTTTTTTGGCTGTTGTACAAATCCTAGGAATTTGTCTGAGCTAGGTTTGGTTGAAGTTTGAACTGCTGGTGGTGGTGCAATTGAGATGAAGCAATGAAGTGGCTTTGGGCAATTCCTATTGTGGCTGAGGGTTAATGCTAGCTTTTTTGGATCTTGGGTGGGGGTATTTGCTTATGAATAAAGCTAACTATCTCTTTATCTCTTAAGTATTAACATCTACTGAAGACTATTAAGAAAGGTGGGGACTGCTTTCCAAGAGCATGTTTCTCCCTTTATGGAAATATAATATTCTGCCTTTTTAATATTTCCTAAAATATTTCCTTCTTCTAGGAGCGGGGTGATGGTAACTTTCTACACTATCATTTTCCTGTGTTCCACCTGTCTCGTTCCAAAAAAGTTTTATTTTGACATTCTTATCCAATAACATATCCAATAACATATTTAATGTACCCTCATATACAATTAATCGGGTCTGCCCGGTCACCACCCCCTTCCTTTTCCTTTTACTCTCCTTCTCTACCTTCTTCTACTTTCCATAACCATCCTCCCCCTCTCTTATCTACATCCTCTCCTCTTTCCTCCCTACTCCTTTCTTCTCCCTCTTCCCCTCTTCCTTCCTTTCCTCCTCCTCCTCTTCTCTTTCCTCCTTCTCTCTTCTACTCCTTCTTTCCCTTCATTCTAAAGTAGTAGCCAGGCAGGTCCGATCTTACATTAATTATACATCTTCAATCATCTTTGTACATTAACTATCAATCCATTTTCTGCCCCTCCCCTCCTTCCCTTCCTCCCCACCCCAGGACTTCCGAGAACCGAGTACAGGGTATAAAACTAACAACAAAAATTAAAATCTAGCACAAATCATAATCCATAGTCATTCCTTAAAACCTCCACTCCCCTTCCAAAGACAAAGAAGATACTTTTCTTCCACTCCATTATATATCAGACCATTCCACTCCTAGAGTTCTCAGAAGTTTCCGATTGAGTTAGTATTTATTCTTGAATAAAGTACATAGTTTTTAATATCCCACCTGCATCAATCAATATCAAAACAACGTTCCATCTTCCAATATTCACCAAGAGTTCTTCTAAAATGTCTTTCTTCCCTTAGCAGTCTCTCAAAAATAGTTCATATTTCCAACTTAGTTTCTTTAATTTTTCTGTCCAACCTTCAGGGGTAAGCAATAGTCCATCTTTTCACATCTTTAACATTTATATATACAACAAATAATATTACAAATATCCAAAGTATCAATTGTAGTAATTAAAATCTTCACTTTACCTTACTTATATCAAATAACATTATTAAAATTACACCTATAACTTATCCAAAATATATCTATTATAACAATTACATTCTAATTAACATTACATCCATCTCTTAAATATAATATATCCAAATTCCTAAATTTTACTATCTATCCTCCAAAATTAAACAATATTCCATCATCCTATTCCTTTATACCTTTAATATATCATATAGTACCCCTAAAATTACACATTTATATCCACAATAAATCATTTACAAAAATTAACCATAATCATATGTAATAAAGTTAAACATTCTCCCTCCCCTTCTTCTATCTTACACATTTTCGACCATCTATTCACCATTCAACTTAACATCTGTTAACAAAGAAATCCCAATCTTTAATACATTAGTATAAAAATCTCGTGCTTTACAAATTGTGTTGAGAAAATACTTTCTTCCTTTATAATTCAGTGTTAAACCTGCTGGAACCTCCCATCTAAAATATATCTGATGTTTCTTAAGCTCATCCACCAGAAAGGCAAATTCTTTCTCTTTCTTAACATTTTAGGAGGAATTTCCTTCATCATTATTATATCTTGTCCTAATATTTGAAATTTATTTTATAAAATGCTCGCAAAATTCCATACCTAATCCTCTTATTTGTAAAATAAATAACCACATCTCTCGGTAAACACTTCTGCCTTGCCCACCAGGAATTAACACGATAAATTTTTTCAATATTAACTTCAAAATCTGCTGGTTCCATTCCCTCCATCTGAGCAAAGGCCTGAATAAAAATCTCTTTCAAATTTTCCTCTTTAGATTCTCTTAAGCCCCTTACCCTTATAGCATATTCCATTAATTTATATTGTAATATAACCCTTTCTTCCTCTGCCTTATCAGCCTTAACCTGAATATCATCTATTTTATTTTCTAAATTCAAATTAATTTGAACTTCATCTATTTTCCTTTGCAAATCTAAATTAATTTGGTTAAATTCATTCAGTCTTTCTTCTGTCTGTGTACTAGATAACAATAATGGAGTAATTGATTCCTTTAATTTTTTCATCTCCTTACTCTGCTCTTCCACCAAATCTTTAAAATCCAGTATTTCTTTCTCCATTTCATTAAATTTTTGATCTATTTCTGAAAGATGAGCCTCCATAAGCTCCTGTAAAAAATTCCTTAGACTTTCTTTAATATCCTCTCTCAATTTCCGTACCTGAAGTGAAGATATTTCCAATAATTTAGAAGTGGTTAAATCTCTTTGCTTAAAAGCCATTTTTAAACTAAGTAATATCAAGAAGAAGAAAAAAAAAGGGGGGGGGAATAAAAAGAAAAAAAAAACCCAATAAATTTTTCTTCTTAAACACTGTAAGAAAAAGATAATAATAAAAAAAAATAGATTTTTTAAAAAAAGAATTCCATTTAGAAAAAAAAAATCTTGTTATTTTCTTCTTAGAGGTTCCACGCCAGCAATTGTAATCAGCATTTCCTTAGCTTTCACTTTCAAAACACAAAACGCCATCTTTCTTCATCTCCACTCTTCAAATAACTTCTCTGTCAGGGAGTTAAAATCATCTTACAAACGAATGCCAGCCCTCCTGCTTTCGATTCTTTCCGTGTTGACAATTTATCAGTAATCCTCTTCAGTCACGGAGATGGACGCTGCGTTTTGCTCTGCTTTTGCAGAGGCGTTCTGGATTCTGGAGCTTTTTTTGAACTATAGAAGGAGCGTTCCCATCAAACCACCAGAAATCATTCTGGGGCTTTTCTTGGGGGCTCAACTTCAGTTCAAATGCTCATCTCCCCCTCTTTGCCCGAGGGCAGAGATTTACGAGCTGTTGACAGAAGATTAACGCTGTCTAAACAGCTCTCACAGAATCACAAAGAACGGGCGGACTGAGATTGTCCGCCATTTAGCGCAGCGGCGCCACCCGGAAGTCAAGGGGACACCTTTTCTTGATGCACACAAAATCTGTGTTCCACCTGTCTCAAAGCATCTATCTACTTGGAAATTAAGTTAGACAGTTGCCTATTTCTTCACGAGAGTCATACACCCATTAGAAGAGGAGAACGATGAGAGAGACTTGGTGTCTCAGGATTTGCAATTAAGTGGAAGCTACTGCTTGATGTGTATATGAATCCTGTAAATGAAGTGGCCCTTGAATTAAATTAATTTAAAATCTAGCAAATATTACTTGCCATGTTTGTCAATGTGCTGTATAATTATTAATTTGTTCATTGAAACATCTGCATAAATAAATAGAAAGCAAAATGCCATGATTAAGTGAAGATTAAAAATCCAGGGTCAAGGAGCTCCACTATTCATAGATCTAACACGGAGGAGATTCTAACACAGGAGGAGGCAATTCCCACGGAGCCATGGATTACTAAAAAAACCAAACAACGGAAACGAAGGAAGAGAGGTAAACCATCTGGGATCTTAAACAGACTAAGAAAATGCATTAAAACTCCTCTGCCTTCAATTTTCCTAACAAATATACGCTCACTTGCAAATAAGATGGATGAAATACTCCTCTTAAACAAATACTATTCTGATTTTTGCAATTCAGCAGTCCTATGCTTCTCTGAAACCTGGTTAAATGAATCAATTGAAGATAGCAGCCTGAACATTCCAGGGTTTCAGATTGAACGATCAGACAGGATTCCAGAAACATCTGGTAAAAAGAAAGGAGGAGGATTATGCCTATATATTAACAGCAACTGGTGTCAAGATTTTAAAATAATCTACAAATTCTGTGACAACAATTTAGAGACTTTAATTATCAACTGCAAACCATACTATTCGCCTCATGAATTTTCCTCATTTCTTCTTCTTTTTTTTTATAAAAAAAAATTCTAATTGCTGTTTATGTCCCACCACAAGCCTGTGTAAACAAGGCATTACGAACTCTAGCTGACCAAATCATGGAGGCTGAAGCCAAACACCCTGATTCACTGGCCATTGTTTTGGGAGATCTAAACAAGGCAAACTTAAGGAAAGAGCTACCAAAATACTTTCAGCATGTCAATTGTCCCACCAGAGGCAAGAATACTCTAGACCATTGCTACACAACACTAAAAGATGCTTATCGGTCTTTACCACGTGCAGCTGTAGGACACTCTGATCATTGCATGATTCACCTTGTACCTGCTTACAGGCAAAGACTTAAAACCACAAAACCAACAATTAAATCAGTGAAGACCTGGACAGAGGAGGCAAAATTAAAGTTGCAGGCATGCTTTGACTGCACTGATTGGAATATTTTTGAAGATACCTCTGCAGACCTGGATGAACTCACAGATACTGTAACATCATATGTCTCTATGAAGACCTATGTGTACCTACAAGGAACTTACGAATATACAGTAACAACAAACCTTGGTTCACACCTAAACTTAAGCAGCTAAGACATTCCAAAGAGGAAACCTACAGAAAAGTTGATAAAATGCTGTACAATCAGGACAGAAATGCACTAACAAGGGAGATCAGAGCAGCAAAAAGAAGCTACTCTGAAAAGCTAAAGAATCAGTTTTCAGCAAATGAACCAGCAAACATGTGGAAAACTCTTAAAAATATCACCGGCTATGGCAAACCTCCTTCCCAGGCCGAAGGTAATCAACAACTGGCAGATGACCTGAATGAGTTTTACTGCAGGTTTGAAAGGAAACTACAGCCACCTATCTCCACAACCCCCATCTCAGACACACCAACAACAGCCAAGCCTCCTACAACTGACCCCATTTCATTGGGTTCACAACCCCTAGTGATCACAGAAAAGGAAGTGCAGGACCTATTTCACAGACAAAAGCCAGGAAAAGCTCCAGGCCCAGACAAGATAACTCCTTCTTGCTTAAAAGTCTGTGCTGACCAATTGACCTCCATCTTCACTCATATTTTCAATAAATCACTAGAGATGTGCTATGTTCCTTCTTGCTTCAAACGCTCTACCATCATCCCAGTGCCGAAGAAGCCCACCATCAAGGAACTGAATGACTACAGACCAGTTGCTTTAACATCTGTAGTCATGAAAATCTTTGAAAGGCTAGACCCCTTGCAATTTGCATACCGAGCAAATAGATCAACAGATGATGCTGTTAATATGGCTCTGCACTACATCTTACAACATCTTGAGTCTCCAAAGACCTATGCAAGGGTCCTTTTTGTAGACTTTAGTTCAGCATTCAATACCATCATTCCAGACATTCTTCTAACTAAGCTAAACCAGCTACAGGTACCAGAACAGACTTGTAAGTGGATCACAAGCTTCCTAACAAACAGGAAGCAGCAGGTGAAGCTAAGCAAGATCACATCAGATACCTGTACAATTAGCAATTAGCACAGGGGGCCCCCAAGGCTGTGTGCTCTCCCCACTTCTCTTCTCTCTGTATACCAATGACTGCATCTCCAGCGATACATCTGTTAAGCTACTGAAGTTCGCAGATGACACAACAGTGATTGGTCTCATTTGAGACAATGACGAATCCGCATATAGACGAGAGGTTGAACGACAGGCTTTGTGGTGCAACCAAAACAATCTGGAACTGAACACACTCAAAACCGTAGAAATGGTGGTAGACTTTAGGAGAAGCCCTTCCATACTTCCACCTCTCACAATACTAGACAACACAGTATCAACAGTAGAAACCTTTAAATTTCTAGGTTCTATCATATTGCAAGATCTAAAATGGACAGCTAACATCAAAAACATCATTAAAAAAGGACAACAAAGAATGTTCTTTCTGCGCCAACTCAGTAAGCAGACTTTAGAGGATAATTAGAACTGCAGAAAAAATAATTGCTACCAACCTGCCTTCCATTGAGGACCTGTATACTGCACGAATCAAGAAGAGGGCCGTGAAAATATTTACAGATCCCTCACATCCAGGACATAAACTGTTTCAACTCCTACCCTCAAAACAATGCTATAGAGCACTGCACACCAGAACAACTAGACACAAGAACAGTTTTTTCCCGAACGCCATCACTCTGCTAAACAAATAATTCCCTCAACACTGTCAAACTATTTACTAAATCTGCACTACTATTAATCTTCTCATAGTTCCCATCACCAATCTCTTTCCACTTATGACTGTATGACTGTAACTTTGTTGCTGGCAATCCTTATGATTTATATTGATATATTGATCATCAATTGTGCTGTAAATATTGTACCTTGATGAACGTATCTTTTCTTTTATGTACACTGAGAGCATATGCACCAAGACAAATTCCTTGTGTGTCCATCACACTTGGCCAATAAAAAATCCTATTCTATTCTATTCTATTCTAAATAGCTTTTCTAGGCCCTATTTTTTACATCTCCATACAGATCTGCAGATCTGTAACTGTGTATTAATTGGCACATATTTAGATGCCAATGGGGCTTTTATATTCTCGGTGCACAATTTATCTTTTCAGAGAAGTTAGTAATGGAGGTTCTAATACTACTCCTAGGGGAGCACCAGAAAATCTTAACGATTTCCTTCACTAGCGTATTTTCATTAGAGCTAAATGCTGTGCAATTTACATTTGAAATCAGGTGTGAGGGTAAGTATAATGTGACAAGACATATTGCAGTATTGGGTCCTTTTGTACAAACGTTCCTTATCTATGACTACATAGCTATAGAAGAAAATTGTGGATTCATATTAAAAAGCATGCTTTAAAGTGCTTTTAACCCAGCTAATGTTAAAATGAAAGAAACCTGGGGCTGTTTTTGTATTATCAATTGCTCATGAAATCCCCCCTGCCCCCCCCCAAATCAAAATATAGAGGCACTGTGAATAACTCTCAATCTCAGCCAGCTCTCTTTAGAAAGAGGTCAAGTGGAAGCTCAGTACAGGGGTAAGAAAAATGGGGAGCAAACAGGAATAAGAGGGATTTAAGAAAATTTTACCATTTTACCAAATATACCAGTCTCAGTTTCTACAAAAGGAATGGACAGAAAAAGGAACTTCAGTGGAGATCTGCCAGATGCATGCAATGTTTGTTTTTCTACTATGATAATTGCACCAATTGCAAATGTGAATTTATATACTAAAAGAACTAGAGAGCTGACTGGAGGCCAGCCTTTTTTCTTTAAGACTTCAAGAAATGAGAACAACATACAAATATTTCATGGATGTCCAGAACATAGGAAATATCCAGGGACAGAGGAAAAACCAACAGGAGATTAGTGCCACTGGGGCTCACCAATTACCAAGACTAATTACTGAGAGAATAAAACGTGCATAGACCAGAAAGGCTATTGTAGAAAGTTGGCCCTCTCCTAGAAGAATGAAATATTTTGGGAAATATTTTTAAAAATATTCAAAAAAAATAAAGGGAACACTTAAACAACACAATGTAACTCCAAGTCAGTCACATTTCTGTGAAATCAAACTGTCCACTGAGGTAGCAAAACTGATTGACAATCAATTCCACATGCTGTTGCGCACATGGAATAGACAACAGGTGGAAAGCATAGGCAGTTAGCAAGACATCCCCAATAAAGGAGTGGTTCTGCAGGTGGTGACCACAGACCAGGGTGAAATCTAAAAATTTTCCCTGCCGGTTCTACGGGCATGGCTTAATTGGTGGGCGTGGCTTGGTGGGCATGGTCAATAACAATAAATAATAAAAATAATAAACAAAGTATAAAAAAACAATAAGAGGTACCAAAAACCAACTTTCACACTTTACACACACACAACACAACACAACTGACTCACACACAATGTAAAAGCAGCTGCACTTCACACTTCACATAGCCACAAAAAGCTCAAAAACCAACTTTCACACTTTACACACACACAACACAACACCACTGACTCACACACAAAGCAGCTGCACTTCACACTTCACACAGACACAAAAAGCTCAAAAACCAACTTTCACACTTTACACACACACAACTAACACACACACACACAATATGCCACATACAGCTTTCTGAGAGTTTGTGTGTTTGTGTAGTTAGAGTGAAACACTACAGAAACACACCAAATCTCAGAAAGCTGCACAAATATTTTATTTTATTTTATTTTATTTTATTTTATTTTATTTTATTTTATTTTATTTTATTTTATTTTATTTTATTTTATTTTATTTTATTTTATTTTATTTTATTTTATTTTATTATTTTATTTTATTTTATTTTATTTTATTTTATTTTATTTTATTTTATTTTATTGTGGACTTCAAATCCCAGAGTTCCTCAGTCAGCAAAGCCAGCCAGTTGATCACTGAGGAAATAGATTAGCTGAGCGATTGATTCTGTCTGGGCTGAAACTGAAACTGCTTTCGGGCTGGAAAGAGAGCCATGCGTTCATCAGTAATCAGGTAAGTGCCTTAAAATCTCTACTTTTACTTGTAGAAAACATGTTTTCTACAAGTAAGAGTACAAGTACGGTTCTGCTGATTTTTACTTTTAAAGGCCTGTTTCGGCTGAAGCAAAACCGGCTTTTAAAAGTTAAAAAAAAACACCTCTGCAGATGGTGTGGCTCAGCAGAGGCAGGGGGTGGGGCCAGGGATTTTTGCTACCGGTCCTCCGAACCAGCAGCCACCATCGCTACTGGATCACGCGATCCCGTCCGATCCGGGAGCATTTCACCCCTGCCACAGACCACTTCTCAATTCCTATGCTTTCTGGCTGATGGTTTGGTCACTTTTGAATGCTGGCAGTGCTGTCACTCTAGTGGTAGCATGAGACAGAATCTACAACCCACACAAGTGGCTCAGGTAGTGCAGCTCATCCAGGATGGCACATTGATGCAAGCTGTGGCAAGAAGGTTTGCTATGTCTGTCAGCATAGTGTCTGGAGCATGGAGGTGCTACCAGGAGACAGATCAGTACATCAGGAGACATGGAGGATGCCGTAGGAGGGCAACAACCCAGCAGCAGGACCGCTACCTCTGCCTTTGTGCAAGGAGGGACAGGAGGAGCCCTGCAAAATGACCTCTAGTGGGCCACAAATGTGCATGTGGCTGTTCAAATGGTCAGAAACAGACTCCATGAGGGTGGTATGAGGGCCCGATGTCCACAGGTGGGAGTCATGCTTACAGCCCAACACCGTGCAGGACGTTTGGCATTTGCCAAAGAACACCAAGATTGGCAACTTCGCCACTGGCACCCTGTGCTCTTCATAGATGAAAGCAGGTTCACACTGAGCACATGTGACAGACATGACAGGGTCTGGAGACACCGTGGAGAACATTCTGTTGCCTGCAACATCCTCCAGCATGACCGGTTTGGCAGTGGGTCAGTAATGGTGTGGGGTGACATTTCTTTAGGGGGCCACACAGCCCTCCATGTGCTTGCCAGAGGTAGCCTGACTGCCATTAGGTACCGGGATGAGATCCTCAGACCCCTTGTGAGACCATATGCTGGTGCGGTTGGCTCTGGGTTCCTCCTAATGCAAGACAATGCTAGACCTCATGTGGCTGGAGTGTGTCAGCAGTTCCTGCAAGACGAAGGCATTGATGTTATGGACTGGCCCGTCCATTTCCCAGACCTGAATCCAATTGAGCACATCTGGGGCATCATGTCTCGCTCCATCCACCAATGCCACATTGCACCACAGACTGTCCAAGAGTTGGGGGATTCTTTAGTCCAGGTGTGGGAGGAGATGCCTCAGAAGACCATCTGCCACCTCATCAGGAGCATGCCCAGGCATTGTAGGGAGGTCTTACAGGTATGTGAAGGCCACACGCACTACTGAGCCTCATTTTGACTTGTTTTAAGGACATTGCACCAAAGTTGGATCAGCCTGCAGTGTTGTTTTCCACTTTAATTTTGAGTGTAACTCCAAATCCAGACCTCCATGGGTTGCTCAATTTCATTTCCATTGATAATTTTTGTATGATTGTGTTGTCAGCACATTCAACTACTGTACATTGTGTTGTTTAAGGGTTCCCTGTATTTTTGAGCAGTGTACATTGTGTTTTTTAAGTGTTCCTTTTATTTTTTTGAGCAGCTTATTTCCCTTGATGAGAAATTGAGAAACATGCTTTTGGAGACAGAAAGCAGCCCCCATCTTTCTTGATGGTCCTCAGCAGATGTCAACACTTAAGAGATAAAGAGCTTATTGCGCTCTGGGTAGCTCTATTCATAGGCAAAAATTCCCTGCAGCAAGGTCTGAACAAAGGTAGAATTAGCCCTCAGCCACAATAGGAATTGCCCATCAAGCCCCTTCATTGCATCAGCAGACCAAGCTTCAACCAAGTTTGGCTCAGACGACCTATAGAGCCAGCTATTACCCCTACAACAGCCAATAGAATACGTAATCTTGCACAGGAACAGGAAGCTCAAGTTCAAAGCCCAAGAGAAGGTATAAATACCCCCCACTCTCAACTCCATGTGGTTAGCTATCCAGAATCACATGAGCTTAGTGGTTCTGCATCATTAATAAATGAATAATCTTTCCAATTAACCTCCAGGATTCATTTTGTCTTCAGTGCCTTTTCCCAGCTTGGAACTGAACCAGTAAGTAGTCAATGTTATCAATGGTTTGATTCCAGAAAGACCAAGGGACAGCCTCATGTAGAAAAGAGATAAATATTAGAAATATGGCATATGATAATGGAGGAAGCACAAGATAGAAAAGGGAATTTAGAAATATTCAACATGAAGAAGACCAGTAGCAATAGCACTTAGACTTATATACTGCTCCATATTGCTTTATAATACTGAGTGGTTTACAATGTCAGCAAATGGCCCCCAACAATCTGGGTCCTCATTTTATCAACCTTGGAAGGATGGAAGGAGACTGGTAAACTGAAAAAAAAAACACCTTCCAGTCACCAGTATTTGTATGTCAGTGCAGAGAATTCTGGTAAAGAAAAGCTGCAAATCCAGATGGGGGAAACACAGATATGACAGGATGTATATTATGGAAACCTTATGGGAGTGGAGTTATGATTCAAATGTAGATCTTGACAGCTATTATTTTTTGAATAGCAATAGAATGAATAATAAATTCCAAGTGAACTTGGGAAAGATTCCTTGGATGAAAATCCTAAACTAGTTTGAAAACTCTGAAAAATATTATCACAAAAGCCCAGTCCAGCACAATACCACTGAAAAAGAAAAACAAGAAATCCAAGAAGAAACCAGCATGGCTGCACAAAGATCTCTCTGACAAATTGAAAGACAAAAAGAACAAGTACAACAAAATGAAAGGACACATAACTAAGGCAGAATATCAGCAGATAGCCAGAATCTGCAAAGACCAAGTCAGGAAAGCAAAGGCTTAGAATGAAAAAAGACTTGCAACAAAAGTCAAAGATAATAAAAACAAGTTTCTTCCAACATATAAATAACAAGGAAAAAAATCAAGGAAACAGTTGGTCCACTAAAGAAAGAAGACTGCAAGGAAGTAACAGGCAACAGAGAGAAAGCAGAGCTCCTTCACTCATTCTTTGCATCGGTCTTCACGCAAAAAGAAACAATTTACCAAATTTAGTCCAATTTACCAAAAACATAACTGTAAAATACAGACTAGAAATAAAAGTTAAAATAAGCAAAAAAATGGTAAGAGAACACTGGTTTGATTTTGATGAATACAAATCACTGGGACCTTATGGATTACATCTCAGAGTTTTAAAGGAGTGGTAGATGTCATCTCAGAACCACTGTACCACATCTTTCAAAAATCCTGGAGCACTGGGGGATTACCAGAGGACTGGAAAAGAGTTGATGTGGTTCCCATCTTCAAAAAAGGGGGAGGGGAAACAGACCCAGGAAACTACAGACCAATCAACCTAACATTAATACCCGGGAAGATACTGGAAAAGATAATAAAAAAATAGATCTGCCAACATCTAGAAAAGAGTAAAGTAATAAAAAGTGGTCATCATGGGTTTGTTAAAAATAGATCATGCCAAACCAGTCTTATTTCATTTTTCAAAATAGTGACTAAATTAGTAGACGAGTGAAATACTGTGGAACTAATATATTGAGACTTCAACAAGGCATTCAACAATGTAAACCACAACCTACTTCTACAAAGAAGCTAGAAAAAAGTGGGATAAGCTGTCACCATCAGATGACATCAGATGACATCACTATCAGATGGATTTGTAACTGACTGACAAACCGTACTCAATGAGTAGTCCTTAATGATACTACATCTACATGGAGGGAAGTAAACAGTGAGATACCATATTTATTTATTTATTTATTTATTTATTTCGATTTTTATACCGCCCTTCTCCCGGAGGACTCAGGGCGGTGTACAGCCAAGTAAAAATTCAATATATAAACATTAAAAAGAGGTTAAAAAGAAATATTATAATGTGGCCGAAATTTTAAAACCATTTAAAATCTTAAAACATAAATACCCCAATAAAATTTCAATCCAGTCCCGCTTGAATAAATAGGTGCGTTTTCAGCTCACGCCGAAAGGTCCGAAGATCAGGCAATTGACGTAAACCGGGGGGAAGTTCATTCCAGAGCGTAGGAGCTCCAACAGAAGGCCCTTCCTGGGGCCGCCAGCCGACATTGCTTGGCGGACGGCACCCTGAGAAGGCCCTCTCTGTGAGCGTCTGGTCGGTGGGAGGCACAAGGTAACAGCAGGCGGTCCCGTAAGTACCGGGTCCTAAGCCATGGAGCGCTTTAAAGGTGGTAACCAAAATCTTGACGCACCCGAAGACCACAGGAAGCCAGTGCAAGCTGCGCAGGATTGGTGTTACATGGGAGCAACGAGTTGCCCCACTATTACCCGCAGCTGCATTCTGGACTAGTTGCAGCCTCCGGGTGCACTTCAAGGCAGCCCCATGTAGAGAGCATTGCAATAGTCCAAGCGGAAGTGACAGGCATGAGTGACCGTGCATAAGGCATCCCGGTCAAGAAAGGCGCAACTGGCGCACCAAGCGCGCGGTGGAAGGCCCTCTTGGAGACGGCCGCCAAATGATCGTCAAACGACAGTCGCCCATCCAAGAGGACACCCAAGTTGCACACCCTCTCCGTTGGGGCCAATAACTGGCCCCCAACAGCCAGCTGCGGCTGCAGCTGACTGTACCGGGGTGCCGGCATCCACAGCCACTCCGTCTTGGAGGGATTGGGCTTGGGTCTGGTTCTCCCCATCCAGACCCGTACAGCTTCCAGACACCGGGACAGCACTTCGACAGCTTCGTTGGGGTGGTTCGGGGTGGAAAAGTACAGCTGAGTATCATCAGCGTACAGATGATAACTCACCCCAAAACCACTGATGACCTCACCCAGCGGCTTCATGTAGATGTTGAACAGGAGGGGCGAGAGAATCGACCCCTGAGGCACCCCACAAGTAAGGTGCCTCGTGGTCGACCTCTGCCCCCCCTGTCAACACCGTCTGCGACCGGTCGGAGAGATAGGAGGAGAACCACCGATAAACGGTGCCTCCCACTCCCAATCCCTCCAACCGGTGCAGCAAGATACCATGGTCGATGGTATCAAACGCCGCTGAGAGATCTAATAGGACCAGGGCAGAGGAACAACCCCTATCCCTGGCCCTCCAGAGGTCATCCACCAACGCGACCAAAGCTGTCTCCGTACTGTGACCGGCCCAGAAGCCGGACTGGAACGGGTCTAGATAGACAGCTTCATCCAGGTACCGGGGAAGCTGCCATGCAACCACACTCTCTACAACCTTCGCCACAAAGCGAAGGTTGGAAACAGGACGATAATTTCCCAAGATAGCTGGGTCCAGGGAAGGCTTCTTGAGGAGGGGTCTCACCACTGCCTCTTTCAAAGCAGCGGGGAAAACCCCTTCCATCAATGAAGCATTTATAATTCCCCGGAGCCAGCCTCGTGTCACTTCCTGAGTAGCCAGCACTAGCCAGGAAGGACACGGGTCCAGTAAACATGTGGTCGCATGTAGCCTCCCCAGTAACCTGTCCACGTCCTCGAGAGCCACAGTCTCAAACTCGTCCCAAATAACCTCAACAAGACGTGCCTCTGCCATCCCACTTGGATCATCGCAATTTTGGTCTAGACTATCCCGAAGCTGAATGATTTTATCGTATAGATAACCGTTAAACTCCTCAGCACGTCCCTGTAGGGGGTCATCCCACCCCTCCTGATGAAGGAGGGAGCGAGTCACCCGGAACAGGGCGGCCGGGCGGTTATCTGCCGATGCAATGAGGGTGGAAACGTAGGAACGTTTCGCCTCCCTCATTACCACTAGGTAGGTCTTAGTAAAAGATCTCACTAGTGTCCGATCAGCCTCGGAACGGCTAGACCTCCAGGTACTCTCTAGGCGTCTTCTCCGGCGTTTCATCTCCCTCAGCTCCTCAGAGAACCAAGGAGCCAAGTGAGATCTGCGCCAGGTCAGAGGCCGCAAAGGCACGACACGGTCCAAAGCCCCCGTCGCGGCCCGCTCCCAGGCCGCAACGAGTTCTTCAGTCGTGCCGTGGGCAAGATCCTCAGGGAACGGCCCAAGCTCCATCCGGAACCTCTCAGGGTCCATCAGGTGCCTGGGACGGAACCAACGCATTGGCTCCATCTCCCTGCGGTGGTGAGCGGCGGTCTGAAAGTCCAGGCGAAGGAGAAAATGATCCGACCATGACACCAGTTCCGTCATTAAATCTCCTAATACCAGATCATTAATCCACTGTCCAGAGATAAAAATCAGATCTAGTGTGCCTCCCCCCGTGTGTGTGGGGCCATCAGTTACTTGAATCAGGTCCATGGCCGTCATGGAAGCCAGGAACTCCTGAGCTACCGTTGATGACAAGCCGGCCGATGGCAAGTTGAAGTCCCCCATGACCAAGAGTCTGGGAGTCTCAACTGCCACCCCGGCAAGCACCTCCAGCAGCTCAGGCAGGGCTGTAGTCATGCAGCAAGGAGCCAGGTACGTGATCAACAGACCCATCTGATTCCTATGGCCCCACTTCACAAGGAGGGATTCACAACCAGCTATCTGAGGCACAGTGGACTCCCTCGGCTCTAGACTTTCTCTAATCACAACCGCCACCCCCCCACCCCTACCTTGGGCCTTCGGCTGATGAAATGCACGGAAACCTGGAGGGCACAGTTCAACCAGGGGAACACCCCCCTCTGTGCCCAACCAGGTCTCCGTAATGCCCATAATGTCCGCGGACTCCCTCTGTATAAGATCGTAAATCAAGGGAGCCTTATTTACCACGGACCGGGCATTGCACAGCACCAGCCGAAGACCCAAGCTCTGAGGATCTTGGCCATCCGGGGAACGGGTAAGGACTAAGGGGCCGGAGCACGTGATCGCCTTTAAACATCGAGCACGTGCTCCCAGGGGACGATGCGACCCCTTGCCTCCGCCATATCTGCCTCTCCCACTTACCGTACAGATGGAATGACACTCACGCCTGAACATCCCCTCCCCCGTCTTGGACCCAATGAAATAAAGCCGTGAGCACGCACTGGGACTGGACATACCTCCTCCCACCCCAATGGGTTTTCCTCCCCATCTCCACCCTCCCCCCCTCCCAATCCTTAAAATCCCCATTAAAACTCCCCTTAAAAAATCTATTAAAACAACTAATTAAAAAGCCCCTAAGCCTCCTATTTTTAGCATGCCACCTCTCGGGGCTCCAAAGCCCGTCCTCAAGGTGGGCCCTCGATAATATGGAGGGCCAAACCCGCGAGAGAGGGGCATCTCGCAGGGCAAGAAGGTCAGCCGCAGTAAACGTTCGCATCACAGAGAAAGGTTCCGTCTTAGGCCTGATACTCTTCAATATCTTCATAAATGACCTAGATGAGGAAAAAGGAGAACTTAACAAATTTGTGGATGAGTCTAACGTGGCAGGAATAGCCAATACCCTAGATCAGGGCTGTCAAACTCACACCCTGTGGGCCAGATGCATCATGCGCTGGCCATGCCCATGGGCCATGCCCATGCGCTGGTTTAGTAAAGTGGGGGGAGTCATGATATATCATGTGACATCACTCTGATGATGCAAGTTTGACACCCCTGCCCTAGATGATAGGCTGAAGATCTAGATGGATCTTAACAGACTTGAACACTGGGTCATATATAACAAAATGAAATCCAATACAGAAAAGTAAAGTCTTACACTTAGGCAAGAAAAACCAAAACCAAAGTACACATACCAAAACCAAAGTAAAAAACCAAAACCAAAGTACACATATAGACTGGGTGAAACCAGGCTTAATAGCAGTAACTGTAAGAGGGATCATGGAGTTTTAGTGGACAACCAATTAAATATGTGCCAACAGCGTGTGGCAGCAGCCAAAAAAGCCAATGCAATCTTAAGTTGTTTTAGGGATATAATCAAGATCAAGTCAGGTCATACCTCTATAAAGCCTTAGTAAAACCACACCTAGAATACTGCATCCAGTTTTGGACACCACATTATAAAAAATATGTTGAGACACTAGAAAGAGTGCAGAAAAGAGCAACCAAGATGATTAGGCATTTGGGATGGGGAAGTGAGCTGGTGTGTGGCAGTCCCATAAGAACTGGAAGGAGGTTTGTACACATGAATTATGATGCTGCTGAGTGGAGTTGTTTATACTCTGTCAAGGCCAACCATCCTGAGACTCCAGGTGCACAAAATATTTGAAGAGGATCTTTCCTGCAACATCATACTGGACATTGGTTGGATTCTCAGTGCTGGACCTGGGGGAGGGATTTGGGGTGACTTTGCATGTTTTGAATTGGATCTTGCCTTGCTTTTGCTACTATCATTTCAAACTTAGTAAAAGTACCTCTTCTCTAATTCAATGGAAGTCTTCTTAGTCCAAGTTTGGAATCACATGCAGGAATATGGAGATGACTTGGGATCTGAAGCAACCACAGTGAGATGTGTAATCATGGCCCTGGAAGAAGCTGCAGCAAAGTGGATGGTTACTCTTCACAATGACAATGCCCCCCAACTAAGGAGCTATGACCAATTTATGGTGGCACTTTGTTAGCAGTGTAAGGCCCCCCTAGCTGAATGCAAGGCTAGGACCCAAATGCAGACCATTACATAGGGGCAAAGGTCAGTAGCAGGATACACCCTGGAGTTCCATAGCTGGCCTGCCATATCAAAATATAGCCTTTATTGTCATTGTACATCATGTATACAATTCCATCAGGACTTCCTCAGGTCATGTGGCCATATAACTAATTTCATTGTACATCATGTATACAATGAAATTAGTTATATGGCCACATGACCTGAGGAAGTCCTGATGGAATGTTACAAGAATGGGCTTAACAATGAAGTCTATCACAGCTGCATTTCACAAGAGGACCCTCAAGAACTCCAGCGTTGATATGTTTGGCAGATGAGGTGGAAATTGACCTAGCCAGGGACCAGCACCATGGCAACTGCAGCTGGACCAAACTCCCCTCCTGCTCATAAAGATCCTGCAAAAGCTGCCAAAGGTGGGTCAATGCTCAAACTGAGGTCCACAGCATTCTTCCAGTGTGGGAAGGGGAGACACCAATTGCCATTCAGCCAAACTAAACCAAGCCCCAAGGCTGCAGCTGCCTGAGAAACAGCTGCCAAGGCACCATGAAACAGCCTTGAAGGGGGTGGAGGTCATTCAGTACATCCTCCTGCCCAGGAGGCCTCTGAGCTGGGAAGAGAGTGAAACTGACTCTGACAATAACCCCTGGTAAGTCGACATGTGATCCCCATTACCATCCCAGTGGAGTTAAGGGTGCTGTTGAGACCTAGGTTCCTGGACTCGGACTCCTGGACTCGGATGATTCAGAAAGTGGAGGGAGAAGAAAGTGGAGGGAGAAGACCTGGCCTGCTTCTCCTGGGCCCTCTCCCTCCCTGGCACCCACCCAACGGGAGGAGGAGGGGCCAGCAAGGCCTGATTCTCCCGGGCCTTCTTCTGATTTGGCAACACCCCAAGAACAATTTTGGCTTGATGCAAGATGGTGCAGACGTGACCGGCGCGCGCAGCAGAGGAGGTGTTGGGACAAAGCCAAAGAATGATGAGTCATGCAGTGACATCTACAGAGGCTATAAAAGCAGGAGGCGGAACTTCCTGGCTTTTTGTCTTGGACAAAGCAGTGAATTTGCGTGGGCAAACTGTATCAATGGAAGGAAGAATATATTCGTGAGTAACTCTGGCCTTATCTATAATTTCCTAGTTATCTCCAGAGACTTGGCAGGCCCGTGGGTAGATGTGGCCAGAACATTTATCTATCTAAATAAATTAGAAAAGAAGGCCTCTGACTGACTCTTTGTTGGGAGTATTGGGGGAGGGAAATAGAACATTTTGTCCAAGACCCCGACTAAACCATCTTCCACCAAAGATGGACCAGCAGCAGGTACAGCAGCAGTTACAGCAGCTACAAGCGGCTAATCAACAACTACAGCAGCAAGTGGCTCGCTTGGCAGGCCAACTTGCTGCCGGGAATGTGCCTGCAGCCCCCCCCTTGTCCTCCCACTCCTCCTCCTCGTCGCAAGTGCCTGATAACCGTGCCAGATAAGTTTTCTGGGCAGCCTGAGATGTTCCCAACCTTCTTGGGACAGTGCCAGCTCTACATGGCTATGCGGCCAGAGAATTTCCCAGACGACCGGGATAAGGTTGCCTTCGTGATTAACCTTCTTTCCGGCTTGGCTGCCCGATGGGCCAAGCCCCTCTTGCTCCAGGACAGTCCCCTGCTGGCAGACCAACAGCGTTTTTGGCAGCACCTGCGCATCATGTACGAGGACCCCGTTCGGACACTGATGGCAACCAGGCGCCTTAAGGAACTTCGTCAAGGGAAGCGCCCCCTGCAGGAGTACATCGCCGAATTTGATCTTTTGTGCCAGGACTCTGACTGGAATGATGCAGCGCTGGTGGACGCATTCCAGGAGGGACTCTCAGAGGAACTGCAAGACGAGCTGGCCTGGGTGGAGGCGCCGCGGACCCTCGACAACTTGGTGCCCCTTTGTTTCCGCCTCGATGCCCGTCTGCAACAGCGACCGTCCCATCGCGCCCCCCCGGGACCCGACGTAGACATCTGCACCCCCGCTTCCTGCGCCACCAGCACCCCGGGTTGCCCCACGTTTTGTAACTGCTGCAGAGGAGCCCATGGAGTTGGGAGTGGCCAGACCTCGCCTGACAGCCCAGGAGTGGAACCGGAGGCGCCAAGTCAGATTGTGCCTGTACTGTGGGGAGCCCGGCCACTTTGCCGCTTCTTGCCCCAGAAAGCAAAGTGGGGCACGCACGCCAGTCCCCGAATCACAGTGTGACCAATCGGGAAATGGAGCAGGCCCGACCTCAGGGAAATCCTAGGTCGGGCACGTACTAAGCCCCCACTGGACGTTGCGGAAGTAGACTCTGGGCCCCCTCGGCATCTGATTCTAGACACATGGGTATGGTTGGGGAACCAGTCGGACGGGCTCCAGGTGCATGCGCTGGTGGACTCAGGGGCCACAACAAACTTTATGGACCAGGCCTTTGTGACCCAGTTTGCGGTCCCCGTGATTCCGGTGGACCCTCCAATGTGGGTAGAGACAATTGATGGACAAGAACTGGTGTCCGGCCCCATTAAATTTGCCACCCAGCCTTTGCGCCTGGCTACTGGGGACCATGAGGAGGCGATCCAGTTTTATGTCATGGTGGACCTTCATTTTCCCTTGGTCCTTGGGTTGGCCTGGCTTCAGACCCACGATCCTCAGGTGGCCTGGTCACGGAATGCCATCTCTTTCCCAAGTCTGCAGTGTGTCGACCACATCTGCCACATCTGTGCCGGCCAGAACGTCCCCACTGCTGCCATCTCCTTGCCTCCTGAGCTGACGGACTTCGCTGACGTGTTCAGTGAGAAGGAGGTGGACCGACTACCCCCGCATCGGCCCTACGATTGCCCCGTGGACCTTCTTCCCAACGCACCACTGCCTGTGGGATGCCTGTATTCCATGTCGGAGCCTGAGTTGGCCGCTGTTCTGTTTCCCTTCCCCCAATACTCCCAGCAAAGAGTCAGTCAGAGGCCTCCTTTTCTGATTTATTTACATATATATAAATGTCCTGGCTACGTCTACCCATGGGCCTGCCAAGTTTCTGGAGATAACAAGGAAATTACAGATAAGGCCAGAATTACTCACGAATATATTCTTCCCTCCGTTGATACAGATTGCCCGCCCAAATTCATTACTTTGTCCAAGACAAAAAACCAGGAAGTCCCGCCTCCTATTTATAGTCTCTGCAGATGTCACTGCATGACAATTATGACTTGGCTTTGTCCCAACTCTTCCGCTGCTGCGCACGCCGATCAAGTCTACGTAACCTTGCATCACTCCAAAACTGTTCTTGGGCGCACAATCAGAAGATCTACGCCGGTCAGAGGTCGCAAAGGCACGACACGGTCCAAAGCCAGCCGCGCCCGCTCCCAGGCCGCAACTAGTTCTTCAGTCGCGTGGGCAAGATCCTCAGGAAACGCCCAAGCTCCGCCTGGAACCTCTCCGGTCCATCAGGCGCCTGGGACGGAACCAACGATTGGTCTGCCTCCGCGGTGGTGAGCGGCGGTCCGAAAGTCTAGGCGAAGGAGAAAATGATCTGACCATGACACCGTTCTGTCACTAAATCTCCTAATTCCAGATCATTAATCCACTGTCCAGAGATAAAGATCTCTAGTGTGCCTCCCCGTGTGTAGGGCCATCAGTTACTTGAATCAGGTCCATGGTCATGGAAGCCAGGAACCCTGAACTGCCGCTGACGACAAGCCGCCGATGGCAAGTTGAAATCTCCCATGACCAGGAGTCTGGGCATCTCAACTGCCACCTCGGCAAGCATCTCCAGCAGCTCAGGTAGGGCTGTAGTCACGCAGCAAGGAGCCAGGTAAGTGATCAACAGACCCATCTGATTCCTATGGCCCCACTTCACAAGGAGGATTCACAACCAGCTATCTGAGACACAGTGACCCCTCGGCTCTAGGCTTTCCTTAATCACAACTGCCACCCCCCCACCCCTACCTTGGGCCCTCGGCTGATGAAATGCACCGTAACCTGGTGGGCACAACTCAACCAGGGGAACACCCCCCTCTGTGGCCAACCCGGTCTCCCTCATGCCCGTGAAGTCCATGGACTCCTCTGGATAAGATCATGAATCAAGGGAGCCTTATTAACCACGGAGCGGCATTGCACAGCATCAACCTAAGACCCAAGCTCTGAGGATCCTGACCATCCGGGGAACGAGTAAGGACTAAGGGGCCGGAGCACGTGATCGCTTTAAAACATCGAGCACGTGCTCCCAGAGAACGATACGACCCCTTGCCTCCGCCATATCTGCCTCTCCCACTCACCGTGACAGATGGAATAACACACCGCCTGATCATCCCTCCCCTGTCTTCGGACCCGTAAATGGTGCCGTGAGCATGCACTGGGACTGGCAATACCCTCCCCTTTAACCCCCCGACGGGCTACCCCATTACCCGACCTTACCCTCCCAACCCTTAAAATTCCTATTTAAAAACCCCACAGGTTCTTTTTTTCAGATGCCACCTCTGTGGGTCCCAAAACCCGTCATAGAGGCCGGCCCTCGGTAGTGCGGAGGGCATATCTGCAGGCGGGGCACCGCAGTTGCAAGAGTTCATAAGAAGAGTAGCGCGTCGTAATAGAAGATAGGACCGGCGAAAGGGGGTCCAACTCCGAAAGGCAAGAATGATGGTAAAGTTAATGCTGGTATCTGATGGTATTGGTCCTAGATAAAAACAGGCCTAAAATGATGACATCCCCTGCCGCTCATCCCAGAGCTGTTGGAGAGGTTGCGGGAGGCCACGAACTTCACCAAGCTCAATCTCTGCAGGGCCTACAACCTGGTGCGGATGCGAGAGGGAGACGAATGGAAGACGGCATTCAGCACCCGATACGGACACTACGAATACACTGTCATGCCGTTTGGGTTGACCAACGCCCCCGCTGTTTTCCAGCACTTCATGAACGACGTGTTCCGAGACATGTTGGATTGGTTCGTGGTTATCTACCTGTACGTCATCCTGATTTACTCCCGGTCCAGGGAAAGCCACCTTTGACACGTCGGTCTGGTTCTGCAACGCTTGCGGGAGCAACAACTCAATGCGAAGCTGGAGAAATGCGTCTTCTTCCGGACTTCCATAGAATTCCTCAGGCATATCATCTCGCCCGAGGGCATAGCCATGGACCCATACAAAGTAGAGGCTTTGTGTAGCTGGGAAGCCCCTCGTCGGGTGAAGGATGTTCAGCGCCTGCTGGGCTTCGCCAACTACTACCAGACCTTCATCCCGGGCTTCACCACACTGACGGCTCCACTTACCCAGCTCCTCAGGAAGAAGGTTGCGTTCCGGTGGGGTCCCCCACAGAAAGAAGCATTCACAGCCCTCCAGAAAGCCTTTGTCACGGAACCCATCCCGACCCGCTCCGGCCTTTTGTGGTGGAGACGGACGCGTCCAATGTGGCTTTTGGAGCGGTGCTGCTACAGGCTCCGACGAATGGTGGCACACTTTTTCCCTGTGCTTACTACTCCCAGAAACTCAATCCTTCCGAGCGCAACTACACCATCTGGGAAAAAGAGTTTCTGGCTATCAAGGCTGCATTCGAGGCTTGGCGACACCATCTGGAGGGGGCCTGACATCAGGTAGAGGTCCGAACAGACCATCGGAATCTCGAGCACCTCACCACAGCTCGGAAGTTGAACCAGCGGCAGATCTGGTGGTCGTTGTTTTTTGCTCGGTTCAACTTCTGTGTGACCTACATTCCCAGAGGTCACAACCGGAGGGCGGATGCCCTGTCCCGCAAGCCGGAGTACCTCTGCGCCAAGGACCCCCTTCCTCCACGGACGGTGCTGCCGGCAGAAGCCTTGGCCACAGCACGGGAACCGGTGGACTTGCGGGCCCAGGTGCGAGAGGCACAGCGCCAGGACGCCTGGTCGAGCAAAGGAGAGCGGAGGTGGGCCCCGCGTCTCCTTGGACCTTGGAGGAGGACTTACTCAAGTTTCAGGGGCGATTATACGTGCCCACAGGACCACTCCGAGCCCTCATCATGACCCAGTGCCATGACAACCCTGCAGCAGGACATTTTGGGTTCTTCAAGACCCTCCACCTGGTGACACGGACCTTTTGGTGGCCCCGAGTGCGTCATGATGTACATGCGTATGTGACATGCTGCATACCGTGCCGGCAAGCCAAGGCCACCATGGGGGCCCCTCCCGGGCTCCTCCAGCCCTTGCCAACACCCGACAGACCCTGGGGGGCGATCTCCATAGACTTCCTGACAGACCTGCCGCTGTCCTCTGGGTTCACCATGGTGCTGGTGGTGGTGGACATGCTCACCAAGATGGCACACTTCATCCCATGTTGTGGGCTGCCCACAGCCGCCAAAACGGCCCGTCTCTTCCTGCAGCACATCTTCCGCCTCCACGGTCTACCGGACAGGGTGGTTTCAGACTGTGGAGTTCAGTTCACAGCTCGCTTCTGGAAGAGCCTGATGGCCGCGTTGGAGGTGCAGGTGTGTCTGTCATCATCGCACCATCCGGAGACCGACGGGGGTACAGAGAAGGTCATCGGTATCCTGGAACAGTATCTCCGTTGCTTCATCAACCAGCAGCAGGACAACTGGGCTGATTACCTGTCCCTGGTGGACTTTGCTTTTAACAACTCTCAGCACACCTCTACTCAGATGACCCTGTTCTTTGCTAATGTGGGGTACCATCCGCGGCTCTTCCCTCTGGCATCACCGGACTCTCCTGTTCCCGAAACGCAGACCTTCCTGACGGAATTGCATGCGGTCCAACAGTTGGTACGTCAGCAGCTGGATCGGGTGAAGGAGGACTACAAACGGTCCGCCGACTGCTCCCAACGGAAAACGCCCCCACTGGCGGTCGGAGACTGGGTGTGGCTATCCACCAAACACCTCCCGTCCGACCGCCCGGTAAAGAAGTTGGACCACCAATTCATCGGCCCGTTCCCTGTCGAGGCAGTCATCAACCCGGTAGCCTACCGACTGATCCTGCCACGATCCATGCGGATCCACCCCGTCTTTCACCGGTCCTTTCCGGTTCCTGAGGCCACACTGAGTCCCCTTCGGTGCCCAACAGCACCTGTCATTGTTGCCAAGGACGGGTCGGAGGAATACGAAGTCCACAGCGTACGAGACTCCCACTGGCTGAAGGGTCGTTTCCAATATTTGATCACGTGGAAGGGATATGGGACTGATTTCTCCTGGGTAGATGCCTCCGACGTTCATGCCCCTGAGGCCTTCCATGAGCAGAACCCAGCCCGACTGCATCCTGATCGTCAGTCTCGGCGGAAGGGCCCTGTGGTGAGGGATAGTGTTGTGACCCAGGTTCCTGGACTCAGTCTCCTGGACTCGGATAATTCAGAAAGTGAGGGAGAAGACCTGGCAAGGCCTGTTTCTCCTGGGCCCTCTCTGAGGGTACTCATAGCCCTTTGCCTGCCAGAACCCATGGCGCAGCCATGTTTCTATCTGTAGAAATCTTCATTGTATTTAAAATAGGTAGTGGTCAACTTTAGTAGTTGGAATGCAAATGATGACGGAAGTCACATCATAGGAAAAAACCAGGCATTTTTTTTACTACTGAAACTTTCATGGTAGTGAAAAAATGACTGCTACAAGACAGCATCTTAGATGACAGAATCAACCTCAGCCCAGACCACATATGTGCCATGATGGGCCTCTGCTTGGCCACTACCTATTTTAAATACAATAAAGGTTTCTACAGACAGAAATATGGCTGTGCCATGGGTTCACCTATGTCCCCCATTGTGGCCAATCTCTACATGGAAGAGGTAGAAACCAAAGTCTTAGACTCCTTTACAGGAATTCCACCCACTCACTGGTATAGGTATGAGGATGATACTTGGATCAAGATCAAAACATAGGAATTGGAAGTGTTCACCAAACATATCAACACTGTGGACAGATCAAATTCACATGGGAAGATGTTAAGGAAAATAGTCTAGCCTTTCTGGACTGTATGTTACACATTAAGGAAGACAGAGCCTTAACATTGAAGTTTATAGAAAACCCACACACAGAGATCAGTATTTACATTTTGATTCTCACCACCTACTGGAGCATAAAATCAGAACCCTACCCCACTGAGCTGAAGGCCTGCTTAACAGCAACAATGGAAAAGAAAAAGAACGAAAACACATCAAGGAAGTCCTCCAAACGTGTGGCTATCCCAGTGGGACTTATCAAATCTCAAAAAAGACACTACAGGAGCTTCTCCACAAAAAATAACTGTTCTGACTCAGTTCTCCAAACACGACAAACCCTCTGTAGTTGAAGCAATGATTCCTTTATTAGGAGCGCCAGCAGCCAGCAAAAATTTTCTCTCACACAGCAAGCTAACAAGTCTGTCCAGCAGGGATATGAATAGTTGTTTGCCACATCTAGTCATCTCCATCTCTGCCTTTTATCCCCCAGAGCTAGGGTGGGGCTTCGCTAGCAGCAGTGGCTCTTCCATCCCAAGAATCAGCCCACAGATTTCCACTGCTCTCCTCTCCTCTGCCTTCTGTGCATCCTTGCATCAAGCACTGGACCCAGTTGTTCCTCCTCTTTCTCAGCAGCCACCTCCAGATCTGGGGGCTGTTGACTGTCCATCTGAGGGCTGACAGATGGTCCAGGCTCCACTTTTGTGTCTCTCGCTGACAGCTCCATTCCTTCTTCCCCCTCAGAGTTCTCAGGTTGCCTTGATGCTGACCCTGACTCCCATGCCACCTCCTCATCTGATTCAGCTGCCAAAGGGGTTGGCAGCCAACAAGCCATAACAATAACGAAGAAAACAATAAATGAAGCAGTGTTGTCATTCCATACATTGCGGGCATATCAGAAAAGCTAAGGAGGATCTTCAGCCAATGTAACATATGTGCACACTTCAAGCCCAAGAATACATTAAGGCAGAAGCTTGTCCACCCGAAAGACAAAATACCAGAACATAAACTGAGCAATGTGGTATATACAGCAAGCCATGTGCAGATCTGTATATTGGGGAAACAAAACAACCACATTATGAGTGCATGGCACAACATAGGAGAACAAATACATCAGCACTAGATTCAGCATTTAAAAGACACCGGTCATTCATTTGAAGACAGCAAAGTCCACATTTTGAACAGAGAAGACTGCTGGTTTGAAAGAGGGGTCCAAGAGACCATCTATGTGAAAACTGAACAGCCCTCTCAACAGAGAAGGAGGAATATGACATCGTCTATCTCCAATTTACAACACAGTCCTTTCAACAGTTCCAAGAAGGCTCCACACTAATTTGCAGTCTCAGGTGACCCTGATGACACAGATAAATCTCCAGGTGACCTTAACGACTCACTAAAAGAATGCAAATGTCCATTTGTCTGCAAGGAGTATAAATCCTTCCATTCCCCACTATCCAGTCAAAGTGGAAGAAACTTCTTGGATGAAAAGTGAAATGTCTTCAAAGAAAAACCAGAAAGTCCAGTTGCCCCTTGAAAAAGCACCTTTGAGATATTGGGTTTCATTGTAGCACCTAGAATGGAGAGGCTCCTCCCGCTTGGTTCCACAAATGGAACTCTCTTATGAACTGGAGGAAGGGGCTTCTAAGAATCTGTTCCCAACTGGAGGGAAGAGGGGGAGAGAAACCCTCACTACAAGCTAAAGGAGCCAAGGTTGCAAGGGAATTAGGGGCTGCAGTGCAGGAGCACACAGAAGATGAGAAAATCCCAAAGGAATACTGGGACATCATTGAAGCATTCAGTGAGTGGGGCTCTGATGTGCTCCCACCACATCGCCCCACAGACTGCAGCATAGAAATCCTCCATGGGTGAAACTCCTAAAGCTTAAAATCTATTTTATGACTCCACAAGCGTTAGATGAATCCTTTATTGACAAGAATTTTAAGCAGGGATTAATTTAACCAGTTAGACTGCTGGTGGCCGCTTCGGTGTTGTTTTGTAAAAAAAAAAAAAGAATGGGTCTCTTCATCTCTACATGAATTATAAAGGGTGGAGAATATTTATCCACTGACACTAATGAAGGACATGATGGCACATTTAGCCAAAGGAAAAATCTTTACTATGCTGGACTTGAGGGAAGCTTACAGAGTTCGCATTAAGGAGGTAGATGAATGGAAAACTGCCCTTTCGGTTGCTTCCAGTTCAGAGTGCTTCCGTTTGGGTTACAAGGGGCACAAGCTGTTTTCATGCAATTGATCAATGAGGTACGGCATGAACATGGCCGAATCCATACTTAAACATCCCAACCCTGATGCCTCGTTTGTGATCCAGGCTGATGTTACTGATTTGGCTGTGGGAGCCATGCTGTTGCAGGCAAATGCCAAGGGGGGCTTACAACATTGTATTTACACCTCCAGGAAACTAACTGAGACTGAGAGGAGATGGGCAATTTGAGAGAAGGAAGCTTTTGCTGTGCGATGGGCACTATTAACTTGGAGATATTTCCTAGAAGGGGTAAAACAGCCTTTTGAGGTGTGGACTAACCACAAAAATCTAGAAGCCCTGAAATGCCATGGAAATTGTCACCTAAGCAAGTTCATTGGGCACAATACTTTAACTGGTTTAATTTTGCACTGGGCTACATTCCTGAGGGAAAGAAGTTTATGGCTGATGCTTTGTGCAGATTGCCTCAATACAACAGCGTCAGGCCTGAAGTGATCTGACCACTCATCCCTTCATAAAAACTGGCTGCTCCTGTGGTTAGCAGTGCTCAGAAAAAACTGAACCTGAACTTCTTAATGAAATTTGCGAGGAATGGAAAGGGGCACTAAAAAATGATGAGTGGTTTTTATCACACACCAAGGAGCAAAACATGCAAGATTGTCTTATACATGACTACCATGTTTGAGGGGGACTATTCTACAGCGGGGCCATGATTCAAAAGTTGCCGGACATTTTGGTTTTGTTGAGACTTTACACCAGATCAAGTGGCAGTTTTGGTGGCCTTTGTTGAAAAAGGACATTGAGAATTATGTTACTGTTGTGTCTTGTCCGCTCTCACCGCAGCCGGGGTCTGCTTATCTGCTCCCGAACACGGAGGAATGTATGCCTCCCGGCCCCAGTTCTGGCTCCATGCCCAGACAAGCTGCAGAGGAGGGGGCACCTCCCGGTCCCAGCCCTGGCTCCATGCCCAAGCAGGCTGCAGAGGAGGGAGCATCCCCCGGCCCCAGCCCTGGCTCCATGCCCAGGCAAACGGAGCAGCTAGACCCCTCCCCCTCCTCCACAGCATGTGAGCCTGAGGAAAGTTTACTTCCAACAACAGCTGATTGGAGTGACCCTCGCATCAGAAGATTGGATAGGCGGAGGCAACAGAAGGAAGGGAGGGGCAGGCCTTAATGAGTGCTGAGTCACGGAGCCACACCCCATGGCCTATATAAAGGATCTGCTTTCTGGCAGTCTCTGAGTCAGGCAAAGTTGAACTTATCTTGCTGAAGTCACTTACTGGTCTCCTGCCTGCTCTGAGGACTTTGCTAGGACTTTGGGCAGAGCTGCAGAGACAAGCCTGATTCGGATTTCCCTGACCCGGCCGTCAGCGGAGGAGTGGGACACGACAGTTGCCAGCTGTACTATATGTGCTGCTGCTAAACAACCTCCCAGAAAGCCTGCTGAGATCCTCCAGAGTTTGTCAAACTGTCAGTTTGTTGCAGCACACACAATCAAACACACAATTAAATAATTCTGTAAGATTCATCTACATAAGAAAATATCTTTATATACAATACATCAGAAGTCAGCATACAAAATCAGGAACACAGAAGCAATATTCAAAGAAGCAATTCATTGCAGAGTACAGAGATACAGAGGCTAATATTGTACAGAGGCACCTATTAAAGAGGCCAAGCCAACTTTTATATACAGTTCAACAAGTCTAAGCCACCCCCAGACTCCAAACTGTCTCTTATGGCTCCATACAAACAAATACTATGTTTCAGTTTCCAAACAGTCCCCATTGGTTGATCTGTTGCTATGCCTATTCCAGTCTATGAATATTCATACTTTGACACTCCTCCCTTCATAACTGGAATAGAAATAAAATCAAATAATTAAATATTCTTTCCAGACCTGTATTTGAAGACCCAAATTCACAGTTTCCTTCAAATACCTAAGAATTCCTTTCTATGCCCATCCAACACAATTGGGTTGGTGCAACGGTAAAGCGACTTAGAATGCTTTCTGCACAAGCTATGTCGGGTCTGGACCTCATTGTTGGGTAGTACCTTCCTTTTGTACACCCATTTGCATCCTGTGGCTTTGCAACCCTGTGGCAATACCAAAAGATGTGATCATGGTCATTGCCTAAGGAAAAACAAGATAAATGGAGGAAGCCGAAGTTAAAGAGAATGTCAAGCAGATAGAGAAAACAAACAGAGGAAACTGAGCTAATGAAAAAAGAAAGTGAAGGAATTCAGCATATTGAGCATGATGTAATAGACAGTAGTGAGACAGAGTGTACAAAGTCAATAGAAAAAGAAAGTAGCAGTTCCAGCAGCAGTAGTGGTAATGGCACTAGTAGTGTTTGTAGCAGTGAGAGTAGAAACTGAAACAGGAGGTAAGAACATAATAGAAATAGAAAGCATCATGAATATATTGGATTCTGATTGGATGGGGGTGTGTCCTCTTTGGATGGGGGCTTGGTTGTGCTCAGATTAGTCTGAGCTGCAGGGGGATTTGAGCTGGTGAGCTGCACAGCTGTTGTCCGGCTTCGTGTTCACGGTCGTGCCACATCTTCACAGTGGGTGTCAGTCTGCTACATGTATGGATTGGAGGGGTTTGAAATGGCCAATGTTGCAGCTGCGGTCTGGCTTCTGGTCCTTAATCGTGCTTCATGATCAGTGTGGGTTTGGGTCTGCTTTCTGGGTGGATGTGTGGTGGTGACATCCTGTGTGGACCTCGTGAGTGTGGGTCTGGTGTCATTCCTCGTGTTAGGGACACGTTTGTCAATAAGGGCAGGTTTCCAAATGGCTGGTAGGCGGGAGGTATCATCTCGTTTGTTCATGCTGTGTGGGCCTTTTTCTATCTCGATGGCTTCTCTGATTATTCTGTTGATTAAAGATCTACTTTTATATATGTAAAAAAAGTATGCATCAACTATATTAATTTGATATAATGAAAGGAACAATAGGACAGGAACGGTAGGCACTATTGTGCTCTTATGCACGCCCCTTATAGTCCTCTTAGGAATGGGGTGAGGTCAATAGTAGACAGTTTTTGGTTGAAGATTTTGGGGTTTTGAGTAGAGACTATGGAGTCAGGTAATGAGTTCCAAGCATTAACAACTCTGTTACAGAAGTCATATTTTCTGCAATCAAGTTTGAAGCGGTTGACATTTAGCTTGAATCTATTTTTTGCTCTTGTAATATTGCGATTGAAGCTGAAGTAGTCTTTTATAGGAAGGATATTGCAATAGATGATTTTGTGTGTTAAACACAGGTCATGTCGAAGTCGACAGAGTTGTAAGTTTTCTAATCCCAGGATTTCAAGTCTGTTGGTATAAGGTATTTTATTGTTTTCAGAGGAGTGAAGAACTCTTCTAGTAAAATATTTCTGGACTTGTTCTATTGTATTTATGTCAGAGATGTGGTATGAGTTCCAGATGGATGAGCTGTATTCAGGAATAGGTCTGGCAAATGTTTTGTATGCTCTAGTTAGTAGTGTAGAGTTTTTAGAAAAGAAGCTGCATAAAATTAGGTTTACAACGCTTAGGGCCTTTTTTGCTATGTAGTTGCAGTGGGCTTTGGCATTAAGGTCATTTGATATGAAAACTCCAAGATCTTTGACAGGGTGGGGGTCGTCAGTTAGGTAATGTCCATTAAGTTTGTACTTGATGTTAGGGTTCTTTTTTCCAATATGTAAGACTGAGCATTTGCTGGTTGAGATTTGGAATTGCCAAGTTTTAGACCAATCAGATACAAAATCAAGGTCTTTTTGAAGGGTAGTAGTATTATTAGTAGTATTAAATAGTTTGACATCATCAGCAAAGAGAACACAATAACTTGAGATGAGGTCACAGAGATCATTTATGTATAGTATGAAGAGTGTTGGTCCAAGAACACTACCTTGAGGAACACCACTTTTGACAGGAACAGGATTTGATACAGCATTGCCAATTTTGACCACTTGTTGTCTGTTTGACAGGAAGGCATTTATCCAATTGTGAAGAGGTCCTGAAATGCCGTAGGATTTTAGTTTGAGGAGTAGTTTATCGTGTACTACTGAATCAAAAGCTTTGCAGAAGTCTATGTAGATTGCATATATTGTTTTTCCTTGATCAAGGTTGGTAGTCCATATGTTTTTGCAGTGGAGGAGTTGTAGGTTACAAGACAATTTTTTTCTGAAACCAAATTGTTTATTAGAGAGAAGGTTGTTTGTTTCGAGATGGAGTGTAATGGATTGGTTTATGACGGATTCCATTACTTTGCATGAGACACAACATAGAGAGATAGGTCTGTAATTTTCAACACGGCTTGGATCTCCTTTTTTGAAGATAGGGATGACTGTGGCTAGAGACCAGAGTTTTGGAAGGGAACTAGTTTTGAAGGCTTTATTGAAGATTATGCTTAGTGTTGTGTCCTTGCACATACGACCAGCCGCAGCCAGGATGACGCACAACCAATCAGACCAGTTGAAGCGCCGGCAACAGAGAGAGCGGGAAGCCAAGAAAGTTCCTATTGGCTGGCGTTTTTGACAGCTAGCCTCGTGTCGTGAAAGTTCTGTCAGATCTTTGTTTTTTGCATTTGGCTCCGTTCAGAGCAGTTGAAATTCCTGTTGTTGTTGAGTCAGAATAAACGAGAGGTTAGTTGAATCGGCCGTCTGTGGGTTTTTCTTGAGGCTTGAACACTGGCGACGAGGGTTGGGGAACACCAACTTGAACTTGCCAATAGTATTCTATTTTTTGCCGGCCACACTTAAGGACGATCGCCTCACGGCTCTCATCATGGCAAACCACTTGCCAGTTTTCTCTCCATTCGTTCCATCAGCTGAATCGTGGGACACTTATGTTGAGCGTTTTGAATGTTTTCTCCTTGCTAACAATCTATCTGACCTCTCTGCCACCAGAAAGCGGGGCTACTTTTTGAGCTCTTGTGGCAGAGAAGTTTTCTCCATGGCACGTACCCTTGCCACCCCCCAGCTGGTATCCGATTTGTCCTGGGACGCCTTGGTGGAGAAATTGCGGGGACATTACACCCCAGCGCCATGCCGAATTGCCCAGCGGCATGCCTTTCACAGCTGCGCACAAACGGGCAGACAGACTGTTACCGATTTTGTCGCTTTGCTGCGAACTGCCGCTCTTCACTGTGATTTTGGCGACCTCAATGACATGTTGCTGGATCAATTAGTATATGGCCTCAAAGACTTAAAGCTCCAGCGCCGTTTGCTTGCGCGAAGGGACTTAACCCTCCAGACCACTGTGGAAGAGGCGAGAGCGGCTGAGATAGTGGAGAAGTCTTCTGCTGAGCTCCAGCATTCCCAGGCAGGGCCAATGAACGGAGGACAGCCGCTGCTTGTTCATTACGGGGACTCCATTCAAGGCGGCACTTCAGAGGATGACGAAAACGTGTGACGCCTTAACTCTGCACCTAGATGGAGGGGCGGCCCCATGAACTATTGCCCGACCTCCCAATGCCTGGGTTGTGGCGGCGACCACACCAGGGATGACTGTAAGTTCAGGACGGCCGTTTGTCGTCACTGCGGGAGGCGCGGTCACCTGGCCAGGGTCTGCAGGACCGCCGTGCCAGCCCAAGGTTCTGTCCACCAACTGCCCAAGCCATGGGGAGGATTCCGGCCCCAAACTCCACACCAGGGGGATTCTTCCTCTGTGGCCCATTGTGAGGAGGAAGTCTTTGTCAACTACGCCACCTCTGTGGCAACTGCTAATAAAATCTACATCTCCGTTCGTTTGGAGGGAGTGCCGTGCACCATGGAAGTGGATACGGGTCATCCCGGTCGCTTATCTCCTGGGCCACTTTGAAACGCCTTTTACCAAATGTCTCCAAGGCCGGTCTGCAACCCTGCTCTGTCATCTTACGTGACTATCGGGGGGGGGGGCTATTCCAACCATGTGGGTTGGTACCTTCAGGGTATCATATCACAATTTTGATGGCCGCCTGCCTCTCATTGTTGTTAAGAGTGACTTGCCCTGCCTTTTGGGGCTAGATTGGTTTGCCGCCCTAGACTTGCACGTTACCGGGATCTACAGCACGAACCAGGATGTGTCTTCCCAATTGGCTGTGGAATTTGCTGATGTTTTTGACGAGCACCTGGGTAAATACAAGGGGTCTCCTGTTTCCCTAAGTTTAGACCTGCAGGTTACACCCATTCGCCTCAAACCGAGGCGAGTTCCCTTGGCCTTGAGGCCAAAAGTGGATGAACAACTTGATAAATTGATAGCACAAGGGGTGTTGGTTCCAATAGACCATTCAAAATGGGAAACACCTATTGTAATTCCCCTTAAGCCCGACGGATTCGTGAGGATCTGTGCGGACTATAAGGGGACAATCAACAAAGCTCTTCAGCATAACCCTTATCCACTGCCGGTAGTCCAGCACCTCTTACACTCACTGGGGCGGGGCCGTGTGTTTGCCAAATTAGATATGGCCTACAGCTCCCGGTGGATGATGAGACTGCATTAGCGCAGACTATCGTCACCCACCGGGGAGCTTTTAAATGCACACGACTCCAATTCGGAGTTATTGTCGCACCAGGGATATTCCAGAGTCTCATGGAACACTTGCTCCATGGGATTCCTGGGGTCGTCCCTTAATTTGATGACATATTGATTTTGGCTATTGACATGCCTGAATTGGTCACCAAAGTAAGGGAAGTGCTATCCCACTTCCGGGAAACCGAATTGAAACTAAAAAAAAGCAAGTGCAAAATAGGGGTACCACAAGTAGAATTTCTGGGTTTTTTAGTGGATGCTCAGGGCATCCACCCCACACCCACCAAAATAGCAGCGATCCAAAATGCCCCTCCGCCATCCAATAAGACAGAGCTCCAATCATTCTTGGGGCTTCTAAATTTTTACGCGATTTTTTTACCCCATAAGGCCACTATTGCAGAGCCACTCCACTGCCTGTTAGATACTGAGGCGCCTTGGGTCTGGGACCAAGCTGCGGCGGCATCTTTTGCCGCTGTCAAACAGCTCCTCACTTCGTCCGCCGTTTTAGTGCAGTACGATGAATGCCTACCTTTGTCATTAACGTGTGACGCCTCGCCCTGCGGCATCGGGGCTGTCCTCAGTCATGTTCTTCCGAATGGAAGAGAAGCCCCTTTGGCATTTTACTCACACACCCTTTCCTCAGCTGAACGCAACTATAGTCAGCTGGATAGAGAGGTGCTTTCCATAGTAGCTGGAATCAAGTGTTTTCATGATTACCTTTATGGTCGGGTTTTTTTTGCTGATCATGGACCATAAGCCCCTTTTAGGTTTGCTGGCCGGTGACCGGCCATCTCCCCAAATTTTGTCCCCTCGAATGTCGCTCTGGATCGAATTCCTGGCAGCCTATTCGTACCGGCTGCTACATAGACCAGGAAGAGATATTAGCCATGCAGACGCACTTAGTCGCTGTCCCTTGCCCATCTCAATTTCCAACCCGGCCCTGTCCTGGACCGTTCTCCTGATAGAAGAGTCGGGCTGCCCACTCTCTGCGCTAGATATCTGCAGAGAGTCGAGAAAGGACTCCGTGGTGGCACAAGTCCTAGATTGGGTTCGCAGGGGTTGGCCGTTGGGAGATGTGCAGCCAGAATACCTGCCATACCTTCGCAGGCGGAACGAGCTGTCTACCCAAGCCGGTTGTTTACTGTGTGGTAGCCGTGTCGTAGTTCCAGTATCCCTAAGGCCACAAATACTAACTTGCCTGCACGCAGCTCACCCAGGGGTTGGACACATGAAGGCCCTGGGACGAAGCTACGTTTGGTGGCCAAACTTAGACTGGGAAATAGAGACCTGGGTAGGGCAATATCACATTTGTCAGCTTTCCTGTGTGGCACCCCCTGTGGCGCCGGTCCAAGACTGGGAGACCCCCAGAGGGCTGTGGGCAAGGATCCACATAGATCTCGCTGGACCCTTCCTAGGCCGGACTTTTATCATTATAGTTGATGCTTACTCTAAGTGGGTGGAGCTGTTCCTAATGACCTCCACCACGGCTGATTCCTTTATTAAAATATTAGACAAACTGTTCACCACCCATGGACTGCCGGATGTAATAGTGATGGATAATGGGCCCCAATTTTCTGCAGCAGCATTTCAAGTGTATTTAGTGGGTTTGGGCATCTGACATGCTCCCGTGGCTCCGTTCCACCCGGCCGGAAACGGCCTTGCGGAACGAGCCGTACAGTCAGCAAAGGAAGCATTGGGGCGATTGGGCACTTCTGATTGGCAGCAGAAGGTCAATCAGTATTTGCTGGCCCAACACACCACCCCCTGCCAGGTGACAAAGTAGACTCCCGCAGAGTTGCTGATGGGTCACTGTCTCAGAACCATACTAGATAGGCTGCACCCCTCATACACCTCTGAAAGGGTTCCAGGACTTGGAGGCCAGGCTAGGCAGTTTGTCCTGGGGGACCTAGTGTATGCACAGTGTTTTGGGTGGACAGAGAAGTGGCTACCTGGACACGTGGTTCACTTATCTGGGCCGTATTCCTATAGGGTCCAATTGGCAGACGGGCGCATCTGGAGGCGCCACATTATTTAACTAAGGCGTCGCCTGGCCACCGATGGGGACAACCAATCACCAGTGAGGCCCCTACAAGACGCTCACTTCCGCCCGACAGAGCTACTGAGGCAGCTGCCCGCAGACCTCCCGACAGACCCTTTATTCCCGCGGGGATCCACAGCCAATATAGATAAACCGACACCCGATTTGGCATTACAAGCCGCAAACACATCACGGAGCACCCCATCAGGGTCCCCAGCAAGCCAGGCCCAGCCGGTCCTCCCGACCAATAAGAACACAAACCAACGCGGACACAACATTCCACACCCCACCGATTCGTTCTCATCGGAACACTGACCTGAAGATCCTCCAGGCCCTGACGCCAATGATTGCTGTCCGCTGTTAGAGATTCCCGTTCAGGACAAAGACAGTCAAGTGCCTTCCATATCCATGCCACCTGTTGAACTCCGATGTTCAGGTCGTAGCCGACGTTGGCCGGCTTATTTGGCTGACTATGACTGCGCGATCCGAGGGGTGAGGGGTGTTGTGTCCTCGCACATACGACCGGCCGCAGCCAGGATGACGCACAACCAATCAGAGCGGTTGAAGTGCTGGCAACAGAGAGAGCAGGAAGCCAAGAAAGTTCCTATTGGCTGGCGTTTTTGACAGCTAGCCTCGCGTCGTGAAAGTTTTGTCAGACCTTTGTTTTTTGCATTCGGCTCCATTCAGAGCAGTTGAAATTCCTGTTGTTGTTGAGTCAGAATAAACGAGAGGTTAGTTGAATCAGCCGTCTGTGGGTTTTTCTTGAGGCTTGAACACTTAGGGGTTCAGCTATATTAATTGAAAATTTTTTTAAAAAGTATGCACATAGTCCATCTGGTCCAATAGATAATGATGGTTTCAGGTTGCGAAGGGGTTTTTCAACATTATCTTCTGTGAAGTCTATATGTGTTAGGTTGGTGTTATCTTCTGTGGAGTCTATATGAGTTAAGTCATTGTTAACATTTTTAATACGATTGAGGAATTTTGGATGTGAGCCATCACTGTTTACAAAGACTGAACCGAAGAATGTGTTAAAGAGGTTTGCTTTAACTGTTTCGTCAGTACATTCTTTGCCGTTAGGTTCTTTTAGTGGTGGAATGGATCTTGTTTCTTTAAGTTTATTGTTCACAAAATTATAAAAAGCACGACTGGAATTGGTGCGTAGAAGGTCTTCTTCTTGTTTAGTGTTACATTCTGTTTTTATTTGGTTGCAAATATTTTTGTAGCGATTTTTGAAGTTTGCTACATAACCCTTTTTGGTTTTTTTCCAGAGGGATTTTTTTTTTGGATTGCAGCTTTTTTATTGATATGGGAAATTTGCTTTTCCTTTTGATTTTGGTGATGATTTGTGGTACATATAGTTTAATGATTTTATTGATTTCAAGTAGGAATACTTTATAGTGGTCTTCTGTAGTGATACAGGTTGAGAATAGATTTTGCCAGTCAAGAAATGAGAGATCATTGTTTATAAGGTCATAGTTGGCTTTTTTTAAATTGTAGTTTAGAGTACTATTGTTGAGATGATTTATGCGAGGACGTATGAGACATTGATTTGAACTACCCCAATCCTGTAAGATACTTAGACTTTTTATATACTTTATATTATTAATTCTCCATTGGTCGATCCAATAAACCAGGGGTGTCAAACTCGATTTCATTGAGGGCCACATCAGGGCTGTGTTTGACATTGGAAGGCCGGGGTTGTTGTGGCCAGGGGGGCATGGCCAGGGTGGGCGTGGCCAGGGGGCATGACAGCACTCTGCCTCCAGCAGCACTCTGCCAGCCAAACTGGGGTACGGGGGTTAATTACAAAATATGGCCTTTGCTTTGTAACATCCAGATCCAACGAGCAAGGGGTGTGAACTGCACAGAAAAAAACCACTTTTGTTTAGTTATGATTAAATATCCCCAAAGTCTAAATGTAGATTGACTTTTAGCTACACACTTTCCTAGGAAACTGCAAATTCTGAAGCTGGATTCATTTTAGGATGAGTAACCACAGTTTGCACATTAGAGGTTCCTAAAGGAATGCTGGGAAACTCTGTATTTTAAAGAACATTTGAAGGAAGGGTGCAGAATAGCCCTTTTCCGTCTGAGGCTGTAGAGACTCAGCACCAATCAAAACACTTCTTGTTAAGCAACTGATCAACACTGATAGGGTAAGCCACTAGTATATGAAAATAAGAGCACCCTTCTAGTACTGATGATGTTACCTAGTTTGGTAATGAAACATCTGCAAGAAAACCATCAAGGTCAGAGAGCACCAAGACCCCACAGTTCACCCCTGAGCTACAAATATTCTCTTCGATCGATAAACACTTTTTGGTTAGAGGGACTCAGAGCCTGTCTAATGGAGATGGAGATGGCCCCAGTGGATTTCATTCTAAATTTTGATATGATTTCTGTAAATAAGGGATTTTGTACTTTCATTAATGTTTCTTGAATCATTTCCAACATATTTTGCACACTCGACTATTCATTGTCAGTTCTGGTTTTTCTTTTCCCAGCACATTTTCTATCGTTCTCTGGTTTGACGGTGATGCTGTTATAGAGGGAGGATTTGTGGCTGTTATTTTCCCTGTTTTGGTTATTGTTGCCGTGCTTGACATTCTTAACACTTGAATAAAATTCTTCCACACTATCATACAACATATATTATCAAGATACATTTTTATATATCCGTTCTTTTAGAGTTCTTGTTTAATTTATCCATACTCTCAGAAAAATTTTATTCTATATACGTCTACTTAGCTAACAATATATCAATCTGTAAATTCTGTATATTTATTTATTTATTTATTCATATTTTTATACCGCCCTTCTCCGAAGACTCAGGGCGGTGTACAGCCAATAAAACGACAAGAATCCCCAAAAATTTAAAATACACTATCAAATTTAAAAAACTGATTCAATCGCTGTAACATTAAAATATTAGCTAAAATTTATCAAAACTAAAACCTAGGTAAAACCCTATAAAAAACCCACTAAAATCCCCATACTAAAATCAATCAGGCCAGCCCCGCTTGGTGAAAAAAGAAAGTCTTGAGCTCGCGCTTAAAGGTCCGGAGATCAGGGAGGAGACAGAGTCCCACCGTATAAGCTTATTCTATGGATATATAATAAATAATACAGTTATTAATGCTCTACTGGTGTTATCAATATACGATTCCTATTTTGCTAAATCATAATCAATGTTTATCCTTACATAAAATTATAATTTCTAAATAACTTTAATTCATTCACTTAATCTATAATTCATTAATTCATTGGTCTATTACAATCTATTGCACTCTATTACAATTTATTACTTCCACAATTATACTTATTCTTCATTCTTATTTCCTTGTCCAAGCTGTTTCTTCTTGTCGATTAGTCTCTGCTTATATCTATATGACGCAACATTGCATCAGACTCCTTCAATCCTTTAATCTAGTCCTCTAGTCCATACACTAAGCCTCTTCTTTCTTCTTTCTTTCCTACTTTGCCTCTATATCTTCAATATTCCAGTTTTCACAGTTCTAGTTATGATTAAATTCACAACTCAGAGTTACAGTTTTACAGAGTTATAAATCCTTTGCAGTTATTGATCTCCTACTGACTGTCCACATATTTTCCACTCTCGGTTCTCTGCTTTCTGCTTCTCTCCATTCTCGGGGTCTTATCACAGTTAATGTTATTAGATCCACAAATCTTTTGGTAAATCCACTTTTTGGGTTCTTCCTTATTTGGCACTAACCTCTTTCCAATCTATCTCCTCTCTTTGTGCTCTACTCCCTTTCAGTCGCTGCTTTTCCAGACACTTTATGCCCTTCTCTTAGCGTCTCACTCCTTCCGCACCTCCAATTCACAAAGTCTTTCCTCACCTCCTCCTGGGATTTCCTTGTCTTTTTCTGTCTTTTTCAACTTTCTACTTCCTTCTCATGCAGCCACCATCGCTCTTGATCTGCCTTAAAGGCCAACTCCTTCTCCACCAGCTTTAAGAGGGTTGCTCCTGCCTACCTGGGTGATTGCCTTTCGTCCAGGGTCTTCAGAGCTTCCTCTTTAATTTTCCAGTCTCTATGGGATTGGCACTGCCTGTACATGGTTCCTGGTGGACAAATTTTGGGATTTTGGATATGGAGCTCCATTCCCTCTCCCACTCCATGATGATATCACTGCCAGAAGTCCAGGAGCGAAATCTTGAGAAGACAGAATCAGTAAGCATGGCAGAAGGAGAGGAGGGTGCGATCTGATGATTCGAACAGGTGCTGTGCTGGAAAATTGTACAATTAGACTGACTATCGAGGCTGATTTTGCAGCTATCAATTTCAAGAAACTAGATATTGTGATGAGCAGCCAGGAAAGGAATATGCACAAAAAAGTTTTTTGACAGAGACAGAGACGTTAAGATTCTGGGAGTAAAGAGAAGTGACAGTGCCTGTGCAAATTAGAGGGAAGCTGACATCTTGGATCGGAAAACGGAGAAGTTGCAGAAAATAGTTCACAAAATAGTGAAACTTTGGAAACTCTGTGAAGGACTTTGGATTGGATACATCTGCAACCAGCTGTATATATATATATATATATATAATATTTAATATTCAATTTATTTATTATATTGATTGTATAACAGCATATACATATATATGTGTATATATATTATTAGATATATTTACAAATAGATAAATTTATAAATAGATTAAGAGGTAATATTTCTGTGATTTTAGTATAGAAACCCTAGTTTTGCATAGTTAACATTTTATATATATGAATATACAGATTTAAAACATGATACAATTTCTAATTACTATAACTTATATGTCTGTGCATTGGTAAATGAATTTAGACTAGAATTGATATGGCTATTGGTAATCAGAATTGTTGGATTATTAACTAATTTGTTAAGTATTAACATTAGATTATAATTGTATTATATTAAGGAGCAATTTATAATGTGATTTTTGCTATAGGTTTAAGATAGGATAATATAGTGTATTATATTTACTTCTCTTCAAATAATAACAGACATACGATAAATTATTATTATTATTATTATTATTTATTATATTTGTATACCGCCCATCTCCCGAAGGACTCATGTGAGACCAGGAGGTGAAGAGCAGGAGGAATTTTTTCTAGAAAAGAGGATTTCTTGTAGAAAATAAAGTGTAGGTGATTTATGGTACTGTGGAAGAAGTTCTTTAAGAATTTAAGTATGACAAGTATGATGACGATTACCAAAACTGCAAAGAAAACTACACAGATGACAGTCTCTGTATCAGAACAGAGATCAATAGGAGGCATGCTGGGGGGGGGATGGGAAATCAGGATCCTCACTAAGTTTACAGAGTATGTAGTCAACATTGAATATGAATCAAGAAGTGATGCTGAAAATGAGTCAATAGGTAAGGACCATGAGGAAATGAAGAGTGATATAGGTGATATAGTGATATAGGGACGCGGTGGCTCAGGGGCTAGGATGTTGAGCTTGTTGATCAGCAGTTCAGCAGTTCAAATCCCTAGTGCTGCTGTGTAACGGGGTGAGCTCCCGTTACTTGTCCCAGCTTCTGCCAACCTAGCAGTTTCGAAAGCACATAAAAATGCAAGTAGAAAAAATAGGGACCACCTTTGGTGGGAAGATAACAGCGTTCCATGCGCCTTTGGTGTTGAGTCATCCTGGCCACATGACCATGGAGACGTCTTCAGACAGCGCAACTAGCATGTATGTGTGAGGGGAACCTTTACCTTTTTTATAGGTGAAGTGAAATAGGATGTACGGAAATTAGGTGACAGAATGGGACAGAGGCAATTGCTAAAAATGAACAGAGAATAAAGACAGTGGAGACAAGAACAAAGCAAATGGAGAAGAAATTGGAGGAAATGGAAGAAAGACTGATGGCAGCGAATCGGGACCTGGAGGAGGTAATAATATGTCTTGAATTAGAAAAATATGACTTCTATTTAAGATTTCAAAATATAACAGAGAATAAAGAGGAAGATCTTGCGAACCTCATGACAGAAATGCTGGCTGACACATTGCAGTTGAATAAGCTTGAAATGCAGAATGGCATTGATGAAATATACAGAGTTCATAATAATTACGCATGTCATCCAGTTGTGAAATGCTATCGGATAGGACCAGATCAGGCGAGTAGGTAGCAGAGATTGGGGCTGGTTCACTGAACGGGGAGCAATGGCTGGCTGGCCACACCCCCAAACCGATCCATGGCCCACAGTCTTGCCATGCTTGCCTGCCTTGCACGCTGCCTTCCTGGTGTCCCGGTGGCCAGCTTGCAAAGGCAGGCAAGCGGAAGCCCCCGTGGAAGGCAGGCAAGCATGGCAGGGCTTCGGGGAAGGGAGTAAGCTGTCCCCCCCACCCCAACCACTTTGCCACTCCATCTCTTCCTCCTCGCCAGCAGCATCCACTCAGCCAATCTCCCTGCAAACTCGGCTGACACTTCCACATCTCTGCACACTTTCTTTCCTCTCCCCCACTAACAACCTCCCCACACACATGCAGCATATGGTTCTGCAGTAAGGCAGTCGCAGGTTGCCAATCCATCAGCGGGTACTGGGAGCCCGAGGGGGGGGAAGCCATACTTACAAGAAGGGGGAGGCCTGGAAGAAATATTACATTGGTGCCTTCAGGATCTTTTGGGTGAGGATAACCTGGAAACTCTCAGATTCAGGTTTTCCCAGATGTGCCAATATGACATCTCTAATAAAAGTTAGCTTTGAGGAATTGCAAGCCTCGGAGTTTGATTTTGTTGGGGGTGTTACTTGGAACTCTGACATTAACCCGAATCTCCCTTCAATTTAAAACTGCTTCCTCAGACCTTGAGGAGCTGTTCGGGGTCCTAAGCCTCAAGTGCCGACCCAATCCCGGGCGACGCAAAAACTCGGGAAAGATGGCAGGGGAGAAGAAACCTATGGAGGGAGCAATAGGTACGGACTCAGCATTGTTACTGGGACCCTCTTCTCTCCCTCCCATGGGATTGAAGAAGCAATAAAGGTCATGGAGGCTGCCTGCCAAATGGATGTCCAACCTAAGGAGCTGCTGAAGTGGAACTTGTGACAGGACCTGGCTGTGCTGAGTGAGGCCAGCAGGGGACCCCAATTCAAGGAGCGATGTGGGAGCCACGATGGGAATTGCCACAATCACCGTGCCACCGGCATTCCGAAGAATGGGGACTCACACCTCCATTGTGCAGCCAATCCTGGCAGGCCTTCTGGAGCAGTTGAGCCACCTCAGAGTAAGTGGGATGCCCCAGCACTTCAGCCCAAGCCAAGGGCCCGCAGCTCAAGAGACCGGAACAGCCACCCTTTGCCACTTGGTGTCAGCCTCCACTCGCTCCAGTTTATTTCTTTATTGCTGAGTTAATTGCTTTATTGCTGTTCTATTATAGTGGGTAATATATCCCTGATTGAGGTTTAGCTTGCTACGGTTGTCATGGTGACGGGGGGGGGAGAGACTGCATGCTGAAGGAGAAACAAAACTTGTATCAGAAACGAAACTTAAAGTGAATGGTTTTGTTCAAATGAATTCAATAAGTAGGAGGCAGGCTGATAACACTCATGGCTAACCGTGTGGGCATGCCACAGGGATGAAACCATCTGAAGATGCATCCCACGTGCCACCTTAGAGGAACATGGATTGGACAAGACTGACTAAACTACTGGGGGGAGGAAAGCTTGATGCTTAATTGTTCTATGTGTAATCCACACCTATTACCTCAGAGCTTGCTTTCACTTTGTTGCATTCAGTTCATATTCAGTAAAAGTACCTTTCTCTACAAACAATGGAGTTGGGTTTTCTTTCTTTCTTGAGTATTGAAAGGAGGCATACCTGACACTTGGTTCCAAGTCGCTCGATGCCCAGCCTGATGTGGCGTGCCAACTGTGGATCCCCACCACTCTGGGACAAATGCCCTCCCAGCCAGCCAAGCAGGCCATGGAGTCCCCATCCAGCTGCCCAAGGACAGGACCCTGACAGGCCCGCAACCACTGCCCAGAATGGAATTCCCACTGGCAAGCCAGATCCCTCCAAGGTGGGTATTAAGCAATGCCAAGGGTAGGTAAGTAAGGCCAGGGGTGGGTGCAGTGCTGCAGATGAAATTCCTGTAAGTAAGGCCAGTGGATGCTGCTGCAGATGAAATTCCTGCAACAAGAACCTGGCCAGCAGCCCGCGCCCACCACGGCACCCCCTTCCTTCCGAGCAACTTTTGATGGACCCCAGGGAAGCTGGCCTACTTCCTGACTGTCTGGGCCCTCATCGATCAATATGGGGACCAGTACCCCTCTGACTGGGAGTTGATTTCAGCCATCACAGATGGCATTTTTTTTTTAATTTACATTTATATCCCGCCCTTCTCCGAAGACTCAGGGCGGCTTACAGTGTATAAGGCAATAGTCTCATTCTATTTGTATATTTACAAAGTATATTTACAAAGTATATTTCTATTTGTATATTTACAACTTATTGCCCCTCCAACAATCTGGGTCCTCAGATGAATGAGGGGTAAGAGTGGATAGCTGAACTCCATGATGAAGGGGCACCAGAGCTAGACAATGCAAACGAGTTCATCCAGCTGATGAGAGTGAGATTCAGCAACATCACCCAGCAAAAGGAAGTGGAATCCCAAATCACCATGCTAAAGCAGGATGGAAAGTCTGCCAAGGAGCTAGTGTGGGAATTTCGGAGACTCGCTGTGAAGCTAAGAGATTGGCCAGAGAGACTAGTGGTCCACACTTTCAAAAATGCATTGGATCCGGACCTGCGATGGGCTGCAGCATAAGAGGGACTCCGAACCATATACAGGTGTGGTACAAAAACGTGGTTGTGCTGGATTTGGACCTTCACCCCCCAAAAAAGCCAATTGCTGAGAGATTGGCCAAATGGCCACTTGGCCACCGCACACTGCCAGAGAAGCCTGAGGAGCCGCCGCCTGCAAAACCTGGGTCCATCAAGTGCTATTGGTGTGGTCAACAAGGCCATCGGGCGTCCAAATGCTTGATATCAGCATGCGTGCCCCAAGCAAAGTCCCCCACACAGGCTTGGCCAAAAAGAACCCCATGGAAGCCACTGGACAGGGGACAGAGTGCTAAGCCAATAACAGAAGCCCCATCCAGCCTGCGGAATCAGAAAAGAGCCCAGCCGAAGAATCTCTTCCCTCCTTTCCAGGGTAAAGCAGCAGTGAAGATGACCTGATGGTGAGTGGAGCCATCTGCCCCTTTGCCCTTAAGATCACCCTAACGGCCCCCAAGACAGGGACCCATGGGGAAATGGAGGCAGTCATAGACACAGGCTTTATGCATTGCCTAATCAGCCCCCACATAGTCAAGCAACTAGGCATATGTACGCAATATCTATGCCAGCCCATCAGCTTTGAACAAGTGGATGGTTCGCCTAATTGGCGGGGCCCCAGCCACCTGACTCATGGAGCTCATCAGATTAGAACTGGAACACCACAAAGAGCTTCTCTGGTTCATATATGCACCAACAAGGACAGACCCCGTGATCCTGGGCCTCTCCTGGATCAAAAAATGGGGAGTCACGATTTCCTGGAATGGCAGCCACAGAAAGATAGTCATCGGACTGGGCCCATTGCCACCAGACAGGTGTAGATACGCCGCCCTGGAGATCATGACCCCAAAAAGACAGAACCCTCCAGAGCCAGCCACCCCAGCCTGGGACATCCCGCTGGGCAGCCAGCAGGTGCCAAAGGAATACCGGGACTTAGGAGGGGTATTCAGTGAGGGGACTGCAACTTCCTCTCCCCTCATTGCCCAACTGACTGCGTGATAGAATTCGAGCCGGGGGCGAAACTACCCAAACTGAAAATGTACTCAATGACACCAGCCGAGATACGGGAGTTGAGAAAGTACATAGATGCAAATCTGGCATGGGGGTTCATAGAGCCTGCCAAGTCCAAAGTGGCAGCCCCAGTGCTTTTTAAAGAAAAAAAGGATGGTGGGATGAGATTCTGCATGGATTTTCATGGAATCAATGCCATATGCATGGAGAACACTTACCCCCTCCCCCTTATGAAGGACATGCTCAACCACCTGTCAAAGGGCAAGTTGTTCACCAAGCTGCAATTACAGGAAGCCTACTACTGCATAAGGATTAGGGAGGGGGATGAGTAGAAGACTGCATTCAACTGCCCGCTTGGCAGCTTCCAGTTCAAGGTGATGCCATTCAAACTGCAAGGGGCCCCACTGTCTTCATGCAGTTCATTAATGAGATTCTGCATGATCACCTGTATAAGGGGGTTCTTGTCTACTTGGGCGACATTCTTATATTCAGCAAAACACTGGAGGAACACATAAAACTCGTCCTCTAATCTCTACACAAATCTGTCAAAGTGCGAGTTTCACAAAACTTTCCTGGACTACTTAGGCTACCAAATTTCCAGTGAAGGCATAGAAATGGATCCTGGCAAAGTTCGGGCCATTTTAGACTGGCAACCCCCACGTTCCCGAAGACAGCTTCAAAGCTTCCTGGGCTTTGCCAATTTCTATAGGCAGTTCATCCCAGTGTTCGCTGAGGTGGCTCTACCCCTGACTAAACTGTTGAAAATGGGGTCCCCAACAATGAAGCTAAAGCCATCGCAGCCTATTGCCTAGATTATGGAGTGCAAAAGGGTGTTGGCACTTGAGAACTTTAGTTGAGAAACTAAAAGCACTTTTCACACAAGAGCTGATCTTTTTGCACAAGACCCAGAGTCACAGTTCATCATCCAAGCCAATGTCAATGATGTGGCCATTGCCGCCATGCTTCTACAGAGGGACTCCAAGGGGCAATTGCTGCCATGTGTTTATGTGTCCAAAAAACTCAACAATGTGGAGAGACGATGGGCCATCTGGGAAAAAGAGGTGTATGCTGTTTGATGGGCATTGCTCTCCTGGAGACACTTCCTGGAGGGTGGGAAAGTACCTTTTGAGGTCTGGACTGACCACAAAAATCTAGACACCCTAAAGACCCCCAAGAAATTGTTCCTCAAGCAAGTCCACTGGGCTCAATACATCAGGTGCTTCAAATTTGAGCTGAAGTATCTACTGGCAGGAAAAAACGTGCTGGCAGATACGCTCTCCAGAAAACCTCAATTTGACAGCTGCCAGGAGGAAGTGGTCCATGCCATAATCCCCCCCTCCCAGTCGGCTGCCCAAGTCACCACCATGATCCATACCAGGCAACCACCTGACTCCAGCCATGGGCAACAAAATTAAAAGCAGAGCTGCCCACAGACACTTGGCTCAACAACAACCAAGGTGTCCTCACCATGAGGAAGGAACTGGTGTGGAAAGGATCCAAACTGTATGTCCCAGCCAGCCTAAGACTCAAGATGCTCCAAAGTAGCCATGACTCCAAACAAGCTGGTCACTTCAGATTCCTGAAAACTTTGCACCTCGCCAGAAGACAATTCTGGTGGCCAAAAATGAAAGCGGAGGTGGAAGACTATATTAAAAGTTGTGCCACCTGCACAGTGATGAAGAACAGACCCAGCAAGCCACCGGGACTTCTGCAACAAGTGGCAAATCCTAGCAGGCCCTTGGAGGAGATCGCCATGGACTTCATAGTAGAATTCCCAGACTGCTTGCTCTGGACTACCCTCTGCAGCTAGCCAAACTCTTCATCAAACACATCTATCATCTCCATGGGGCTCCCCACCGCATAATCTCAGATAGAGGAGTCCAAATTCACTGCCAAGTTCTGGAGAGAGTTCCTGAGGTCCATCAGATCCGCCCAGGGGCTCAATTCGGCTTTCCATCCAAGCACAAACGGGGCTGCTGAACGTATGAATGCCACGGTGGAACAATACCTCAGATGCTATGTGGATTACCAGGAGGAGAACTGGGCAGAACTATTGCCATTTGCAGAGTGGCATACAACAACGCTGTACATTCCAGCACAGGACTCACCCCTTTCCAAGTCACCAGCAGCATGGAATTTGTCCCCATGCCCAAACTGCCGAGAGAACCCCCACACATCCATGTCACTGGCAGAATGGATGGAGTCATTAAAAAGGGGTGGGAAGCGGCAGAAAAATATAAAAAACAGGCAGACAAACAATGCTCCTTAAAATTAAGACTGCCGAGCAGAAAGCTAGGACCGAAGTTCCTAGGTCCTTTCCCTATCATAAAGATAATTAACCCTGTGAAAGTGCAGCTAAGCCTGCCCCACATATTGGGGAAAATACACCCCGTATTCCATTGCAGTTTGCTCAAATGGGTGGTTGGGTCGAGCTTAAGATCCCAGAGCCAACCACTTCCGCCTCCCATTGTAGTATAAGGGGAAACTCATTATGAAGTCAAGAAAATATTGGACCCCGGATTACATAGAAGTCAATTGCAATACCTTATACACTGGAAAGGGTATCCTTTGTCTGAAGCCACCTGGGTCAAGAGTTGGAACATCGACTTCCGGTCGGCGCCACCTTTCTCGCTGGGTGCCTAATTAAGGCACTCCGCACTGGATATCATAAAAGCCGCTGAAAACAGTGAAGAACAGCTGTTCCCGGCTTTAATTTCCCTCTCTGGGTGAAAGAGAGAGAATAGAGCAGCGGGGGGGGCGAGTGGTAGATTCCCCTAGGGGCTTTGTTTTTGTTATGCAGAGTCCTGAACGGTTGAATCCCATTGAATCCTGCTAATCTCTGGTCTTCAGAGCGCTCCTGCAAAAGTAGGAAAAGAGGAAGGTGTCCACCTCTGCTCAATTGATTTCTTTTTGTGGATTTCTACATGCAGACGGAAGAAGCACAAGTGAACAATTATTGGATTGCAAGTATTTTTGATTTCCTGACTTCTACCTTTTAAAAAGAGAAACTTTTTTCCCCTTGCTTTAACTGACTGTTTAAAATGGCATCTGAGAGGAAGTGAAAGTAAAGTAAAAATGAGCAGGCTGCGTAACTAAGAAGCTAGGAAACACTATTTGTGGATTGTATCGAATTGAGCTCTCCTATACTTAAAGGAGAAAGAAGTTTTTAAACTTAAATCCTCTGACTTTTAAAAATTGAAATGTCTACTAAACCACCTAAGACTGCTAGTAGAAGGGGCTCTGAAATAGCTTTGGAAGATTTGATTAAAGAACGAGGGAAAGTCTTTGAGGAGAAGTTTAAGGAGATGATGGAGGACATAAAAGAAATAAAAGAAGATAATAAAAAGATAAGAGAAGATATTTTGATCGCTTTTCAAGGTTTGGCAAAAAGATTGGAGGGGGTGGAGGAGGAGGTGCAAGAAATTGTTCAGTCAAACCAGCAACTAGATAATCGAATGGGAGGAATGCAAATAAAATTGGATAAAAATGAAGATCAAGTGGTGGTGATGCAGTATAGAATGATGGAAGGAGCTTTGAGAATTAGGGGGTTTAAGGAAGAAAAGGGGGAAGACTTAAAAAAAAAATTATCAGAAGCCCTGGCTGAATTTATTGAACTTGATCCACAAGAGGTTGCTTATCAAATTGATAAAATTTACAGAGTTAATTCTTGGATTGCCAGGCAGAAGAAACTTCCTAGAGACATTGTGGTTTATTTTTTGAAATGGACAGTGAGAAATCATATTTTACAAGTTGCATATCAGAAAAACCTGAAAATAGGGGAACAGGAGCTGAAGGTTTTGAAAGAGATTCCTCCCAAGATGTTAAGGGATAGGAAAGACTTTATATTTTTCACACAAAAAGTGTGTGAAGTACCAGATTCAATTTAGTTGGGAAGTTCCAGTTGGTTTGATAGTGTATTATCAAGGCAGAAGATATCATATTGAAACTGTGCTTAAGGCCAAAGATTTTCTTTCTACTGTGCTGAAAGTTGAAATAGAAGTAATAGAAAAAAGAATTCAAGAGACTCAAATTGGTGTGGAAGCTCAGGTGATCCCAGTGATGTTACCATCTGAGGACCAACCACAAGAACAAAGAGTGACGAGGGGAGCCCTCAAACGTAAGGAAAAGGAGCAACAAATTCAAATTAAAGCTCAGGATTCTGCTACAGAAGCAGTGGGAGGAGCAAGGTCGAAGATACGGGAGGATGATCTTCAGCTGATCGCTCAAAGGCTTCAGCAGGCCAGTAATGGCAAATAAAATTTTGACTTGGAATGTTAATAGTTTGAATTCAGCTCAGAAGAGAAGAAAAATATTTCATTATTTGAAACAATTTAGAAATGATGTGATTTGCTTACAAGAAACACATATTAAATTATCAGATCAAAAATACTTAATAAATTCAAAGTTAGGTAAACATTTTACTGCCTCTGCTTTGGACAAAAAACATGGTATAGTTGTATATTTGAGAAAAGATATACCAGCCAAGTTAATAGAGGCAGATATTCACGGAAGATATATTGCCATCGAACTTATATTAGAAACAAAAAAGATTCTTTTGCTTGGTATTTATGCACCCAATCAGCAACAAGAAAAATTTTACAGAATGTTGTATGACAAGTTGATTTTATGGGATTATAAATCGTGTATTATATTAGGAGATTGGAATGGAGTAATAGATACATGAAAGGACAAGAGAATTTCTTCTAAGAAGATACCTGCACATGCAAAGCTGCCTAAATCTTTTTTTGAGATGACAGAAGTTTTTGAGTTGAGAGATGTATGGAGACTGCGGAACTTGGAGGAAAGAGATTATACTTTTTTCTCTGATAGGCATCAATCCTTCTCATGTATTGACTTTATTTTAACTTCTAATGATTTGCTTTCTAGGGTGAAGAAAATTAAGATATTTCCAAGATGTTTGTCTGATCATAGTCCTGTCTGGATGGAATTGCAATATGGAAAAGAAGGCAGAAGAACATGGAGATTGAATGAAAATTTGTTTAGATATCAGGAAAATGTAAATCAATGTAAAAAGCAGATGAAAGAATTTTTTGTTCATAATCTGAATAAGGAAACTTCGATAGAAATGGTTTGGGATGCCAGTAAGGCCTTTATGAGAGGTGTATTAATATATATGAACAATTTCTTCACTAATCTAGGTCTTTTCCCACCATTACAAAATTTGTTCAATTTTTTCTGATATCCTTCAATATCTTTCTCTGTCAAATTTAGCGGTAGCATCTCGAATAAAAAGTTAAACTTGGGCAGCAACATCATCTTACACATTGCAATTCTACCAAACCAAGACAACTTTAACATTTTATATTTGTTTATCTTCTTCTCAATTTCATTGATCACCACATCATAATTAAGTTTTTTCAATTCTTTAACCTTGAGTGAGAGCACTATACCCAAATATTTCAATGTATTTTTAATCCTTATCCCAAATTGCTCTTGCATATTCTCGCACTCATTACCATTACTATCCATCAATAATTCTGACTTTGACCAATTTACTTTCAGACCTGTCATTTCCTCAAATTCTTTCAAGTGCTTATATATCTTTTTCAGGTCTTTCTCTATATTTTTCAAAATAATTAGAATATCATCCGCATACAAATTTATCTTATACCCCTTATATCCTTCTAATTCTTCATCTTTTTCTATCATTTTTGTCAGGATTTCCATAGCCAATAAAAATAATGTTGGGGACAAGGGACATCCTTGTCTCGTACCTGCTTCTAATTTTATCTCTTCAGTTAATATTCCATTCACCTTCACTCTTGCACTACTTTTTTGATACAATTTTGAAATAACATGTATAAACTTGTTACCAAAGCCTAAAGCCTCCACAATTACTTTAATAGCTTCCCATTGTACAGAATCAAAAGCTTTAAAAATATCCAATGATACTATACCAATTTTATCACCATTATGTTCAGCTACATCTATAATATTTAATACTCTTCTAACAATATCACTCATGTATCTGCCCTTCACGAAACCTACTTGGTTGTAACTTATATATCTATCTATAAATCTATTTAATCTATTACTTATAATAGCAGTAAATATCTTTGCATCCTGATTAATTAAAGAAATGGGCCGATAGGACTCAATCCTTTCTAAATCTTTATCTGGCTTAGGAATTAGGGATATCACCGTTCTATTCCATGACGAAGGTACTTCTCCACCATGTAATATTCCATTAAATAATTTTTGCAATCTTGGTATTATTAATTCTTTAAATTCTTTATAAAACTCAGCAGGTAATCCATCCTCACCTGGAGCTTTCCCTAATTTTATTTTTTGTATAACTCCATTAATCTTATCTTGTGTTATATCTTCTTCCATCAATTCCTTATATGTTTGATCAATTTTCACCACATATTTTTCTAAATAACTAAATAAGATTAGTGAAGAAAATGTGGTATCAAAATCAAAAGGAAGGTGGATTAGGAATCCCCAAATTATTTAATTATTACTGTGCGTATGGTATCCGGATAGTGGTAAAAATATTTAAAGATGAAGATAACTATTGGAGGGACTTAGAGTTAAGGGATATAGAGAAATTTGGATCAAGGTGGTTTTTAGATAAAGCAAACTTAAAATGTGTAATTAGAAGTTATTGGTTAAAGGGATTAAGTAAAATGTGGAATAAATTTGTTAAAATTTTAATTCCGGATATAATCTTTTTGGGGAAGACAATTGGAAATTGGCCGATTAAAAACAATATAAGACGTAATGAAGTGATTAAAGAGGAAAATATAGAAACTATTAGAGATTCATTTGGAAAATGAAAGGAGGAATAAAGAAATTACTGAAAAATTAAGGTTAAGTTGGTTTGAAAAAATACAGATAGAAAAATGGACAAAAAAATTAAGGGAAAACTATTCGATAAATAGATGTGAAACTGAATTTGAATATTTAGTATCTCGGATTATGAAAGATGAAATTGGGCTAAAGGGACTCGTTAGTAGGGTTTATAAGATTATAAACTCTGATGAAAAATTACAAAGAGTGATGAGGACAAATTGGGAAAAAGATCTTAATATTGAAATACCAGAGCCAGATTGGAATGTGAATTGGAATAGTAGAATTATGAGAACTTTATCTATAAGGATTAAAGAGCATAATTATAAAGTTGTTTGGAAATGGTATTTGACTCCAGTAAGATTGTCACAAATGGATAAAAAAATTAGTAAAAAATGTTGGAGATGTGAGGTGGAATTGGGGACTTATGAACATATGTGGCATAAATGTGATAAGGTTAAAAAGTTTTGGCAACAATTGGAGAAAATGATATTTGAAATGATGGCGAAAGTAATAATATTGAGAGTGGAAACTATATTATTGTTGGTAATTAAGGAAATAGAATTAACAAAATATGAAAAAGAATTGATTAGAATTATGATTATAATAGGTAGAATTATAATAGCTAGATATTGGAAATTAGATGTGTTTTTTAGAATAGAAGAGTGGAATTCTGAAATGTGGAAATTAGCCTTAAATGATAAAATGACATGTGATATTAAAATTAGAAGTGGTGTGTATAAAGAAGATATTTTCTGGAAGACTTGGAAACCATTCGTGGACTATGCGCTTGGAAAATTGGACGCCTCGGTACCTGTACCTCGAGTACGTGGATTTTGGCAATCATGAGGACATATCCGAAGACCCAAATCTTCCTTTTTTATGTATAGCACAAGGGTGCAATAATGTATTTTCTTTTTTGTTTGTTAGAAAAAAGCAATAAAAAATAATAATAATAAAAAAAAATAATATATATGAACAATAGACAGAGAAATAAGCAACAAAGACAGCGTAGGTACTTAGAAGAGGAGATTTATAAGAAACAACAATTACTAATACATAACCCGCAGGACCAAAAGATTAAGGATGCAATAAAGATATTACAGAGTCAATTTAATATGATAATGGCTGACCAAGTGGCAACAAATATACAATATGCCAAACATAATACCTTTTGTAATGCAAATAGACCTGGTTAGGTGGTTAGCATACATTTTAAGGAAAAAACAGAAACAACGTATTATAGGAAAAATAGAATATAAAGGTAAAGAGAGATATCAACAGGATATAATTAAAAAAGCCTTCTTAGAATATTACACAAATTTATATGCTAAAGATAAAATATTGAATATGGATATTGATAATTATTTGAAAGATTACAAGGTTAAAAGTTTAACTTTAGAAGAAAGGGAAGAATTAAATCAGCCTATAACTTCTGAAGAAATTACTTTGGTAATTAAACAATTAAAAATGGGGAAAACTCCTGGTACAGATTGGCTTACAGTAAGTTATTATAGGAACTTACAGGATGAGATGTTAGGTCCACTTAAGGAATTATTTAATCAAATACAATTAGGAGGGGGAATTCCCCCTTCATGGAGAACTTCTTTTATTTCATTGATACCAAAAGAGGAACAGGATTGTTCTAAACCTGCGAATTATAGGCCAATTTCACTTTTAAATAATGATTATAAGATTTTTGTTAAAATAATAGCAAACAGATTAATGTTAGTTTTACAACGTAGAATTCATACTGATCAATCTGGATTTATAAAAGGGAGACAGATGAGGAATAATGTTAGGCAGATTGTAAACTTATTGGAATATTTAGAAAAGAAAAATTTTATATCAGCAGCATTTATTTTTTTGGATGCAGAGAAAGCTTTTGATCTATTGCATTGGGACTTTTTATTTAAATTAATAGAAAAAATGCAACTTGGAGATGGTTTTGTAAGAATAATTAGAGCAATTTATGGAGAGTAAACAGCCCAGATAATAATTAATGGTAACTTAACAGAAGCTTTTAAGATTGTGAAAGGAACAAGACAGGGATGTCCTTTATCACCATTATTGTTTATTTTAACTCTGGAGCCACTATTGGATAAAATACGAGAATCAAAGGAGACAGAGGGAATTAAAGTTAGACAACATGAATATAAAGTGAGAGCCTTTGCAGATGATTTGGTGATTACTTTAACAAATCCTATAAATTCAAGTGTATCTCTGTTGGACATAATTGATCGATATGGAAAGGTTTCAGAGTTTAAGGTAAACCAGTGATAATAAAAAATATGACCAAACAACAGAAAGAAAAATTAGAGGAAATAACAGGATTTGAAATTGTAAAAAAGGTTAAATATTTAGGGGTTTATATTACACCATCAAATGTGAAATTGTATAAGAATAATTATGAGGTCTTATGGCAAAAAGTTCAGAAGGACTTGATGGTTTGGAAAAAATTGCAGTTGTCGTTGTTGGGGAGAATAGCTGCTATTAAAATGAATGTTTTACCTAGATTTTTATTCCTCTTTCAGATGATACCAATAATTAAGAAAGACAAAAATTTGGAGGAATGGCAGACTGGTATTAACAAATTTATATGGGAAGGTAAAAAGGCCAGGGTTAAAATGAAAATAATTCAAGATTCACGGGAAAGGGGAGGCTTAAAAATGCCTAATTTTAAATTATATTATGAAGCAGCTGTTCTCTCTGTGATAAGTGATTGGTTTAATCTAACAGAGGAGAGAATTTTGAATATAGAAGGTTATGATTTATTATATGGATGGCATGCATATTTAATTTATAATAAAAAAGTGGATAAGGCTTTTGAAAACCATGTGTTAAGAATTGCTCTCTTGCGTGTCTGGAAGAAATATTTTTATAAATTAAATTATAAGGTTCCCATGTGGACATACAATAGAAAACATAAATTTAGAACAGACTCAGGAAATGACTACATATAAAGATCTTCTGTGTACTGAAAGCGGTAGTTTGCAATTAAAATCTTTGCACGTATTAAAAGAAGAAGGGAAAAATTATACTTGGTTCCAATATGGGCAATTACGTGCTAGATGGAAGGAAGATCAGAAAATTGGTATAGTCCAGAATGAGGAAAATTTGGTAAAGCAAATTAGAAATCAATCTCAGGAACATATAAAGAGATTGTATAATGTGTTACTTGAAAGAGACTCTGAAAGGGATTTGGTAAAGGACTGTATGATAAAGTGGGCACAAAATTTTCAGGAGCCAATATTATTGGAAACTTGGGAAAAAATTTGGGTTAGAAATGTTAAATTTACACAGGCACAGAATTTAAGGGAAATTTTTTATAAAATGTTTTATAGATAGCATTTAGATCCTAAGAAATTATCATGTATGTATCCAGATATGCAAGCAAAATGTTGGAGATGTAATTGTGATGACGCTACATATTTTCATATTTGGTGGACTTGTAAGAATATTAAGGCTTTTTGGATAAGAATTTGGTGGATTCTACAAAATGTTCTGAAAAAGAAGATAAAGTTCCTGCCGCAAGTTTTTTTGCTGGGAATTATCACAGACTGTACAGTGATTGAGACTAAGTTGATTTTAAATTTAATAACCGCGGCAAGTTTACTAATAGGACAGTATTGGAAGAAAAAAGAAGTACCTACAATAGGAGAATGGATATTGAAAGTTGTCAATTTGGCTGAGATGGCGAAAATCTCAGCCTTTTTGAAAGACAATACGCAAGAAAGATATTTAAGTGAATGGAAAAAATGGATTGACTATATTCAAAACAGATATCAGACTAAGAGTTATCAGACTGCCTTTGAATGATTAGGATGTATTATTTTTGATTGTTTTGGGGGAAGTTAGGAATTGATGAGAATTGAAGGATTATAATTTAGTTAGGAAGGAAAAAGTTTTAGTATATGTTTGCTTTATTTTTACTATACCTTGTGTTTGTTCCGGGAAGTCGGGGGAGGAGGAAAGGGGAGAGGAAAGGAAATTTTGTAAACTTTTACAATAATAAAAAAAAAAGAGTTGGAACATCAAGGCAGATAGGTTGATTAAGCAGTTCCATGATAAGTACCCGGACAAGCCTCCAGGGGGACAGGGTGGTTAATTGTGGATTAACTCCCTTATTCTTACTCTCTTTGGAGGACATGCTTTTTGTCCTGGGGGGGGGTGTGCCTGTCAGGCCTGGAAGCCATATTACCTTGGTGCCTTCAGGATCCAGGCATGCCACAATCCTACTGTGAGAAGTTGTGAGGGGGGGTTGCATGAGTGAAGTAGAATTACCCATAATAAAACTTTGCAAAGAAGTTCAAGGCCATGGTGTCCGACAGCTGTGCAGAGAAGAAAGTGGAGTTTGTCTTCTGTAGATCAAAGAAATGATTGGAGCAGTGGTGGACATGTGGGAGAAGTGTGCAAGGTCTTGAACTTTCTTTTGGTTGAGGAAAACCCAGAAGCTCTCAGATTCAAGTTTTCCCAGATGTGCCAATATGACATCTCTAATCAAAGCTAGCTTTAAGAAATCGCAAGCCTCAGAGTTTGATTTTGTTGGGAGTGTTACTTGGAACCCTGACAAGAGGGGGCAAGGATGAGGACGCAATGGGAGATAAGACCAAGGAAAGGAACAAGGATTACCAATAAACAATAATATGGAAGAAGAAATTATATTAATATCAATCAATATAAATGGACTGAAGTCTCGATCTCAAAGAAAGCAAGTATTCCCTAAACTCCAAAAGCAAAATATGGATAGTACAAGTCCATATCAAAAACAGCAAGGTGGCATCTTAGAATCTCTTAAAATAGGGAAACTCCATTTGCCTCCGACACAGAAAAAAAAAGAGGGGCATAGCAGTATACATAAAAGAATGGCTAAAGCTGAGACAGATATACGCAGATGATGAAGGGAGAACACTATTAACTGAAGTAACAATAAGGCAAAAACTAACACTATTTGGCAATTATTTACACACCAAACACTAATCAGAGGGAATATTATCATAAATTGCATGGGAAAATAGTAGAATTAGACCCGGATAATATTTTTTTATTAGGAGATTTTAATGTGGTAGTAAAAGATTACACAACTGGTTAAAAAAAAAAAGAGGAAAACATTGCCGAACACCTTCTTCAAAATGATGCAAGAGCTGAATTTAAAGGACATTTGGAGAGAATTAAATCCAGAGAAAAGACAATACACTTTTTTTTCTAACCCACATAATTCATGGTCCAGGATAGATATGGTGTGGATGGAATTGGAATTGGGTAAAAACATAGTGGAGGTAGAGATAATATCAAATACACAGGCGGACCATAATCCATTAATAGTGAAATGGAAGGGAAGAACAAAAAAGAGAGGGAGATGGACCATGAATCAGAGGGTGCTAAAGGAAAAAAAAATGTCCAATAGATAGAAAAAGAGATGGATTTCTTTTTGAAGGAAAACTTAAATGAACACACAACACTACAAAATCTTTGAGACACAACTAAAGTTTATATTAGAGGTTTAACTATGTGGTGAGAAGGAATAAAGAAAAAAAGAAACAACAAATAGAGCTACAGGAGAAACTTGAAGAATTGGAATTTAGGATGCAGGAATCCCCAAATGAGAAAATTAGCAGAGAAAAAGAGTTGATTAAACACAAAATAAATTTGATTTCTCAAGAAGAAATGGCCCAAAAACTTAGATTGATGAGACTAAAATTTTTTGAACATGCCAATAAACCAGGGAGATGGTTGGCCTATAAACTGAAGAAGGAAAAAGAAAAATAATAATAACACAATTACAGGACAAAGAGGGGAATACATATTACCAGATGGAAGAGAAAAAGGGTATTTAAAAATTCTTTAAAACTCTGTATAGTCAGGAGAAGATAGAGGAAGAAGGTATCAAACAGTATCTAAATGAAAGGAGCCTCACCATATTACTGAATGTAATAAAAGAAATGTTAAATGATAAAATTACTATGACAGAGATGAAAATGGCAATCCAAAAGTAAAAAAAAAAAACAATAAAACTCTGGGACCAGATACAATTCCCACAGAATTTTATAAAGAAATACAAAAACCATTGGAGATATTATTATTGGATATATACAACAAAACATTAGAACAGGCAAAATTACCAAAGACTTGGACAGAGGCATTAATAATGTTCATTCTAAAAGATAACACAGATAAACAGCAAATTAAAAACTATAGGCCAATCTCGCTGCTAAATGCTGACTACAAAATATTTATGACAATAATGGCCAAAGGAGTTAAAAAATATTAAATGAAATAATTCATTCTGACCAAAATGGGTTTCTGCCAGGGGTGAAATGCTACCGGATCAGACCGGATGGGGCAGGTAGGTAGCAGAGATTGGGCCTGGTTCGCCGATCCGGTAGCAATCGCTGGCTGGCCACACCACCGAACCAGTCCATGGCCCTCAGTCCAGCCTTCGCAAGCTGGACACCGGGACACTGGGAAGGCAGCTTGCCACCTACTCGCCCCTTCGTTCAGGGGCCGGCGCCCATTCCTCGAGGCCCTGGAGCCGCCGCCTGCCCCAATCGGGTCGGGGAATGCACCATTCCCCAACTCCGGCCTTTCCCCGGAGCTGCTGCCCACTCACTGCCCGCTCGCTGCCCGTTCGCCTTTGCCGTTCGCCCAGGGCCCAGGGATGCCTCATTCCCCTGAGACCCCAGAGCCACCCACTGCTTGCCGCCTGCCTCAACTGGGTCAGGGAATGCACCATTCCCTGACACCAGTCTTGCCCCGGAGCCACCGCCCGCTCTTCCTTCGCCATGCGGCATATACTTACTTTCCTCCAGCAGCTGGCTGCCAGGAAAGGCAAGCATCCAAAAGTTACTGGAAGTCCCTCTCCTTGAATATGCCGCCACCATTGCTGCTTGTTCCATGCACCGGCTGCGCAAGCGCACACTGTTTATTTCATTTATTTATCAGCGGCAGGTTGGGTGTGCGCTTGCGCAGCCGGCAAATAGAACAAGGTGGATATTCAAGGAGAGCAACTCCAGTAACTTTTGGACACTTGCCTTTCCTAGCAGCCAGCCGCTGGAGTATATGCCACGTATATATAAGTATATGCCACGTGGCGAAGAAAGAGCGGGCAGCGGCTCCGGGACAAGGCTGGTGTCGGGGAATGGTGCATTCCCAGATCCGGTTGAGGCAGGCGGCAAGCAGGTGGCGATTCTGAGGCCTCAGGGAATGGGGCATCCCTGGGCCCCGGCTTCTGACCAAAGGCTAAGGGCGAGCAGGCGGTGAGTGGGCGGTGAGTGGGCGGCAGCTCCAGAGAAAGGCCGGAGTTGGGGAATGGAGCATTCCCCGACCCCGTTGAGGCAGGTGGTGGCTCCAGGGCCTCGGGGAATGGCACATCCCTTGGCCCCGGCCCTGACCCAAGATGAAGGGAGAACAGGTGGCGAGTGGGTGGCAAGCGGGTGGAGAGGTTGTAGCTGCAGGCATCTCAGAAGGGAAAAGGCAGAATAGAAATTTAAAAAAGTTTCCTACTGGGTTCTGTGGGCGTGGCTTGGTGGGGGGTTGTGACTGAGTGGGCATGGCTGTGAGGGACATTGAGTTGGCCATGCCCACTCAGTCACAGGACACATCCACCCATCAAGCCACACCCACAGAACAGGTAGCAAAAAAATTTAGATTTCACCCCTGGTTTCTGCCCAATAGGCATATAAGAAATAACACACGGATTATAATGAATACATTATACAATATGGGGCTCATCCAGAAAAGCAAGCAGCACTGATATTCGTAGATGCTCAAAAAGCCTTTGTTAATCTAAATTGGAATTTTCTTATTAATCAATTAAAACTTATAAACTTTAAAGGAAAATTCACGGGAATGATTAGGGCAATTTACTCTAACTAATCGGCAAAAATAATATTAAATGGGGAAACAACCAAGGATATTAGTATAACCAAAGGGGTGAGACAGGGATGTCCCCTATCCTCCCTTTTATTTATTCTATCGTTGGAAACATTACTGATACAAATTAGGCAAAAATGGGAAATAAAAGATTGAAAATTAAATCGCGCTTAAAGGTCCAAAGATCAGGGAGAAGACGTAGCCCCACAGGTAGTTCATTCCACAGGGCCGGAGCCCCCACAGAGAACGCTCTTCCCCTGGGATATAAATTTTTGAAGAATTCTTGTATTATATTCTTTTTTTCTTCCCTTCTATGTTATATAGCTCCCTTCTCATCTTACAATTGATATATTATTTTTTTATCCTTTTCTTTTTTTTAATTTGTAAGCTAACCATCGCTCGATTTATTTGCGTGCTCATAAAAAATTTGCCATTTCTGCTAAATTCGATACTTTAAGTGTCCATTCTTCAATCATAGGTAAATCTTCTCTCTCCAGTATTGTGCAACCAAAAGTCTCACTGCTGTTATTAAATTTAGAATCAATTTAGTCTCTATGACTGTACAGTCCATAATTATACCCAATAAAAACAACTGTGGAGTAAATTTTATCTTCTTTTTCAAAATATTTTGCATAGTCCACCATATTTTACTTCAAAATGCTTTGATTTTTTTACAATTCCACCATATATGAAAATAAGTAGCATCCTCACATTCACATTGCCAACATTTAGCTTGCATATTCAGATACATACATGCCAATTTTTTAGGGTCTAAATGCCATCTATAAAACATTTTATAAAAATTCTCTCTTAAACTTTATGCTTGTGTAAATTTAACATTTCTAACCCTTATTTTTTCCCATGTTTCCATCATTATAGGTTGTTGAATATTTTGTGCCCATTTTATCATGCAAGCCTTAACTAATTCTGTTTCAGAGTCTATTTCTATCAATACATTATACAACCTCTTAATATGCATTAAACCTTGATCTCTAATTTGTTTTACCAAATTTTCCTCATTTTGCATAATACCAATTTTCTCATCTAATCTCCATCTAGCTTGCAACTGTCCATACTGGAACCAAGTATAATTCATACCTTCATCTCTCAATTTGTTTAAAGATTTTAGTTGTAGCTTATCCTTTTCTACAAAAAGAAGTTCTTTATAAGTAACCACCTCTTGTTTTTGTTCTATATTTATATTCTTTATCGTATGTCTAGGAATTACCCATATTGATATCTTATAATCTAGCTTGTATTGATATTTCTTCCACACCCTTAGAAAGCATTTCTAAGAATATGATTTTTAAAAATCTTACCACTTTCTTGTCATAAAATAAATAAGCATGCCATCCATACAACAAATCATAACCTTCTATATTCAAAGTTATTTCCTCTGTTGAATTAAACCAGTCACTGATCAATGAGAGAACAACTACATCATAGTACAATTTCAAATTCGGCATTTTTAGACCCCCTCTTTCACGTACATCTTGCATTATCTTTAATTTTATTCTCGGTTTTTTACCCATCCAAATAAAATTATTAATCCCTTTTTGCCATTCCTGCAAATTTGCATCCTTCTTAAGTACTGGTATCATTTGAAACAAAAATGAAAACCTAGGCAGAACATTTATTTTTATTACTGCTATTCTTCCCAGTAAGGGTAATTGTAAGTTCTTCTAATGTTCCATTTCCTTCTGTACTTTCTGCCACAATACTTCATAATTATTTTTATATAATTTCACTTTTGATGCTGTAATATATACTCCTAGATATTTAACCTTATTAACTATTTCATATCCAGTTACTCTTTCCAATTCATCTCTTTGTTTAATATTCATATTTTTAGTTATTATCTTAGTCTTCTGTTCATTCACTTTAAATCCAGATACCTTACCATATTGATCAATTATCTCTTTCAAATATATAGCAGAATGAATAGGTTGAGATAAAGTAAAAACCAAGTCATCTACAAACGCTTTTAATCAATAGTCTTGATGTTTAATTGTTATTCCCTTTGTTAACTTGCACCACGTAATCTATTCAATAAAATTTCTAAAGTTAAAATAAACAATAATGGAGACAAAGGACATCCCTGTCTTGTCCCTTTCTCAATTCTAAAAGACTCTGTTAAACCGGGATAGCTCAGGCAGTAGAGAAGCCTGTTATTAGAACACAGAGCCTGCAATTACTGCAGGTTCGAGCCCAGCCCAAGGTTGACTCAGCCTTCCATCCTTTATAAGGTAGGTAAAATGAGGAGCCAGATTGTTGGGGGGGCAATAAGTTGACTTTGTAAAAAAATATACAAATAGAATGAGACTATTGCCTTATACATTGTAAGCCGCCCTGAGTCTTCAGAGAAGGGCGGGGTATAAATGTAAAAAAAAACAAAAAAACTTATTATTATTTATTCTGTCTGCTTCTGATATATTGCTTTAATTGCTTGTATCAAAAAGTCTCCAATTTGCATTTTTTATATTAATTTAAATAAAAACTGCCAGTGCAATCTATCAAAAGCCTTCTCAGCATCCAGAAGAAAGAGCACTGCTGAGACTTGGCTGTTCCTTTCCAAATATTCCAATAAATTTACAGTATATCTCATATTATATCTCATTTGTCTACCCATAATAAATCTGATTGATCAATATGAATTATTTGACACATAACTGGCATTAATCTATTTGCTAATATTTTAGCAAAAATCTTATAATCAGTATTCAATAATGATATTCGCCTATAATTTTCCAGTTTATTACAATCTTGCTCCTCCTTCGGTATTAATGAGACAAAAGTCATCCTCCATGAGGGAGGCACCTCCCCTCCTAATGTATTCTATTAAATAGCTCCTTCAACGGTTCTACCATTTCATTTTGCAAATTCTTATAGTAAACAGCCGTTAGACCATCTGTTCCAGGCACTTTCCCAATTTTAAGCTGTCTAATTGCCAAAATTATTTCCTCTGAGGTGATAAGTTGATTCAATTCTTCCCTTTGCTCTACTGTAAGCTCACATATACCTTGCTCTTGTAAGTATCTTTCTATATCTATATCTTTAATCAAGTCTCCAGCATATAATTTTGTATAAAATTCTAAAAAGGCTTTTTTAATCAAGTCTCCAGCATATAATTTTGTATAAAATTCTAAAAAGGCTTTTTTAATCAAATCTTGTTGAAATACTTCTTTACCTCTATATTCTATCTTACCAATCATACGTGATTTCTGCTTCTTTCTTATGAAATAAGCTAACCACCATCCAGGCTTATTAGCATTATTAAACGTATTATGCTTAACATATTGTAAATTAGTTGCCACTTGATCTGCCATCATCATATTAAACTGTCCTTTTAAGATATTTATTAATTCTTTTGTTTTTTTGTCTTCTGGATTCTTTATAAGTAACTGTTCCTTCTTCCTAATTTCCTCCTCTAACTCCAGTCTTTCTTTTTTTGCAACCTATTTCTGTATTTATTGTTCATTTGTATAAGTACACCTCTCATAAAGGCCTTGCTTGTGTCCCAAACTATCTCAATAGATGTGCCTTTTTGCATATTCATAATAAAAAATTCTTTCATTTGTTTTTTACACTCTTCTACATTTTGTTCATATTTAAACAAATTTTCATTCAATCTCCACAATTTTCTTCCCTTTCCCCATTCAAATTCAATCCAAACCGGACTATGATCATACAAAATTCTTGCACATATCTTGGTTCTCTTCACCCTAGAGAACAAATCATTGGTAATTAGTATAAAGTCAATCCTAGAAAAGGATTGATGTCTATCAGAGACAAAAGTAAAATCCTTCTCTTCTGTATTGCATTCATGCCAAACATCTCTTAATTCCAAGTCTTCCATCATATCAAAAAAAAGCCTTTGGCAATTTTGCACAACTTGAAATATTCTGTAAATCTTTTTTATCTTTCCGGGTATCCATCACTCCATTCCAATCGCCCATTAATATATATGATTTGTAATCCCATTGTACTATTTTATTATGTAAAAATTAAAAAAAAATCTTGTTGTTGATTAGGAGCATAAACTCCAATTAAAAGTGTCTTTTTCCCTTCCAATAACAGTTCAATTGCAATATATCTTCCTTGTTTATCTGTCTCGATTAACTTCACTATTAAGTCCTTCTTTACATAAACAACAATACCATTCTTTTTCTCTAAAGCCAAAGCAACGAAATGTGTACCCAACCTTGAGTTAATCAAATATTTTTGGTCCAAAGATCTAATATGTGTTTCTTGTAAACAAACTATATCATTTTTAAATTGTTTCAAATAATGAAATATCTTTCTTCTTTTCTGTGGTGAATTTAAACCATTAACATTCCAGGATAAAAAACTAGTTGCCATTATTGGTCGTTGGAAGCTGGAACACCCAATGTAGCTCCGCTTTTTCTTTGGGTCTTGCTCCTCCCACAGCTTCTGTTTTAGTAGCCTCTGCCACTTGGATTTGTTGGAGCTTAACTTCCTGTTCCTTACATTTAGTAGCTGCTCTCGTCATCCTTTGTTCTTTTACTCCTTCTTTTAGCACTTCCCCCCCTTTAGATATATCCAACACTTGTAAAGAATCTTCCTCCATAACTATAACTGCAACTTGGTCTTGTGCCTGCTTCATTGCTTCCCTTTTTCTTATTTGTTCAACATCCCTTCTTCTGGATTCTGGTGACGATGAGCTTCCAACTTTCAATACATTAACATAAAAGTCTCTTGCTTTCCAAATTGTATTAAGATGATGTGGTTTTCCTGCATAATACACAATTATCCCCACTGGGATATCCCATCTATATTCAATCTGCCTTTTTTTGAGCTCCTCCACCAGAAATGCATATTCTTTTCTGCTTCTCAGCATTTTACGGGGAATTTCTTTCAAAATTAAAATTTCTTGTCCAGCTGCCTGAATTCCCCCCCCCCCACATAAGATGCTTGCAGGATTGCATTTCTCATTCTTTGAGTTGTAAAATAAATAACCACATCTCTTGGGAGCTGCTGGCAATCCAAGAATTCACACGGTAAATTTTGTCAATATGATATGCCACTTCATCTGGTTGCACTCCTATTATCTGTGCAAATGCTTCAGAAAAAAATTCTTTCAAATCTTCCTTCTTATTCTCCTGTAGACCTCTAATTCTTAAAGCAAATTCCATAGCCCTATATTGGACCAATACAATTTCATCATCTGTTTTTTCCACTTTAGCCTGAACCTCTTCCATCTTATTTTCCAGCTTTAAGTTAGATTGCTTTATTTCCTCAACATTTTCTTCTAACAAATTCAAATTGGTTGCCAAGCCTTGAACTGCTAGCATGAGACTGTCTCTAATCTCTTTGTTCCCTTCTTGAATTTCTAACATCAGTTCTGTCATCTGTTTCAATTTCTCTTCAATAAGAGAAGTTTGCAAATTTATAGAGTCCTTTACAAAATCTTTCAGGTTTTCCTGTAGTGCTTCTAAATTTAATGCTTTTGTATCAGCACTTTGAGCTGGAGAAACTCCCACACTCCTAGAGGTTGATAATTTTGTTTGTTTGGCTGCCACCTTTTAAACTTTCGTTTCACTTTAATCCAAATTAACAAGAGATCTTTTTGTATTTTCAGGGAATACAGTCTTAAAGTCTCTTCCTTTTATCCTTTTGTACTTTTATTTAATGACTTCTAACAGCCATTGGCAGCACTATACCCAGAACAATAGCAATTTCTCATTTTCACTTTCCGCTTGTAAAGTCATTAGGTTAATGGCACCTTTATCAGTCTTGCCTTCAAGTTGCAACAAAACCACAGGGAGTTAAGAAAATTGTTACTTGCACTTACAGTCCTCCTGCTTCTGTTCTGTCCGGTATAAAATAAATTTATAATCCAATATAGGTCCCAGAGCTTGAGCGCGATGATTATTTCTGCCAACGCAGCAGAGCCTTGGATACGGAGTGCTTTGGGATAATAGGGAGCTTAACCATTCAAACCCCTGCAGTCATTTCAGGGGTTATAGGAAAGCTCTACCTTTACCCATCTGCTCACCTCCCCTTCTTCTCCTGGGGGGAGATTTTCCGAATCGCTAGGCTGCTGGTTTATGCTGCCTTAGCGATTCTACATAATCCAAAGACTGGCAGTCTAAAAGACCGTCGCCATCACCAATGGAGCCAAGCGGAAGTCCTATGCTGAACTTGATTTTTCTGGTCTGAGCATGGTCTCTATTGAACGCTGATTTGAAGGCGATGATGTTGTAGATGCAGGGTTTGAAGTCGCTTTCTTGCTTATCTTGGTAATAGTTGTTGTGCTCTTCATCTTCACTGCTAAAAAAACCCCATTTTTCCAAAACAACATATAATAGTTTGGGTATTTAAGTTTCGTCTTTGGACCTCCACTCTCTCTTTCACTATTATACTTTCTCTCTTTTTCTAATTCTTATTATAATTGTTAAGCAATAGTACTATGATAATAATAATACTTCAATATGCCTTAAATATATATGTAAATATGTAAATTAGTATAGTTATTATCTCCTTATAATTTAAAGCAAGTTTATGTATATAGAAGCTATGTAGACGTATAAGTTTGATACATGAATTAATATAGATATAATATCCTTATATTTTAAGGGTTTAAGATAGGCTTATATAAATATATAAAAGCTATGTAAATATAATCACATATATTTTATACAATTATTTCAGTTAATTCTATTTCCTATAGTTCATGAAATATTTACTCTACTTTAAACAATCTTTCAATCCTTACTTGTGACAACTTAGATTGACTTCCTTATATATATATACTACTATAATCAACGTTTAATACTTTTTTAGTATTTAGACAAACAAGTCTTCAATAGTAATTCATTCAGTATCTATCACCTAGTGCCTATTATCTTCTATATCTTTATGCTTTCCAAATTTCTTTGACAGAGTTTTCCCCTTCTTTTCTCCTTCTATATTCCGTCCAGCACATCAGTTCAATATTACATCAATCCTGCATCAGTTAGTTTATGAAATCTTTTGTGTTAATTCTATAATTCCTTTAACCCCCAGATGGTGCTCTTGTTCTCCTTGCAGTTTACAGGGTTCTTTTGTTTTTAAAGTTCATAAAGTTTATAAGGTTATATGGTTTTTATAATCACCAATCCAGTATAGTTACACATCCAATCCATCGCAAAGTATATCCTATATCACGCTCAATGTCTATTTAAGTATAAATCCGAACTTTCTTTTTCTTTCTCATTTATCTTCTCCTCCCTGCACTGTCCCTGGTTATTTGATACAATCAGCTGCTCCAATCTCTTTGAGGCAGAAATCCTGCCCGACTCTTTGGAATCTCAATTCTACAGCTACACTGTTAGATAATAAATCTTTACCACACTTTAGGGAAATCTTGTCATGTTGCATTTTGATATTGTCTTCCTGCTCGGCAGCTGTCATGGTTCTGAATCGGCCAAGATGGCCGATTTCTTTTATGCCAGTCTCAAGGGGTTTCTGTCTGTTTGGGAGATCGCCCTTTTCCCCGACGTCCTGAGTTTTGCCTTTGTCCTGTCAAGCCCTTCGGGATTAACCATGCCCTTTTTAGGACTCCAAACAGAAAAATTTGGGCAATGGGAATGGAGCCCCGTTTGACACCCCTGTTCTAGAGTCTCAACATCTTTTTTAGAGTGTGGTGACCAAAACTGGTTGCAATATTCTAGGTGTGGTCTTATTAAGGCTTTATAGAGTGCTATTAGGACTCTAAGTGAGGACTTGATCTTAATTGTATCCCTCCGTTAATGCAATTTAGGATTGCATTGGCTTTTTTGGCTGCCACCACACACTGCTGGTTCATATTTAGCTGGTTGTCCACTAAGACTCCAAGATCCATCTCACAGTTACTGCTATTAAGCCTGGTTTCACCCAGCCTATATGTGTATTTTTTGTTTTTCTTGCCTAAGTATAGGACTTTGCTTTTCTCTACATTGAATTATTAGATAGGGCCCAGTATCTGTCAAGATTCATCTGGATCTTGAGCTTATCTTCTAGGATGTTGGCTATTCCTGCCAGCTTAGTATCATCTGCACATTTGTTAAGTTCCCCTTCTATTCCCTCATCTAAGTTGTTTATGAAGATATTGAACAGTACTGGGCCTAAGATGGAACTTTGTGGTACCCCTGCTTATTTCCCTCCATGTAGACATAGACCCATTAAGGACTACTCATTGGGTACAGTTTGTCAGCCAGTTGTGAATCCATCTGGTGGTGATGCTATCTATCCCACATTTTTCTAGCTTACCAAGAAGTAAGTTGTGGTCTACTTTGTTGAATGCCTTACTGAAGTCTAAGTATATTATGTCCATTGGTTTGGCATGATCTGTTTTTAACAAACCCATGTGACAACTCTGAAGCTGACCTGGCTGTAGCCATTTTGGGACTTCAGTGCTGTCACAACTGGAGCTGTGGGAAATTTTCTGAGGTTTTCACGGGTGTTTGTATATAGGTCTTTGGTTGTATATATATATATATATATACAACCAAATATATATATATATATATGTTTTCTGAGGTTTTCGCGGGTGTTTGTATGTAGGTCTTTGGTTATTCGGGTTTTCTCCCGCGTAAAATTGGAAGTGTCTTGGCGACGTTTCGACGAAGTCTCATTCGTCATCTTCAGGCTTCAGCCAGTGCTTCTGGGAGCAATGTGTGATCGCAGCTGTTTCTTCCTTTAACTGCTAGTGGGGGTTTGAACTGATTGGGTGGGAGCTTGGCTGTGCTCTGATTGGATGGGGGTTTTTCTGTGCTCTGATTGGCTGGGGGTGTGTCCTGTGTTGGTGGGGGCTTGGTTGTGCTCAGTCTGGTCTGTGCTGCAGGGGGATTTGAGCTGGTGAGCTGCATAGCTGTTGTTTGGCTTTGTGGTTGTGCTACATCTTCATAGTGGGTCTGCTGCATGAATGGATTGGAGGGTTTGAAATGGCTAATGTTGCAGCTGCGGTCTGGCTTCTGGTCCTTGGTCGTGCTTCATGATCAGTGTGGGTTTGGGTCTGCTTTCTGAGTGGATGTCCGGTGGTGACATCCTGTGTGGACCTTGTGAGTGTGGGTCTGGTGTCATTCCTCGTGTTAGGGACTCGTTTGTCAATAAGAGCGGGTTTCCAAATGGCTGGTAGGGAGGTGTCATCTCGCTTGTTCATGCTGTGTATGCTTATCTCAATGGCTTCTCTGATTATTCTGTTGTTAAAGTGTTCAGTTTTGGCGATAGTTCTGGTCTTTTTAAAGTCAATATCATGTCCTGTGACTTTAAAGTGTTGGACCAGGGAAGAAGTTGGTTCTCTTTTTGAATGAATTCTTGTGTTCTTCAATCGTGCACTTATTCTTCTGTTGGTTTGTCCAATGTATGTGGTGGGGCAGGCGGTGCATGGGATTTCATACTCCTTGATTTTCTAACTCAATTTTGTCTTTGGGGTTTCTTAGGATGGTGGATATTTTCGGTTTGTGCAGAATGCTGTCTTGATGTTGTGTTTGTGGAGGATCTTGCTGATTCTGTCTGTGGTGCCTTTTATATATGGGAGGTGGGCTGTGCCGTTTTCTTGTTCTCTGTATTGGATTTTAGTGGGGGGTTCTTTTTGGATTAGTTTGGTAATCTTATTTCTCTGGAATCCATTGGATGTTAGTACGTTAGTGAGAGTGTCTAGTTCGGTTTTAGGTGTTGTTCATCAGCTAAGCATTTTGTTCTGGAGATGAGTGTCTTGGCTACGGAGTTGATCTGTGCTGGTGGTGGTGTGAGAGTGCGTGCAGATAGCTGTGTGTGTGTTTTCTTCTGGTAGATGGTGTGTCCTAGGGAGCCATTGGGTTTTCTGTAGACTAAGACATCCAGGAAGGGAAGTTGGTTATTAACTTCTGTTTCCATGGTGAACTGTATTTTGGGGTGTAGGCTATTGAGGTGTGTGAGGAAGTTGTCAAGTTTTTCTTTCCCGTGTGGCCAGATTATGAAGGTGTCGTCTACATATCTGAGCCAGAGTTTGGGTTTGTGATCCGATTTTTCTAGAGCTTGGGTTTCAAAGTGTTCCATGTAGAGATTGGCAATGACAGGTGAGAGGGGTGATCCCATGGGTGCTCCTTCTACTTGTTTGTATTTGTCCATTATAGATGAAGTATGTGTTGGATAGGCAGTGGTTGGTCAGATCTAGGATGTGCTTGGGGGGGTTATATTTGTTTTGGATAGCTGTCAAGGCTTCTTTGATTGGCACTTGGGTGAAGAGGGATATGACATCAAAGCTCACGAGTAGGTCGCTGGGCTGTAAGTTTTGTTTCTTTATGATCTCTATGAACTGGAATGAGTTTTTTACGTGTGAGGTGATGGATTCTGCATAGGGCTATAGTTGTTTGGCGAGAAATTTGGCTAGGTTTTGTAGAGGTGAGCCTATGGAGCTGACTATGGGTCTGAGTGGGGTTCCTTCTTTGTGTATCTTGGGGAGGCCATAGAGCTTAGGGCATCTGGATGATTTCTCTCTGGGAATGATTCTTTGTTGGATTTGGAACAGAAAGTTCCAAATCCAACAAAGATTTTTGTTGGATTGTTGGAACAGACAGCACTACTTAACCTGAAAAAAGATACCAGCATAATAATCCTACCAGCAGGGGGCAACGGTGGTTATGCATCTGACTATCAAATTAACCAACCTACTCCAAGACCCTGCATACAAGTAAACACAGGACCACCTAGCCACTAGATCCAAAATAAAAGCCTCCCCCATCAGCGAAGAAATCCAACAAAGAATCATTCCCAGAGAGAAATCATCCAGATGCCCTAAGTGTAATGTATCTTTAAATGTTTTGGCGGGAAACAAGCACGTTGCTGATTGGTTGAAGCCGCCGGCTAAACTGTATTTAAGGATTTTTTAGCCGTTGCTGGGTTTGTATATTAAAGAGCTGTTGTTCTGGTTCATTACTGCCCAAATAACACTGGTGAAGGTGGGATCTCGAGGCTGCACCAGGAGCTGAACGCACAAAGAACAGCAAATTCAGGGGAACGCAGCGATGCCAGCTACACACTGCCTGGTTTGACCCATGGAGAAATACTGCATGACCCGTTTAGAGCTTCTGGGAGGAACTGCAAGTTCCTGATAACAGAAAAAGTGTTCTGAGCCACTGCGGTCCAGGTCGCGAGCATGAAGCCCTGCCAAGCTCTTCGGTGTCGTGGCAAACTCTGCAGAACCTATTGAAGAACCATTTTGCAACACCGTCAAATATGTGCTTTTGAATTTGGAGGCGAGACAGCAAGAGGCGAGTCCATCAGCGAATACATGGCTAAGAAAAGCTCTAAATATTGTGGTGCGAGATTTGGATGAGGAACTGTTGAGCAACTCATCCTGGGGTCAGGACATCCGTTTAGGCGACTGCTATCCAAGAAAACCTAAGCTGGCAAACGCTCTCGAAGCCAGAGCTCAGATATCCCAAGCAGCGGAAACTACAAAAGACCAATGGCGGGCGAAATCAACCCGTCCACAACGAAGAAATCCGAGAATCAGGCGAGGATGAGGAAGGAGTTTTCCACACCGGGAGAATGAGCAAAGAAGACCGGGATGAATGCGGAAGTTGCGGAGGGCAACACCAGTGTCAACAATGCAAATCAGTATTTGGATAATAAAGTTGGAGAGCTTCAAAATAAAGTGGATAAAAATGAGGATCATGTGGTGGTATTGCAATATAGAGCGTTGGAGAAGGCTTTGAGAATCTTCAAGACCGGAAGGAAGAAGATCTTTAAAAAGTTATATCAGAAGCCTTAGCTGAAATGTTAGGCATGGACCCTCGAGAAGTTGATTTTCAAATTGATAAGGCATATAGGGTTAATTCTTGGGTAGCAGAAAAGCTCCCAAGAGATATTGTAATTACTTTTAACTTCTACAATAAGAAATCAGATTTTGCAAGCTACATACCAAAGTGCAAATAGCAGAACAGGAGGTGTTGGTTTTGAAGAGATCCCTGCTAAAATGTTAAAGGATAGAAGGATTTTAGGTTTTACACAGAGCTTAAGAAGCATCAGATTCAATATAGATGGGAGGTTCCAATTGGTTTAACAGTATATTTTCAAGGCAGGAGATATAATTGATACTGAATTGAAAGCAAAAGATTTTCTTTTTAATGTATTGAAAGTGGATGTAGAAACAGTGGATAAAAGTCTTCAAGAGAAACAGAGTGGGGAAGCTGAAACTGCACCTGTGATATCAGTACCTCAAGAACAATCAAGAACAAAAGTGACAAGGGAGCTATTAGGCGTAGGAGATGGAGGGCGTCTTCAAAGACAGGGTGATTCTACTGAAGCTGTGGAGGAGCCAAGCCGAAGAGTGAGGGTCTTCAGCTAATTGCTCAGAACTCAAGAGGCCATGGCAAATAAATTTTGACATGGAATGTTAATGGTTTAAATTCAGCACAGAAAAGAAGAAAATATTCCATTATTTGAAACAATTTAAAATGATGTGATATGTTTGCAAGAGACACATATAAAATTATCAGATCAGAAATATTTGATTAATTCAAATTAGGTAAATATTTTGTTTCTTCTCTGAATAAGAAAATGGTATAGTTATATATTTGAAGAAAATATATCAGTAAATTAATTGAAACGGATATTCAAGGATATATTGCTATTGAATTGATTTTAGAAGGAAAAGACACTTGTGATTGCATATGCACCTAATCAACAACAAGAAAATTTTATAAACTGTTACATGAAAATTGACTTTTGGGACTATAAAACATTTATTATATTAGGGGATTGGAATGGTGTAATGGACACTAGAAGAGATAAAAGAACTCTTTCTAAGAAAATTCCTATGCACAAAAATTGCCTAAATCTTTTTGATTTGATGGAAGATTTTGAGTTGAAAGATATATGGAAAAGGCGAATTTTTGATGATGATTATACTTATTTTGATAGGCATCAATCTTTTCACGTATTTTTATATTAATTACCAATGACTTGCTTTCTAGTTAGGAAAACAAAGATATTTCCAAGGTGTTTAACTGATCATAGTCCGGTATGGATGGAGTTGCAATATGAAGGTGGAAGAAGATCATGGAGAATGAAAATTTGTTTAGATATGAGGATAATGTAAATCAATGTAAAAACAAATGAAAGAATTTTTGATTATAATTTGGGAAAGGAACTTGATAGAAATGGTGTGGGACCGAGCAAGGCCTTTATGAGAGGAAATTTGATATATTAATAGTAGAGGAGAAAACTACAAAACAGCGTGGATTTGAGAAATTCAGAGGAAACAACAATTGGTATATAATCCACATGATTTAAAAACTACTGAGCGATAAAGATATTACAAGTCAATTTAATATGTTAATGGCAGATCAGGTGGCAACCAATATACAATATATAAACATAATACTTTTTTAATGCCAATAAATCAGGTGGTTGGCTTATGTTAAGGAAAAGACAGAAAGCACGTACTATTGAAGGAATTGAATACAAGGGTAAAGTGATTTCAACAGGATAAAATTAAAAAGCTTTCTTGGAATATTATACAAATTTATATGCCAGAGATACAATATTGAATATGGATATTGATAAATATTTGAAAGAATATGTTAAAGGTTTAACTAATGAACAAAGGAGTTGAATCGGCCTATAACTTCAGAAATTATTTTGGTAATAAAGCAATTAAAAATAGAAATCCCCAGGCACAGATGGACTTACAGCAATATATTATAAAAAGTTACAGGATGAGATAGTTGGTCCACTTATGAGTTATTTAATCAGATATTGATGGGAGGAGGAGTACCACCATCATGGAGGACTACTTTTATTTCATTGATACCAAGAGGATCAGGATTGTACTAAGCCTGGGAATTATAGACCGATTTCACTCTTGAATAATGATTATAAGATTTTGCAAAAATAATGGCAAATAGGTTAATGGAAATTGTACAACAAAGGTTCACACTGACCAGTCTGGTTTATAAAAGGGAGACAAATGAGGAATAATGTTAGGCAGATAGTGAATTTATTGGAATATTTGGAAAAGAAAAATCAGATTCCGGCAGCGTTTATATTCTTGGATGCAGAGAAAGCTTTTGATCGTTTGCATTGGGAATTTTATTTAAATTAACAGACAAAATGCAATTTGGAAATGGTTTTACGAATACTTAGGGCAATTTATGGAGAGCAAACAGCTCAGATAATAATTAATGGTAGTTTGACAGATAGTTTTAAAATTGAAGGAACAAGGCAGGGGTGTCCTTTATCACCTTTATTGTTTATTTTATCTTTGGAACCTTTATTGGATAAGATAAGAGAGTTAAGGAGATAGAGGTATTAGAATTAGAAGATATGAATATAAGTTAGAGCATTTGCAGATGATTTGGTTGTTATGTTGACTCAGCCTATAAATTCAGTGTATATTTGTTGGAAGTAATTAATCAATATGGAAGGGTCTCAGGGTTTAAAGTGAATCAAAATAAAACAAAAGTGTTAACCAAAAATATGATTAAGAACCAGAAAGAAAACTAGAGGAAATAACAGGATTTGAAATTGTAAAAAGGTTAAATATTTAGGAGTCTTTCTTACTTCATCAAATGGAAATTGTATAAGAATAATTATGATGTGTTATGGAAAATTCAGAAGGAAATGAATACTTGGAAAAATTACAATTATCTTTGTTAGGAGAATAGCAGCTATAAAATGAATGTTTGCCTAAATTCTTGTTCTTGTTTCAGATGATACCAATAATTAAGAAAGATAAAATTTGGATGAATGGCAGATTGGAATTAATAAATTTATATGGGAAGGAAAAAGCGAGAGTCAAAATGAAAATAATGCAAGATACACGGAAGAGGAGGATTAAAATGCCTAATTTAAAACTGTATTATGAAGCAGTTGTTCTTTCGGTAATAAGTGATTGGTTTAATTTGACGGAGGAAAGGATTTTGAATATAGAAGGTTATGATTTATTATATGGTTGGCATGCATATTTATTGTATGATAAGAAAGTAGATAAAGCTTTTAAGAATCATGTTGAGAATTTCTCTTCGTGTCTGGAAAAATATTATTATAAGTTAAATTATAAAATTCCTATATGGGTATGTCCTCATGCATAGAGAATATAAATATAGAACAGGAACAAGAAATGATTACTTATAAAGATCTTATACAATGAGAGAATTACAACTAAAATCTTTGGATACATTAAAAGAAGGAGGAATTATACTTGGTTTCAATATGGACAGTTAAAGGCTAGATGGAAAGATCAGAAAATTGGTATCATTCAAAATGAAGAAAATCTGGTTAAACAAATTAGAAATCAAACTCAGGGCATATAAAGAGATTGTATACTGTGTTGATAGAAATAGATTCTGAAGAGATTTAATAAAGGATTGTATGATAAAATGGGCACAGAATATTCAAGAACCAATAATGTTGGAAACATGGGAAAAATTTGGGTTAGAAATGTTAAATTTACATAGCGCAGAATTTAAGGGAAAAATTTTATAAGATGTTTTATAGATGGCATTTAGATCCTAAGAAATTATCATGTATGTATCCAGATATGCAAGCGAAATGTTGGAGATGTAATTGTGATGATGCTACATATTTTCATGTATGGTGGACTTGTAAGAAAATTAAGTCTTTCTGGATAAGAATCTGGTGGATTACGCAGAATGTTCTGAAGAAGAAGATAAAGTTCTACAATTTTTCCTTTTGGGAATAACAACGGACTGTACAGTGATTGAGACTAAGTTGATTTTGAACTTAATAACAGCACGACTGTTGATTGGACAATATTGGAAGAAAAGAATTACCACAATAGAAGAATGGATATTGAAAGTTTCATTTGGCTGAGATGGCTAAAATCTCAGCCTTCTTGAAAGACACTACTCAAGAAAATATTTAAATGAATGGAAGAACTGGATTGATTATATTCAAAATAGATATCAGATTAAGAAATTTGGATTGCTTTTGAATGAAGGATATTTTTGATTTTAATGGAAGAAGTCAGGTTATGTGAGAGAAGATTATAATTGTGTTAGATTTTAAAAATTTAATGTATGACTGTTTTGTTTAAGGAACTACCTTGTGTTTGCTCTGGAAGTCGGGGAGGGGGTTTAGGAGGAGGGAGGGGAAAAATTTAATTGTTGTAAAACTTTTTAATTAAAAAAAAAAAACAATGCAAGTTCAAGGATACATGTCGGTCGAGAAGAAGGGCACCTGGCTCAAGTCTGAGCACAACCTTCCATGAAAATTCAAACCAACCAATCAGGCCATCAAGGCGACCGTGATTGGTCAAACAAAAAGGCGCGAATCATAGCGACCGTGATTGTGGGTGTCAGCAACCGCGTGAGAAAATCTTCACAAAACCAAAATCGAAGGAGTGCGTGCCACTGAGTGGACACGGGTCAGCAATCACAATCATGTCCTGGGACACTGCTTGCGAAATCGCCAGCAAACTGCAACACAGCGGCTAAAGTTCAAGACTACCAAGGGTGCATCCCTGTTGAGGACAACCTCCGTCCGTCGATCGGACCACACAAAGACCCTGCCCATCACGATGTCGAGGACCCTGCCAAGTTTGTTGGGACTAGACTGGTTCCGTCATTGGGCATGGGTGACATCTACCAAATGACTTTAACCACACTCATGGGCGAATTGAAGATGTTTTCAAGGACTGCCTGGGCAAGTACAGACCCTATTTCTTTCAATTTAGACCCCAGGTAGCCCCCATACGTTAAAAGCAAGGAGGTCCTTTGCCCTTAAACCCAAGATTGACAGGGAGATAGACAAACTCATCAGTCAGGGATCATAGTCGATCCGCAAAGTGGGAGGCATATCTGTGAAACCAGATGGGTCAGTTAGAATCTGCGCTGACTACAAGGCACGTTAAACAAAGCCTTGCAAAAAGCGCTCGGTCCCGTGGTGCAACACTGCACTCGCTGGGGCAAGAACGTTTTACCAAATTAGATTTGGCAAGCCTATCAACAACTGCCTGTAGGCGCCAACACAAGCCAGACAATTGTGACTCACAGAGGTGCTTTCAAGTGTACCCGGTTACAGTTTGGGGTGAGTGTACTGGTCTATTTCAAAATTTAATGGGCGACTTCTGCAAGGGCTCCGGGGTTGTCCTATTTTGATGATGTATTGATATCAGCCAAAATTTAGAAGAATTGGGGAGGCGTTTGAGAAAAGTTTTGGGCATTTTCAGGTGGTCTAAAGGTTAAAGTGAACAAATGCCAAATAGGGAGAATAGAGTTCTTGGGCTACAGAATAGACAAGGAATCCACCCACTGAGAGCAAGGTCAAGGCAATAGAAAATGGAAAAACAAAACAGAGCTACAGGCATTCCTGGGTCTAGTGAACTTTAACGGTCTTTTTGAAAATAAGGCAACCGTTGCCGAGCTACATAAGTTACTGGGAAAGAATACTGTTTGGTCTTGGGAAAGACAGAGCTAGGGCTTTCAAGCAGTAAAAACCTACTCTCGCGATAGTTTACTGATTCAGTATCATAACAATGCCATTGGTATTAGTTTATGCTTCCCCTTAATGGGGCTGTGCTCAGTCACAGGCTTCCAAATGGCAGAAGCCCCAATAGCCTTCTCCAGAGCGATGTCCTCGACAGGAACTATCAGTTGGATAAAGCTCTAGCTATAGTATCAGTAAAAAGTTTCAATCGTTTTGGTAGAGACTTTGAAATTGTTACAGACCACAGACCACTGTTAGGGTTACTGGCTGGCGACATAGCGCCTGTGGACTTCGATTGACCCGATGGACTATCTTTAATTTCCTATAAACTGCGGCATCGGCCAGGAAAGAGTTGGGGCATGCGGACGTTAAGCAGATGCCCACTGCCAGGGCGATCGAGACCCCAGGGGCGCCCATACTGTTAATTGACTCTCTGGACTCTGGCCCAGTCACGTCTAAGGAGGTGGCTCGGGCGTCATATTTGAGAACTGTACTTGGTTGGGTACAAAGAGGGTGGCCCGCTGCGCGGCGTTTTAAAGATTTGTAAAGCGTGGGAACTTTCGGCTCAAGGGGTGCCTGCTATGGGGGATCAGTGGTGATCCCAGAAATTGAGGAAAAGTGTTGGATCTCCTCCACGAGGTCACCCAGGGATCGTGAGGATGGTCTAGCAAGCTATGTGTGGTGGCCTTTAATGGACTCGGAAATTGCTGAAAGGGTAGAAATGCCAGGCCTGCCAGGTCAGACCGCTACAACGGCCCATTAGAATGGGAGACCCCAAGGGCCCTGGTCTAGAATCCACATTGATTTGCCGGCCTTCCATGGCCAAACCTTTCTGGTAGTAGTGATGCCTACTCAAATGGCTGAAATCATTCTCATGAGATCCATGACAGCCGAGGCCGTGATCTCAGTCCTCACACCTATTTGAACCCATGGGTTGCCCGACGCTAGTATCCGATGTGACCCGCAATTCACGGCACAGTTTGAGGTACTTGGCAGAAGGGCATCCATGCCCTCTCGCCTTTCCACCCTCGAATGGCCTTGCAGGCGTTTCGTCCGGGCGCAAAGAGGCATTGTCAGACTCCAGGCGACTGGCAAACAAAAATCGATGTTTCGGCGTCACACAGAACCCTGTCACAACCGGCAAGCCCAGCATTATTAATGGGCGGCTCAGGTGACTAGACCGTTTAAATCCAAACTATACACGGAGGTTACAAGGGGACTGAAAAACAAGAGATGGACATAGGCCATGTGGGCACACAACTATGGTGAAGGCCCGACCTGGGTAGCAGGAAAAATCCTAAACATAACAGGTCCAAAATCATACTTGGTGGAGATAAAAACGGCCTATGGGCGCCACATAGACCAAATAAGAAAAGCATGGCGAACAATCCGAATTAGGCGAAACAGGCCCTGACTATACAATGTTTGAATCCACAGCTGACTCAAACCAAATCGGGACTTATCTGAGTTCCAGGAGGTCCAGCCAAGGTTCCATTAGAAAACAGCAGGGCGACTCAGCAAATAATCCAGGGCGGATGGCTAGAACTGGGAGCAAACAGCCCCTCCAGTCAGCTCGACCTCCCAGGAATGAATTGCAGGTCCGAAAAGTCAGGACGCCCAGTCTATTTGCGTGATTACGTTGAAAAATAATATGGGAGGAAGAGTGTAATGTATCTTTAAATGTTTTGGCAAACAAGCACGTTGCTGATTGGTTCCAGCTAAACTATATAAGGAGAGGTTTTCCCCAGCCTTGCTGGGTTCACTGTATATTAAAGAGCTGTTGTCACTACCCTGGTCTCCTGCCTGTCTGCCCAGACTAACACTAAGCTCTATGGCCTAAGATACACAAAGAGGAACTCAGACCATAGTCAGCTCCATGGCTCACCTCTACAAAACCTAGCCAAATTTCTGTGAAACAACTGGCCTATGCAGAATCCATCACCTCACAAAAAACTCATTCCAGTTCATAGAGATCAAAGAAACAAAACTTACAGCCCAGCGACCTATTGAGCTTTGATGTCATATCCTCTTCACCCAGTGCCAATCAAAAGCCTTGACAGCTATCAAAACAAATATAACCCCCAAGCACATCCTAGATCTGACCAATGCCTATCAACACTTCATCTATAATGGACAAAATACAAACAATAGAAGGAGCACCCATGGGATCATCTCACCTGTCATTGCCAATCTCTACATGGAACACTTTGAAACCCAAGCTCTAGAAAATGATCAACCCAAACTCTGGCTCAGATATGTGACATTCATAATCTGACAGGAAAAAACTTGACAACTTCCTCACACACCTCAATAGCCTACACCCCAAAATACAGTTCACCATGAAACAGAAGTTAATAACCAATTCCTGATGTCTTAGTCTACAGAAAACAATGGCTCCTAGGACACACCATCTACCAGAAGAAAACACACAAACCGCTATCTGCATACTCTCAAAGCACAGATCAACTCCTGCCAGACACTCATCTAGAACATGCTTAGCTGATGAACAACACCTAAAAGAACTAGACACTCTCACTAAGTACTAACATCCAATGGATTGAGAAATAAGATTACCAAACTAATCCAAAAGAAACTAAAATCCAAGACAGAGAACAAAACGGCACAGTCCTCCCATATATAAAAGGCACCACAGACAATCAGATCCTCACACAACATCAAGACAGCATTCTGCACAAACAGAAAATATCCACCATCCTAAAAAAAAAGACAAAATTGAGTTAGAAAATCAATTATAAATCCATACATGACCACATACATTGGACAAACCAACAGAAGAATAAGTGCTTGAACACAAGAATTCATTCAAAAAGAGACAACATTTGGTCCAACACTTTAAAGTCACAGGACATGATATTGACTTTAAAAAGACCAGAACTATCGCCAAAACTGAACACTTTAACAACAGAATAATCAAGCCATTGAGATAAACACAGCATGAACAAATGAACCTGCTACCAGCCATTTGAAACCCATTTGAATAATATCTAACACGAGGAATGACACCAGACCCATCAAATACAGGATGTCACCAACATCCACCCAGAAAGCAGACAAAATGATCTGAAGCATGACCAAGGACCAAGCCAGAACTGCAACATTCCATTTCACTCAATCCATTCATAGTACCCACTATGAAGATGTTCCACAGCCAAACAACAGCTATGCTCACCAGCTCAATCTGCACAGACCAGAAAATAAGCCCCCACCAATTATCACCCCAGCCAATCAGGCACAGAACCATCCAATCAGGCACAGCCAAATTGTCAAACCCCACCATTGTTAAAAGGAAGAAACAGCTGCATCACACATTGCTCCCAGAACTAACTCCTGAGATCAATGAGACTTCTAAAATGTAAGACATTTCCAATTTTCAGGAAAACCGACAACCAAGACCTATATACAACACCTAAAACCTCAACATATATATATTATATATATATATATATGAAGAAGAGCAATAACAGGAATTTAAATTATTTGTTTTAACTTCCCTTTCCTAAAATATATCAATGAAATTTTTGGTTAAATTTATTATAAAACCACAGATCAGGTAAATATTCCAAGCACTATTCTAGAAGTCATATTTTCTGCAATCTAGATTAAAGCTTAACATTAAGTTTAAATCTATTGGTTGCTCTTGTATTCAATTAAAGCTGAAAGTCTTTAACAGGAAGGACATTCAATAGATGATTCTATTAAAATAGATCTTTCACATTTCAATTTTCTAAGCCAATTTGAGTCTTATAATATTTTGTTGTCAGAGGTGAAGAACTCTTCTTGTAAAATATTTCTGTTCAATTGTATGTCAAATATGGTTATTCAGACAAAGCTGTATTCAGAATTTCTAGCAAATGTTTTATATGCTCTGGTTAGTAGTATAATCTTTCTGAAAAAAGCTCACAAGATTAGGTTTACAACTCTTACTTTTTGCTATGTAGTTGCAGTCTTTCACTTAGATCATTTATATGAAAATTTGCTCTTTAACATTCATCTGTAACATTGTCCATCAAGTATACCTCTTTTCCTCTTCTATTCTCTCCTTTTCTTCCTGAAATGGCATACATAATATCATTTAAATTTTTTAATTTCATATCTTCAAAAATTACTGTACATTAATAATCAATCCATGTATTTGTTGATTCATTTAATCTGACTTCCCAGAGCAAATATATTATGACCAACAATCACAGCTAAAGTATACATATACCTCCACCTTATTTAAAACTATAGATCCTCAATTGATAGGAAAGAATAATCTACCAACTTCACCTATTTTTTGATCTAATTTCCATCTAGCTTGTAATTGTCCATATTGGAACCATGTATAATTTTTCCCTTCTTCCCCCATCTTTTCTCTAGATTTATAATTCCCCCCATAGAAAAAGTTCTTTATAGGTAACTACCTCCATCTTTTGATATATATTTATATTTTCTATCATGTGTCTGGATTGCCCATATTGGAATCTTTCCATCTAATTTATATTGATATTTCCTCCAAACCCTCAATAATGCATTTCTAATTATAGTATTTTTAAATATTTTATCTACTTTCTTATCATATAATAAATAGGCATGCCACCCATATAACAAACCATAACCTTCTATATTCAAAACTCTTTCCTCAGTTAAATTAATCCAATCAGTAATTAATGATAAGACAACTGCTTCATAATACAATTTTAAGTTAGGCATTTTAAGACCCCCCCCCTTTCCCTTGTATCCTGCATTATTTTTAATTTTATTCTTGGTTTTTTGCCCATCCATACAAATTTATTAATCCTCTTTTGCCATTCCTGTAATTTAATATCATTCTTAAGCACCGGTATCATTTGATACAAAAATAAAAACCTGGCCAAAACATTCATTTTTATAGCCGCTATTCTTCCCAGCAAAGATAGTTGTAACTTCTTCCAACTCTCCATTTCTTTCCATACCTTCTGCCACAATACCTCATAATTATTTTTGTATAATTTAACATTTGAAGCTGTAATATATATTCCTAAATATTTAACCTTTTTAACAATTTCAAAACCTGTAGTTCTTTCTAACTCTTCTTTTTGTTGTATATTCATATTTTTAGTTATCATCTTTGTCTTTTGCTGATTCACCTTAAATCCAGATACTTTGCCATACTGACCAATTATATCTTTTAAACCAGTAACTGAGTATATTGGTTGAGATACAGTAACAACCAGGTCATCTGCAAAAGCTCTTAATCTGTAATCTTGATGTTTAACTCTAATTCCTTTATCGATCAGAACCACGTATTTTATTCAGAAGAATTTCTAAAGTTAAAATAAAGTAAGGGACAAGGGACATCCCTGTCTCGTCCCTTTCCCAATTTTAAAAGTTTCTGTTAACCCACCATTTACTATTATTTGTGCTCTTTGCTTCTGATATATTGCTTTAATTGCATGGATAAAATAATCCCCAAATTGCATTTTTTCTATTACTTTAAACAAAAACTGCCAATCCAATCTATCAAAAGCTTTTTCAGCATCCAAAAAAATGCTGAGACTTGGTTGTTTCGTTCCAAATATTCAAGTAAATTTACGATTTGCCTCACATTATATCTCATCTGCCTACCCTTAATAAATCCTGACTGATCATTATGAATTATTTGATTCATCACTGGCATTAATCTATTAGCAAGTATCTTGGTAAATATCTTGTAATCAGTATTTAAAAGTGATATAGGCCTAAAATTCTCTGCTTTAATACCATCTCGATCTTCCTTCGGTATTAACGAAATAAAGGCTGTCCTCCATGAAGGGGGAACATCTCCTCCCATTTGAATTTTATTAAATAACTCTTTAAGTGGTTCAACCATCTCATTTTGTATTTTTTTATAATAAACAGCTGTTAAACCATCTGTACCTGGTGCTTTACCGATTTTAAGTTGCTTAATTGCTAACAAAATTTCCTCTGAAGTAATTAATTGATTCAGTTCTTCTCTTTGGTTTTCTGTAAGCTCACAAATATTTTGTTGTTGTAAATATCTTTCTATCTCTGTATCATCAATCATATCCCTAGAATATAACTTACTATAATACTCTAAAAATGCTTTTTTAATCAAGTTCTTTTGATAAACTTCCTTACCCCTATATTCTATTTTATCAATCGTTCGCGATTTCTGTTTTTTCCTTATTAAATAGGCAAGCCATCTTCCTGGCTTATTGGCATTATTAAACATATTATGTTTTACATATTGTAAATTAATTGCTACTTGATCTGCCATCAACATATTAAACTGACCTCTTAATATATTTATTGATTCTTTTATTTTACTATTTCACCTCCATGATCTCCTAGCCTCCTTTTCCCGATCAAATTCAATCCAAACCGGACTATGATCAGATAGAGTTCTTGAACAAATCTTAGTCTTCTTCACTCTAGAATACAAATCATTAGTAATCAAAATAAAATCAATCCTCGAAAATGATTGATGCCTGTCAGAAAAGAAGGTAAAATCCCTCTCTTCTGTATTATGTTCTCTCCAAATATCTCTTAATTCCAAGTCCTCCATCATTTCAAAAAAAGCCTTTGGTAATTTACTTGATATCTTCCTTAAACTTTTTTTGTCTTTTTGAGTATCCAACACACCATTCCAATCACCCATTAATATATATGATTTATAATCCCAAAATACTATTCTTTTATGTAAAAACTTGAAAAAATTTTCTTGTTGTTGATTCGGAGCATAAACTCCTATTATAAACTCCTATGTCTTCTTTCCCTCCAACAAAAGTTCAATAGCAATGTATCTTCCTTGCTTATCCACCTCAATTAATTTTGCTGATATATCCTTCTTTATATATATAACTAAAACATTTTTTTTTCCAAAGAGGAGGCAACAAAATGTACTCCCAGTTTTGAATTTATCAAATATTTCTGGTCTAAAGATCTAATATGTGTTTCTTGTAAACAGGTAATGTCATTTTTAAATTGTTTCAAATAGTGAAATACTTTCCTTCTCTTCTGTGGTGAATTCAAACCATTAACATTCCAAGATAATAGTTTAATTGCCATTATCGGCCAAAGGAAACTTTTGGAACACTAGCCGCAGATCACATTTTGCTTTAGGCCTTGCTCCTCCCACTGTTTCCGTTGTAGTAGTTGCCAGTTGTTGTTGTGCCTTCATCTCTTGTTCCTTGCGTTTAGCAGCAGCTCTTGTCAGCCTTTGTTCTTTTGAGTCTGAACCCGTCGTAGGTATTTCCAACACTTGTAATAAATCTTCTTCCATCACAATCTGTTCTTGTACCTGCTTCACTTCTCTTTCCTTCACTTCAGTCTCCCTTCTTCTAGCTTCCAATGGAGGAAGACTTCCAACTTTTAATGCCTCAACATAAAATTATCTTGCTTTTCCAACTGTATTGAGACGATGTACTTTCCCTGCATAATATACTATTATACCAGTTGGAATATCCCATCTATATTCAATCTGACGTTTTTTAAGTTCATTCACCAGGAAGGCAAATTCCTTCCTAGCCCTTAACATTTTTGGTGGAATTTCCTTTAATATTAAAATATCTTGACCAGCAATCTGAATCTTCTCCCCCTTATATGAGGCTTGCAAAATCTGATTTCTCACTGTTCTATTTGTAAAATAAATAACAACATCCCTTGACAACTTTTTTTTGCCTTGCTATCCAAGAATTCACACAATATATTTTATCAATTTGATAAGCCACATCTGCTGGACGAGCTGCTAATATCTCAGCAAATACTTCAGAAAAAAATTCCCTTAAATTCTCTTCTTTATTGTCTTTCAAACCACGGATTCTTAGAGCAAATTCCATATTTCTATATTGTATCAAAACTATTTCATCATCTGTTTTTTCCATTTTACTTTGAAATTCAGCCATTTTATTTTCTAATTTTGAATTATGTTGCTTAATTTCTTCAACTTCCTCTTCTAATAAAATCACATTTGTTGCCAAACTTTGTACTGCAATTACAAATCCTTCCTTAACTTCTTTATTTCCCACTTGAATTTCTAATATCTGCTCTTTCATTTCAGACATCTCATCAGTTATTACTTTAAATTTTTCTTGCATAAAGTCTTTTAAGTTCTCTTGTACACTCTAAGTTCAATGTTCTAGTCTCTGCTGTATGAGCTGGAGAAGCACCAGCTGATGAAATTCCAGAGCCCTTTGTTACAGTAGACTTTAATTGTTTGGCTGCCATCTTCTATAAAATTATTTATTTATTTCCAACTTAATATTCACTTTAAATCTTCTTAACCTCTGAGAAACACAGTCTTTTAAAGCAATATTTAAAAATCTCCCCTAGATTCGATCAGCAGGCAGCAAAGAGTTAAAGAGTTAAAGTAGCAAATAACATGCAATTTACCAGCAGCAGACGGCAAACGCTAAAAGTATCACTTTCGCTTTCCACTCGTTAACTTGTTAACAATTCGCCTCCATTTTCTTGCTGTTTTCAAGCTTGTTACAAAGTAACGGGGAATTGGCTTGGCTACTTGCATAAAGTTCTCCCACTTTCGTTCTGTCCGGTATAATCCTTTATTGTCCAAAATAAATCTCGGTGTTTGGTCGTGGTGATTGGTTCCGCCAAAGCAGAAAAATCCTCGGATCTGGAGCACTTCGGGTTGCTGGAGGGAACTTAACCCTTCAAACCCCTTTTTTCTCAGGGGCTTTAGGGAAATTCAACCTCTGCCCTCAGCTCACCATCTCTTCTTCTCCCGAAGAGAGGGTTTTTCGAACCGCTGGACAGCAGATTTAAGCTGTCCTAGTGATTCCACATAATCCAGAGGTTGGCGATCGTACAGATCACCGCCATCACCTACGGTGCCAAACAGGAAGTCCTCGAGGACTCTTGACAGGAACAGGATTTGATAGAGCGTTGCCAATTTTGACCACTTGTTGTCTGTTAGACAGAAAAGCAGATATCCATTTGTGAAGGGGTCCTGAAATGCCATAGGATTTTAGTTTTAGGAGAAGTTTATCGTGTACTACTGAGTCAAAAGCTTTGCAGAAGTCTATGTAGATTGCATCTATTGTTTTGCCATGATCAAGATTTGTAGTCCATATATTTTTACAGTGAAGAAGTTGTAAATTACAGGATAATTTTTTCCTGAAACCAAATTGTTGTTTGGAGTAGGTTGTTTGTTTCTAAGTGTGAGGTGATGGATTGATTGATGATTGATTCCATGATTTTGCAGCACAGAGAGATTGGTCTGTAATTTTCGACTAAGCTGGGGTCTCCTTTTTTGAAGATTGGGATGACTGTAGCTAGTGACCAAGGTTTAGGAAGGGAACTGGTCGTGAAAGCTTTATCAAAGATTATGCTTAGGGGTTCTGCTTTATTAGTGGAAAGTTTTTTTAAGAAGTATACACATAGTCCATCGGGTCCAATAGATAGCGATGGTTTCAAGTTATGAAGAGCTTTTCCAACATTATCTTCTGTGAAATCTATATGTGTTAGGTCGTCATACTCATTGCTGGTACGTTTTGGGAATGTCGGATATGAGTCATCGCTGTTAACAAAAACTGAGAATATGTTGAAGAGGTTTGCTTTAACTGTTTCATCATTGCATTCTTTGCTGTTAGAATCTTTTAGTGGTGGGATGGATCTTGAGTCCTTAAGTTTATTGTTGATAAAATTATAAAAAGCACGATTGGAATTTGTGCGCAGAAGGTGCTCTTCTTGCTTGGTGTGGTAATTTGTGCATTCAGTTTTTATTTGGTTGCATATATTCCTGTAGCAGTTTTTGAAGTTTGCTACATAGCCGTTTTTGTTTCTTCTCCAGAGGATTTTTTTTTTGATTGAAGCTTTTTTATTGATATGGGTAGTTTGCTTTTCCTGATCTTGGTGGCCATTTGTGGTATGAATAGTTTAAGGACTCTATTAATTTCAAGTAGGAAAACTCTATAGTGGTCTTCAGCAGTTATACAGGTTGCGAACAGATTTTGCCAGTCCAGAAATGAGAGATCGTTGTTTATAAGGTCATAGTTGGCTTTTTTGAAGTTGTAGTACTTCAAAAAATACTATTGTTATGACGATTTAAGTAAGGATGTATATTGAGACGAAAGTCAATCATGCAGTGGTCACTGTTGGAAAAAGGTTCTTTAATTTGTAGTCCATAAATTGAGTTTGGGTTGTTGCAGAAGATGAGGTCAAGTATTAGTTCAAGTATCAGGTCAAGCTGAGTCTTGTATTGTTAGTTACAAGTTGTTCAAGACCTAGGTTTGTAACAGCGTTGTGTAGAGTAGTATGGATTGGATCAGTTGTACATTCAATAGTTATCCAGTTAATGAAAGGTAGATTTAGGTCACCCAGGAAGATGAGAGGATATGGGCAAGAGGCAGCCCATGTTAGCAGTGAGGTTAACATATTTGCATGAGTAATGTCATAGTCAGGGGCTCTGTAGCATAGTAAGAATCAAAGAGTGGTGTTAAGGGATAGGTCGCATACAATAGTTTCAGGAAAAGAGAGTTTATGTGCAACTTGAATGTTTTTTAGATTTAGTGACTTTTTGTAAAAGATGGCCACTCCACCACCTCTTCGGTTTTCACGATCTGATCGATAAACCTGATATTCTTTGTTTGTAACAATGGAGTCAGGAAGGGATGAGTTCAGCCATGTTTCACAAATAAATATGATATCAAATGTACCACTGTTTAACAAGAGGATAAATTCAGGTAATTTGTTAACAATGCTTCTTGCATTTATCAATTTGCATTTGAGATCTGTAGTGATTGGTGTTGAAGAGGTAAGGGGCATGCAATACCTAGTTTTGGATGTTGGTTGGTTGGGGGTTGTGTACAACAGGTGGTTGTATAGGTGGATGGATGGGTGGATGGATGTTTTGGGAGGTGAGTGTTTGGATGTTGGGTACTTGACTGTTTGTTGAGATGTTTGGTTGGATGGTAGTTTGTATGGTTGGTTGGATGGCTGGTTGAGTGGCTGGTTGGATGGATTGTTGAATGGCTGTTTGGGTGGCTGTTTGGATGGCTGTTTGGATGGCTGTTTGGATGGCTGTTTGGGTGGCTGGTTGGTTGGATGGATGGATGGATGGTAGGGTGATGGGTACTTGATTGAATATTGGGATGGCTGGTTGATTGTTTTGGGTGATGGGGGGTTTGGAGGTGATTTTTTGATTGTAGGTTTTATTTTTTTATGCAATCAGCATGGTAGTCAATGTATAGGTTGGATTCACCATTGTCTTGTCTTCGTTTAAGTTCTGTGCGAAGTTCACGAGAACGTATCCGTTGAAGAAAAGATAGATCAGGACATGATCTAAGTTTACTGTAGGCAGGGTTAGTTTTAGCAATTGAGTTGATAGTGTTTATATAGAGTTTATATAGAGTTTATATAGAGTTTATATAGTGTTTATTTAGAGTTTATATATAACTCTAGAAGAGATACTAGAAGCAGAACTGCAAAAAATTCCAATGAGCAAAAAGCCAACAAAATGAATATGGCTGCACAAAATACTTATAAAATGAGAAACCACAAACCTTGCAAAAAGAATATACCCAAATTGAAGATAATAATGATCAAACAACTTCTAAAAGAATTGACCCCTTAGAGCAGTGGTCACCAACTAGTGGTCCACAGACCATTGGGGGTCCGCGAGAAAATTTCTCTTGAGGAGGCCAGCCAAGGTTTCCTGCACCGCTCGTGCTTCAGCGCTTTGACTCCCAGAGACAGGATGGGGTCCTTCAGCCAGTTAGTTTGACTGCCTGTTAGCAGAGAGAAGCAGCCGGAGTCAATCCTGGCTTTGCTATCCATTGCAGACGCTAGATCGGCCTCCTGAAAACTCTCATCTCTCAAGGAGCACTCACTGAAGTGGCACGGGAAACTTTGGCCGGGCTCCTCGAGAGACAAGAGTTTGCAGGGGAACCAAGTGTATGTTTGTTGGAAATAATTGATCAATATGGAAAAGTTTCAGGGTTTAAAATAAATCAGAATAAAACAAAAGTGATAACAAAAAATATGACTAGACAACAGAAAGAAAAATTAGAGGAAACAACGGGATTTGAAATTGTAAAAAAGGTCAAATACCTAGGGGTTTATATTACTTCCTCAAATGTGAAATTGTATAAGAATAACTTTGAGGTATTATGGCAAAAAGTTCAGAAGGAAATGTTCAGTTGGAAAAAATTACAATTATCATTATTGGGGAGAATAGCAGCCATTAAAATGAATGTTTTACCTAGATTTTTATTTTTGTTTCAGATGATACCAATAATTAAGAAAGATAAAAATTTGGAAGAATGGCAGATTGGAATTAATAAATTTATATGGGAAGGTAAAAAAGCAAGAGTTAAAATGAAAATAATTCAAGACATACGGGAAAGGGGAGGTTTAAAAATGCCCAATTTTAAATTATATAATGAAGCAGCTGCTCTTTCAGTAATAAGTGATTGGTTTAACTTAACGGAGGAAAGGATTTTGAATATAGAAGGTTATGATTTACTATATGGAGGGCATGCATATTTATTGTATGATAAAAAACTGGATAGAGCTTTTAAGAATCATGTGTTAAGAATTGCTCTTCTGCGTGTCTGGAAGAAATACTATTACAAGTTGAATTATAAAATTCCTGTTTGGGCAAACCCCCGGCATGCAATAGAGAATATAAATATAGAACAGAAACAGGAAATTATTACTTATAAAGAACTTTTATATTTTGAGAGAGGTAATTTACAATTAAAATCCTTGCAACAATTAAAAGAAGAAGGGAGAAGGGAGAAACTATACTTGGTTCCAATATGGTCAATTATGAGCTAGGTGGAAAGAAGACCAGAAAATTGGTATCATGCAGAATGAAGAAAACTTGGTAAAACAAATTATAAATCAAACTCAGCCGCATATAAAGAGATTGTATAATGTGTTGAAAGAAATAGACTCTGAAAGGGATTTAATAAAGGATTGTATGATAAAATGGGCACAAAATATTCAAGAACCAATATTTTTGGAAACTTGGGGAAAAAATTGGGTTAGAAATGTTAAATTTACGCAAGCACAGAACTTGAGGGAAAATTTTTATAAAATGTTTTATAGGTGGCATTTAGACCCTAAGAAATTATCATGTATGTATCCAGATATGCAAGCAAAATGTTGGAGATGTAATTGTGATGATGCTACATATTTTCATATTTGGTGGACTTGTAAGAAGATTAAGGCTTTTTGGATAAGGATCTGGTGGATTATACAAAATGTTTTGAAAAAGAAGATAAAGTTCCTACCGCAATTTTTCTTATTGGGAATTATTACGGACTGTACAGTAATTGAGACTAAGTTGATTTTAAATTTAATAACAGCAGCAAGACTACTGATAGGACAATACTGGAAGAAAAAAGAGTTACCTACAATAGAAGAATGGATATTGAAAGTTGCTAATTTGGCTGAGATGGCGAAAATCTCAGCCTTTTTATTTATTTATTTATTTATTTATTTTATTTGATTTTTATACCGCCCTTCTCCTGAAGGACTCAGGGCGGTGTACAGGCAGACATAAAAAAGACAATACAATGTACAATTTAAAATGTAAATTAAAAAACTTATTATAATTAGCCCGAAACTTTAAAATATATAAAAAACTAAAATCCCATTTAAAATTGATATTAAAAATTTAAGAAATTTAAAAGACCAATAAAATTCAAGCCAGCCCCGCGCGAATGAAAAGATGTGTCTTCAGTTCGCGGAAGGTCCAAGGTCAGGTATTTGGCGTAAACCCGGGAAGCTCGTTCCAGAGTGGAGCCCCACAGAGAAGGACCTTCCTGGGGCCGCCAGCCGACATTGCTTGGCGGACGGCACCCTGAGAAGTCCTCTCTGTGAGAGCGTGCGGGTCGGTGGGAGGCATGAGGTAACAGCAGGCGGTCCCGTGGTACCCAGGCCCTAAGCCATGGAGCGCTTTAAAGGTCGTAACCAAAACCTTAAAGTGCACTCGAAAGGCCACAGGTAGCCAGTGCAGTCTGCGCAGGAGCGGTGTTACGTGGGAGCTACGGGTAGCTCCCTCTATCACCCGCGCAGCTGCATTCTGGACTAACTGAAGCCTCCGAGTGCACCTCAAGGGGAGCCCCATGTAGAGAGCATTACAATAATCCAAGCGAGAGGTAACGAGCGCGTGAGTGACTGTGCACAAGGCATCCCGATCAAGGAAGGGGCGCAACTGCCGAACCAGGCGAACCTGGTGGAAGGCCCTCCTGGAGACGGCCGTCAAATGATCTTCAAACGACAGCCGTTCATCCAGGAGGACACCTAAGTTGCGCACCCTATCCTTTGGGGCCAATAACTCGCCTCCAACAGTCAGCTGCGGCTGCAGCTGACTGAATCGGGATGCCGGCATCCACAGCCACTCCGTCTTGGAGGGATTAAGCTTGAGCCTGTTTCTCCCCATCCAGACCCGTACGGCCTCCAAACACCGGGACAGCACTTCAACAACTTCATTGGGGTGGCCCGATTTGAAAGATACTACACAAGAAAAATATCTAACTGAATGGAAAAAATGGATTGAATATATGCAAAATAGATATCAGATTAAGAGATTTCAGATTGCTTTTGAATGATTAGGATGTATTTATCTTTGATTTGTATGGGGGAAGTCAGGATTTGAGAAGAAGGGGAGGATTATAATTTGTGTTAGGGAAAATTTAGCGAATGATTGTTTTTTCTTTTGAACTATACCTTGTGTTTGTTCTGGGAAGTGTGGGGGGAGGGAGGAGGTTGGTTTTGCAGGGAGGGAGAGGGGAAGGAGGGGGGAGGGGAAAAAGGGGGGGTGAAAATTATTGTAAAAAATTTTTCAAAAAAAAAGTTTGCAGGGGAACAATCTAGCGTCTGCAATAGACAGCAAAGCCAGGGCTGACTCTGGCTGCTTCTCTTTGCTGTAGTGCTTCCTGGACACAGTTTACTATTCCGAGCCCCAAGCACTCCAAGCCCCAAGAGCCCCCTCATCAGTCCCCCGCAGCAGTTCCCCTCCAGCCAGCAGGTCGAGTCCAGTGCCGGCTCTTGTATGCCAAGCCGAACCCTTTGTCTACTTCAAGCCATTCCCCCATCAGAGGGACATCACAAAGCCCTCTCCGCCCCTTCCATCTTTGAGGTATCTGTCTGACTTTTCCACACAAAGCCGACGGCTCTTTCCCTGTGGCTCTTTTTTGAAAAAAAAAAAGACGCCTTCCTCTTTTTGTACCCAGTTGGTGCTTTCCAAAGCTGGCTTTTCCAATGTTAGCTGCCCAAATCACCTTTGACTGTGATTTTTTAAAATTATTATTATTTACATTAGCTGTCCCTTTCCTGACATCTCTGTTTTTCTCATTGACTTTTTCCCCCCAACCATTACTTTCCGAAGTCCTCCATTTGCTTCCAACCTCTTTTTTTGCCCGTGTGATTTAAAAACAAAGATTTAGAAACACCAGCCTTTAAAACTTCTCTTTGTATTGGATTGGTGGATAAATCCCAGGCATGAATATGCCTATACATTTAAAATGGGAATGAGTAGAAATTCTTAAAAAAAATTTAGCATGAAGCGGGGAAACTGAGATTTGTTAACTTTGCTTTCTTTGCTGCATTGCCTTGATTATGTTGTGCAAAAAATAATAATGGTGCACTGGTTAAGATTCTAGGTTGATGAATACAAATCACCAGGACCTGATGGACTTAATCCCAGAGTTCTAAAGGAGCTGGTAGAGGTCATCTCAGAACCACTGTACCACATCTTTCAAAAATCCTGGAGCACTGGGGAACTACCAAAGGACTGGAAAAGAGCTGATGTGGTTCCCATCTTCAAAAAAGAAAAAAGAAACAGAAACTACAGACCAATCAGCCTAACATCAATATCTGGGAAGATTCTGGAAAAGATAATTAAAAAACAGACCTGCCAACATCTAGAAATGAGTAAAGCAGTGGTGGGTTGCTACCGTTTCTCACCAGTTTGGGAGAACCGGTAGTAAAAATATTTAGTAGTTCGCAGAACCGGTAGTAAAAGATGGCTGGCCACGCCCCCGAACCGGTCGCCGGTCACTCACCCCACCCACCATGTTTGTTGCCGCCCCGCCACCACCTCTGCCGCCCCCGCCACCGCCGCCCCCCCCTGCCGCCGCCCCCCCCGCCCCACCGCCCCCACCGCTACTGCTGCCCCGCTGACTCCAGGCATCTTCAAACTTGCCTCCTTTAAGACTTGTGGACCAATCAACTCCCAGAGCTTTGCTGGCTGAGGAACTCTGGGAGTTGAAGTCCACAAGTCTTAAAGGAGCCACCCACCCCCTGCCACCTCCCTTGCTCTTTCTCTGCCTCGCTTGCTTGCTGCTCAGCCGGAGGTCACTTGCTACACCGGAGCCAACGTGAAGGGCAAGCACGCCGTCATGAGGTGATGCTCGAGCGGAGGCTGCCCTTCCGAAGGGTCAGGGGGTTTCCGGGGAGGGGGGCCTGCGGGGGCTGCGCTGATCCGAGAGGCACACACAATGCTGCTTCCCTTCGCTCAAACAGCCGGCCAGGGCAGGGCGGGCCAGGCGTTGGGCTGTGGGGAGCGGCTGGCTCCGGAGGGCATCCCTGCCTTTTGCCCCACCGGGGGGGGGGAGCGCCGAGTGAGAGGCTCCAGGAGCTCCTGGAGGCTGGGCGAAGCAGAGCCAAGCTGGCGACCTATTGGGATGTGGCAGACTCTGGCCCTGGGCTTGGTCTTCTTCCCAGCTCTCTTCGCCGCTTCCATATGCAGCCTGCAGCGGCTGGCGCCGGAATGGAGCCTCAAAGACCGGATCCTTCTCAGCAGCAGGTATCGCTGGCAAGGGCCCCCGGGGGAGGGAGGGAGGGAGGGAGGCGGGCAACATCCCAAAGGAAGGTGGCGGGAGACCCCCCAAGCCCACCTCTCCCTTCCCCGACCCGGATCTGCTCAGGAAACTGGGGAAGGGAGCCATGCAAAAAGAGCCAGTGGGGGTGGCGGGTGCAGCTGAGAGAAGCGCCAACTCTGAGAGTGCTTTCGCGGGGATAGAAACTCTTGCTTGCGCAAGAAAAGCTGAGTTGCGGAAGGGTTGGGGGGGCGAGGAGCTGGGGGCTGGGGGCTGGGAGCTGGGGGCTGGGGAAGAGCAGAGCCCCCTCCCACTCCTTCCCGAGGGGTGGGATCTTTGGGGTGGGCTCTCTTCCCCTCCCCGCACATGGGGAGTGCCAGGTTGGAGAAGCTACTGCTCACCCCAAGTCCTGATGTGCCAAAGGACTGCAGGCTTTTGGCTTGGCATGGCCAAGGTTCAGTCCTTCTGCATGGAGAGAGAGAGGGAGAAAGAGAGAGAGAGAGAGACAGAGAGAGAGAGAGAGAAAGAAGAAGGGAGAGAAAGAAAGAAAGGACGGAAGGAAGGAAGGAAGGAGGGAGGGAGGGAGGAAGAAAGGAAGAAAGGAAGGAGGGAGGGAGGGAGGGAGGGAAAGAAAGAAAAAGAGAGAAAGAGAGAAAGGGAGGGAGGGAGGAAGATAGAGAAAGAAAGGAGGGAGGGTGAGAAAGAGGAAGAGGAAGGGAGAGAAAGAAAGGGGGAGAGAGAGAGGGAAGGAAGGAGGGAGAGAGAAAGAAGAGAGAGAGAGTGGAAGAGAGAGAAAGAGGGAGGAAGAGAGAAATAAATATAGAAGGCAGAGAGGGTGAGAAAGAAGGAAAGGGAGGGGAAAGAAAGAGGGAGAGAGAGGTAAGGAAGGAGGGAGAGAGAGAGAGAGAAAGAAAGAGAAAGAAAGGGAGGGAGGGAGAAAGAAAGACGGAAAGGAAGAAAAAGGGGAAGGAAGAAGGAAGGAAGGAAGGAAGGGAGAGAGAGAAAAGAGAGAGAGAGAAGAGGAAGGAAGGACCACAAACCCTGGCACTAGACTTGGCTTCAGAAGAGGCTTTGAAGCAGGACAGCAATCTGGGGCTGGAAGGGACCTTAGAGCCATCTAGTCCAACCCCCTGCTCCAGCAGGAAACCTTTTATCGTCTGGATTATTTTTGTGCCTCTAACAGAGAGGAAGATTGCCAGAAAGGAGAAGGAGTTTACTAGGACAAGGCTGCCATGCAGAGGAAGGCAGAGATAGTCCTTGTCTTATGACCAGAATTGAGTCCAAAATTTTGGTTGCTAAGCAAGAGCGTTGTTAAGTGAGTTTCACCACATTTTACTCAATCCATGATCTCTCCTGGCTCTAACAGTCATGTGCAAGTTAGAGAAGAACATCTGAAGTGTGTGTAATGTTCTAAATGTACAGAAGTTATAGTTAAATGTGTGGCAGAAAGTGGACTCTAGGTGTGTTTTTCCAAATGTAGTAAGTGAGGTTGAATGTGTATAGTTTTAGAAGAAGGGTGTGTGTGTGTGTGTGTGTGTGTGTGTGTGTGTGTATGTACATACAGTATAGTAGATAATGTTTCTTTTTGTGTGCCTACACACACTATACTATGTAATATGTATGTACACATTTGGCATATATATATATAGGATTTAATAATATATTTATATTAATAGTATATTTTGGACGTTCATTAGTAGTAAATAAATAGACAGGGAAATTGATGTCAGTGACATCAACCTTTGACGTGAGTGACATCAAGTTGGCCACACCCACCCAGTCACATGATTACCCAGCTACGTCCACCCAGTCACATGACCACCAAACCACGCCTATCCAGTCATATGACCATCAAGCCACGCCCACAAAATAAGCCACACCCACAGAACTGGTAGTAAAAAATTTTAGAACCCACCCCTGGAGTAAAGTAATAACTAGCAGTCAGCATGGGTTTGTTAAAAAACAGATCATGCCAAATCAATCTTATTTCATTCTTTTTTAAAAAATATGTTTTATTGGTACATTTTTTTTCTAAAAACATAAAAAAATCCATGTCTATCTGAACAGTGTGTTGTCTGGGCACAATTAATTTTAAGTAGAAATACAACAATAACCATAATCATACTGGTAATCTTAATAAACATATCAGTATTAATAACAGAATAAGAATACAATTAGTTTGTCCATCTTGCAAAATTTTCAATACAAATTTTTATTATCTTTTAAAATTATTTTTAGTTTCTAACCGCTCTTTCTGTTAGTTAACCGTTGATAAAATAAATCCCACATTAAAAATATTCTGTTTCTTCCTTTTCTTTTATCTTAAGTGTCAATCTATCCATCTCAACACATTCCAATATTTTTTTATTACACTTTCATCTGTCGGGACCTCATCTTTTTTCCATTGTTGTGCAAACACTATTCTTGCAGAATTAAGTATATATTTTCTTTATTATACTGTTCTGGTAATATACACAGCAGAAATATTTCTGGTTTCAAATCTATGTGTTGCTTTATCATTTTTTCTAACCAAGTATGTATTTTAGTCCAAAATATTTTTTCCTTTGGGTTATGTCCACCACATATGATAATATGAACCTGGTGTCCGGTTACACTTCCAACATTTAACTGATAAGTTTTCAAACATATTTGCTAAATGCCACCTATAAAACATTTTGTATAAATTTTCCTTATTTTGACATTGTTAGTTTACAGTTTCTATCCCACAATTTCTGTGGGATAGAATTTATCTAATTCTGTTGAGTAGCCAATGTTTTTAGCCCATCTTATCATTGTTTCTTTCACTTTCTCTTCTTCCATTTTAATACTCAATAAGTAGCTATACATTTTTTAAATTAATTTTTCATCTGTTCCTAGTAATATCTGGTCTAGTTCTGTTGGTTCTTTATAGAAACCACTAGCTGATAACCTGGCATTGCCCAAGTATTTATTTATCCCAATCCTGTATTAGACAGGAAAAGCCATCACTCACTGTGGTGAGAATTAGAGACCTAATTGCCCTGACCAACAGCCTGGGAAATATTCTACAGGGAACAGTCTTTGAGGTGATTATCTGCATTAGCAGGCACCTCCCCTGACAACTTGCCCTCTCTGCTTGAAGCTGAGGGCCTAGGGGTGTTTTTTTGTTGTTGTTGTTGTTTTGTTTATTTAAGAACCAATCCCCTTTACCAGAGGGAGCCCCCTACTGTGAAGCTGTTACCATTGCAACTCCATTGTGCTGTACAGTAGAAGCCATTTTAAAGCACAACAGGCTATATGTTAACAGAACTTGAATCCAAAATTCACACTATCGCTGTCAAAAATACTGTGATTTGACACTATAGATATAATTCATTCCTTTTATTTCAGCAGCCCAGGTGTTCCTGAGTTATGCTGGAACACACACAGAGACAGCCACACACACACACCCCAAGGTGTTAGGTATGTCTTATCCACACAGTATTTTTTTCCAGAGAGCAAGACATCTTCCAGAGAGCAAGAGAAACAGACTCAGGCTCAATCCCTCCAAGACAGAGTGGCTGTGGATGCCGGCACCCCGGTACAGTCAGCTGCAACTGACTGGCTGTTGGGGGTGAGTTACTGGCCCCAAGGGAGGGGGTACGCAACTTGGGCGTCCTCCTGGATGGACGGCTGTCCTTTGATGAACACCTGACGGCCGTCTCCAGGAGGGCTTTCTACCAAGTACGCTTGGTTCGCCAGTTGCGTCCCTTCCTTGACCGGGATGCCTTATGCACAGTCACTCACGCTCTGGTCACTTCTCGTTTGGATTATTGCAATGCTCTCTACATGGGGCTGCCCTTGAGGTGCACCCGGAGGCTGCAGTTAGTCCAGAATGCGGCTGCGCGAGTAGTAACGGGAGCCACTCATTGCTCCCACGTAACACCACTGCTACGCAGTCTGTACTGGCTTCCTGTAGTCTTTCGAGTGCGCTTCAAGATTTTGGTTACCACCTTTAAAGCGCTCCATGGCTTAGGACCCGGGTACTTAGGGGACTGCCTGCTGTTACCTTATGCCTCCCACCGACCCGTATGTGTGAGCGTACAATGTCGGCTGGCGGCCCCCAGGGGCAGGGCCTTCTCTGTTGGAGCTCCTACGCTCTGGAACGAGCTTCCCCCTGGCCTCCGCCAAGTGCCTGATCTTCGGACCTTTCGCCGTGAGCTAAAAACATACTTATTTATTCAAGCGGGACTGGCTTAATTGTTTTTATTAATTTTAATTGAGGTTTTATTGTGTTAGGGTTTTTAAAAAAATTTTTTTATTATTTTAATATTTTTATTACTTTTTTCTAACATTATAAACAGAAAAGAAAATACATTATTCCACCCTTGTGCTATACATAAAAAAAGGAAGATTTGGGTCTTCGGATATGTCCTCATGATTGCCAAAATCCACGTTCTCGAGGTAAAGGTACCGAGGCGTCCAATGTTCCAAGCGCATAGTCCACAAATGGTTTCCAAATCTTCCAGAAAATATCTTCTTTATACACACCACTTCTAATTTTAATATCACATGTCATTTTATCATTTAAAGCTAATTTCCACATTTCAGAATTCCACTCTTCTATTCTAAAAATCACATCTAGTTTCTAATATCTAGCTATTATAATTCTACCTATTATAATCATAATTCTAATCAATTCTTTTTCATATTTTGTTAATTCTATTTCCTTAATTACCAACAATAATATAGTTTCCACTCTCAATGTTATTACTTTCCCCATCATTTCAAATATCATTTCTCCAATTGTTGCCAAAACTTTTTAACCTTATCACATTTATACCACATATGTTCATAAGTCCCCAATTCCATCTCACATCTCCAACATTTTTTACTAATTTTTTTATCCATTTGTGACAATCTTACTGGAGTCAAATACCATTTCCAAACAACTTTATAATTATGCTCTTTAATCCTTATAGATAAAGTTCTCATAATTCTACTATTCCAATTCACATTCCAATCTGACTCTGGTATTTCAATATTAAGATCTTTTTCCCAATTTGTCCTCATCACTCTTTGTAATTTTTCATCAGAGTTTATAATCTTATAAACCCTACTAACGAGTCCCTTTAGCCCAATTTCATCTTTCATAATCCGAGATACTAAATATTCAAATTCAGTTTCACATCTATTTATCGAATAGTTTTCCCTTAATTTTTTTGTCCATTTTTCTATCTGTATTTTTCAAACCAACTTAACCCTAATTTTTCAATAATTTCTTTGTTCCTCCTTTCATTTTCTAAAACTTTTAACCAATCTCTAATAATTTCTATATTTTCATCTTTAATCACTTCATTACGTCTTATATTATTTTAATCGGCCAATTTCAATTGTCTTCCCAAAAGATTATATCCGAATTAAAATTTTAACAAATTTATTCCACATTGTACAGAATCAAAAGCTTTAAAAATGTCCAATGATACTATACCAATTTTATCACCATTATGTTCAGCTACATCTATAATATTTAATACTCTTCTAACAATATCACTCATATATCTGCCCTTCACAAAACCTACTTGGTTGTAACTTATATATCTATCTATAAATCTACTTAATCTATTACTTATAATAGCAGTATATATCTTTGCATCCTGATTAATTAAAGAAATGGGCCGATAGGACTCAATCCTTTCTAAATCTTTATCTGGCTTAGGAATTAGGGATATCACCGTTCTATTCCATGACGAAGGAACTTCTCCACCATGTAATATTCCATTAAATAATTTCTGCAATCTTGGTATTATTAATTCTTTAAATTCTTTATAAAACTCAGCAGGTAATCCATCCTCACCTGGAGCTTTCCCTAATTTTATTTTTTGTATAACTCCATTAATCTCATCTTGTGTTATATCTTCTTCCATCAATTCCATGACCGTGGTGGGGTGAGGACCTTTCCTTCACTTCATAGGGCTTATTAATGAAGATTTATGAAGATTTACATGTTTGGAATGCACCGTTATGGACTAAAGTTAATATAATCATGGAGTGAAAGTGTTAACAGCCCAGCAGACTGAATTTAAAACCGGTAGGTCATCTGAAACTGTTTGAATTATGGAGTTTTTACAGCGTGGGGGTGACGAGCCGGTCGGCAGACACGATTGAGTTTGGTATAAATTGCTGTCTCTTGCTTTTGCTTTTACAAACATCGTGTTCTGTGTTTTACTGCTGAGGCCAAGGTGTGAATATTAAAGACTGAATTTGCTAATGAGAAGAGTTTAATTGAAGATTAAATTGATCTTTTGTGTGGAAAAACTTGACCGGAGCAGCAGGATTTTACTGGGCGTTGTCTTCCAATGGACTATTTTTTTTTAGAGGAAATTAACAGCTTGTTTATGCACTTTTATGATCACAGATAACAAAAGGAAAGAATTTTTCTCCGAAGTTTAAGTTGGAATGAAGCAGTAAATTTTTTTTTTTCCTTTGCTGATGTGGAGAAAAAATGGCGCTGATTATTGTTTGAAAGCTGTGAAGTTATCTGCGTTCTCTGTGGAGTGACTATGAATTACAAGCTGTTGAGAAATAAATTTTCGAGTGCAAAATAAGCCGCTTTGGCTTCAATTAAAAAATTGCTGTCCCTTGATCTTCATTAAGACCCTCTGCAAAAGTGATTTGAAATACTAGTTTGAAAACTTTTTAAAATGACTCAACAACCTTCAGAAATGCAGCAAGTTGCTGCGGCTTTAAACAAAATTGGGGAAAAAATAGCAAGATTATCGGAGCGTATGGATAATTTGACATTGGAAATGAAAAAAATGAAACAAGAAATGAATGAAAATTTTGCAAAGCAAACAGTGGAAATGACAATTATTAAAGATGAACTTGAGCAGATTCATGTACATGATGCAAAAGTGGATTGGCAAATTGGTGAAATATTTTACAAAAATGAGCAGCAAGACAAGAGAATTTGTCTCCTGGAAGAAGAAATGAGGAAATACAATTTGGTTATTCGAGGAATTCAAGAAGAAAAGGTAGATAATTTGAAACAGCGGGTTTTAAAATGGATTAATGATCTTGACACGCAAATTACGTTTACAATAACAGATCTGGCAAGTGTTTTTAGAATTGGATATAGAAGGCAAAATGGTTCCAACAGGAATGTGCTTGTCAGGTTTGCAAATCTTAGTGATAAGCTGGAAGTTATGGCCAAGGTGAGAGAGATGGGAGATGCTTTGAAGTTTGAAAGGAAGACTATTCAAGTCTTCCCGGATATATCAAGAGAAGAAAGGGCATGGAGATTTTTTTTAAACCAATTACAAAGGTTTTGAGAGATAACAGAATTAAATATAATTGGAGGCCACCACAACAATTGAAATTTTTTTATAAAGGAAGGATGCGTACAATTACCCTGGACATAGATGCAATACTATATTTACAGGAGCTTGGACTGATCAAGGAGGAGGATTTAATGGAGATAAAAGATCAAATGCTTAAGATGGGTGGAATACATGTGGAAACATCAACTCCAGAAGAAGAAAAAGGGGCTATTGGGGGGCAAGACCCTAAAGGGTTAAAGAGGAAAGAAATCTCACCTGTGTTGGTCGAACAGAAGAAAAGTCGTGAGGATACAGCAGGAGAAGAAGCAGATAAGAGTCTTGGAAAATACGAAGCTGAATGCGGGAGAGAGCTACCACTTTCTTTTTTCTTGAGTGATGAATTTAAATAGACAGCCCGAAAGAAGTGACCCGGACATTGGCACGTCCCCTCTCCCCCATTCTCTTTATAGAGGCGAAACCGATGAGGATGTGGGGGAAGAAGATTGATTGTTTTTTATTGTTTGTTTTGTCTTTTGTCTTCTTTTGTTTTTTTATTGTTTTTTTTTATGTTAAATGTTTGTTATATGGGAGTTTAATGTTGGGTTTTGGGCACAGAAAGGAAGAGGCGGGGATAGGATTGAAAAATTTACAGTTTAAATGGGAGTCATAAAAATAATGTCATGGAATGTGAAGGGTACAGGGAATCAGATTAAAAGAAGAAGATTGGAATTTAAGATTAAAAGAGATTTACCAGATATTTTATTTTTACAAGAAACCCATCAGAAATCTGAAGATTCAAATAGAATGTATATGAAAGGTATGCAAATATATGAAAAAGCATTTGGAACTTCAAAAGCCAGAGGAGTTGCAACATTGATATCAGATAGGGTGTATTTTGAAAAACATCAGGTAATTTTGGATGAGGATGGAAGATATGTAATAATTGTGGGAAATCTTAATGAGGAAAAAGTGACACTTGTTAATTTATATTTACTGAATGAGAAACAAAGAGAATTTCTTGAAAAAATAACAAAAATTTTGGAGAATGAAAGTGTAGGGAAAGTAATTGTGGCTGGGGATTTTAATTTAATCAGAGATAAAATAGATAGTACTAACCCCACTCGTTGTGGAGGAGCAAATAAAATGGGGATTTTAAATACGTGGATGCTCCGAAATGGTGTAGTGGATGTGTGGAGAGAGGTTAAAGGAACTGAAAGAGTATATACTTTTTTCTCTAAGATACATATTCCAGAATTGATTATATTTTTCTCTCTAAAGATTTGCTGAACAATGTGGATAAGGTAGAGGTGGGAATTTTTAAAGATTCTGATCATGCAGAAGTTATGGTGGATTTAGATTTTAATTTTGAGAAAAAAAGAAGTTATTGGAGATATGAGGAGAAACTGTATAAAAATGAAAAGGATAAAAAATGGATACTTAAAAAATTGGAGGAAAGTTGGAGACTAAATGATAATGGGGAGGTTAAATTTGAAATTGTTTGGGATGCGATGAAAGTGGTGTTTAGAGGGGAGAGTATTAAATTATCAAGTTGGAAATATAAAAATTATAAAATTAAAATGGAAAGGGATAAAAATCAGATTAAAGAATTGGAAAATCAATTTTTGCTTACTAAAGAAAAAAAAATCCTTGAGGAGCTTAATATGTTAAGAAATAAAATGATAGAAGAGGATACAGAGTTGGTAAAAAGAAATTTGAGATATTTAAATAGGAATTTTTTTGAATTTAGTAACAAAAACTCTAAGTTATTGGCAAAGATGGCGAAAAATAAAAGAGAGAAGAGAGAAATTGGAGCTTTGATAGATGATAAAGGTATAAGATGTTACAAAAAAATAGAGAAATGTGAAGTGGTTAGAAACTTTTTTCAGAATCTATATTCAAAGAAACCAGTTAATCGGGGAAAATTGCAAAGTTATTTAGAAAAATATGTGGTGAAAATTGATCAAACATATAAAGGGTTTTTAAATTTTTAAATTTTTTAAATTTTTAAATTTTTTATGTCGGCCTTTTTTTCTAATATGCTTTGTTTTAAATTTCTGTTTTAATTGTATATATACTGAGTTTTTATCTTTTTGGCTGTACACCGCCCTGAGTTCTTCGGGAGAAGGGCGGTATAAAAATTTAATAAATAAATAAATAAAAATATGTACCAAGTTTGATTAAAATTGCTCTCGAGGCGTTCCAGAGTTATGGTTAAATACACACACAGACACACAAACACACACACACACACACACACCAAGGGGTGTTAGGAAGTCTTACCCCAACAGTATTTTTTCCAGATTGTAAGTCATCTGTGTACCAAGTTTGGGTGAAATTGCTTGAGGCATTCCAGAGTTATGCTGGAACACACATACATACACACAAACACACCAGGGGTGTCTTACCCCCACAGTATTTGTTTCCAGAGAGGTAAATCATCTGTGTACCAAGTTTGGTTGAAATTATCTGAATATCTATCTATCTATCTTTTCCACCAACTCTTTTTTGTTTGTTTGTTTGTTTACAATTTTAACTAGTATTTTAGTTTTTTCTTTATTCATTTTTAGTCCTGCAATTTCACCATACTCTGCTATCTTTTTTATTAACTTGGGTCCAGATTCTTGTGGTTCTTCTAGAATAAATGCCAGGTCATCTGCAAATGCCTGTAGCTTATACTCTTCTGTTTTTATTTCCATTCCTTTTATTTCTGTGTTTTTTCTAATATTTCTATTTAATATTTTCAGTGTTAATATAAATAGTAGGGGGGACAGCGGACATTCTTGTCTCGTGCCTTTTCTTATGTTAAAATTCTCTGTCATGTCCCCATTAACCATCACTTTTGCAGTTTGTTTGGAATATATTGCCTCAATCATGTTAACGAATTTCTCCCCAAAGTCCATATATTTTAATTCCCTCCAAGGAATGGGAATTCACCATGTCATGGCAAAGGGGCTTGCATAGCTCATTGAAGCTATGAGTTATGCCGTGCAGGGACACCCAAGATGGTCATAGCAGAGAGCTCTGACAAAATGTGATCCACTGGAGAAAGAAATGGCAACCCACTTCAGTATATTTGCCATGAAAACCCCATGGACAGTACCAAAAGGTAAAAAGATAGAATGCTGGAAGATTAGCCCCTCAGGTCAGAAGGTGTCCAATATGGAGGGCAGAGAGCTAATACTAGTAGCACCAGAAAGAGTTAAGTGACTGGGCCAAAGCCAAAAGGACGCTCAGCTGTGGATGTATCTGATGGTGAAAGAAAAGTCCTATGCTGTAAAGATCTATTCTTCATAGAACCTGGAATATAAGATCCATGAATCAAGGCAAGCTGGATGTGGTCAAACAAGAGATGACAAGACTGAACATCGACATCTTAGGAATCAGCGAACTAAAATGGACAGGAATGGGTGAATTTAATTCAGATGACCATCAGGTATACTACTGCAATCCCTTAGAAGAAATGGAGTAGCCTTTATAGTCAATAAAAGAATAGGAAAAGTGATGAAATAGCGGGACAGCTTCAAGACAGACCTAGTGAAATCTGATCCTGGCAACTTCCTGTGAATGATCCAAGGTGAGAGAACTTCCAGAAGATTTCTAAAAAGGGAAGAGAAGAAAAGGAACCCCAGGAAGAAGGAGGGAAGAAAGTCCTTTTCCTGTGATATAGCGGCTAAAGGCAAGTTTGGGCATAGAGAGATTTACTGCAATGTGATAGATATTATTGGCTGAGAAAGGAAAAAGACTAAGGGTGGTTTTCTCTGTTTACTGTTTTCAAAGACCTTATAATAAGAATCTAAAATAATCTACAACTGGAAAGTAAAAGTGCTGACAAATCAGAGGAGGTTGACATCTTGAATGTGGATGGAATCCTGAGTAACAGAAAGTGAGACAAGAGAGACCCCTACTGGCCAAGAAGAAATTAGTCACAAACTACAGAGGGGGGGAAAGATGCCTTAAATAAATAAATTGGAATAAAAGAAAGAAAAAGAATTTGGCTTCAGAACTTTGCTTTAGAAAGAAGTAAAGAGTTTGGAATATATGGGTTAATATTTACCTGTCTAAGAAAATAAACTTAGTAGTCAAATAAGAACTTGTTGACTTAAAAAACCTGAAACTGAAAGAAGCAATAGAAAAACAAGAATTTGAGGGTGAGAGACTGTCTTTACGGAGTGATTTTTGGTACAGTGTTTATATAGAGAGAGGAGAGAGAAAGGAGAAACTAAACAGTGGAAGTCATATTAAGAATTAATTATTATTATTATTATTATTAATATTATAAGTGACTTTACAATTTATTTTTTTAACAATATATTCCTGCTATTGATTATTGCAACAGATAGGATATTCAGAACTATAGCTTGATATAAGTATTCCAAATCTATAAGCCATTCAATTACCTTTTTTAATAGTGTTTATACTTAGCAATATATATTAGAGTACACATTGTATGGTTTAGTTCCAGAAAATTTGATACGTTTTGAACTTAATTAATTAATATATATAAAACATAAACTGCATGGCAAGTAGGCACGGAACAGAACAATTGAGAGTTTGGGTGTACTGGAGGGAACTATGAAGACTGCAAATAAGTGGGAGGGCTGGTTTAAAACAGTGTTCAAGATGACAAGTATTACTAATTTGACGAGAATTGGTACAGGAAGGAGGCAGGCAGCCCAAACCACAACAGTTGAATTGAGTTCAGCGGGGCAAAGGTCTATAGAAGAGATGGTGCAATAAGAAAGATTGAATTCATTTAAAGACTTGCAACTAATGTTATAATCAATGCAGGATGTAATGTTGAAAAACCATGAAGACCTGAAGAAAGAAATAGGAGAAGTGAGGAGTGACACTGGAGAACTCAAAGGAAAGACAAAATCGATGGATGGGAAATTTGAATATTTTCAACAACAAATTATGAAGAATGAACAAAAACTACAAGAGAAGGAGGAGAGAATGGGAAAGGAGGAAAAGAAAGTAGGTGAAATGAATGAAAGACCAATACAAGCAAATAAAGATTTAGAAACAATGGTCATCTTCCTCAAAACATAAAAGGCAGCCCACTACCTGTGCTTTCAAAATGTGAGAGAAGACAAAGGCGAGGATCTGCTGGAAATGATGGTGGACCTACTAGCAAGAGCCTTAGGAATCGGAAAAGAAGAGATGATTAACAAGATGGACAAAATTTACAGAATTCATACTAACTACACGAGAAGGCATAATTTACCCAAAGAAGTTCACATTAGATTTGTTAAGAAATCAGTTCGGGATACTACACAGAACTAGAGATGACCCATTAGAATATAGAGGAAGACAACTGGTAGTACTTAAACAGGTGCCCAGAAGGGTGAGAGATTTAAGAAGACCTTATCTACACTTAGATTCCAAACTGACCAGATAAAATATCAATTTCAGGTGGTTGACGCTGGAAGGAATGATGGTGTCATGGCAAGAAAAAAGATTTAGATTGGACATGATAGATAAAAGCAGAAGAGTTCTACAGGCAAAACTTTGGCAGTGAGGAACAGTTAGAAGAAAGAGAGAAAAGAGAAGAAGGTGAAACAAGAATACAAGCAATAGAAACAAAAGAATCCCAAGTTAGAGAGAAGAAGGGTGGGAAAGAAGAAAAAGCAGATAATGGAAAGCATGATGAAGGTAGACTCAAAGAATTCAAAGAGGCTAGACCAACAAGGGTGACAAGATATAGATAAAGGCCCACAGGAAGAAATAGCAATTCTATCTCTAAATGTCAATGATTTAAACTACCCATTAAAAAGGAAAAGATTTTTTAATAAACTTAACAATATGAATTTGGACATAATAATACTACAAGAAACACATACAAAGAGGCAGCATCAAGATTTATTAAATTACCCCAAGTTAGGGAATATGTTTGTATCATTAGCTCAACAGAAGAGAGGGGGAATTGTGATATATATTAAGGAAGAAATTGTGGCAAAACAAATCTACAAAGATGAGGAGGGTAGGATGCTAATAATGGAAGTAATTCTGAACCAAAAAAGAGTGATTCTTGTGGAAGTATACGCCCCGAACAAGGGACAAAAGCAATTTTATAAGAAGCTACACAATATTATTGGAGAAATTGAAAATGATAATATTTGCATATTGGGCACTTTTAATGCAATAATAGACAGAGATTTAGACAACAGAAGTGATTAAAAAAGGAAAGGAATCAGAAGAATACTACCTAAAACCTTCTTTAAAATGGTGGAGGAAATGAGCATTCAAGATAGCTGGAAAGATAGAAAACCGGAAAAAAGAACAATACACATACTATTCGGGTCAATATCTATCGTGGTCTAGAATCGACATGGTTTGGTTGTCAATAGAACTAAATTTGGAAGTTGAGGAAATTATAATTGATACAAATTGTTGGGCAGACCACAATCTTGTTAAAATCAAATGGAAGGGACAGAAGAAAACAAAGACCTGGACTTTAAAAAGAGCAATTCTGAATCATAAAGAATTTAAATTAATGATTGAAGAACAAATGAGCCTGTTTTTGCAGGACAACAAGAAAGATGATACGAACAATCAGAATTTATGGGATACAGCAAAAGCCTTTATGAGAGAGATTGCAATAGTCTATATAGCAAGGAAAACAAACCAAAAAGGCAATGATTGAAAAGCTTAGAAGAACTTAGTAAATCTGAGATAGAACTTCAAAAGGAACCACGAAGACAGGATCTGAAGCAACAAATAGATGTAATTAAACATAAATTGAACTTTATTGAGAAGGAAAGCCTGGCACAGCAAATAAAAAGTACTAAACAATTTTTTTTTGAGAATGCAAACAAACTGGGGCATTGGTTGGCATATAAATTGAAAAAACAGAAAGATAGAAGATGGATTAGCAAATTATGTAATGTTGTGGGAAAGAAGGAAAGAGAAATGTGACATAAGAGTTCTTTAAACATTTGTACAAAGAAGAGGAATATATAGGTGAAGATAAGATTTTACAATAGCTTCAAAAAGCAGGACTGCCCAAAGTTTCAGAAGATTTTAAAGATTTGCTGAACAAGGACATAACACCCTTAGAACTAATGAGGCAATCAAAAAACAAAAAATTAACAAAGCTCCAGGCCCTGATGGACTACCATCAGAAATATACAAAAATTCTCAAGAGATATTAGTCCCCATATTGTTAGAGGTATTTAATGAAGTATTGCAAGACGCAAGGATCCCAGCTTCATGGACAGAAGCAACGATTACATTGATTCCCAAGGAAAACTCCGACCTGACACAGATAAAAAAAATATAGACCCATATCACTATTGAATTCAGATTACAAAATTTTTATGACAATAATGACTAAAAGACTTAAGAAATTTTTGGAAGAATTTATTCATACTGATCAGAATGGATTTTTGCCCAAAAGGCAAATAAGAATCAATCTCAGGAACGTTTTAGATATCATAGAGTATTACAAGGTACATAATGAGAAGCAAATGGTATTAATATTTGCCGACACACAAAAGGCATTTGATAATGTTAAATGGGAGTTTATGCTGAATCAGCTATGTCATATGGACTTTGGTGTAAATTTTATAAATATGTAGAGCAATTTATTCTAAACAGGAAACTAAAGTATTAATTAATGGTGAATTAACTAAAAACTTCCAAATTCAAAAAGGCTCAAGACAAGGCTGTCCCCTATCACAGCTATTGTTTATACTATCACTAGAAACTTTGACCAGAATAATTTGAGAAGACAAACAAATTAAAGGGTTAGAAATCAAGAAAGAAATTTTTAAGGTACAGGCTTTCTTTATCATAAAAGAGCCCCTACAGTCTGGAGTAAGGCTAAGGGAAGTACTGGGGGAATATGGGGAAGTAGCAGGCTTGAAGATAAATAAGGATAAAATGAAAATGTTAACAAAAAATATGACTAAATTATGAGAAAAGGAATTGGCTGAGAAAAAAACATTCAGACAAAAAAAAGGTATCTAGAAATTCAAATGATTGCAAGATGTAGTACACTCACAGGAGATAATTATGACAAATTAATTGAACAAATTAAAATTGATTTAGATAGGTGGAAAACTTGCAATTCTCCTTCATGGGAAGAATTGCAACAATCAAGATGAATGTTCTACCCAAAATACTCTTTTTATTTCAATGTATTCCAATTAGATTAAAAAAGGATTTTTTTACAAACTTGAATAAAATCATATCGAAATTCATTTGGCAAGGTAAAAAACTGAGAATTAAATTACAATTACAGGATGCTAACGAAAGAGGGGGATTGGGCCTTCAAGACTGGGAAAAATATTATCAAGCAGCAACTCTTATATGGGTGAGTGATTGGATACATCTAAAAAATAGGAGGTTGCTAACGCTGGAAGGCCACGATATGCAGATTGGGTGGCATGCTATTCTCTGGGAAGAGAAATACAGGATTCACAAATACTTCCAGAAGCACTTTATCAGACGGGCACTCTTGGATGTTTGGATCAAAATTAAGCAATGTACTTATATGGAAGTTCCAAATTGGATATTGACATTGGAGATGTTCACACATCCAAATTTTATCAAGTTAGGAAGAGTTATTACATATAAAGATTTGTTAAATGAGAGAGGAGAGTTGAAATCCAGGAAAAAATTACATGAGGAAGAAATAGAACTCAAATGATGGGCATATCTCCAAGTACAATCAAAATATATGAAGGATAAAAAAGTTTGGGGCATAAAAACAGAGTTAACAGAATTAGATAAAATTTTATTAAGAACAGAGGAGAAGGCAGTAAGGAAAATATATCATTATTTATTGGAAAAAGATATGTTAGAAGAACAAATAAAAGAAACTATGTTAATTTGGAGCAAATATTTTGGCTATAGCATCGATCTAGACAAGTAACAGGATCTTTGGGAAAGAAACATAAAAATTATCTTTTCTTACATACAAAGAAAATTTATACAAGATGTTTTATAGGTGGCATCTCCCACCCACAAGATTAGCAAAAATAAGCAAAAAACATTTGTTGATGTGTTGGAAGTGTGAGGCAGTGCCAGGACCTTTTATCACATGTCATGGGAATGCCCAAAAGCCACAAAAATTTGGCACCAATTAAGAATTGGATAGAAGAGATATTAATGCAAAATATAGAAGCAAAACCGGAATTCTTTTTACTGGGTATTATAGAGGGCAAATACAACAAGAGTGCAATTTACCTAATGTTACATATTCTAACAGCAGCAAGATTGGCTTTTGCATAAAAATGGAAAAACAAAGAGACCCCCCACAGAAGAAGAAGTGTTAGCTAAAATATTAATTTATGCGGAAATGGACAGACTGACTTTGGAACTTAAAGATAAGAATGAATTAAAGTATTATGAAATCTGGAACAAATTTTACTATTGGCTGGAAAGGAGGAGGAATGCTGGGATAAAGGATCAGTGACGAGTAAAACGTTCAGAAGTTTTTATGTTAATTTGTTATGATAGATACGATTGAATTAGATATCGATGTAACCTATATGAATGAAAGAATATATATATTTGAAATGTGATAATTAGTGTAAATATGCATAGAGATAATTGTCAATTATATGACAAAATTTGATGAAAATCTTTAAACCGGAGATGTCACAGTATGTCCACTGTTTTTAATTTGTATTATATAAAAAACTTTTTAAAGAAAAGAATCCCTCAGAAGAAATGGAGTACCCTTCATAATCAATAAAAGAGTAGGAAAAGCAATACTGGGATACAATCCCCAAAATGACAGAATGATCTCAGTTCGAATCACCCATACCAGGGGTGAAATGCTCCTGGTTTGGACTGGCTCGCCCAATCCGGTAGCGATGGCGGCTGGTGGTTCGGAGAACCGGTAGCAAAAATCCCTGGCCCTGCCCCCTGCTCCTGCTGAGCCATGCCATCATCAGAGGGTTTTTTTTTAAAAGCAGTTTTTCTTCAGCCAAAAACATGCCTTTAAAAGTAAAAAAAAAGCCTTTGATGATCCCACGGCTCAGCTGGGATCGTCAGAACCTTTTAAACTCTTTTTTTAAACAACCTCTTCGGCCGAAGAGGTTGTAAAAAAAAAGGTTTTAAAAGGCTCCTCTGGTGATCCCAGCTGAGTTCCTCATCACCAGAACCTTAAAAAACATGTTTTCTACAAGCTCTTCAGCCGAAGAGCTTCTTAAAACAATTATTTTAGGAGGTTCTGGGCTGCTATGAGGCAACTTCAGCTGGGATCCTCAGAGAGCTTTTAAAATCTTTTTTTCCTCTGGCGATCCCAGATGAGTTGTCTCATCAACACAGGCTTTTAAAATTTTAAACTACCTCTTACAATAGTCCCCACCCATGCCCACCCAATGTCCCGATCCCACTTGCCTTATTGCTGCTCCTTTTGGGCTTGCAAAGCCATGCTTTACATCAGTTGCATCAGCTAGCAACTGAATCTGCCTGCCTGCAATCCATTTCCTCAGTGAGCAACTCAATCTGCCTGCTTTGATGGCTGAGGAACTCTGGGAATTGAAGTCTACAAACCTTAAAGTTACTAAGGTTGGAGACCCTTGATCTAAAAAATATTAATAAAATAAAATAATAAAATAAAATATTTATGCAGCTGAGATTTGGTGTGTTTCTGTAGTGTTTCACTCTAACTACACAAACACACAAAATCTCACAAAGCTGTATATGGCATTGTGTGTGTGTGTGAGTCAGTTGTGTTGTGTTGTGTTGTGTGTGTGTGTAAAGTGTGAAAGTTGGTTTTTTAGCTTTTTGTGGCTGTGTGAGGTTCCTGCTTGTTGCAGGGACCATTTTGGGTGAAGTGCAGCTGCTTTTACATTGTGTGTGAGTCAGTTGTGTTGTGTTGTGTGTGTGTAAAGTGTGAAAGATGGTTTTTGGTACCTCTTATTGTTTTGTATACTTTGTTTATTATTTTTATTATTTATTGTTATTGGCCACGCCCACCCAGTCATCTGATCACCAAGCCACACCCAACCAATTAAGCCACACCCACAGAACTGGTAGGGAAAATTTTTAGATTTCACCCCTGAGGCATACCTTTCAATATCACAGTAGTCCAAGTCTATGCTCCAACCACTGGTGCTGAAGAGGATGAAATTGACCGGTTCTATGAAGCCCTACAGCACCTTATAGAATTTACACCAAAAAATGTCCTTATCATGGGGGATTGGAATGCTAAAGTATGAAGCCAAAAGATAACTGGAATAACAGGCAAGTTTGGCCTTGGAATACAAAATGAAGCAGGGCACAGGCTGATAGAATTTTGTTAAGATAATACGATGGTCATAGCAAACACTCTTTTCCAACAACCGAAAAGACGACTCTACACATGGACATCACCAGATGGTCAACACAGAAATCAGATTGACTATGTGCTCTGCAGCCAAAAATGGAGAAGCTCTATACAGTCAGTAAAAACAAGACCAGAGCTGACTGTGGCTCAGATCATAAGCTTCTCATTGCAAAAATTAGGCTTAAATTGAACCAAGTAGGGAAAAGCACTAGGCCATTCAGGTATGAACTAAATCACATCCCTACAGTAGAGGTGACAAATAGATTTAAGGAATTAGATCTGATAGACAGAGTGTCTGAACTATGGATGGGAGTTAGCAACATTGTACAAGAGGTAGCAACTAAAACTATCCCAAAGAAAAAGAAATGCAAAAAAGCAAAATGGCTGTCTGAGGAAGCTTTGCAAATAGCTGAGGAAAGAAGGCAAGGGAGAAAGAGAAAGATACACCCAATTGAATGCAGAATTCCAGAGAATTGCTAGAAGATATAAAAATGCCTTCTTAAATGAACAGTGCAAAGAAATAGAAGAAAACAACAGAATAGGGAGGATCAGAGATCTTTTCAAGAAAATTGGAGATATGAAGGGAATGTTTTATGCAAAGATGGGCATGATAAAGGACCAAAATGACAGGGACCTAACAGAGGCAGAAGAGATTAAGAAGAGGTGGCAAAATTACACAGAAGAACTATACAAGAATTAGCTTAACTTTCCTCATAACCACGATGGGGTGGTCACTGACCTCAAGCCAGACATCCTAAAATGTGAAGTCAAATGGGCCTTAGGAAATTTGAGCAACAACAAAGCTAGTGGAGGAGAAAGTATTCCAGCTGAGCTATTCAAAATCTTAAAAGACAACGCAGTAAAAGTGCTACACTCAATTTGCCAGCAAATTTGGTAAAACTCAACAGTGGTCATAGGATTGGAAAAGATCAGTTTACATTCCAATTCCAAAGAAAGGCAATGCCAAAGAATGTTCAAACTATTGCACCATTGCACTCATTTCACATGCTAGTAAGGTTATGCTTAAAATTCTACAAGCTAGGCTCCAGCAGTATGTGGATCAAGAATTACCAGAAGTACAGGCAGGATTTTGAAGAGGCAGAGGAACTAGAGATCAAATTGCCAACATACGCTGGATCATGGAGAAAGCTAGGGAGTTCCAGAAAAACATCTACTTCTGCTTCATTGTTTGTGCCTTTGATTGTGTGGATCACAACAAATTATGGCAAGTTCTTAAAGAGATGGGTGTACCAGACCATCTTATTTGTCTCTTGAGATACCTACATACAGGTCAAGAAGCAACAGCGAGAACTGGACACGGAACCACTGATTGGTTCAAAATTGGGAAAGGAGTCCGGCAAGGTTGTATACTGTTGCCCTGCCTATTTAATTTATATGCAGAACACATCATGAGAGTGCTAAATGAATCAAAAATTGGAATTAAGATTGCCGGGAAAAGTATCAACAACCTCAGATATGCAGATGATACCACTTTAATATCAGAAAGTGAAAAGCAACTAAAGAGCTTCTTGATGTGAGTGAAGAATGAGAGTGCAAAAGTTAGCTTGAAACTCAACATTAAAAAAACTAAGATCATGGCATCCGGCTCTCTCAATTCCTGGCAGATCGATGGGGAAGTAATGGAGACAGTGAAATATTTTATTTTCCTGGCCTTCAAGATCACTGCAGATGGGGACTGCAGCCAGGAAATTAAAAGACACTTGATCCTGGGGAAGAAAGTTATGGCAAATCTAGATAGTTTACTAAAAAGCAGAGACATCACAATTTTCTATAATCTTTCCATCATTCCCCAAAATATCCTTAAAAATTCTATAGCTATCATTTATATTTACATGAATCTTTTAAAACCTTTAATATAAATCTAAAAACAGCTTTTTAACATCCTGGGGAGGAAAGCTATGACAAATCTAGACAGCGTACTAAAAAGCAGAGACATCACCCTGCCAACAAAAGTGTGTATAGTCAAAGCTATGGTTTTCCCAGTTGCAATGTATGGCTGTGAAGGTTGGACCATAAGAAAGGCTGAGCGCCAAAGAATTGAGGCCTTTGAACTCTGGTGCTGGAGAAGATTCCTGCGGGTCCCTTCGATTGCAAGGCGATCAAACCGGTCAGTCCTAGAGTCAACCCTGACTGCTCTTTAGAAGGCCAGATCCTGAAGATGAAACTCAAATACCTTGGCCACCTAATGAGAAGGAAGGACTCTCTGGAGAAGAGCCTAATGCTGGGAAAGATTGAGGGCAAAAGAAGAAGGGGACAACAAAGAATGAGGTGGCTGGATGGAGTCACTAAAGCAGTAGGTGTGAGCTTAAATGGACTCCAGAGGATGGTAGAGGACAGGAAAGCCTGGAGGAATGTTGTCCATGGGGTCACGATGGGTCGAATATGACTTTGCAACGAACAACAACAAAATTGCCAATTTACATTATCAGATGCTTTCTGTGCATCTAACAATATCAACACCATTTGTTTTTCGGGATACATTTCATAATACTCCAATGTGTTCAAAATAATTCTCTTTTTATTTTTAATTTGGTTTTTAGGTAAAAATCCATTCTGGTCTGAGTGTATAAATTCATTCAAGAATCTTTTTAATCTCTGCAATTATTGAAGTGTATATTTTGTAGTCTGCATTTAACCTCTCGCTTGGATTATTGCAATGCTCTCTACATGGGGCTCCCCTTGAAGTGCACTCAGAGGCTTCAGTTAGTCCAGAATGCAGCTGCGCGGGTGATAGAGGCAGCTCCACGTAGCTCCCTTATAACACCACTCCTGCGCAGACTGCACTGGCTGCCTGTGGTCTCTCGGGTGCACTTTAAGGTTTTGGTTACTACCTTTAAAGCGCTCCATGGCTTAGGGCCTGGGTACTTACGGGACCACCTACTGTTACCTCATGCCTCCCACCGGCCCGTACGCTCACACAGAGAGGGACTTCTCAGGGTGCCGTCCGCCAAACAATGTCGGCTGGCGGCCCCCAGGGGAAGATCCTTCTCTGTGGGTGCTCCTACCCTCTGGAACGAACTTCCCCCTGATTTACGCCAAATATCTGACCTTCGGACCTTTCGCCGTGAATTGAAAATGTATTTATTTACTCGCGTGGGTCTGGCTTAAATTTTGTTGTATTTTAAATTTATATTTTATATTTCTAAATTTTATATGAATTTTAATGGGTTTTTAGAATTTTAAATGTTTTAAAGTTTTCGGCCAATTGTATAATAAGTTTTTTAATTTTGTTTTAATTGTATTGTTTGGGTTTTTATTCTGGCGTTACACCGCCCTGAGTCCTTCGGGAGAAGGGTGGTATAGAAATCTAATAAATAATAATAATGATGATGATGATGATGATGATGATATTGGCCTGTAATTTTTTATCTGTATTAAATCTGATTCTTCTTTCAGTAATGTTATATTTGCTTCCATCCACATATTTGCTATTTTGGCCTCTAATAGTACTTCATTATAAACTTCCAACATTGGCAAACCTAAAGTATCTTCTAAACATTTATAAAGTTCTGCTGGTAATCCATCTGGTCTTGATGTTTTATTATTATTTTTCCTCTTGATCATCTCTGTTAATTCCATCATCATTATCTTTTCATTTACCATAGCCTTCACTTTTTCAGGCACTTTGGGTAATTCAGCTTTCTCCAAGTATTGTTTTATTTTTTCTTCTGACATCTTCTCTTGATTATATAGTCTTTCATAGTAATTATGGATTATTTTCTTTTTAGTTTCATTTGATCCTGAAGGATTCCCTTTTCATCTAATAAACTGTATCAATTTCTTCTCTTTCTCCTTTTTCAATTTATATGCTAACCATCTTCCTGGTTTGTTGGCATTTTCAAAATAGTTGAAAAGTAGTTTTGTTTTGCTCTTTTAATCTTTTGTGCTAATTCTTCTATTTCCATTAAGCTGAATTTATGTTTTATCAAGTCTATTTGTTTTTTTAAATTTCTTTTTTGCAGTTCTTTCTGTAATTCTGTTTCCAGTCTTTTATGCTCTTCTGCTAGTCTCTTTTGTGTTTGCATCTTTTTCTTATTCTTTTTTGCTATATTAGTGATCACTAATCCCCAAATATATGCTTTTGCTGCATCCCATATATTTTTTAGTGAAGTCTCTTCTTTTTTATTCTCCTTGAAAAAGAAATCCATTTCCTTCACCATTATTTGTATAAACTCTATCTTTTAATATCACTTGGTTCAACATCCATCTTACTTTTTTTCCTTTGGCCTTTCCATTTTATTTTTATTGGGTTATGATCTGCCCATACATTTGTTTCCATTTCTCTCTCTTGTATATTTGTTCTTAATTCCAGTATCATCTCTATTTTTGATTGTGATTGATGTCCATCTGATTAGAATGTGTATTGGTTTTTCTCTAAGTTCATTTCTCTCCATGCATCTTGAAGTGATAGTTCTTCCGTCGTTTTAAAGAAAGTCCTAGGCAGTGTTTTCCATGCCTTTTTACCTATTTTCCTGCTTCTATAATCCAATTTTGCATCCACAATTGTGTTGAAATCCCCTAACACAGAGATGTTTTCATAATCCATTTCAGTTATTTTCATGTGGAGTTTTGTTTAAAATTCTTCTTGTTTATTATTTGGCGTGTATATTGCTATCAACAGTATTTGTTTTTGATTTAATATTACCTCCACCATCAAAATTTTCCCTTCTTCAACTGTGTATATTTGTTTGGTGTTTATTGTTTCCTTTATATATAAAACCACCCGCCCTTTTCTTTTGTTGTCCTAGTGAAAAATATACTTTTCCCATTTTCAGGTATTCTAAAAGCTTGCTATGTTGCTTTTTTAATATGGATTTCTTGGAGACAAATCAATTTAATCTCAATTACTGTTTTCTTGGAGACAAATTAAATCAAATTAATTTTTTCCACATTTGCTGGTTCTTTTTGTCCTTTACATTCTACTTTCTCTCCCCTTTCCTGTGTCAACTCGCAAAGACATATTGGAGGGTGGGGAAAACAGGGTCAGAGGCAAAGCACAAATTAACTGAGTTGGCTCCACCCGGTCTGTCCCAGCATGAAGCTTCTAATAAACAACTGGATTTCTTTTGAAGCTTAGCTTGAGGCTCATGATGTCAGTTTTGGAAGGCAATTTTCTTTTTTGCTTCTTAACTGCCACATATTTTAGCTGGGGAAGTTGGGAGGGGTTTGTTGTTGGAGCAGTAGAAAGTTAGTCATAACAACATTCTGTATTCAAGGACATCCTGCATTTGATGGAGACTGCCTGAAGATTGTATCCAATTGAGTGTGAAGAGTTGATTGGACAATGATGAACTTGTGAGTGTGGGGCAGGGCTGTAAACTGTCAACTGGGTGAGGAAAACCTGGAAGCTTTCAGATTCAGGTTTTCCCAGATGTGCCAACATGACATGTCTAATAAATTGGAACTTTGAGGAACCTCAAGCCTCAGAGCTTTATTTCGTTGGGGGGATTTATCCCCCCAGGCTGGGGATTCTATCCTGGCCGGGGGTGGATCCAGTGCCAGTGGACGCCAGTGCCATCTGCTCCCCCACTTACAGGATCACCATGGGCCCATTTTGCCCCGAAGATCCCAGCACTGCCGTGGGGTCTGATCCAGCAGCCAGCCGCGCCGCCACTGCAGGTACCAGTTCAGCTATCGGCATTCACCCCCGCTGCCTGCCGCAGCACCCCAACAGGTCTCTGCCTCACCTCCAGTCGCCGTGGCGATTCTGCCAGCAAGGGCCCCGCCACCACGGTTTAGAGCGACATTTGATGATAAGCCTACCAAACTGGCCTATTTCTTCAACCGAGTATGGGCTCATAATTGATCAGTATGGAAAGCAATATGAAATAGATCACGACTTAGTATATACGATCTCAGAGGGGATGAATGAGGGAAATGCTGCTGACTGGATAGCCCAGATGCATAATGAGGGGGTTGCTGGATAAAATGATGCTGAAGGTTTTGTTGAGTTGCTTCGGGCCAGTTTTGAAGACCAAGACCGAATCAACAAGAGTGAAGCCAAGATAAAGGTGATGAGGCAAGGAAATCAACCTATAAAGGACTTCATATGGGATTTTAGAAGGGTCGCGGGGAACCTTGGACAGAATACTTCTGCATTATTTTAAAGAAGCCATTGATCAAGAAGTCAGAACCGTCTGTGGAATCCAGGGGGTGCCAGAGCGACTGCAAGACTGATATACTATGTCAATAGCTCGATAGAGAAGTTCACCCCACCACAACCCCTCAGCTGAGAGGTCCCCAGGGAGAACTTTCGCTAGACATCCTCTGACAAAGTTGGGGAATGTTTAAAAAAAATAAGAATATAGATTAGCTAATTGATGAAGATTGAATCCCATTCTAATTTAAACCTGATGGAAAGCTGGTAATAAACAAAAGGAAACTTTGAACATTTTTAACTAAAGACTGAAAATACGGAAAGTACTGTGCTTTACTGAATAAGAAAGCCTGCAGTGCCATCTAGTGGCAGAAGGAAAGGGATTTTGATTTTGAAGAAATTTTAACTAAGGCTGACCTTGACATTTGGTTGGATGATAAGAAAACAGATGTGCAAGAGAGAAGAATGGACTCTGAATTTTATTTTTGGTTTCTAGTTTTTTATTATCTTTTACTCTTGAATGTAGCTTTTTATTTACCTATTTGTGAATACTTTGAAGTATTTTATTTTGAGAATTGCTGTTGGATAAGTAAAAAGCACTTTATGTTTTGTTTTTTCTTTTTCTTTGGAATTTTTGTTTATTACGTTCTCGTGCCATTGGATTGAAAAAAGCTGGACTGGCAAAAATTTGGATTAAGACAAGAAGAGTCAGAAGAATTTTTTTTATTTTTTTTATTTTTTATTTCTTTTTGCATGTTAGGATTTCTATTTTCTTATTTTTTGTGTTAATTATTTCTCTTCCTTTCTTTTTTGCTATATGGATTTTTGATTTTTTGGGGAGGTGGTTGATTGAGATTTTTCATTTTTTTTCCTTTCTTTTTTTATATTTTATCTTTACTTTTTTTTTATTGAAAAAGTTTTACAAAAAAAAAGCTTTCCCCCCACCTTTCCCCCCTCCCTTCAAAAACCCCCCTCCCCGCTCCCCCCTGACTTCCCAGAACAAACACAAAGTATAGTTAAAAATAAAACAAACATATGCTAAAAAAAATTCCTCCTAACTCAATTATACTCCTGCATTTCTCATCAAATCCTAACCTCCCCCAATGCAATCAGAAATAATACATCCTAATCATTCAAAGGCAGTCTGATATCTCTTCATCTGCTATCTGTTTTGAACAGGGGGAGGGCCTGTTTTGAACAGGGGGAGGGCCTTCTCTGTGGGAGCTCCGACCCTGTGGAACGAACTTCCCCTCGGACTTCGACAATTACCTGACCTTAGGACCTTTCGCCGCGAACTCAAAACTTATTTATTTCGTATGGCTGGACTAGCCTGATTTTTATTTTTATTGGATGGGTTTTTAAAATTTTGTGATTTTACGGGGGAGTACGTTTTTTAACATTTTGGGCATTTAAATTAGTTTTTTAAGGGATGTTTTTAATTATTGTGTGTATTTATATTTTATCTGCCTGTTCACCGCCCTGAGTCCTTTGGGAGAAGAGCGGTATACAAATTAAAATATTATTATTATTATTATTATTATTATTAATATAGTCAATCCATTTTTTCCATTCATTTAAGTATCTTTCTTGCATATTGTCTTTCAAAAAGGCTGAGATTTTTGCCATCTCAGCCAAATTGGCAACTTTCAGTATCCATTCTTCTATTGTAGGTAATTCTTTTTTCTTCCAGTACTGTCCTATCAGTAATCTTGCCACTGTTATTAGATTTAAAATCAATTTAATCTCAATTACTGTACAGACCGTAATAATTCCCAGTAAAAAAAATTGCGGCAGGAACTTTATCTTCTTTTTCAAAACATTTAGTAAAATCCACCAAATTCTTATCCAAAAAGCCTTAATATTCTTACAAGTCCACCAAATATGAAAATATGTAGCATCATCACAGTTACATCTCCAACATTTTGCTTGCATATCTGGATATATACACGACAATTTCTAAATGCCATCTATAAAACATTTTATAAAAATTTTCCCTTAAATTCTTTGCCTGCGTAAATTTAACATTTCTAACCCAATTTTTTTCCCAAGTTTCCAATAATATTGGCTCCTGAAAATTTTGTGCCCAGTTTATCATACAGTCCTTCACCAAATCCCTTTCAAAATCTATTTCAAGTAACACATTATACAATCTCTTTATATGCTCCTGAGACTGATTTCTAATTTGCTTTATCAAATTTTCCTCATTCTGCACTATACCAATTTTCTGATCTTCCTTCCATCTAGCACATAATTGCCCATATTGAAACCAAGTATAATTTTTCCCTTCTTCTTTTAATACGTGCAGAGATTTTAATTGCAAATTACCTCTTTCAGTATACAAAAGATCTTTATATGTAATCATTTCCTGATTCTGTTCTATATTTATATTCTCTATTGTATGCCTGGGACTCGCCCACATAGGAACCTTATAATTTAGTTTATAAGAGTATTTTTTCCAAACATGCAAGAGAGCAATTCTTAACACATGATTTTTAAAAGCCTTATCCACTTTTTTGTCATAAATTAAATTTTTAAAAATTTTTTTAAAAAAATCTTTACTATTTTTGATTCTTACTAATCCAACCATCAGGAGGATTAGATATTGGGATTATAAATAAACCATAAGTGTTTTTTCTAAAGAATGAAGAAATTTACAGCATATCTACATTCAACATCAAGCCCTTCATCAACAGAAGCACAGAAAATTTCAGAGACGATGGAATTAAAAAAATTGATGCAATCAAAAATTGATTATTTGAAACAGGACTTGAAAGAAATGAAAGAAATGATTGGGGAAAATGTAGAGAGAATCCAAAAAGTAGATGAAAAAGCTGAAATGACAGAAAAGAAAGTTGAGGAATTAGAAGAAAAACTCATATCAGCTGATAAACTTCAAGAAAAAACAATTATTTCATTGGAAATGGACCGCTCTGATTTTTATCTAAAATTTCAAAATATAGAGGAAAAAAAAGGAGAAAATTTACCAGAGGTGATCGCTGAGATGCTAACAGAAGTGCTGGAACAACCTAAGGAAAAGATACTAAATGAGTTTGATGAAGCTTTCAGAGTATCTACAAGATATGCAATGAGAAATAAACAATAATAATAACAACAGAGTTGGAAGGGACCTTGGGGGTCTTCTAGTCCAACCCCCTGCCCAGGCAGGAAACCCTACACCATCTCAGACAGATGGTTATCCAACATTTTCTTAAAAATTTCCAGTGTTGGAGCATTTACAACTTCTGCAGGCAAATTGTTCCACTGATTAATTGTTCTAACTGTCAGGAAATTTCTCCTTAGTTCTAAGTTGCTTCTCTCCTTGATTAGTTTCCACTCATTGCTTCTTGTTCTTTCCTCAGGTATCTTTGGAGAAGAGCCTGACTTCCTCTTCTTTGTGGCAACCCCGGAGATATTGGAACACTGCTATCATGTCTCCCCTAGTCCTTCTTTTTATTAAACTAGACATACCCAGTTCCTGCAACCGTTCTTCATATGTTTTAGTCTCCAGTCCCCTAATCATCTTTGTTGCTCTTCTCTGTACTCTTTCTAGAGTCTCCACATCTTTTTTACATCGTGGTGATCAAAACTGAATGCAGTATTCCAAGTGTGGCCTTACCAAGGGATTATAAAGTGGTATTAACACTTCATGTGATCTTGATTCTATCCCTCTGTTTATGCAGCCCAGAATTGTGTTGGCTTTTTTGGCAGCTGCTGCACACTGCTGGCTCATATCTAAATGGTTGTCCACTAGGACTCCAAGATCCCTCTCACAGGTACTACTATTGAGCAAGGTACCACATATACTGTACCTGTGCATTTTGGGTTTTTTGCCTAAAACTATCAAGAGAAGTGCATGTAAGATTTACAAAGAAAGCATTGAAAATAGAGATATTACAAGCAACAAGAAATACAAAATTGAGGCTTCTGCTTGCTTAGAAGAGAGAGCTGAAGCCCGAGAAGAGACAATCCAGGCCTCTGGAACCCAAGTGGCTGCTGCGATCCAGGGCCCCCTGTTGGGCAGGTATTGCCACAAAGGGGGGGAAAGCCCAAAATCCCCTTGCTGGCAGTAAAATATGGGGGAGATCCAAAAGGACTCGGATTTTTCTTAACCCAAGTATGGAACCACATGCAAGACTGGGGGGAGGACTTCTCATCAGATGCTGCATGCATGAGATGTGTTACCAGAGCCCTAGAGGGGGTGGCAGCTGAGTGGATGGTGAGACTCCACAATGAAGATTCCCCTTTGATGAGAAATTAATAACAACAACAACAACAACAACAACAACAATAATAATAATAATAATAATAATAATAATAATAATAATTTAATTTTTATACCGCCCTTCTCCCGAAGGACTCAGGGCGGTTAACAGCCAGATAAAAATACAATACAATATACAATAAAACCCATTTAAAAAACTTATTCAATATTGGCCAAATTAAGACTATAAAAGACATGATATAAAACCCCATTTAAAATCCAATTTAAAACCCATGTTATGCCAGTCCTGCTCGGAAGAATTATTTCCAGTTTACAGCAGCCCTCAGAACATGCTTTGAGAACCCATTAGCTGAGTGAAGGGCAAGAATCAGGATCCCGGCTGATGACAGCAAAACTGAAACTGATTCTGACGAGGACCTCCTTGTAAGTCAGAGTGGGGGACCCATGACCATCCCAGTGGAATTAAAGGTCCCATCTACCGGGGCCCATAGAAAGATGCTAGCCCTTCTGGATTTGGGGCATACAAGGTGTTTCATCAGCCCGGAGATTGTCTAAGACGATGGGTCTTGTCTAAGATGGGTCTAAGACGAAAATCGATGAACAGACCCATCACAGACGGGTCAGTAGCAGGGAGGCAGCCCATTTTGTAACTGAACCAGTTGAAATGAGCATGGGTGATCACCAAGAGACTCTGAGTTTTATTGTGGTCCCTGGCATGGAACAACCCCTCCTGCTTGGACTGCCCTGGCTCTGGAAATGGAACCCACACATAAATTGGAGGATGGGCGTGTTGCACATTCACTCTAACCAGCAAGGGAAGAGAGGGGGGAGCCCCTATTGTGTGGCCAAAGTGGCGAGTGAGTTGGCAGCAGCAGCAACAGAACACCTTGTGAGAGAGGAAAAGATTCCAAAAGAGTACTGGGATCTCCGGGAGGTGTTTAGTGAGAAGGCTTCAGATGTGCTGCCCCACCATCGGCCTATAGACTGTATTATAGAAATCTTTCCAGGGGTAAAGCTCCCTAAACCAAAGATCTACCCCATGACTCCCTGGGAGCTGGGGGAGTTATGAGACTTTATAGAAAAAAACCTAAAACACGGCTTGATTCAACCGGCCAGGCCACATGTAGCCGCCCCAGTACTATTCTGGGAAAAGAAGGATGGGTCTTTTCATCTGATGGTGGACTATAAGAACCTAAACGCCATTTGCATGGAAAATATCTACCCACTGCCCCTCATGAAAGACATGCTAGCCCACTTGGCAAAAGGGAATATTTTTACCAAGCTGGACTTGCGGGAGGCTTATTATAGAGTTCGGATTAAGGAAAGTGATGAATGGAAAACTACTTTCAATTGCCCATTGGGATGTTTCCAGTTTAGGGTGCTCCCTTTCGGATTACAAGCCACCCACCCACCACCCACCCCCGCAGCATTCATGCAACTGATCAGCAAAGTACTGCATAAGCACTTTTACAATGGAGTTCTGGTCTACCTGAATGACACTCTTATTTACACTGAGACCATGGATGACCACGTAAAACTGGTGAGAGCTGTCCTGAAAAAACTTAGAGCCACTGAGCTGTATGCTAAGTTGTCAAAATCCGAATTCCACCAGACTAAGATTGACTATCTAGGGTACCACATATCGCATGAGGGGATAGAAATGGACCCAGAGAAGTTCCGGGCAGTACTGGAACAGGCACTTCCATGTACCTGCAAACAACTACAAAGCTTCTTGGGTTTTGCTAACTTCTATTGACAGTTCATCCCCTCGTTCGCAAAGATTGCCTTACTGATTACTAACCTACTGAAAACAAAAGGAGATGCGAAGCCAAAACCGTCCTGGCCTCTCAAGTGGACTATAGAAGGTCAGGCGGCTTTTGAAAAACTGAAACATCTGTTTGCTGCCGAGCAGGTCCTTAAACACCCTAACATGTGGCTGTCGGGGCAATGTTACTTCAAGCCAATACTGAGGGAAACTTGCAACCCTGTGCCTATACTTACCAGAAATTGTCTGAAACCGAGAGAAAATGGGCCATCTGGGAGAAGGAGGCTTTTGCAATTCGTTGGGCGCTATTAATGTGGCGGCATTTCCTGGAAGGGGTGAAGCACCCTTTTGAAGTGTGGATTGATCACAAAAATTTAGAGGCCTTAAAAATGCCCCGAAAGTTGCCACCTAAGCAAGTCCGCTGGTCCAAATATTTTAACCACTTTAATTTCTCTCTTTGCTACCTTCCTGGGGGGAAGAAGTTTAAGACAGATGCCCTCTCAAGACTACCTCAATACAATAGTGCTAGGGTGGAAGTGATTCGTTCAATTGTCCCTTCAAAACAGCTGGCGGCTCCAGCAGCCACCTGGGCCTGAGCAAAAGCAGACCTAACCGTATCCGGGGACCTAACTGAGTAGTTAAAAGAAGCGTTAAAAATTGATGAGTGGTTTTTAGCATATTCCAATGAGTGTACAGTTCGTGAGGGTCTCGCCTGGGTGGGAGCAAAGCTATATGTCGCCAGCCTGAGGGGGGAGTGATATTGCAACATGGCCATGATGCTAAAGTTGTTGGGCATTTTGGATTCATAAAGACATTGCATCTAGTTAAACGACAATTCTGATGTCTGGCTCTAAAGAAAGATATAGAAGCCTACATAGCGAGCTGCCCAGTATGTGCATCAGCAAAGAAGCCTCCGGGGAAGCCCCCTGTAGCCAGACCGGCAGCCCCATGGAAGGAGATATCCATGGATTTTATTGTTGAATTGCCTGAGAGTGGGGGAAATACATTTATTTGAGTGGTTACTGATTTGTTTTCCAAACAAGTGCATTTTATATCCTGTCCCAAAATCCCTTTGGCTAAA